>NC_072383.2:25330000-25955000 GCF_028885625.2 Pongo pygmaeus
AAGAGCTATTCCTTTCTCTTCTCTCTACCTGATTTCAGTCTCAGTAACTAATATTAATCTCAAATGTAATACACTCTTCATGGATGCATGGAAACACTTCAATAAAGCACTTTAGTTTCTCGTTTCCACTTCTGGAACTCAGAGGGGGCTATTTCATAAGCAAATGTGAATACCTCCATGCAAATGCCCACACTCTGAGAAGCACCACCCCTTCCACACTTTGTACCTCTCACATGTGGTACACGGAATGGAGTCATCAAAATGCACAGCGTCCAGCAGGTTTAAACAGTTCTACACTGTTGACACCACTAATAATATATCTAAGAGGGAAGCAACACTACAACCTTCATCTCTGGATGGACTAGATGTTACGGTGGCTGCATTTTACTGAAGGCAAACATGTTTCCCTGAAAATAAAGTTTCATTTGCTGCACACAAAGTAGCTCTGACCCCACAGGGATGAAGCCGACAGTGGCCAAGTTAGGAAAATCTAATCTACAAAAAATTGCACAATTCATCTCTCTTGGTTCTGCAATTGGCCTAATGCTGCATTTTCTGAAACCTTTCCTGCTTGAGAAAACACATCAGGTCTTAACATCCACAAAAGGTAAAATATGGAATTCCACTGACACAACGAGGTACAGGAAACAGCCAAGCTTTCCCAAGTTTGCAGTTTTTACATTCACGATAAGAAATAGCCACCAAAAGTTTAGCACAGACATATATAGAACATATTTATTATGTATAAGATATATATATGAACTTACAAATAAAAGAAATTTTTATAAGTATATATGAGTATATATAAGTATATATGAGTAAATATAAGTATATATGAGAAAGAGCAACATACCAATGGTTTCTTTTATTGACAGCACATTTTTTCCTTACTAATACTTTCTAGTGCTAGAGGATCTTCATATTCTTGTGTACAACAAACTCACACTTCTCCTTCAATACCCTCTTGTTTAAGCACATGTATCTATTGAAAGTCTTTGCTGCAACACAGAAAATTAAGTGAAGAAACAATGCATGTACTGGCTATTTAAGACACCCCCAAACACTTTAATCCTGACATTTAAAACTGCATGCGCTGCGGACGGAAGTGCAAATATATAAAGACTAATAAACTTCTTGCTCTGAATTATTTGTGCTCACTAAAGGGTATTTTGTTCGGTGAAACTAAAACTGTTTTTTTGAGGTTCTTGGTTTTTGTTTGTTTGTTTGTTTGGAATGGAGTCTTGCTCTGTCAGCCAGGCTGGAGTTCAGTGGTGCAATCTTGGCTCACTGCAACTTCTGCCTCCCAGGTTCAAGTGATTCTCCTGCCTCAGCCCCTCCTGATCAGCTGGGATTACACGCGCACGCCAGCACATCTGGCTAATTTTTGTAGTTTTTTTTTTTTTTTTTTTTTGTAGAGATGAGATTTTACCATCTTGGCCAGGCCGGTTTTGAACTCCTGACCTCAAGTGAACTGCCCACCTTGGCCTCCCAAAATGCTGGGTGGCATGAGCCACCGCACCTGGCCTTGAATACTGTTTTTCACGGGGTACCTCTTATTTGGTGTATCTAATATGCTGCCTATAGACTATATGAATCAGGACCTGTGTGCAGTATAAAGCCAATGGTCTTTGTTAATGAACATTAAGTAAAAATCTCATTTTACCCAGTGCATTATTCTAGAAGATGTCTCATCCTTAAAATCTGAAGCACTCAAAGAATAAAAAATTAAATCTGAGAAATAAAATATCCTAAAACGGTGCTGAAAAACTTCATAATCTTTCAATTGAACACCAAGCCAAGGTCTATGTGAGACTCCATCATAGGGTACTTAGCTTCTGAATTAGCAGAAATATCTCTTTATACACTGGTTTTATTTCATTAAGATATCATCATCAAAATTCATCTGCCTCATCATTTCTCATGAATGTTTCAGTAGGAACACTGCAAAATAACACAATAGAAAAAGGTAACTGTTTCCACATTATTGTGATATTTCCTCGCTGATAAATGAGAAAAGTCACAGACATTTAAGACTATTTGACAGCGAAGCCACAGTGCCCCTTCTGCAGTGTCTTTCTCTAAAACTCTATGTCCTTGGTGAAGAAGTGAGAACTCGGAATAGATCTAGCTGTGGTTCTCAAAAATCAGGGCCTAAGACCAGTGCCTCTCGAGCTCGTTTCTCCCTTCTTGACGCAGTTGTCAGTTATAAGCACATGTGGATATTTATACTGTAAAACTCATAAATAAGTGAGGAAAATACCTTTTGAAGAAGTGAAAACCAATGGTTGTGTCTTTCTCGCTGAGAATTCTGATAATTCAACTTTCTGACAGTAGCAATCATGTCAAATGTCAGGGCAGTGAAAGTAATATGGAATCACTCTCCTACGCAGCCAGTATGTTCTGTAGATTTCTTGTCCTAACTAAGGCATTATCACTTCGCAGTTATCTAGAAAGCAAATCTGTAATCGCCAGATACATTGTTCTTAAAAAAAAAAAAAAAAAAAAAAAAGTAGTTTGAAAAAAATGCTGCTCTCTTTTATTTCTTAGTACAGTTTCTGCCACCTGGATACTTGCAGACCCCACATGGCCCTACATAGACAGACAGAGAGACAGACAGACAGACAGACAGACAGAGACACACACACACACACACAGGGTCCTGTAGCTAATCCCTAATCTACTCATTACCCTAAACTGCCAGACAGTTAATTGAATTAATAATTTTTTGTATTTGACAGTCAGAGACAGGAAGGTAGTTATGCTAAGTCGTTTACAGTCTTAACTTAGAGGAAACTAAAACAGAGTTTAGGTTCTTTCTTAATCATCTGCTTAAATTTCCTCCTTGTAATTAAAACTGTAGATCCAACCTGTAATTCGGTGAAAATTTTGAAAGTGACTAATACTCATTACCCAGGAGGCTTATCTAACATAATGTACATTACAGAGCACAGCACTTATGGGTTTAAAATCACTGGTTCTTTCTGTTCAGAATAACCAGCACTGAGCTTCATCTTCGACAGTCTTCCCATTCTCGGATTTTTTCTTTCTTTCCAATAAAACAAACTGTTCTCTTCTTTCTCCACACAGCACGGGCTGAAAAGCAGCCCAGTACTGCAGCGTGGGTATACGGAAATGGAATTTCATTAACTACTACAAGTGGTCCGCAAGCTAAATTAATTAACCAAAACAGGTAAAATTCCCACTCTCTTCCTTAAATATTGCTAAAGCAGTATTGCTTCAAATAATGAACAGATCCTCCATAGCTGGCAAATGACTCAACAAGCCGAGAAGGTCTGATGCCTTTTAAGATGGTCTTTTGTATTCTCACTGCATTCCCAGTGCTGCAGGTCAGGTCAAGAACTTCAGGAACTACTGCACTATGGAAACGCAGCATCTATGGGTCTGGAACTGTGAGTGACTGACTGCTCAGAACATTCTCCGAAGGAAAAGAATTGTGCAAGGGCATACTGTACCAGCTGCCAGCTCATAACTAGCACTGTCTGCTGGGCAGGAGTAACGATGCTTATCCCGAGAGCCAGCATCCAACATCAATGCACTCACCCTTTTCTACTCCCTATTTCCTTAAAATTGGCACTTCCATATGAATATTAGATGACAGTTATTGAATATATATGTAGGTTAACTATTACTGAAAAGCTATTAACCACCCTCCCTACAAATAAACATTACTCCTTTTTTTCAAAGTGACAGTTTCTCCTTCAAAAATTACATTATGTTCTTATTCCCAAAAAGTGGCAGTTTTATTTATTTGATTTGATTTTTGAGACAGGGTCTCACTCTGTCACCCAGGCTGGAGTGCAGTGGCATAGTCTTGGCTCATAGCAACCTCCTGGTTTCAAGCGATCCCCCCACCTCAGCCTCCCCAGCAGCTGGGACCACATGCATGCGCCACCACCATGTCCAGCTAATTTTTGTGTTTTCTGTAGAGAAAGGTTTTGCCATGTTGCTCAGGCTGGTCTCAAACTCCTGGAGTCAGGTGATCCACCTACCTCGGTCTCCCAAAGTGCTGGGATTACAGGCGTCAGCCACCATGCCCAGCCAACAGTGGCAATTTTAAATTAAAGAAACTGAATTTTAAAGGATCTTACAAAACATTATCAAACTTCTCTTCCAATTCCAAGTGTATTAAAACGGGTATGTATTCCTAATATTTTTAAAAGTTGTTTCACGATATTTTAATCAATGGAAATGAGTAATAGGGCCAGGTATTAGTTATGTAGAAATGTTATACTCAAATATTGTATTATGTAGTAGCACCAGCAGCAACAGTGTTAATATGTACTAATAGAACAGTTTCTATGTGTCACCTATTATTTCTAGTATTTTACATATACTTTTTTCATTTAAATCTCAGAAAAATACTATGAGAGAGGAACTTGCATTTATCTACTTGCTGAAGGTCACACAGCTAGGAAGGTGCAAAACCATAATTCTAATTCTGATCCCAGAGTCCTCAAAAAAAAAAAAAAAAAAAAAAAAAAGGAAAATAACCAGAGGCAAAAAAAAAAAAAAAAAAAACTGCATTTTTTTTTTAACCTAATTGTGAACGTATTTTTGGAAGGTTAAATTTTTTAAGTACGTAAATAGCCAGGAGTGGGAAAGTCAACCACATAAATCCCTAGTTTTCAGTATGTAAAATATCATAAAGAGTTTTCATATTATTAGAAAAAGATAGCCAGGAAAGGATATTGACCTGTTATTTCACAATGAAAGTTTACAAGTATTGGGTCTATGTGTGAGAATGCAGCAGTTATCAACATTCAAAGATAATTCTTAGCTATAGATATTGAGTTGTCTTTTCTCTACTTTGCAGGGTGAAACACTTGAATTCAGAGATTTTATTACCAATACAAAGAGCTACAATGTTAACTCTTGCGTTTCTGGGTGGGTCTTTATCTTCTTAAGTTATCTCCAAGACTGACCACCAGTCCTGGGGAAAATTTCATTTCAATGATTGCCCTGAGTAGCTTTGACTCTCAATTCCTCTAAAATGTGAGAGAGTATTCAGCAATTTACGACAGGTTATCTATTTGATGTTAAATGTCAGAATAAATGGGAAAAAGCAGACCCAAGTCTGAAAGAATGACGGTGTTTACAATGTATCTCCCATTCTTGATATCCAGCCAGGTGAGAATCTCATATTTTAAGTATTTTTTTTTTCCTTTTTAACTGCCAGTGCTTATATCTGGGTATATTAAAAGGCCTTAGAGATTATAACCTCTCCAGGCAGGGATTCACATTTTACAACTTATTGGCTATTGTTTAACAGATTTAAAATTTTCTGCACAGTATCTTCAAATCTCCAGAGAAAAGAGGCTATATAAATTCAAAATAAACAAACACTAGACAGTTTATGTGGTAGCATTTTTGATTTCCTGATCTGCCTTCCCAACTGGCTCATGAACTTGAATTCATTTAATAAATTAATTTCAGAAAAATAAAACGAATTTATCCCTAGTGAATGTCATTCTTTCCTACTACGCCAACTAAGTGATCCGAAGTTCTGCATCAAACAAAGGCTTATTTCTAGTGGCAAAAAAATGTGTCTCCTCTGACATGATGCTTATCATCTGTGTCTACCCATGATTTGATGACCCCTTACCATGCTCTCTGTGTGATATTTAATTTGCTAAGACTAAAGAGGCCATAACAACCCTTCATTTCACCAAGAAATCTCAAAGGTAAATACAATTCTGGAGGCATTTCCTAAA
This sequence comes from Pongo pygmaeus, assembly GCF_028885625.2. Lineage (NCBI taxonomy): Eukaryota > Metazoa > Chordata > Mammalia > Primates > Hominidae > Pongo > Pongo pygmaeus. The sequence continues at coordinate 25,335,733 of NC_072383.2, forward strand.
GAAACAAAACAAGTACAAGCTTTTCCTTATGAACTTCAACAAGAAAAAAACAATGCAAGAATTTAGGGAATATCTGAGAACAAAGCGAAACACTGCTTTCATGAACAATTTAAATTTATTTTAAACTTGTTTTGACTTATTCAAAAGCCACAATGCTATGTCTTTAATAGGTGACAAAGTTCTGAGACTGAAATTCTGCCAGTGGTAACTTCTGGGTTCAGAAAAATAGAAAAACTTGCCAGAAGGGGAAAAACCTGTGGATACAGGAAAGGGAGACCTTACATTTAAGAATTAAAGTATACTGGAATTCAGCTATATCTGCATTAACTATATGCGTTAGCTAGTTACAGGAAGCCTTAAAAGTGGTGTTAAATGCACCATCTGGAATCTTGTAAAATGAACTTTTACCTGATGGTTGGTGGCAATTTATTACTAAACACAAGAGAGATGTGTGAGCTATTTTGGACTCAAATAGGACATTATCCTTGCAACAAGACCAATATTCACTAAGCAACATATCCACTGAGCAGTATAACAGACCACTGAAATTGTTGTAAAGATCCTATAGCATTATGGATTTCAGTCTGTGAACCAAGAGACTTTTTATTCCTTCTGTTACTCTCACCCCACAACTTCTTTCTTCCAGGAAGCCATCCAGTAATAGTTTTTCCAAAACTATAATCTTTCTTAAATTTTCATACTTTGAGTCTTAAAAACAGTATATTGCCTATTCACATAGGCCCCAATCCCAGAGGTAGCTGATAGTCTACACGTCACCACAAGTTGTGAGAACCCAGTGTTAGGATTTTACTGTTGCAGGGACCAGACGCTCATTTTAAAACTGCTTTCTGCTATACCATTTTGTCTCTGTGCATATGTTGAATATGTGTGCCTGAACTGGAATTTAATTTGCATCTATCAAGAACGTTGACCCATGTCTTTCAAATGATCCTTGCATAGTTTCATACAGAAAACCTTCTTCTTCTACCACTGCCACTACAAAAGTTTAGGAATAACAAGAATTCGAGGGTCTCTGTACTCTCAGCAAGTGCCCTGAGGTTGCCTCGGTGCTCCCTGCCATGAGCCAGCAGCTGCCATAACCTTCTGCCACGCGGAAGACCCAGGGACAAGCAGCCCGCAAGCTCTGCTTCCTAGTTTGCCTCCAACTGCATACATAAAGTCACTGTTGATCCTGACACTCTAATGCCAATAGTAGTTATTGAAAGTGTTCCAATTCAAGAGACAATCTAATTCTCTTAGACCTATTCCACTTTGTACCGAAATGCCATGACAGCCGTCTTAAAAAGTTGCCCCAAATGCCTTAAGTGTCTGGATTATTTATGGAAAGCATCAATCTCAGTGGATACATCTAACAATAACCATGACTATATCTTATTACAATGATGAATATTCCTTATGATATACTACATATAATCATGAATGTATCTCATAATATCTTATGACATATTATGATAACCATGAATTATGCATTTTCTACCTCTCCACATTCAAATAAAAGAGCAGGTGCCAAAATGTAACTTTGTGGAAAGTTTCCAGCAATACTACAACAGTTAGCTTGTTAATAAAACAGTATAAAGCAAAGGGAGATGAATATTTTGAATTATTTAGTCCTTTATTGCAGTTTTTAACAATGTAGTGTTCTGACTGAAACGTTTATTTCTGAAGTTATTCTTTTTCTGTTATTTTTCAAACCAGCATGAGTTGCGCACATGTAAATTTGTACTGTCCTGGGTGGAGGATGAAGAAAAATGCATTTTCCTGCCCCGGGCTGCAGGAAGTCAATAAGCCATGCAGATGTCAGGGATAAAATGACTGTGATCCAAGCTGATTTTAACACACTAAGAATATTTTCCCCCAATTCTGTTCTTTGGGCAAAATACAACAACTACATCCGTTCTGATGAGACAAGAAGTAATAGTATTTTTTTGCTACAAAGTATATATACATATAATTATCTATGTTCACATATATGAATACATGTTCATAAGGTCTTTAGAAAATCTCAATATCTTTAGTGTAATAGATATTTTTCTCTAAGTTTCTCTTGGTTACTTCAACAAAAAATAAAATAAAATGTAAAATACAACTGGGTGGGAAGTTCCCATTTTTGGGCATGGTTCTATCCAAATACAAGAAGATTCAGACATGTCATAAAATATCTCCTAAAGATATTTCTATACTGATTCCCATTTTGTCATTTCTCTGTTTCTCTCACCCCTACATATGTATTTCCATGGGGTATTATTCAATTAAAAGAAGACATGACAAAATAATAACATGTATTTGCTTATATGAATTTAGCATTGTTATAGGTCTATTCACAAATATCTTGATTTCTTGGAGCACTGAATCTATCTACAAAAACCCACGGGGAAGGGTTCTATACAAGTACTTTTCACTATAATTTGTTCTAGGGACACTTCGTAAGTAAGAGCTTGAAAAACATTTTCAGAGAGTTTCAAGGCCTTGCTTCTTGCCATACAAAACATGGGAAAAGCAGGCTCTGAAAAAGCGTAAAAAGGGATGGATCTATGAGTTTTGATGCTTTTTTTTTTCCCCTAAGCATTACAAGTTCCCAGGCTATGGGTATATTTAAGAGAATTCTCTGTGGGTAGTCAGAAACGAGGCAATGCTAACCCTGCTAAAAGTTTTAATATGGCTGGAAGTTGCAGCCCACAACAAATGATAGAGAAAAATGAATGGCCAAGGATTTCAACACTAAAAATGAAGGGAGAATGTCATCATTGTTGCCCAGAATCAGTCTCCAAAAATGAATGATTAACTAGGGACAGGGTCCAATGCGTCACAATGGGACATATCAAAAGCCATTATACAGGGACAGCTGATGACAACAGTGCTCAGAGTGGGGAAAATGAAATTGCTGACTTCACATTAGTTGTAGGGGAAAAACAACAACAGTAACAAAAACAAAAAAAAAAACTGATTTTCTGAAAACAATGCACACTCAAAAAATTGCACCAAATTTAAAAGCACACCAAGATCAGTATGAACCAGAAGGGCCAAAGGAAAGTGAATACATTATATAAGACAAGGCTTACAAATGAGACCATTTTTATACCATTAGAGAAAGGCCAACAAGAAACATTCAGCACAGCACAAATATATACCAAAAGGAAAGAAGGTTGTATAAAGCTCTATATTTGTAGATGAATTTTCTTAGCCACATAAAATTTTTAAAATATCATTAAAAATGAGTAAAATTCATACACATCCAATATAGTTCAGATAGTCCTTAAAGTTGACTGATTTCTCCTACCCAAAAGTTAATAGCATATTATAGTAATCATACAGAGTATAGGGGACAAAATAAGACGTTAGACATCATGCTCATAGGAATTCAAAAAGTACTTTTATTTGACCACTGAAGAATGTCAAGTAAAACATATTTGGCCCTTGATGAGAGCAGAAACCTTGTTAATCACTGGCAATAGGAGCTCCATTTATATAGCACAGTATCTAAACAAAAAAAATAGGTATTTTTAAGTTTAGATTTCCTTTAAGTATAGCATACTTTGTATGAAGAAGCTTAATTGAGTTATAAGTACTATAATACAGGTATTCCAGATGTAATTCCTACAGTTGAAGACAGTATAAAAGATGTCTCTTAATATCTGCATTAAATAATGATGTTTCTGGCAGTGCTCAGTAACACACCACATGAGTAAATGAAGGTCACCGATTCCTTCTCCTGTGTTCTGTTGGTAGAAAGCAAATCCTAAGTCCATGTCACACTCAAAGGGAGGGGATTTCACAAAGGTGTGAATGCCAGGAGGTGGGGATCAAAGGGGAGAGAGAGGGGGACGCACCTTAAAAGCTGCCAACCACAATAGGTAAACTGAAAACTCAGAAAATTCTGTCAATTAATTTATTCTTTTTTTTTGAAAATTGGGGAAAGACAATTGTTCAATTATATGTTCCATTAAAACATAATGTTGAGGCTACAGCACTAATGGAGCTCTGATGGTTCTTTCCAATACTAATGGATTGAGTATCGATGAGTCTACGGCATACACTACACAAAAATACATGTCAGAACATAACTTAATAAATATCTTAAGAAAGGCTTCATAAAGTGCAGGAGTTCTCTCCTAAAGAAATAGCATGTATCATCAAGAGTCAAGGAAGAAGGTTTTGACAGGTAGATTTTAAAGAGAATTCCATGTCAAAGGGACAGCATGAACCAAGAAAAATAGCAAGTAGGAAAATACACAATTCTGCTAAGAAATGGAAAACTGTCTTGGTTTTAGAATATCGGATACGTTGGGTAGAAGAATGGAAAATGAAGTAAAAATGGAAGATTGGGTTAGATCAGAAAGGACCATGAATTGAATCCAAAGAGACTGTACTATGTTAGAAAAAGAGGAAATTTTCTGATTAAAGGAGGAATATCTTCAGTGCTATAATTCAGAAATCAAAGTCTGACAGCCGTAAAATGAACTCAGAACTAGACAGCAGATGAAGATTGAGCAGTTTGGCAGCTAGGTGGTCTGACAGAGGATTGCAGCTTTGGGATAAAAAGGAGAGGCCTCTCCACAGCACTGGTGTTTTGCAGACCTCGCTCTTGGGCCGTGTTCTCTACTCGCTTTGTATTTTAGCTCAAATCACTCTCCTGACCATTTTCAATATATCTCTACACAAATGATTAACAGGTACAACCAACTTAGCATGTCCCCCAGTTTACTCATCATCAAACCTGTCCTCCTGTCAAGCCTGCTCTCCTCTCACATTCCTTCTCTTTGTTATCAGCACGATTGTTGATTCCGTGCCCCAAGAAAGAGGCTGGACAGTCTAGACCCTCCCTCTCCCTCACCTTTCAATCAGCGTGGTCATCGTCACTGCTGACTCTAACTCCTGCCTTCCATTTCCAATACCTCTGACTTATTTCAGTTCCTCAGGAAGTCTTGCTACCACAACACAAAGACAGCTGAATAACCTGGGGGCACCCTCCCCCTCAATCAATGCCTTGGTCCTGAAGAAGATGCTGGAAGAATTATGATGATCAAAGGGAAGAGTTCCGAAGATCCAAGAATGACTGATGTTAGATTTTCCACCAGGCTGATAGAACTGTGGCCTGAGAGTCGATAATTATGTTATTATGACTAATTATGCTATTACAGGATAATTATGTCAATAATTATGTTAAATAGTAGAAAATAAAGAAAGTGATATTTCTCAAACACATGAGATTATGTTCTGATGTTTATCCACAGTATGCACAAGGATCTCTCCAGGGATTGCTAAAAATCCTTGAACACGCCTAAGTGTAACAAAGAGAGATATCAATCCATAGAACTGTACCCAATATGCTTTGTGACAGTGATGGTGATTCTGTTGGACACTTTGTCTACAGAGATGGGGGTTCATGAATCATTCCTGAAATATCAGGGTCTTGATGAAAATGAGTTCTGCCTTTAAATTCCATAAGCAGATAAAGAGTGTCTGGTACAAGGGAGGGAGAGGGAGGCAGCCTCATTGGATTTGGCTAACGAGTTTAATCTTTGTGAGATTTCTAAGAGAATACCTAGAAGATGGAAAGGCGATGAAAGACATTTTATTTTATTTATTTGTGTGCGTGGTTTTTTTTGGAGACAGAGTATCACTCTATCGCCCAGGCTGGAGTGCAGTGGCGCGATTGCGGCTCACTGCAACTTCTGCCTCCTGGGTTCAAGCCTCCTGAGTAGCTAGGATTACAGGCACCCGCCGCCACGCCCGGCTAATTTTTGTATTTTAATAGAGATGGGGTTTCACCTTGTTGCCCAGGCTGGTCTTGAACTCTTGAGCTCAGGCAATCCGCCCGCCTCGGCCTCTCAAAGTGCTAAAATTACAGGCGTGAGCCACCGCACCCAGCCGATGAAAGATATTTTAAAGATCTCCACCTCAGAATCCACACTTATTTTAAAAAGCAAAACAAGACCAAACAAAAACAACCCTATAGAACTCTTCCTGCAAAGGGATGGGTTCTGCCCAAGGAACTTGAGGATCAGAAAATATAGATCTGACTTGTTTTGAACAGGTTTCAGCAGGTGCAAATTGTATATCACTCTCTGCTTAAGAGATTGTCAGACTGAGTCCCACACCCATAGAAAATTCTCCTGAAAGTGGAATTCAGGGCTGGCAGGAAATGGGAAAGGTGGGGAAAGTAGGCATTTGCTGTTCACCTCTGAGGAGCCAGGGGAGCCAGGCACAAGTTGGGTGATGCCTGCACTGCCAGCTCTGATCTGGAGATAGAGAAGACGAGACCTGGCACAGCAGTTCAAAGCTTGCTGTAATGTTTTTAGAATGCCAGCAGCAAAGTTACTCCAAAAAGACAAATGGGCAATGGCCCTCGATCTATGATTCTGCCACTGAAGTGTGGACTGGGGTCATGCAAAGATTGTTATTCCCATAAAAAAAAGCAGAGAGCACCCTGGCCACTTTTACAAGAGAAAAAATTTCTTAGACTTTCCCAGCACCATAAGGAAGTGCAATCAATCTTCTTCAGGCTTTGCTTGCAGGGAAGATGAATGTTTGTTGTGCCTAGATGGCACCCACAAAGAAGTCCACATCCAGCAAGGAGAAAGACAAAGAATGCTGGGAGAGGCAACGCTGAGGCCACTTCAGGGGGCTCAAAACATAGAGCATCTTCCTCTCACATCCAAGATAGCCAAAACCCAGAGAGGGGAGAGAAAGGGGCAAAAACATCCTTTTGGAGACAAACCCCAAATAAGAAGGTAGGTGGGGATGATAGCCACCCTTCCACTCCTACCCGTAAATGTGAACAAATGTCACAAATGCCCAAATCCCAGCTTGAGTGCCCAGACTAAGGGCAAGGCAGCTACTATGAGAAAGGAGAGAACACAGCTGGAGACACTGGGCAGCCTGTTCCCTCCACCAAATTATATTATGTCCGTCACCTTCTGCCAAGGACCAATGCTCACCTTCCAAAAACTACAGGATGATTAAAGATGGTGGCTGAGCAGGAAGATCGCTTGAGCTCAGGAGCTCAAGACCAGCCAGGGCAACATGGCAAAACCCCATCTCTACAAAAAATACAAAAAAAAAAATTAGCTAGGCATGGTGGCGTGCACCTGTAGTCCAAGCTTGGAACAGGAGAACTCAACTAACATATTAAGTACAAATTGTGCAAGAACTTTCACACGCAACGTCTCATTTCATCCCCACCAGGGTCCTCTGAAAGAGGTATTATTTTTCCTATTTACTAGTGAGGAAATAGAAGCTTAGAGAGATTCAGGGATTTAGTCAAAATGTCATAATCCTTGAAAATATAGACTGTCTTTTTCATTTACATACTTGCATACATGTTTATACTTGTATACACAGACTGACTCAATAAATGGGCCAAATGGAAGAATTGGGATCTGGCAGAGACAATGTCTTTCTCATTTAGTACTGTATAGCTGGAAAGAAGGAAGGAAGAAAGGAAGGAAGGAAGGAAGGAAGGAAGGAAGGAAGGCCGGCTCCCCCAACCCACTCACCCACCCCGGAAGTATGCCAACATATAAAAGCCCAAGTCAAAAGGTCAAACATGCACTTGACCTCTCAAGTCTCCCGTTTGGCCCTCTTCCAAGTGTTACTTTACTTGGTTTCATTCCTGCTCTAAAGCTTTTTAATAAATGTTCACTGCTTCTCTAAAACACATACAAACACAAACACATACACAGAACAATCTGGCTCTAAAGAGACACAGAAAAAGTATTATTGGATTCTTCAGGTGGCCTAATGGAAGGAAGGAAGGAAGTTAGTTGTTTGTACTTCGAGCCTCATTCTCTTTCTAGTTTGGAGAACTACTGTTATAGTAGGTAGCTAGTCAGGCATGAACAGGGCAGGAGACGGCTCCCCCAACCCTACCAGGAATGTCAGGAGACCATCAGGTGATGGTCATGCAATTGTTACACTGTCTCTCTAAAATAATACTTGGTCACAGCTGGTACCAGGAAAAGGCAGTCTCCCAGTAGAAAAAAACAGAAGCTGGTGATCAGCAGCTTCCAGATAAGATCTCCGCAGTTGGGTGAGTGTGCTCAAGCATGCCTATTAAGAGGCAAAATGGAGAAGTTTAACTGGTGTATGACCTTCTTAGGGACATTCTGCTGGTGAGGGGAGAATGCCTCAAGTGAGCAAGCGTAGAACTCCAGTAAACACTGCTCCCCTCCCAAGTGCTGGCAGGCCGCTGTGCATGCGGACAGTCCACCTCAAGGGAAGAACCAGGGGAAAAGCAACGCAAGACCCGGGAAGTATATGCCAACATATAAAAGCTCAAGTCAAAAGGTCAAACACGCACTTGACCTCTCAAGTCGCCCGTTTGGCCCTCTTCCAGGTGTACTTTACTTGGTTTCATTCCTGCTCTAAAGCTGTTTAATAAATGTTCACTGCTGCTCTAAAACTTGCCTCTGTCTCTCCTTCTGCCTTACCTCACTCAGGCAAATTCTTTCTTCTGCGGAGGCAAGAATCGAGGTTGCTGCAGACCCGTTTGGATTTGCTGCCACTAAAATACTTTGGTACCATGTGACTTGGATAACACTACTAGATTGATGTCCTATCAACTTGGTATTCACAACATCTAGCACATTACCTGGCCCTCAGAAGCGCTCAATAAATGCAGACTGACTACGGTCACCTGCTGAAATTTAAAAAAAATACACAAAAAACTTTCCAGCACACCCATAGACTCCCAGTGGCAAAGTAAATATAAGTTGATGATCAGGTCAACAACTAAATCTGAGAAGCTGAAACGTCTACCTATGGAAAATTGAGCATTGAGTGTATATGGACAGTGCCCTGACAGAAACTCACAAACACATACACCGCACAGTATGGCTCTACAGAGACACAGAAAAGTATCATTGGATTCTTCAGGTGGCCTAATCCCATACCATTTTGTACCTTAAAAGTAAAGGTCAGAGCAGTGAACTGAATCAGCAATGAATGTGAAAAGCAATGCTGTTAATATCCAGACACTGAATTCATACATCCCTCCTCCTTTTGGGCTGGGATTTTTCAAATAGAAACTGCAGAGAGCAGTAGAATTATGATATCCTTGTAGATCGGATGTTCTACTTCACAAACATGGCCATATTCTTATTTTCTTCTTCCTTGGGGAGCCTCCATCTCAAGATAACTTTTAAATAGAAACAACCAGCTTTTCAGCAGAGCCTGATTATCAATTTGCACCTCTTGCAAAGGAAGGCCTAGAATTCTATTGTTTTGTTAATTGTCAATTTGCATCTTTGAAAGGTGTTGCATTTTCTCTTCTTTCTAGCAGGTTAAGACTAATTCTGTATGTTAATAAATATTATAAACACTTTTCACAAAAAATGCTGTTTGCTGAGAAGCTATTATTATTCTCCATTTCCGTCTACTTAATTACACATTACATTTTAAAGTTGATTTTATCAAAACTAGTTACGCTCTTATTTAAAATGTTTTTTCTTCAGAAAAAAAAAACTTTTGCTTTTTAAATCAACATTTAGACAAAATGCTTTTTTAAGGTACCCATTTTTAATAGACATGAAAAGGATACAAATTAATTAAGGCAAAGTTTCACAAGGACATCTGTGATTTTTAGCTTGAGTAGCTTATTTGGAAATATTTCTTCCTTTCCTTTCTTCTGGTACGTATATACTATAAAAATATGAAAAGCAAAAACAAAAATCCATTTTACAAAGTAACAGGAAAACTGGAGATGCAAACTGTAAAAACCGTGATAGGAAAAGAGACACACATTAGATAAAGATTTCCTTTACACTAGGTTAACAAGTAGTAACTTGGAAAACTACAAGTTCTTAACATGCCCTATCAGTACTAGTTCCAGTAGTTGATTCAGAATGATAAGATCTTTTGATATGCTTGCCAAAGCAGGTACTTCTAATCTACTGCAACATTTTCCCTACCTGATTGCTAAATATAAAATACTAAGTCAAATATTATACGGTAACTCTCGAACTTTTCAGCTTGGAGAGGTGGTATTTAAAAAGATCAAGTGACACTTCCCATCATATCTGCATGAGGATGTTTAAAGTCCATTTATATTGCTAAAAAAATGGATTTACAGGTCGTAAATAGTTTTAATTTACTAAATTTATTTATAGCCTACCTTTTTCCTAAAAGGATTTGAGAGTGGTAATCTCTACTTGTGTCACTTTGGTTTCTCAAGTACAAAACCACGGATAAACAATATCTATCAATAACAAAGATCATACATTTAAAATGTCTGTAAAGTGCTTTGTAAAATATGAATGTTACATGTGTTATGTATTACGGTTTCTGGGTTTGCTCCTAAACCATGTCATTATTCCAAGAAGAAGCACCAACTTTGTGATATACCTTTACATTATAAATATTTAAAAGCTTTCCTGAAAGTATTAACACTTTGAAAGAACATTTTTTTTAACATTTAAATCAACTCCCCCAGTTCAGCCTAACCCTGTCCCCAGGATATTTGTGTAATACATACACATTTTATACATGAGCCCATCCTATAATGTCTCTTACTGCCATTCCACATTCTTTTTGATGAAACCTACAAAATCTAACTTTGTAAATCTATTTCCATGGAAAAACAAGAAAAAATAATTACTGGCAGAAAATCTGGGTGCAGAGAAATGGTGACGTGATAGAGAGTACAATTTTAACATTAAAAGAAGTGAATTCCATTTGCAAATAACTCAGTATTGTCCAGTCATATGACAGGGAAACAGACAAAACTCATTAATAGCATAAATGGTTGAAATATCTGACCTATGAAGGATTTTCAGTGTTTTCAATTTTTTTGTTTCCTTTTTTTTTTTAACTCTAGAAAGTATACTTCCATATTTTAAAATGATTCTGAGACTACAGAATCCATTCATGTATTTCAGGAACTACTTTTTTGGACATGTCAAGCTTAGAACACAATAACCCAAAATATGGGACCTTGACAATTGAGAAAACTACAGAGCAAGAAGGTCACTTCTGCCTTTCTCCTAGGAAGCATGGTCATAAAAAAATTCCAACCTATCTCACCTGAAAGTAGGTCATAAGACCCTCATTCCAGACGGTCCTGCGCCATGGGGGGCCAGGAGGTAGAGGTGGGGAATATCATACAGAGACACAGGAAAAATCTGAACAAACAGGACTTGCTGTAGTACGCCCCATCTAGTTTATTACTCTGAAATCACACTTCTATTGTCCAATCATGTTTTTCCATGATTATCCACGTAATTTATCAGGCTTAGCATAAAAATATAGTTTTTCCTGGGCCTTTTGAGCCATCATTTCTGAAAGTTCATTAAATAAATTTGTTATGCTTTTCTTTCCTTAATCTGTCTTTCCTAATCTGTCTTTCATTGTAGGGGTGTCAGGTATGACTCTTGCAATGGGTGAGTTAAATATATTATTTTTTGTCCCCTACAAACACTATGTACCAAGTTTGTTGAACTAATTTTGGGGATCATGGGATATATGAGGAGTAGGATTGAATATTATATTACACAAATTAATTTCCAGTTTTAACTAAAACCTGATGTCTCTGGGCAAAATAAATACAATTTAGTCATTATGACCTGAGACTAATTTTAATCATTTTATGTAAATTGATGGGAATTATTTTCAGGTCAAGCTGCTAGTAGAAATGCTGAAGATCAACATTCAAGTTTATTTAATTCTTGACACCATTTAGTTCTGTCTAAAAGCCGAAAAGGTTTCCATCAGACATCTGGCCAGTCATAGTATCCCCAGAATCAGTGGCTTCCTTCAGTCATGAAGTGACTATTTGCCTCCTTTTTAAAAAGCGTAAAGCTGTGATTAGAAGTATAATGTCTGTGAGGTTCTTGTAAAATATATATTTTTAGAAAAACATGCTTCATCCTAGGCAAATATTTAATAGAGTATGAAGGTCATAAACTATTTAAAAATCAAACAAGAGTTTTATGAAATTCCCTTTAAAAGAAGTGATTTTAAAAATTCTATATAAATTAAATCCGAAGAAATTGGTGCTTGAGAAATTAAGGCCTTTGGTTTACTTAATGAAGAGAATAAAACATAACTTCTTTTCAAACTAACATTGAGACCACAACTATTTATTTTTCTGCTCCCACTGATGACAAATATGTGGGAAATGGATTTAAATCTCAATGTAATGTAATATGTGCAGAAAATTTCTGAGCTTTCTACAAAGTTTTTAATCTAAACCTTTTGTATTTAAGCTTTATGATCACCTAGCTCCCCTCTCAAAAACACTCCAAGAGTTTCCCATAATATTTGCAGTAAAGTTCAAAACTCTTTTTTTTTGGCCTAGCAGGTCCTAAATAATCCGATTCTTTGCCCACCGGTATCACTGCCATCCCTCCAATTGCAGTGAGATCCTACATCAAGCTTTTGAATTAGCAACCTGCCATTTCTTCACTTTTACCTGCTCTACTTTATACCATTTATTTATTCATTTGTTTACTCACTTCTGAATCACCAATCAAGTGTAACCAAAGGCATGGACTGTGCTGTCAGGATCATGTTTACAGCCCCAATTCCTAGAACAGTGCTTGGCACGTAGTAGTTGCTCAGTAAATACCTCGAATGAATGAATATTCTTTATCTACAATTAGCAGGTCATAAAATGCATAAATCTGTTGGAATTCAGAAAGACATTTAATTTATGTGGCACTGATTTTTTAAAAGTAAATATTATTTTAATTATCAAATAAATTGCTTTTAAAACTATTATCAAATTTAGAGAAACTCTCCAAACTCATGAAACAACTCCATGACTTACAGGCCTGTCATTTTAGAGACCTGCAACCTTCTTAAAGGTCACTGCTTGCACACTTATTGTATTCCAGTGCTTTTCTGTACTACTTTTTCCTTCAAATACTTCCAGCAGTTCTGCTTTTTGGCATATCATTTCAATTCTTCAAAAATTGACTTTGGGATTTTTCTCTATTTTTGTCAGCCCCAGTCGTATGCTTTTTTCTTTTAAATAACCTTCTGCTTCATACATACAATATGGTGCAGACTCTATACAAGGTTCCTGAGGCAAAGGGTGTGAGCACAAGAAGTTACACACTCACTGGGCTTTCTTACTACTTTGAACTGTGTATTTGCTGCCCTTTCTGCCTTGAAGGGTCCGAGATCCTCTAACAAACTTCTACTTAACTGATCTAGCTCAAATATCACCTCCTGTGTGAATGTCTCTGATTTCTTCAAAGCAGAAGTTGCTGCTTCTGGTTCACACCTGTAACCCCAGCACTTTGGGAGGCCAGGAGTTCAAGACTAACCTGGGCAACACAGTGAGACCCCATCTCTATAAAAAAATAAAAATAAATAGCTGGGTATGATGGCATGTGCCTGTAGTCCCAGCTACCCAGAAGGCTGAGGTGGAAGGATCACTTGAGCCTAGCAGATCAAAGTTACAGTGAGCTATGATCATACCCGTGCACTCCAGCCAGGGCAACAGAGTAAGAATGTATCCAAAAAAAAATACAAAAAAAAAGTTGCTGCTTCTTCCTCAGTGTTCTCGCAGGACTTTGTTCAAGATCTTGGTCTTGATGATGAACCGATCACTCATGCTCCTTGTTTCCCCATTGGACTACTTTGTGTGTATTTCCACTGTATAATACTTTATCGCACTTATTTGTGCTTCAGGGTTTAGCCCTTGTATTCATACTCATATGCTCTCTTTCTTTCCATTTTTGTCCACACACTCACTTCCTTACTGAAGAACCCAAATTTATATTTATTTTTAGCCCATGCTTCTGTTCAATATTTCTAGCTGGATATTTAATAGGAACGGCAAACTTAATGTTTTTAAAGCTTATCTGTTCTTTACCCTCAAACCTTTTCTCCAAATCTTTATAAATAAAAATGCCCACTTTTCAGTTACTCAGGCCAAAATCCTCAAATCATCTTTGATTCTTCTCCTTCTCACACACTCAAGTCTTCATCTTGATCAAAAAATCCAGTTGATGGAATCTTTAAATGCACTAAGTCATGGTTTTGACCACTTCTAACCACATGTACTGCCACCACGCTGATCTAATCCACCATGATCTCGTCTGGCTTATTATAACAGCCTCCCACCTTGCCTCCTTGTTTCCATTCCTTGACCAAAACCTGTGTCTTCTCCAAACTGCAGCCAGAGTGATCCTTTTAAATTATAACAGTTCTTGCGACAGTTTGCTGAGAATGATGGTTTCCAGCTTCATCCATGTCCCTACAAAGGACACGAACTCATCATTTTTTATGGCTGCATAGTAGTCCATGGTGTATATGTGCCACACAGGAAGGGGAACATCACACACCAGGGCCTGTTGTGGAGTGGGGGGAGGGGGGAGAAATAGCATTAGGAGATATACCTAATGTTAAATGACGAGTTAATGGGTGCAGCACACCTACATGGCACATGTATACATATGTAACTCACCTGCACGTTGTGCACATGTACCCTAAAACTTAAAGTATAATAAAAATAAAAAATAAAAAAATAAAAAAAATAAACTAGGCTGCTTACACATTTAAAAAAAAATTATAACACTTCTCTCTGCTCAAAACCCTATCAACGCTTCCCATCTCATTCAGAGTCAAGGAAAAAGTCCTTACAATGCCCTACGTGGCCTAAATAATCTGGCCTCCAATTACCATCTGACCATATGTCCTTCTATTCACTCCTTCATGCATTCTGCTCCAGGCACATGGACCTCCTTGCACTTCCTTGAACTGCGATTTGCATTCCTTGTTTTACTCTGTCCACTACCTGCCATCCACCACGAAGGCAGGGATGTCTCTTTGCTTTGTTCCTCATTATATCCTTGGTACATAGAATTGTGCCTAGAACCTAGTTGGCAGAGAGCACTTATTTGTTGTTGGATACTGCGTGGCTCTAAACTGTTTACCTTGATTATTAATGCATCCTCAATGTTAAGCACAGTTCCAGATATATAATAAATATTCAACAAATATTAATTAATGGATGAGTTAATGGATTAATTAATGAGCTAATGAAATACTTTAGCAAGGAACAAAGTTTTAACATCAAGAAACTTCCCTGAAATCAAATCATATGACAGCTCATTTACTCTACCTCTAGTATTTCTCTTCCCTCTTCACCTCTGCAAAAACTTTTTCAATCTTTCTTTTATTTTAACTCATCATCTGTGCTCTTACTAACTAGGTCTAGATAAGTTACACTGCATTTCTAGCTGCCTGTAAAAATAGCTACAAAATAGCTGAATTGGGGTAAGAATGTTTTTTCTATTTTTTCTTCCTATGCACATATATTAAACTTTAAAACTTTTATACAATTAACATATCTTACTTGTACTTTAGTAAAAAGAAAAAAAAAGTTAAAGAGATTAAGAGATTAAAAAACAAAAAGGGAAAAAATACAGAAACTTCATTCAATGCCTTGAATGTTAGTATTTTAAGAAAACATGAGTTAAGCATATTTGTAAGGTTTTTTGTGCATCATAATTTATATTATTATGTAAAAAAATAGATGTAAAGACATCTCTTCCTCAAAGGTTCAAATTAATACATGTGTAATTATGGCCAACTTAATTCCTTCCAATCCCTTACTGGCTTATGACTCTCATTATCAGAATCAAGAGTAAGAAAAAAAATCAAAATAAAATAAAATATGAAAGTTTCTTTTTAAATAGTTATCATCCAGCAAATCATTTAGAAATCTTTACTAATTTCCTCTAGTTTCAAATATAAAGGGAAAGTAGTTCAGATAAAAACCATCCGTGTTGTAACTTTCCAGCATGTGGTCCTCTTTATTCTGAAGGCCTTAGGCTCAAATGAAAGTTACAACTTTAAGTCCCGCACAGAAATCTTGAAAGTGCCAAATATCTGTTCAACTAACTCAGGCTTCAGAAAACGGAGGCGTGTGACTCTTTTTTGAACCTTCCTTCAAAGCTAAGGCCTTCAGCCACGGGCTTCTCTTTCACATCACTTGGGGCCACTGGTGATCAGACAACTGTGAAGCTACCTCAAAAGCTCTGTAGCCTCTGCAGGCACAGCCATGCCAGGGACAGTCACTTGTGTCACTTGTAGTATTCTCTTCATTGGTAATTACAGAATAAAAATCACTGGAGTCTCAACACATGAGGAACATGCCAGGAAGCAGAAGTCTCTCAAGATGATTTTCAAGTGGCTAGTTTAATCTTCAGCTATATCTTTAGAGAAAGCAGGTGGGTGGGGTTGAGCAGAGTAGAAGAGTGGAGGGTCTATCATGACACCCAGTCACACTTTCTACCACCAAGGGAACAAAGGAGTTCACCACCTTTGGCCCTCATCTGAAGCCCTACCTAAATGAAATGCATACCATCATTTGCCTCTTTCTGACATTTAGCAACAGACTTGACATTGGCACAGTTTATCCGAATGATCTGCCATGACAGCACTTTTTCAAAGATTGCCGATTTCCCATGTACTAGGCAAAATTTTCAGTACTTTCAACTCACTTATCAGAAGTGATTGGAATTTTCTATCTAGGCCTCTAACTTTTGGGTGTGAAGGAAGGAAGGAAGGAAGAAGAAAATCCGCAGAACTACAAACTAGTGTGCAGAATTTCACAAGCTTCACCATCTCTTAGCATGTACATAGGAATAATGAAATAGGACTGTGCCAACTATATTTAAATTCCACATGTCGTTTCAAAATGTATTTAGAGAGAAATTAAATTTTTTTAAGTTAAAAAATAGAGGCTTCCTTTAAAAAGCATTCCTTATTAGGTAGGATAGTCTTTATTTTATTTTATTTTTTCTTAAGGCAAAATAGGGTTTCTATTTGTACAAACCCCTTCTAGTGTGAGCAAGAAGCTGGTGGTAGCACAAGATAATTTGGTCCTGAAGCAGGATTGAAAAAACTGGAAAGCTTTTTGTAGGTTTTAGCTTTTTAAATGATGGTAACCCTTTACTCAGGGGTCAGAATCTCATAATCTCTAATTCTAGGCAACCAGGGAGCAACTAAACTGTTGAAAATGTCCAAGATGAAGCCATTTCCTTAAATCATACAACCTCAATGTGTCATGGAGGAACTCTGATAACGAAGGAGATAAAGAAAGAGCTGAGATCTTTTATTTTAGGTTCAAGACAATTGACAATTTTGTTTAACAATGAGCACTGACTATAAAATATGCTCTGAGTATTATTTTAAGAAAGCAATTTTTAACACATTTAAGAAACTATTCCATCAGAATGTCTTGCATTGGATGAAAAGATTCAGTTATCTGAAATATTACTTACTTTGAAGACTTGCAATTTTTTGAACATAACAAATGTCATCTGTGTAAAGCAAACTTGAACTTTGACTAAGTACATTTGTCTAAAATAAAATGGTATAATTATTATCCTAGTAACAGGAAAGTTTTCTATACCCTTGTCAACACTGCCAGGATATATAAACTTGAATTTTAATCTTAAGACATTCTTGGTCTAGTCATTTAAGATTTTCATTTCTAGTCCTTAATAGTCTGACCCCTAAGTGTCTTCACTTAACTAATATCAGCAAAATACTGAGGCATTCTTTCCATTGTTGCTGGGACTTCACCACTTCCAAAATCTCAACTCCCATAGTTTCCTTCTCACACAACCTCCATCTCAAAGAGCTATCTGTGATATTCTCTTTGTTAATGCTGACAACAGCTCCACCTTCACTCCACCAAGTCATTCAGGCCATTCCACCTTTGTTCCCCTTCCATCTATCAGCCACCTCTTGGCTTCACTTCTCTGTCATAATTCATCACTTAATCTACACTCTTTGTTAACACTCTCAATTCTTTACTCCTTTCTCTTTTCATTCAATATAATCTGAAAAAATCAAAAGAAGAGATCCCTCCAATATTCGCTCTTCCCTTATTCAAAATGTTAGGAATATAAATATTTCGGGCCAGGCGTTGGTGGCTCACGCCTGTAATCCCAGCACTTTGGGAGGCTGAGGTGGGCGGATCACCTGAGGTCAGGAGTTCAAGACCAGCCTGGTCAACATGGTGAAACCCCGTCTCCACTAAAAATACAAAAATTAGCTGGGCATGGTGGCATCCAGCTGTAATCCCAGATACTCAGGAGGCTGAGGCATGAGAATCGCTTGAACCTGGGAGGCAGAGATTGCAGTGAACTGATATCATACCATTGCACTCCAGCCTGGGAGGCAGAGCAAGACTCTGTCTCAAAAATAATAATAATAATAAAATAAAATAAATATTTCACAGTCTTCTCTGGAGCTAGATGTACCCATGCAGTCAAGTTCCAAGGATGTAAGCAAAAGCAATGTGTGTGATTTCTGGGACAGTCGTGTAGGAGGCACGCCTTTCTTGTCCTCTTAATTTTTCTTGATATATTAAGTGTAGAGAAATGGCTGGAGGATTTGCTCATGAGGTAGGCTGAGAGACGGTACATCTGTGACATAGATGAGCCTGTGTTCTTGAAACCATGGAGAGCTATGTTTGTTCTAGACTGTCTACCTCAGGATCTTTTGAACAGAGAGAGATGCTTTTATCTTGTTTAAGCCTTTGTTATTCTGGCTTATCCTATTATTAGTTGAATCTAAGCCTAACTAATTATGCTGACCATCTGCCTTCTTTACAATTATATATTTAAATGCCGCAGTTTCCTCTTCTGTAAAATGAAAATAATAATGGTACCCAACTTACGAACTTGTGGTGAAGATCAATGGTTTGATAGTCCCTAGTACATAATGAACATTAAAAACATTGGTTATCATTAGCATTACCCAGATACAACCCAGTGATGCTGAGGAAAACTGCAAAACCATTAGGATTGGTAATATTGAGCCTTCAGTGAGAGTAGTATCATTTCATTTGCTTCCATTGATCATCTAATCCAATTCCTTCAGCAACTATTCTACAGATTAACACTCTCCTAATCTTTACTCATCCCCCACCTTCCAAGGGCCCTCACCAGATGATACCTCACACTGCAAAACCAGGGCCACAAGGCATAACCTCCTTCCACACAGAATGACTTGCCTCCAGCTGTGTGTCTTCTCACTCAAGCCACTTCTTTGTCTTCTACCACTCCTGAGGAAGAGGTGCTCTTCTTCTGTGCTGGGATCATCCCTCTGCCTGGCTCTAGATGCCATGCTCTTTCATTCCTTTCATCTCTCCCTTGTGTATCTAACTTTTGCTTTCTATTGATTTAGCTCATCCTTGTCAATAAACATGCTCAAATTTCTACCAGCACTAAGCATGCTCATTCACGCATCCCCTTCAAGCTGACATATTCTCTTCCTTTCCCTGTTTATCCATACATCTGACAACTCACTACTCCACTATCAACCCCTATCAGTGAAGTCATTAAATATTTCTTTGTTTCCAAATCCAGTTCTTACGTAACTTGACCATCATAAGTCACCTATTTTTCCAAGCCAGAAAGCTGGGAGTCATCTTGGATTCTACTTCTCCTTTATGTCCCATAATCAATTAATCACCAATATTGATACTGCCCCCTAACTATCCTAAAAGTCATCCTTCTTTCTGTAGTCTCACTGCTATTTTCTTTCTCCAAGCCCTCTTCATATCCTATCTGAATTTGTCAAGTAATCTCTGGAGTGGTTTTCCAGTCTTTTTTCCCCTTGAAATCCATCCCACACATGGTTCTCAGTGCTCTTTCTAAACTATAACTTGAATTCTGTTACTATTTTGCAAAACAAAATAGAGCTCTATGGTACGGTGTGCAAGACTTTTCATTATGGAGAATCTAGTTAGAGTCCCTCTTTCATCTCCTAAGGCCATCATCTTGCACTATCAAATTAATGACGTGACATGCAATTTCATCCTTCTTGGAACCAAAGTTTATCTCTCAAACCTCACTCAAACATCACCTCTTCTCTGCTGGCTTCCATGATCAGCCCCATTCCTGACAAACTTAACAATTCCTTCATTTGTGTAGTAACTCGGTAGGTTACACACGCTTATGTTATCACTCATGTCATGGTTGACTGTGGATGTTTGTTTATATTTCTACTAGACTGCTAAACTTCTTCTAGACAGGTACAGCTTTCCTTCATTTTGCATTCTCAGTGTCTACTACAGTGATAAAACTCCAGATGGCCACATAAACATACAGAAAAGATTTGGAAAAAGTTACCCAAGTTGCACAAAATTACCAAAGGCGGAAAAGCATTACTTCAATAGACAAGGAATCCATTTAGGTTGTGTTGGTTTTCACACAATCGAGTTAGAAATTGTTTTATAAAATGTTCCCTCCTAGTTATCCCAAATAGTAGCTTTAATATGAGTTTTCTCTCTTTACCAAGTTTTCCTTTATAGGTCTTATTTTTAGCTCCTCAATATTGAACTCTTGATAACTTCATCTCACTATTCATTTTTTAATGATGTCACACTAAATTGATTGTCCTCCACCAAATTTCCTCAATTCCTATATCTATTCTTTAAAGCAAAGTCTTATCTAGTATCTTTGTTATTAGTTGTAACTTTACTTTCCTGGAAAATATCAGCAGATTTAATTTTTCTTTACTACAAATCTGAGCATGTTTTGAAGGTGCTTAAATAATATCCACTGTGCAGCTGGGCACGGTGGCTCACGCCTGTAATCCCAGCGCTTTGGGAGGCCGAGGCAGGGAGATCACGAAGTCTGGAGATCGAGACCATCCTGGCTAACACAGTGAAACCTCGTCTCTACTAAAAATACAAAAAATTAGCCGGGCGTGGTGGTGGGCGCCTATAGTCCCAGCTACTCGGGAGGCTGAGGCAGGAGAATGGTGTGAACCCGGGAGGCGGAGCTTGCAGTGAGCTGAGATGGCGCCACTGCACTCCAGCCTGGGTGACAGAGCAAGACTCTGTCTCAAAAAAAAAAATAATAATAATAATAATATACACTGTGCAACTACACGATGTATTAAGAAGTCGTGAAACTGTCTTCTGTGACCAACCTAATACAAGATTCTTCAGATTCTAAATTGCCTGCATAGAGTACCATCTGTAGGTTGTGAGCTTAGCCTTTTCTTCTGTCAGTGTTGTGCTAAGGCATCCACTTTTCCTTTCCCAGCCCGCTTGTTAGCAGGCCTGGTTGTATGAGAATGTTAGCCAAGGTTAATGCTGTAGTCTGGATTATTAGACAGGTTTATTCCTTGTAAAGCTGACTGATTCATCTATGGATTAAAAATGTCTAAGAACTCAGTTCTGATATTCATACATGAGAGGTGTATAGCCAATATTTGTGAATTGTTTCATTAATTAATAACATTCTATGCACTTAGATATTGTTACCACAATTTATTTTTGAGTAGAAAAATCTCAAGTAGGTAATCTCACTGACAGAATTCTTAACTAATTATATTTGCATCAAATTTTTAAGACTAAACATTAAATAACTGCAATTAAAGAGACACATAAAATATAGGTACCTTCTCAAACATTTAACATTCTAATTTGTTCACATGTAAGTGTTTAAATGCTTACTATATAAAAGTCAAAGAAAATACACAGTAAATTTGGAAAATAAACGTCTAGATATTTTTAAAAAGTTCAAGCCCATGAATATCACATACTCATTTCATATTCATACTAGACACTATCTTAGTTTTATAGTGTTGACTCAATGTATCTGAACAAACAATTGCTTGGGCCATCTTGCTAGAGTACAAGAAAAATTGAAATATACAATTATATTTAGTGTTAATATTTTAAGGTTGCATTTTTAAGATTACTATAAATAGAATATTCATCGAGTACCTAGAGTAGGTTGGGTAAACAACCAGTCATTTAATTTAACTTAGTATTAAAACAGAAATTAAGCAGGGGGGGAAGTTATATTATGTGAATGAACATCAAAAGGTTCAGAAGTTGGCCCTAATATACTCACGCTCTCATCCAAACTGGAAGTCTCAATTATTATGTTGGAAATGGCTTAAAACTGTCTTTTTTGAAAGACAACAGGACCTTTATTTTCTCCTTCCCACCAGACTATAAATGCTGGAAGAACAACCTGTCTTATGGCATTTTGGGCACACAATTTTCCTTCCTGCAATAAATTGGAAGTACAGAGTTTATGTCTGTTTGATTCCCATCTGTCAACTAAACAGCAGTGAGATCAAATTCATCATTCAATTTCTAAAGCTGTTTATTAGTTATATGCTTAATTATGGCATTTTAGGAATCTCATTCATGACATGAAAAAAATCAAGATAGTAACATGCTACACTGATGGTAAACCTAAGATTAGATGTACACATTTTGTTTCTCATTGCTGGCACACACTATCATTATTAGCAGACTGTACTTAAGTACTTGCCTCAGGTGCTATCTTTGATAACAAGCTAAAAAAATCACCTCCCCCTAGATGGAGACGGGCATTTAGAAAGCATAAAAACTAAAGACGATAACAAAGTCTGTGCTAACTACTATTGCTGATGAACAATTGTTATGACAGAAGATGACGGAAATAATGGCATCTTTGAAAACGTGTGTGTGTGTGTATGCACACGTAAGTGTGTCCTCTTATCCATTCTAGTATAGATTGCTCTTAAAGGCTGACCTAAATTTTCCTTCCTCTTGTAAAAAGTCTGAAACTGTTATGTTGGTGTCTCAGTGAGCTGACGTTTCTCACAAACATTATACTGAATTATCGCACATTTTCTCTGTGTTATACCTTTGATAACAAGTTAAAAGTGGAAGAAAAAAAACCTATCTGCAAACAAGAAACCTCTGTTAATGAAATTCTGCATTACATAGTCAACCTTTTGCTTGAGGAAGAAATCAAACACATACTCACAAAATGATAAGGTGAGAGTGTGGACCAGATAAAGTGTCAAATAATGTGGTTGTTGTTTTTTAAATAATCTCCAAACATTATTTTTGCTCCACTTTCTAGTCATTATAACCCCAAAGGTTCAAACAAATTCAAAATCAAGCCTTTTTTCCCAATTCAAATACAAACTATGTGTTACTACTATTTGATTAAGGTTTTTTTGTTTTGTTTTGCTTTTGTTTTTTTAAAAAAATTTCATTCAATTTTATGAGACAGCCCTTATCTAAGTGTGGTCTCTGGTCCAGCAGCATCAGTATTATCTGGAAAATTGTTAGAAATGCATAATCACAAGACCCCCACACCAAACCTGCAGATTTAGAACCTATGGAGGTCATTAATCTGTTCTAGTTAAGCCTTAAAATGATTTTGATGTACCATTGTGGTAAAGCAATGTAATAAATTATTCAGATAAATGATTTCATTCATTCTCAAAATAGTAGGGTAGGTTGATAGAACAAAATAAACAGGTAAGGGTATGTAGCTGATTATATATATATGTATATATATATGCACATATATAACATTATAAGTATATATTAAGTTAGTTACATAATTAGTGACAGACTAGTGTCAGAATGAGACTCAAAATTCTAGACACAAATTATATTGGTTTTCTAGCACGTACACTCTAAAACTCGAAAACCATTTCTGTAACTTCAAAGAACCATTTTTAATGTCAAACAAATAAAAAAATGCAGTAGCTTTTTTATAATATATTAATCTCTTTATAAGACCCATTTTTAATGTCAAATAAAAAAATGCAGCTTTTTTATAATATATTAATCTATTTATAAAATGTTTTAAAAATTAATATATTACAGAGAATATTCCAAGTAATTAAAAATCACTGCTTTCTTTTAAGCGCTCATGAGGAAAATAAAAATGCCCTTCTAATTGCTGTCAAGTTTGGAGTATTTTATTACATTTTTAAATATTAGAAAAATGCAAATAGCTTCCTGAAATATTGAATAGTGGGTAAAAAGTCCACAAGCCCAGATATAGCTGGTTCTTGGGATTGGGAAGGTGTAATGCAGGGAATGTACCCACTATGCTGGTTTTAATTTTTTTGGTGGTGGCAGGGGAGACCAATAAAGTTTATTTATATTTCAGATGGAGGAAGAGGCCAAAAATTTACAAGGAGAGCTACTGTCACTTCCTTAGCTAAGTTTCTAAATTTTTTTGCTAAAGATTCCAAAATAACTAGGGGATGTTCAATTAAGAAACACAGAGAATGTCTCAGTTATTAAATAAATGTAAGAAATGATTATGTATAAACAATGGCTGCCACGAATTACAAGGGCAGCTTAGTGAAAGCAAATGGACTGGATCATCCTTTGCTGTCAGTTGCTCATACTCCACGCTGCTAAGAAGTAGAAAGGAAGAAATAATTACGGAATTGGGTCTTATATTTCTTCAAATTTTATTTCAAACGTCATTTTGCTTGAAGTTAGTTTTGAGATGTAGCAATTAGTAATTCAGCATTTTTCGTAACATTAGTTCATTAAAAGTTTTGTTTGGAAAAATCCCAGTCATATTCACAATGTTCTACTTTTCTGGGTGAAAAAAAAAATCAAGGTTCAGATTTCTGTATTTCCGTAAATTGCCTTTGGTAAAAAGAAATGGATACATATATTAAACTGATTCCAAGAGAAGCTATCTTCTGTCTCTCATCAGACTTCTGTCAAACTATCTGTCTCTTATTCGATCTTGAAATTCTTCTTTAGAAGGACTATTTTACATGGGCAACTCTATATATAGTTGTGACATTTATTCCTTTTTTTTTTAAACAAAGAAAAGCTTATCACATAAGTTAACCGTACTGACATTCTACCTGTTTTAAAATACTTATTTAAAACTCTATATCCTCTCATATTTGTGACAAACATATAGCATAGTAGTTAAAAGCCCAGAAGATGAAGCTAAATTATCTGTGCTCATAGTCTTTTCTATATTTAGTAGCTATGTGTCTTTAGG
This sequence comes from Pongo pygmaeus, assembly GCF_028885625.2. Classification (NCBI taxonomy): domain Eukaryota; kingdom Metazoa; phylum Chordata; class Mammalia; order Primates; family Hominidae; genus Pongo; species Pongo pygmaeus. The sequence goes on from NC_072383.2 coordinate 25,360,506, forward strand.
AAACTTACCTAACTTCCCTGAACCTCAGTTTCTTTGTCTGTAAAAAGGAAATAATAACAATACCTAACTCATAGGGTTATCATAAAGTTTCAACGAATTAATACATATAGGACTTAGCACAATGCCTACCTCCTGGGAGGTAGTCAATAAAGGTTAGTTATTACTTTAGTTAGTACCTTTTAGACCTAGAAAAGTTACTGAATCTTTTTAAGCTTCATATTTCTCATATATTATAACGTATTTACTCTTTTTTCCTTAAACTACAAACCAGAAATTAATAAACATTTGAGGCACCAAGAGTGAACCAAATAGTTTAATTTGGATATATTGCTTTCCTGAATAAAAGTCATGATAATTCCAGGTCTAGCACAGTCATATAATTGTGTCACCTTAGAAAAATTACTTAATCTCAGCACTTTTCAGGTTAAAAAATTATTTGTAAAAATAAGTTAAAAAATAAAACCCTAAAAAAGAAAGAGCATTAACTGAACATAATAGAAAGTTATACACACTAAAATTGTTTACTATAAGGATGAAAAAGTAGACTTTCAGTTGGGCTGATACCATGAAAAATTTAAAAGATACATATCCATAGATAAAAATTATGAGTGCAATCTTTTATAGTTTATTTATGACAGATTTTAGTGCCTAACACATTTTTAAACAAATCAATGTTTATCATATCCCAGATATGATATTTCAGAGACATCTCAGATAGTTGCATAAAGAAAATAGAGAGGGAAGAACCGTTGAGAGAAGCAGCAGGAAGACCAAGATGGCAGGATACACAATGAGCCTTGATTTAGAAAAGGACGGGACAACTGCCAATAAGATCTCAGAGCTTCCCCTCAATGAAGAACCGAGCCACCCAAAAGCATATACTAATACATAAAGAACAGTAAAGAATAACTTTATTCTGTGTCTACAGAGGAAGAAGGGGAACATGCATTTACATGATAGTGGAAAAGACATGTTTTAGATATGATATAAAAAAGGACATTCTCAACTGTGTGGGTGGTTAGAATTGAAATAAATCCCATAATTAGCAAGAATGAGAGTTCCAGAATGAGATAGATAACCATTTCCCAACTGGGGGCAATAAAGATTCTTGCACAGCCTTGTAATAGGGATTAAATAAGAGAGCACTTTAGGTAAGGGTAATAATACTACCCATACTAGGGGCTGTGCACACGCGTGCGCGCGCGTGTGTGTGTGTGTGTGTTAGATAAGATGTTCGGTACTTGGCATTTGCTATTTATTATTATTAAGACTTGTTAGAAAAACCTTAAGTCAATTCTGGTTCAAGCATTTACTCATTCTGTAACTGTGGAGGAAAACCTCCTTATCTTTCAGGGCCCAAGTTTCATCATCTCTAAAACAAGGACCTTAAAACTCATGTGGCAAGCTGGTGAGAACAAAATAACTTCTGTACAGCATCTGGCACAGAGTGGGTGGGTACCTAGTAAAACATTTGCTTCCCTTTTCTTACTCTCTCCCAAAAAAACTAAAGAAAAATCCTCCATCATATTCATGCCATTCCTTATATATCTAAAGCCATACAATATTTCTCCTTAAGCTGAGCATTTGCAAAGATCAAAAAGATTAAGACAAACAATCTAGGATGCAATTTGGAGGAGGAACGAATCTGGTAGGAAATCCTTCCTCACTCCTCATATAGAACTGACTACGTCCTAATTGAGGGCTCACTGTACCCTTAACAAACCCTTATGACTCTTATATACCTTCATTTGATCGCATTTGTGTATATGTTTATCTATCCCTACTAGATGGTAAGCTTCTTTGTCAAAAGAATGAGTGTCTGGCATATAGTTGGTGAGTAAATATTTTTTGAACGAGGTTATGAAGCGGTGCCGTGCTTTTCCTTACAATATCCAGCATGTTCCCACTCAGGGTTTTCTAACTGGTGTGGCCTCTACCTTGAATGTTCGTCTCAGATACGGGTATGACTCCTGCCCTCACCTTTTTCAGGTGGTATCCTAAATTTCACTTACTTTCTCAGCGAAGCCTTTCCTAGCTACTCTATTTAAAATTTTGTGTTTGTACAGGTCTACCCACCCACCCATTCATACACACACACACACACACACACACACACACACACACAGGTCTACCCACCCACCCATTCACACACACACACACTTGCAACCTGTCTTCCTTTTCTCCATCTACCACTCTCTGCATTTTTTACTAGCATTGGTTTTTCCATCATCTGTCTTCCCCTCTTAGAGTTAAACTTCAGAAAAGCAGGAGGTTTTGTCTTTTTTGCTACTACCTAGCATTTGGCACAGTGTCTCAGACACAGTAGGTGCTCAATAAATATCTGTTGTATGAATGAATAAATTTCACAATGGCATAGCATTTGGGAAAAAAAGAATGAGTACTTTTGATGAATAACAATAGGACATTTATAGAAATTTTAAAATTACATGATGATTAAGCTAATCCTTTAATATTATATAACTGCTCAGAACTCATTTTCTGTTACTGATATACTGCAGTTTTAGTTTTCCTCAAACAAAGGAGCTTCGTTTCTTCTCATGGGAAACTAACTTAAGATTTATCTTGTATTGAGTTATCCCAGTTTTTCCTTATTAACAAAGATCAAAGATATGCTGAAAGTGTCCATACAGATGACGCAGATGCACGGAAGCAGAAATTAAGGGCTAGAGCAATGGAGACTTTTTTTTTTTTTTTTTTGAGATGGAGTTTTGCTCTTGTTGCCCAGCCTGGAGTGCCACGGCATGATCTTGGCTAACTGCAACCTCTACCTCCCAGGTTCAAGCAATTGTCCTACCTCAGCCTCCCAAGTAGCTGGGATTACAGGCATGTGCCACCACGCCCAGTTAATTTTTTTTTTAATTTTTTTTTTTTTTTTTTTTGAGACAGAGTCTCGCTCTGTCCCCCAGGCTGGAGTGCAGTGGCGCAATCTCTGCTCACTGCAAACTCTGCCTCCTGGGTTCACACCATTCTCCTGCCTCAGCCTCCTGAGTAGCTGGGACTACAGGAGCCCACCACCACACCCGGCTAATTTTTTTATGTGTGTGTTTTTTTAGTAGAGATGGGGTTTCACCATATTAAACAGGATGGTCTCCATCTCCTGACCTCATGATCCGCCCCCCTCGGCCTCCCATAATTTCGTATTTTTTTTGGTAGAGCTGGGTTTCACCATTTTGGTCAGGCTGGTCTCGAACTCCTGACCTCAAGTGATCCACCTGCCACAGCCTCCCAAAGTGCTGGGATTAGAGGCATGAAGCACCGCACCCAGCCGCAATAGACTTTTGAATGTGAGTATCAGAACTAGAACTCAGATCTTCTAACCAAACCTCAGTACACTTTTAACCACATCTATCTTTCTACAAATGTGATTTATAATAAAACTTAAGTCAGATTCATTGCCCACATGGTATTGGTGCCATTCAGACTATATTATTTGTTAGTTGGCCAATCTAAACTATTCAAGAAGGCAAAGATCTATGCATGCTAGCAAATCCTATTTCCTGAATATGCCCTCCTCTCAACGTCTATATTTGAAACCTTAACAATATGTCCACCTGGACTTCTTGGAGGGCTCTGGTTTGCAGGGACAATATATGCTTTGGTTCATCTATGGAACAATCAGCTTAAGAAGTTGTATTCAGATATTATTAATGTTTTCAAACCCACTTCCTATTTTCCTACTGAAATCCCTGCCAAGCACACACTTCAGCAGACACTAAAATAATTTGGGTAGTTGACATTCAATCCAAATTTTCTATGGAGATCTGCCAGATTTGACATCTGTGAGAAAGTGGGTAATTTTTATTATCCACAGAGAGCAAAAGCTTGGTTTGATATTTCTCTACCTCCACACATCTCCCTGTAGTGGAGCTGCTACTCAGATATCCACAAAAAGTGGTTAGTGAGGAAAATTATTTAACCCTTTCACCCTTGTCAGGATACAGCAAAAGCTCAATTCAAATTAATTTTAAAGTAACAATGGAAATGGATAAGACAACTTTTGGAGGTGTGGGAGATACAAACTACCTTAATTATTATCGTCATTACTTTTGCCTAAAAACTATTTATGCTTTATCTGTTGTTTTAATACAACTGTTTGTCTTTAAAGCTCCCTTCATTTGGTCTAAAACCTTAAACCAGAATTTCAAGTTAACGTTATTTTTAGAGTACTTTTTCAAACCCTAATAATATTTGGCTCTGTAGTACTACAGAAACATGCTTAAAAATCATACGAAATATTTCTATTGGTATTACATTTTATTTCCCAAGAATTAAGAACTAAGGTATGTATTAACACTTAAGGTTTCTCTCATCTCTTTAAAAGAAATAGATAAAACTGGATATTTCCACGTGCTTATAGGTCATATACTAAAATGCTACCAAGCTTTATACTGTAAACAATGTTACTTTAGTTCACTACAACAAAACAGGTTTCCCATCTTTTTATTACAATCCAATAGTTTAGCATTATATATTAGTCTGATCTCACACTGCTATAAAGATACTACCCGAGACTGGGTAATTTATAAAGAAAGGAGGTTTAATTGACTCACAGTTCTACATGGCTTGGGAGGCCTCAGGAAACTTACAATCATGACGGAAGCGGAAGGTACGTCTTACATGGCGGCAGGCGAGAGAGAAGAGTGTGCAAGAGAAGGGAAAACTGCCTTATAAAATCATTAGACCTGGTGAAAACTCACTATCATGAGAACAACATGGGGGAAAAGACCCCCAAAGTCCATTCACCTCCCACCAGGTCTCTCCCTCAACATCTGGAGATTACGATTCAAGATGAGATTCGGGTGGTGACACAAAGCCTAACCATATCAAGCATGTTTCCAATTAAGAAATTAAAAATGATTATGGTTCTATATTGGTTCTACATTGACAAAGGTTTAAAAGTAGGTCATGGGAATACAAAAGCATGATAAATTATTCATTTACAATAATAAAATGGTTGATGGTGTGTTGTTAATTTTTGATATAAGGGAAAATGGTATTTAAAATATACAGTTAAGGCTGGGCATGGTGGCTCACACCTGTAATCCCAGCACTTTGGGAGGCCAAGGCAGGTGGATCACCTGAGGTCAGGAGTTTGAGATCAGCCTGGCCAACATGGTGAAACCCCGTCTCTACTAAAAATACAAAAATTAGCCAGGTGTGATAGAACATGCCTGTAATCCCAGCTACTCGGGAGGCTGAGACATGAGAATCACTTGAACCCAGGAGGCAGAGGTGGCAGTGAGCTGAGATCGTGCCATTGCCCTCCAGCATGGGCAACAGAGTGAGACTCTCTCTAAAAACAAACAAACAAAAAATATAAAATTAAAAATCTAAAAGTATCTACCAATAGAATTATGAATAGAATATATAATTCCCAAACCACAGAAGAAAACATAAAATAAGAAAAACATACCTTGAACAAAGAAGAGAAAAAGGGATTAAAAATAAAAAATGTAGGCATAAAAAAATTTCTGCCAAGTAAGATTAACACATCAATTATGACAATACATGTAAAGTTAAATTCCCTGCTGAGGCAAAAGAAAAACTTAGGTTGACTTAAGAAACAAATTCAATCTTACTTTTGTATAACAGGTATACCTAAAAGAAATGTTCAAGATGAAAGGAAAAAAAAGGGGAAAAGCATGTTTGTACAAAGGTGTGATCTGGGCCCATGGACAGGATGAAGGCTGCTTTCTGAGACAGTGACAGAGAGAGAGGAAAATCTGATTACGCTGCAGCCATATTGGAGTACAGTCAGGACCTTCATCTCTTTTGGGTCAAATCCTGCCTGAGTGTCCTTGACAACCCTCAATAATAGTGTGGCCATGACATCTTGTATTAGCTTCACTAGAGAGCCTACTTCCAAATTCTCTGTCTACCAGGCCCCACTCAAACGAAAGTTTCATGAGGGCAAGCATTTTTGCAAGTTCAGTTCAAACCTCTATCTTTGGAAACAGCTTGGCACATGGTAGACATGACAAGTATATGTTTTGAATGAATGAACAAGAATATGAGTGAATATGTCTGCACAGCATGCTAGAGACCTAAACACAATCATTTGATTGGAGTTATCTCCTCTGAAATTCCACTGAAATGAGTAAAAGCATTTTCTAAATGTTGCAAACCAAACACTGAAGAATCAAAGAGGGAGACCATCAGTGGACAAGAGATTTCACCAAGTTTCTGGAAGATGGAAAGCAGACGGAGGTACAGTGACTGATGAAGCAGCCACACGCTAATATATAAACATACAAGGCTGCGGCTAAAAGAGGAGCCAGTCTCCCTGGAGCTCCAGCACAGGAGATACTAGGTACCAAAAAGGGGAAAGTAAGTAGTGGGACAGAAAACAGGGGTACTTATGGAAGTGCTGGGTAAGAAACAGTCAACTTCCCAAGTCCCGTATTTATCCTCATGTAAAAAAAAATTTGCCAAAGAAATTGTCCGAGCTGTTAAAAAAAAAAGTAGGCCAGCTGGTATGGAAATTAGCATCCCAGAGTGAAGTCTTCCTCATTTGACTTTAGCAGTCTTCCAAGGTAATGCAGTCAACTCACTTGCTATTTTTAGCTCAATGTCAAGCCCCACATTTGTAACTAACTTTTGCAAAGGCTTTTCTATTGCCTCATTCTTGAATAGGATGGGCAGCCGTAGAGTACGTAATTTCTGAGAAAAACCTACAATACAAAAAATAAACAACAAAAGCACTTTGGAATTTATTAGTAGAAAGGAAGAGATATTTAAAATATTTGATTTAGGACTTAATCATTCTTACACTAGAGAATATATGACACTCATGAAAAAGGAATAATTGGAGAACCAAAAGAACCCTAGAAATTTAAAATACAGGCTGGGCGCAGTGGCTCACACCTGTAATCCCAGCACTTTGGGAGGCCGAAGTGGGCGCATCACGAGGTCAGGAGATCGAGACCATCCTGGCCAACATCATGAAACCCCGCCTCTACTAAAAATACAAAAATTAGTTAGGTGTGGTGGCACGTGCCTGTAATCCCAGCTACTTGGGAGGCTGAGGCACGAGTATCCCTTGAGCCCAGGAGGCAGAGGTTGCACTGAGTCGAGATCACGCCACTGCACTCCATCCAGCCTGGCAACAGAGCAAGACTATCTCAAAAAAAAAAAAAAAGGAAAGAAATTTAAAATACAATCACTGAAAAAAGGTGAAATTAAGTGTGTAAAGTAAAAGGTGTGAATGTTTTATATAATATAAAAGAAATACCCAGAATATTTGAGAGAAAAGATCAAGACTGCATATAATATGACCACAACAGAAAGTCTAAGAACCTGTTCAGTTCATCTCAAAAAACAAGAAAACATAAAAGGAAGGATATTACTGAAGAAATACCATAGTACTTCTTAGAACACAAGAAAAAGATAAATCTTATGAATGAAAAAAGATGCATATCTACAATGTCAAGGTTAAATTTCAGAACACTGCAGATAAAGAAAAGATCCATAACACTTATAAAGAGGAGGAAAAAACCACGTTACCTCAAAGAACATGAATTAGCCTAGGATCTAATTTCAGCAACACTGTATGCTAGAAGTCAGCAGAACATGACTTTAAAACTCTGAAGGAAAATTAGTTTGCATTTGGATGTTAAGCTTAGTCTTGCTATAAATCAGCTGTGAGGGAAAAGAACAATACTTTCAGATAGGCAATATCTGAGAAGGTTTAAATGGTATATAACTGAGAAAGTTATTTGACATGGTATCCAATACAATTTAGAGAATAATTGAAAATAAGAAATAAAAAAATAAGGAGTTTAGGAATCAAGAGACCTAACATAACAGGCTAAAAATAAAAATTAAAAAATAAATCTAAAAATAAAAAATAAAAAATAGGCTTATTTATGAAGACAATCTAGGTTTGAAAAGGAAGGCAGAAAGTATACAGGGAAGAGGAAATGGTTAGAACAATAATTTTTTTGAGAGTTACTAACAGTAACTGAGAGGATGTTGTAGAGGCAAGTAGTAGAGTACGTGAACCATTTGAAATCTACACTGACACTGGACCCCAGAGAGCAGAAATATCACAATTACATATTGGTTTCAACTTTTAGAGCCCACCTATAGACAAATCATGGAAGATTTAAGTATTGTAACCATACAGAAAATAAACATTGTAAACTGTGATAACATAGAAGTGTTGACAGAGCCGAGATAGGAGCAGAAATCTGTTCATCCTGCAAAGTAAATAATCAAGAAAAATGATCTATGATTGGTTTACCAAGAAACAGTAGTTCAATTTGCCTAAAGTTTTTTGGAAATAAAAACATCAAAATGCAACAATATTAGAAAAAACAAATACATGGAAAACTATAAAAAAAGAGTTATGATATTACACTTTGCAGCCAAATTTTTCCCCCAGTAAAGCTTCTAAGAATGAAGATAATGAAACATCAAAAAACAAAGGAGGCTACCATATTCATATTATTATGCTAGTTTAATACTGATACTAAACTGGACAAACTTACCAGCAAAAATTATAGATGATGATTTTGAAGTTTAAGTAAATTTATAACTACAATATTTCCTTAGAATAAAAATGTTTGGAAGCTCAATATGTAAAACAGATTAAAACAGCAAGTTTTGATCAAAGAGGCAGCAAGATTACTATGTAGACCAAGCTCATGTATGAATACAGATGGCAAAAGCCTAAACAAAATGCAGATAAACTTAACGGGATCTTAAGAGATTTATCCACTAATCTTAAGGAGAGCTTATGACTAGGGTATATATTATTTTTAAAAATTCACATCAGTATGATCATTTTACTAGATGATAAAATGACATTTTAAAATACTCCAAAATCCACTCAATACTTAACAGCAAAAACTCTCAGGAAATAAAAAATAGAAGTACATAATTCCTTAACAGGATAACGGCTTTCTGTCTTAATGCAACAGGCTAGCAAAACACGTGAATCCCTAAAAATACATTATACCACTAATATCAGTAAAAAGACAAAGTCGCCAGGTTTCAATATTGTTAGTTAACTTTTTTGGTTGTTGTTAATGCTATTCCAATAATAATCCCAATGGAGATTTTTGGATATTTCATAATGTGTCTAAAGTTCACCCAGTTAAAAAAAAAAAAAAGGCAGGGGGAGGAAACATCTTGAATAAGATTTATTAAGAAGCTATATCGACTGAATTAATGATGGTACTGGTACAAGAATCAACAATCAGATCAATTTAATAAAAATTAAAAAAGGAATCAATTTAATATAACCCTGAAACAAATTTTAGCATATATATATATATACATATATATATATATATAATAGATGGGTTATTTAATGAATGAATTGGGGAATACAGTTATCTGTGAAATACTCATACTATTTAACATATACCAAATTAAATAACAAGAAAATAAAAGAGTAATTGTAAAACAAAAAATAAAATCATTAAATTTAGAAAATTAGAAAAAGGTATATGTGATTAGATTTTCTGAGTACAAAAACAACAGAATAAGTTAAAGAAATAATATAGATTTTAGTGTAAACCTAAACATTTACATTGCATAAATTTAAAATTAAACGGCAGATTAAAGACTGAGAATATATGTATAATCAATGGGGAAAACTGTAATATATTAATAGGACTTAAAATCATATTCTATATCCCCCAAAAAATAAACAAAGGATGTGAACAGAAAATTCACAGACTAGGAAATACAAATGAAAATATACAAAAAATTTAGCTTCACTAAAAAATCAAAGAAGTTCAGAATTAAAATAAAGGGATGGCTTTTATTGCCTGTTGTTTTGCCAAATGTTAAAATGCTCAATCCTGGCAAAGGGACAGTGCGCCTAGCACTATTTTATACTGCCAATGGAAAGTTACCAAAAGCCTAAGGGGCAATGCTCATGCCCTTTGATCTAGTTCCAGTTCTAAGGATCTGCCTTTACAAAATAAGCAAAGAAGTAAACAAAGTTTTATGCATACAGATATAATATACAGCAAAACATTAGAAATTGCCTAAGTGCTCACCCACAGAAGAATGGCCAAATCAGTACATCACATACACTGGAATATATCCACATGACAACAAAGCATTAAAAGTCTCATTAACTAATTAATCTTATGGAAAACTGATCAAAATCAATTAAATGATAAATGGAATATTTTACACCATATTTACAGTTACAATCCCAATTACGTAAAAAAATAAAATAGAGATCTGGATGAAAATGTATAAAATAATAATGAATTTTCTCTGATATAATGTAATTTTGTTTTTACATTATTCCTTATTTTCCCAATTGTCTGAAATATGAAAATAGTTCTTTCATCCTAAAAAAAATCAAAACTATCTTGATACACTAAAAGAATGATTAAATCTTAGCTTTTTTGTCTTCAATTCACCCATTCTAATGCTACAAACCACAGTGAACTCCTTAGCATCAAGAAAGACCAATTTCTCTTTCACCTCTAGGTTCTTTGACCTCTCTCAACAAACCTGAATGTTTACGACATGCAGCACATACAACTACCTTGTAGCTATTTCAGAGGGGCCCAAAAAAACAGCTCTTGCTTCCTTCTCAAATCGTTATCCATCCATTACACAATTCAAAAAATCTCTGTAAGAGGGCATTGCCTTTCATTTTCATTTTATTATAACAATCACATTTTAACAATAGCCTTTATTGAGCATTTAGCATATGCTAGGTACTAAGTGCAGCACATATATCAACTTACTTAATCCTCCCAACAACTACTATTACCCTCATTGTACAGCATAGGAAATTGAAGATAAGTGAGATTAAGTTACTTGTTGGAGGTCACTTATTAAGCATGTGAGACAATGAAATTTGAACCCAGACAATTTGGTTCCAGGACCTTAATTACCATGCTGTCCCGTTTAAAATGCAAATATCCTTGGAGGAATTAAAATATTTACCCAAATTTACATTAAAGTGTGAGAGGCTTATCCTTTTTTAGGGAAGACAGTGCTGGCATTTTGAAAACCAGGCAAGTGACACTTAGAAATCTATAGAAAAGTTAAATTATGATCTTAAATATCAACCTCATTAATTTATCACTGTTCTTAAGCTCACATAAAAAAAAGTTTTCAGACTAGGCACATTCTCTTATAGATTCTATTTACAACTGTCTGCTGTCATTAGTCACATTTTCCATATAATTTCAAGGCTTAGCAATTGGAATATTTTATAAAGTATATTTTCAATAGTTCCTGCGTCCAGGCTAGAAATGCTATCTTTTATATATATATATCCATAATATTAAATTTTTCTTGTTGGTAACATGCAATTGACACTATTTCCTAAATTTAGACTTGAAAATAAAATATGGGGATACGGTTTTGTTTGGTTGTTTTTTTTGTTTGTTTGTTTTTTTGAGACAGAGTCTTGCTCTGTCACCCAGGCTGGAGTGCAGTGGTCCAGTCTTGGCTCACTGCAACCTCCGTATCCCAGGTTCATGACATTCTCCTGCCTCAGCCTCCCGAGTAGCTGGGACCACAGGCGCCCGCCACCACGCCCGGTAATTTTTTGTATTTTTAGTAGAGACGGCGTTTCACCGTGTTAGCCAGGATGGTCTTGATCCCCTGACCTCGTGATCTGCCTGCCTTGGCCTCCCAAAGTGCTGGGATTACAGGTATAAGCCACCGCGCCCGGCCGGGGATATGGTTTTTTATGTCAAAGTTCAGCATAACACATCAGACAATCGTTCAACACTGTACCAAGAATGTTTTGAGATTAGGGGGAAAGATCAGTAAGACACGATTCTTGCACCAAAGAACTGAGAGGCAAGAAAATCAAATAGGACATTTTTACATGAAGACTCAAGCATATCATTCAGGTGCAACTGAACACAGTATTCAAACGTTTAAGAAATTCTCATACAGTGAAACTCCTTACTTTCATAAAGTACTCATTACATAAACCATCTTGCTTTACTACCTAAATATAGTGTGCTAAAAAAAAAAAAAAAAAAAAGAAGAAGAAAGAAAATGCCCTCTCCCTGTTAAAGGCATATGAAATATAAAACTAAAATATCTGAGAGGGATAAGATGAGAGGACAACCTGTAGGCATAGCTGTCACCATAGAACAGTAAATACAATCCTCTTTATTAAATAAAAACCTAATTGAGCAGGGGATGCAGGTGGGGCCCAGTTATTTCATAGTCAAATGCAAGTCTTTGGGCATTTTCTGAGCAAATAAGCTTTGTAAAAGGACCTGCATTTGCCAAACTACATTATTCTTTTGTGGAAACAAATTTGTGCAATATAAGTTTAAGATGCATGTGGATGCTTACTGAAAGGAAATTAAGAGTATGAGATCTCAAAATTCTCTGTCACAGTCAATGATTTAGGTGGCAAGGAGACCATCAAATTACCAAAGCTTAACCAGAGCAATAATTACCCACTATGTATTCTTGGAAAAATCAGAAAGTAGTGTCTCCTGAGAGAATATTAGCAGGTTTTTTTGTACACATGGCTTTCAACATCTGAGCAAATGAACAATATTCATCTTACTTTCTGTAAATCAGACACTATTTCTAGTTCACAATCCCCAGATGTATCGTTAACATCATAATCTAGTTTATTGGCATTACACCTCTGAATCTGATTTTTGTTTTTTTAAGAGAGAGTTTCACTCTGTTGCCCAGGCTGGAGTGCAGTGGTGTGATCTTGGTTCACTGCAACCTCCGCCTCCCAAGTTCAAGCGATCCTCCCACCTCAGCTTCCCAAGTAGCTGGGACTACAGGTGTGTGCCACCATGCCCAGCTAATTTTGTATTTTTAGTAGAGATGAGGTTTCACCATGTTGGCCAGGCTGGTCTTGAACTCCTCCTGACTTAAGGTGATCTGCCCACCTCGGCCTCCCAAAGTGCTGGGATTACAAGCATGAGTCATCACACTCGGCCTGAATCTGAATTTTTTTGCCTCTTTTAAGTTCGGTAGATATGTATTACATGAGTTCTTTAAAATGACATTGCCATAAAATAATCAGTTTTAAGAGTGACACTGTCGCTAATGCTGGAAATTTTTGCTAATACGTAGACCTTTAAGGCACTGAAACGTTTTCAATATTATTTTTAACAGATGAACCATAAGTAGGTTACACAATATGAAAACTGTATGTGGAATGATTTGGTATTAAGAAATGACACAAGAACTTTCTAGAATCATGGAATCACAATTTGACACACAAAATCTGTTTTGCATTAAAAGATGAGTTTTTCATCTAGACTGAGATGTACTCCAAGTTACTTTTAAATATAAAATTTAAAAAGTAAAATATTTTAAATCATTCAAGAAATGTCAAAGATCTTCCCTTTCTCTGGTTTTTGAAACACAAATATAAGTAATGGAAAAATTTATTTATCTAGTTGAATATAAATCCTGTAAATCTCAGTATCATTGACTAATTTCCAATAATTTTTATTAATAAGGCCCGCATTTATAAAAAATTTATTTTATAGCTATCATAAATATTACTGTATTGGTCATTTGCTTAGATATTTTAATTATTTCCTACATTTTATAATACAAGCTATTTGAAATCATTAGTGGACATATACACTATGATGTGTTAAAAATGCTAAAAGGCTGAGATACCTGTAAAATGAGACAAGACTAGATAAGCAGGTGCTCTGTTCTTCATGTAAAACTCATTCCATGTTATCCTCTAAAGAGAATAGGGGCGAAAAATAAAGTGAAATGTAGAAAAGTGAAATGAATATATTATACTTTTTGGACCTGTAATTAGGAAATAAAGTTGATATTTAATACTTGTAATTGTGTTTGTACATCATGTTGTATTTTTTTGGTTGATCTGAGTCATTTCTAGATTTTGTATTCAGGTTGTGATATGGTTTGGCTGTGTCCCCACCCAAGCCTTACATTGAATTGTAGCTCCCATAATCCCCATGTGTTGTGTGAGGGACCTGGTGGGAGGTAATTTAATTGTGAGGGCAGTTTTTTCCCTGTGGTGTTCTCCTGATAGTGAATAAATCTCATGGGATCTGATGGTTTTATAAAGAGCAGTTCCCCTGTACATGCTCTCTTACCTACCGCCATGTAAGATGTGCCTTTGCTCCTCCTTCGCCTTCCACCATGATTGTGAGGCCTCCCCAGCCATGTGGAACTGTGAGTCCATTAAACCTCTTTTTCTTTATAAATTACCCAGTCTCAGGTATTTCTTCATAGTAGTATGAAAATGGACTAACACAGATTGATTACTCATTCTTATTTATTCCACAAATAATGATTTGTCATTACTATATGCCAGGTAGTATTCTAGGGGCACAGTATAAGGCTGAACAAAGAAACCAGCTTCCCTCTTTTGGAGCTTACAGTCTAATGGTAAAACAGACATTATACAAATAATCCCTGCCTATCTCTGTTTCTCACTCTCTCTCTCTCTGCCACACACACACACACACACACACACACACACAGAGTTACTGAGAAATAGTGCAGGATGCAGCCCAGTAGACACATGGAGTATGTATGGCATGAATTTGACCTCCTCTGGAGAATCAAGAAAAGATTCATGGCAGGGCCCTTCATCAGAGCTGATGGGCATGAGGATGACGGGATGAGGAGCAGCAGCAGAAAGAGTGGCACATTCTAAGCAGAGGGTACAACATGTGTGTGCAAAGGCCTGGGGGTGAGAGGGGCGTGATGGTTACAGTAGAAAAAGCAAAAAATATAAATGGCATGATATGAGGTCACACAGGCAGCCAGGTAGGAAACTGTAAGCCCTGTTAGAGATTGGGGGATTTATTCTCAGTGCACTGGGAGCCATCAAAGGATTCTATAGAAGAGAGAATCAAATCTGCATTTTTCAAAGATCATAGGAGACAACGGATAAAACAACAAAGAAATGACTGCATGAAAGAAAACCGTTATGTGGCAACTACATCAGTATAGCCAAAAAATGTTGGTAACTCACACTAGAATTACAGTGGTGGATGCGACAGAAGTGGATATTTGAGACACAATGGTAATCAGATGTAGGAGGTTCTGGCGTGTGCCACAAAAGTTCCCCTTCAGGAATCAGACAGTCATTCCCCCAGCTATAAGGAAAGTTGGTGCAGAGAGCTCACAATTGAGCCACTTCTGGAAAGAGCAAATTCCCTCAGCTGAAAGGCACTGCCTCCCCCAGGGTATTATCCTCCCTGGCTGTAGCCAATACCCAGTATCTGAATGTGAGGGCATGAGGCAGGGTGCTAGCATGCTAGGGTGGCTTGACCCGCTGCCTCAGCTAGGGACACTGCTGAGGGGCTGGCCTTGCAGAAGAGCCTTGCAGGCCACCATCAGCCCATGTCCAGTCCTGCTAGCCTCCTCTCTTCCAGAGGCTCCCAAGAGCATCTTCAACAACTCGCTTGCACGTAGTCTCCCTTTTAGAGTCTTTTTCTGGGGAACCCAACCTGAAACAACATACAAAGGTTTTTTTCTGTTTGTTTGTTTGTTTTTAAACCATGCAAGTTATTTCACACTCATCACTGAATAATCTGCTTTGAAAGGTAGTGTATTTACAGAAAGGATATTTTAAGATTATCCCAAACCTAGTATTAGACTGAATCAAATAAGTTAAACATAACTCAACATGACAATATTATGTCACAGCATTGGCACCCAACTTGCTACCCAGGGAACTAAAATTCAAGAGAGAGACTAGCTTGACACAACGAATCCACCTACAGATTTTTCATTTATTGGTTTCCCACTAAAACAAGTAAACACTGCCATTTAAATATCTGGGAGCTAAAGCTGTTGGGCAAGTTTCTGAAGCTGGTGTGAACCAGCAGACACTAAATGGGCTTGTCTGATCTCTACAACAGAGCGTTCAGCCCAGTGATTTGAGCACATCCTTTCTGCTTCATTGGTCACCAATGAATTTTCTGTTAAATTCAATTGAGTCCAGCACTCTTTTTAGCCCTTCTCTTTTGAGGGAAAGACCGATGCTGTTTAAAGGTCTCACTGAAAAGCAGAGTCCTTTGATTGAGAACCTCAAAAAAGACTCTACCAAGAGCACACCTTTTAATACAGAGCTACACACTCACCTATTTTAAGCCCAGCAAGGGAAGCCTAATTGTCTGAAGGATTTTTTGTTGTTGTTG
This sequence comes from Pongo pygmaeus, assembly GCF_028885625.2. NCBI lineage: Eukaryota > Metazoa > Chordata > Mammalia > Primates > Hominidae > Pongo > Pongo pygmaeus. The sequence goes on from NC_072383.2 coordinate 25,376,639, forward strand.
TTAGTTCATTTTGACGAAGTGCACATCCCTACCGAGGTGGTTAGAATCTGAGGAAAGGACTCAACAAGCCCACTGATCCAATGTATAAATTTAATGTACTCTGTGCGTCTAGCTCTAACAGCCATCTAGGCAACCACATACCAATTTCTTGCATTTTTTGGTTCTTAGGGCCTACTAACACAGAAAAAAGCCACAGTCTTATAAAAATGTCACAGTATAAAAGTCCTTGGGTTGTGAGGTAATTTCATAAGATGGTTAATCTACTTGTGATAGTTTTTCAGTTTGATAAGGTAAGTGGGAGTAAACGCATCTGATGAATAATAACAATTCAGGCCAGGCATGGTGGCTTATACCTGTAATCCTAATACCTTGAGAGGCTGAGGCAGGAGGATCATTTGAGCCCAACAGTTCAAGACCAGCCTGGGCAACACAGGGAGACCCTGTCTCTATAAAAACATTTTAAAATTAGCCAGGCGTGGTGGCATGTGCCTGTAGTCTCAGCTACTTGGGAGGCTGAGGTGGGAGGATGGCTTGAGCCTGGGAGGTGGAGGCCACAGTGAGCTGTGATCACACCACTTCACTCCACCTGGGTGACAGAATGAAACCATCTCAAAAATTAATAATAAATCAAATGTCATGCTTTATTGATTCTTTACTTTTATAATCACAACTTTTAAAAATATATATTTAGAGATATGCCTATAAATTATGTTTGCTTTCAGATGATACTGACCTTTACCGTGCACTGTTCTGTATCACAGGAAGTTAAATCCTGCAAATAACATTTCCCTAGGTTCCAGTGCTAACTAGCTTCATATCAGATTTCTCTAATGAGAGAAACTGGCAGGATACAGTAAATGGGATGAGAGAGAAGGCTTCTCTGTCTGCTTCAGGAAGCATCTTCAACAATAGTGGCTTCCTTCAAGATCCACCCATGCAACACAGCCTCCCTGTGAGGGTAGCTCCCACCTCTGGTCCAGTGCCCAGTGCCCACTGGGCAGCTTTGGCTCCTGGGTTCTTGTAAGGCCACCTCCTCCGTTGGTTGCTCCAGCACTAAGGGTGGTGGTAGCTTCTGGCTACTGATAGTCTCCATCTTAACTAATCCCCAGTATTAAATCCCCTCCATAAAACTATCTGACATAAGATGTGCTTTCCTGATTGACCCTCGTGGACACACAGAGTATCTACAAATAGTTTAAAATCAGGTGTCAATTTACTGCCACATATGGTTCTCAGGTTTGTTTTCAGTTCTTTCTGCCAACAACTTGTAGGAAATCTCAAGTCATAAACAACATCAACATTACCGTTAACTTCTCAGATCAGCCCATAAACTCTGTCTGAGTCCATAATACACCTGAAATGAAATGTTTCTTTGAGCTCCACTCCTGATGCTCTTTTTTTCTCACCATTGCATTCACTCTTAGTGACCACATCCAAATTGTTTCGTCACCAATTTCTCACCAAGTCTACACCTCCAATCTAGACCTTTTTTTCTGAGATCCAGACCTATATACCTTCATTTCCTATTAGATCTCTCCATCTGGATATCCTACATGCGATACAAATGTATTCTATCCCCAAATGAACCTATTATATCATCCTGTCAAATTTATCATTTAATTATTTGCTATTCAAATCTTCGTAGTAACCAAAGTCTGAAACTTGACATAATCCTATGACTTCCCCTTTTCCTTCATATCCAATCGGCCACTAATTCGTATAAATCATAGATCCTTAAGATTTCTTACCTATCTTCCTTATTATCTATTCCTCCTGCCATTGCCTTAGTTTAGAAATGCATCTCTTCTTGTTTGGGCCACTTCAACAGCTTCCTAACTGACCTCCCTGACTTTGGTCTTTCTACCTTTCCATTCAACCCCACAATGCAACCAGAGTGATCTATCAAGTGGTAAATCTGATTATGCCATTCATGAAATTTGTATTTATTTAAGAGATCTCAGGAGCATTTAGAATAAAAGGCAAAATGGTAAATAGAAAACCATTTTATCTGGCTCACACCTAATTTTCTAGCCCTATCACTTCTCAATAGCTATACTTCCTGTTAGCCATATCAAACTCATTTCACCAAGTATGTCGCTAGATACTTACTCAACATCACTAATGCCTATGGCATGAAATGCCCACACCCACCTTTTTAAACTAGTAGTAACTCCTCATTTTCCTAAAAGCAAGTTTAATAGTCACCTTCACAAAGAGAATGCAGGGAAATAAGGGGTTTGCATTATGGATCTAAAGTATCTGCTGAAGTAAGTGCCAGCCCAGTGGCTTGTACCATGTCCTAGAAGTCCAGGTTGGCTTCCAACCCACCAACTTTGTCTTCCTCCACTCTCTATGACAGGTCTGCCTGGAACAATTCTCTACAGGTTCTTCTCTATAATTTATCCCCTCTACTTTACAATCTGGATCCATGTCATGGAAAGAAAGAAAGAGCAGTAGAGTAAAACAGCTTGCTCCTTGGGTCCCTACGTCCCTTTGCTCCAATTCATGCCCTTTCCTATTGGAACTTTAGTTCATTTCAGATAAGCTAAAATGAGGACACAAAATAAATTTATATATATATAATAGGTATATATTATACATATGAGAGACAGAAATAGATTAATACGGACATAAAGTATATTAGATAGAATACATACATGAAGCCATCTAAGATATCTGTGGAACTAAGCCAGGTACTGTATTACACGGTCTTATGTCTTTAATCTGCACTCAGCTTCAAAATTTGGTAGATTTTTGACTTTTTCATTATTATATCCCCAATCCCAAGGACAGTATAGGTACATAGCACATAATTATTTACTAAACAAATAACTGAATGAATGTTCCTGCCAAAAAAATAAGCTACTCTGATTGAGTCACAGGTAAGAAGTTGGAGGGGCTGATTTGTGGGGAAGGACCAAGGCAGAAATAGGAAGTGAAGAAAGGTATTTGATGAGGACAGGAGAAGCAATGCTGTAGCCAGGAAGCTGACTGTAAGTGGTGATAATTGTTAACTTGGGGATTTGGGGCAAAAATTCTTAGCACTACTTTATAACTTTGGATGACTTAAGAATGTAGGGACTTGAGAATAAGTTTTCATGTTTATCAAAGAAATAAAAATCACATAGGCTGGGTGCAGGGGCTCACGCCTGTAATCTCAGCACTTTGGGAGGCCAAGGTGGGCGGATCACAAGGTCAGGAGATTGAGGCCATCCTGGCCAACATGGTGAAACCCCGTCTCTACTAAAAATACAAAAATTAGTTGGGCATGATGGCACGTGCCTGTAATCCCAGCTACTTGGGAGGCTGAGGCAGGCCAATCACTTGAACCAGGGAGTCGGAGGTTGCAGTGAGCCAAGATCGTGCTACTGCACTCCATCCTGGCGACAGAGCAAGACTGTCTCAAAAAAAAAAAAAAAAAAAATCAAGTAAAATACAAATGGTGCCTTAAAATTCCTTGTAAGTTCCTTATCCTTTCCATGCTGTGCTCTCATTGCTGCTTGGCCAGTTTGCGACTTGGTATCTGACACAGATGGGAACAGCGTCGAGGAGAAGCTCTGGCATGTCTAAGGACTCCTGGTCCAAGCTTCCACACTGGCGATGAACAGGGATCACAGCTGTGCCACTGTCACACCTTGAAACATGACAACACAAAGCCACAGAGACCAGCCTCTGTGAGCTGACAGAAGAGTCTTAACCTTTTCCAAACAATTCAAATGACTATCGTTCTCACCAGTGATGAGAAGCTTCTGTGTTCCTCATTTGGAGTGGAATTTGCCAACTGAAAGGGATGTGCTTGGGTGGTCTCTTGTTAGAGCACACCAATGTGCTCTGAATAACTGAAAAATATTTTTGACAAAGGTCAAAAAAGCTTCAGACGGAAATACAAAACAAAGGCTTGTACTTTAAAAGCAAAACTTGGGAGCATGTTGATTTTGCACCCAATCATATAGCATCTTATTGAAAATGTACTCTTATCAGCAAATGGAACTATCTGAGCCCCAGTTATAAAAAGGAAGTCTGGGCTGCTTATGAAGCCCATCAAACTCATATTAAAAAAATGTGTGCACATGAGAGTCTTTTAAGGATTAAAGAAATTCTTATTTACTCAGGTCAATTACATGCTAATAGCCAAGGAAAGGTTCTTCCCTTTAAATGCACTGTCATCCTGCACAGCTGTGCTTCTCAAACTGGAGTGGTCAGTCATACTCCTGAGAATATGTGGTGGTGTACGGGGTAAGAGAACATCACAGGTGAAACAGGCCATAACTTCCTGGTATATTAGACGTGGAAAACAAAATTAAATAAATTCACTGTAATGTATACATTTTATTTTAGAATGAATTCAGCTATACTGTGGAACAGAATGCAAAATTCACAGGTATTTTAACATAAATACTAAAAGTTCCCAGGCATTTTACTTTCTAAGACTTCAGGTGACCAAACCTTCAAGCCTTCCTTTGCCTACACCAACTGCCAAGCCAGCTCAAGTTCTCGGTCCATGAACCCTCTCCAGGGACTTGTAGTCCATCTAGCACTTTTTCTCTACTGGTTTTCCACCAGCTATCCAAGAAGCACTTTCTTGCTCTATTGTTTCATGTTTCAGATGGATCTTCCAAACTATTTAAAAGCTCTTTGAGAACAGGGTAGTGGTCTTTATATCCCTTTGACCATTACCTGTTTATTGATTAGATTAATTATTACCAGAGGTAGTTTTAATAAGGCTATGAATATTGATACTCCAAATGGAAAAGTATAAAATTAATATTGATAATTTTTAAAGAATTATGATGATTGCACTTAACCATTCATCCTAAAACCTAAAATACTCTAAAATACTATTTTCTTCCATGTTATTTCTTTTTAGTAGTTAAAATTCTTAAGTCGCACATGGATAAACTGTGAAGTTTATCCCTACTTCACTGAAGGCATTAATAGAATTGTCGTGAAGGGGAATGAATGGCATTCAGGTACTGTTGGCTTTGTTTGGGTTTTGTTCACAGCAGTTGCACACTTACTCTGTCGCTCTCTAAGTATACCTTTCCTTCTGTTCTGTTACTACTACACATTAGTGTAAACAAGGGAGCCCAGGTTCCATAAATCACTCACACTACCCTGTCTCTATGTTTGCTTATCTGATCCAAATACACTTACACTTCATCAACGTTAAGTTTCAACTGTTCACGTCATCCCACTAAGAATGTATTTCTGCATTACTTCAAAGTCAAACTTCCAATCTTCTAGATTCAGGTCCTTTTATTGAAATGTGGGAAAATGAACGTCGTCAATGCATTTAGGGAAATTTTCCCAGAATCCTTCCATATTACTGATAATCTGGGACAAATGTCAGGTGAGATGTGGTAAGAAAAGTCAGATGAGAAGTCTTTTAGAACTACTGTGCCAAGCTGAACCTTGAATAGCAGGGAACACTATTTCAAAGGAGGATAAAATTTCCAAACATATACGAAATAGAAAAAAAGTACTATGCAGAATATAGCATAAATGTATTCACAGTCTATTCAAATGGGTAAGTCTTCTTCAGAGTTATCAATACTTTATTTGTGGAGTACCTTTTTTTTTTTTTTTTTTTTTTTTTTTTTTTTGAGATGGAGTCTCGCTCTGTTGCCTAGGCTGGAGTGCAGTGGTGTGATCTCGGCTCATTGCAACCTCCGCCTCGCCTCCCAGGTTCAAGCAATTCTCCTGCCTCAGCCTCCCCAAGTAGCTGGGACTACAGGTGCATGCCACCACATCCAGCTAATTTTTGTACTTTTAGTAGAGATGGGGCTTCACTATGTTGGCCGGGCTGGTCTCGAACCCCTGACCTCGTGATCCACCCGCCTCGGCCTCCCAAAGTGCTGGGATTACAGGCATGAGCTACCGTGCCTGGCTTTTTCTTTAATTGACAAAATTTGTAAAAATTTGTGGTGTACACCGCATGTTCTCACTCATAGGTGGGAATTGAACAATGAGAACACTTGGACACAGGAAGGAGAACATCACACACCAGGGCCTGTTGTGGGGTGGGGGGAGGGGGAAGGGATAGCATTAGGAGATATACCTAATGTAAATGACAAGTCAATGGCTGCAGCACACCAACACGGCACATGTATACATATGTAACAAACCTGCACGTTGTGCACATGTACCCTAAAACTTAAAGTATAATAAAAAAAAAAAAACTGTGGTGTACAACCTGATGTTTGATAAATACAGTCAGCCCTCCATATTTCTGGGTTCTGCATTCATGGATTCAGCAATCTAGGATAGAAAATATTTGGGGAAAAAAATTCCAAAGTTCCAAAAAGCAAAACTTGCATTTGCCATGCACCAAGTACTAAGTTGAATCCATGTGAGTGAAATGATGTACAGGCATTGTATTTGCTAATATACGTTAATCTAGATATAATTTAAAGTATAAGGGAGGATGTGCAATATTATACCATTTTATATCAAGGACCTTGAGCATCCTTGAAATTTGGTATCTGCTGGGGTGCTGGAACCAATCCTCCAAGGATAACCAGAGATGACTACATACACACTATGGAACAGCTAAATCAAGCTAATTAATATGTGCATTACCTCACATGCTTATTTTTTTGTGATGAGAACACTTAAAATCTACTCTTTAAGCAATTTTCAAGCAAAACAAATTCTCATTAACTATAATCACAATAATATACAATATATTTCTTGAAATCAGAGTTATCAATTCTTTAAATAATGACATTTTTATCATAGGAAATAAATGTGTAAGGGGATTTAACGACAAAATATGTTTGAATTTAAGCAACTTTTGCTTTTTAAAAACATACTTAAGAAAATGTATCTAAATGATGACAGCTGCCACTTTGATAGACTTTTAAATTCTGTATGTTAACAACTGTAGGATGTGACTACAGTATTAAACTATCTGTCATGAATTGACACTGCTAAGTGCAGTGCTAGACAGGTTTTAGCAAAGTTAGCAATACTAATTACTTAAACTAGGGCCTCCAGAGTCTCTGAAATCGCTGTAGTAAGGATTGATGAACCGACCTGGCCCCAGAAAACTTCCAGAGATGCTTTGAAGTACTTTCAAGTATAAAATGAATGCAATGTGTTAAGTAGTGGTTCACTGCTATTTTGCCAAGACAGACGGATATAAAGGGAATTTTTTCAGGTTGCAATTGCTTCAGAGATAATATAGCTAATTAAAAAAAAAAAAAAAAAAAAAAGAAAAACAGAAATTCACCAAGTTAACACACCAGTTCTGAATATTTTTAAAATGAGTCTTTGTGCAATGAGAGATATTTGGATCACGGCATTAAGAAGTGTGCCAATTACCAGTTTTGAAATAAAATGAATAATCTAAAGTTTGTGATCTCCTAAGACACAGAGTCTTTGGAAATAAAGCCAAAATGTCATGATAATGCAGTCCCAAATTCTTCTATGTCTACTGGTCCTTCTATAACCAGACCCTGCCTACCTTGCTCCAAGCTCATCACATGCCTCTATGTTGCAGCTCTATTGACTCCTTTTTATTATTTATTTATTCATTTATTTATTTATTTATTTATTTATTTATTTATTTGAGATGGAGGCTTACTCTATTGCCCAGGCTGGAGAGCAGTGGCGTGATCTTGGCTCACTGTAACCCCCACCTTCCAGGTTCAAGTGATTCTCCTGCCTCAGCCTCCCCAATAGCTGGGATTACAGGCACATGCCACCATGCCTGGCTAATTTTTGTACTTTTAGTAGAGGTGGTGTTTCACCATATTGGCCAGGCTGGTCTGGAACTCCTGACCTCAGGTGACTCTGCCTGTCTTAGCCTCCCAAAGTGCTCGGATTGCAGGCATGAGACACCACACCCAGCCTGCTCTGTTAACTTCTGATATGCTTTGCCTGTGTCCCCCTCAAATCTCGTCTTGAATTGTAGCTCCCATAATCCCCATGTGTCATGGGACAGACCCAGTAGGAAGTAATTGAATCATGGGGGCGGGTTTTCTCATGCTGTTCTTGTGATAGTAAGTCTCAAAGGGCAGTTTCCCTACACACGCTCTCTTGCCTGCCGCCATGTAAGACATGCCTTTGCTCCTTCGTCACCTTCTACCATGATTGTGAGGCCTCTCCAGCCATGTGGAACTGTAAGTCCATTAAACCTCTTTCCTTTATAAATTACCCAGTCTCAGGTATGCCTTTATTGGCAGCGTGAGAATGGACTAATACAGCTTCCTTTTCATTTAAACATACCCAGCTCTTTCTCAACTGGTGGATTTAGATTTGTGGATCCCTCTGTCTAGAGATATTTCGCTCCTTGGCTTTTGACGGAGCTGGCTTCTCAGCGTGGTTCATGTCTCAGAGACGTCTTTGCTAAACAATTCATCTAACTCATCCCCTCTCCACAGTTCCCCTCTGTCTGTACTTCCTTTAAAAAACCGTTCATGTGGTAAAATATGCAGAACACAAAAAGTACCACCTTAACCATTTTTAAGTGTACTGTTTAGTCACATTAAGTACATTCATATTGCTGTGCAACCAATCTCCAGAACTTTTTCATCCTTCAAAACTGAAGGTCTATAGCCCTTTGACAATAAGTCAATTTTTTCTCCTTCCTCTACCCCTCACAACCACCATTCTGTCTGTCTCTATGATTTTGACTACTTTAGGCAGCCCACATAAATGGAATACTCTCAAAGACAGTATTTGTCTTTTAGTGACTAGTTTATCTGACTTAGCATCATTTCCTCAAGACTTATTCATATAATAGCATGAGTCAGAATTTCCTTCCTTTTTAAAGCTGAGTAATAATCTGTTGTATGTACATAACACCTTTTGTTTATCCATTTATCCACCAATGGACACTTGGTTGCCTCTACTTTTAGCTATTGTAAATTATGCTTTCATTAACATAAATGTACAAATATCTCTTTGAAACCTTGTTTTCAATTCTTCTGGAGATATATACACAGAAGAGGGATTGCTGGATTGTATGGTAAATCATATGTTTAACTCTTTGAGGGACTGCTGTACTGTTTGAGATAGCAGCTATATCATTTTACATTCCCACCCACAGTGCACACGAGTTCCAATTTCTCCACATCTTTGCTGACACTTTTTCTTTCTATATTTCCATTTTAGCATGTTTCGATCTACCTTTGCTCATGCATTCGTTTTCTTATTTCTGGGGCAGTTTTGGAGACAAAATTGCCAAAGGAGATTGAGAAACCAATCTAAAAGATGGAACAGATTCTTTCTGAAATGGTTTTGGTGTAGTCTGTAATTAAAACAGGCAACAGAATCAAGGAAAATTTAATATCCTATTCATTGAGCACTGACTATTGAAAGTGCCAACACTGAAAAGGCTCTTCTTTGTTCCTTCTGTAGAAACCTTAGAACTTAGTGGGGTGTAAGGCCCAGCCAGCACAGAGATCTGCTCCCTCTTTCTTACTTGCTCCAGTGACTTTGGTCAGTTTTTTTTGTTTTGTTTTGTTTTGTTTTGAGACAGGGTATTACTCTGTCGCCCAGGATGGAGTGTATCTTACTCTGTCACCCAGGATGGAGTGCAGTGACACGATCACAGCTCACTGCAATCTCAACCTCCCAGGCTGAAGCAATCCTCCCACCTCAGCCTTCCGAGTAGGCGGGCCTATAGGCACGTGCCACCATGCCCAGCTAATTTTTGTATTTTTTATAGAGATGGGTTATTCCTGTGTTGGCCAGGCTGGTCTCAAACTCCTGGGCTCAAGCGAGCCTCCTGCCTTGGCCTCCCTTAGTGCTGGGACTACAGGCATGAGCCACTGAGCCTAGCCTGGTCAGCTTTTAACCTTAGCTTTTTTATGTGAAAAATGGAGATAAGGGAATCCACTTATGGAGGTGGTGTGTGCATGTGTGTGAGCATTAAATGACCATATCTAGGACATAGAACACACTAAATAAGGCTAGGCGCAGTGGTTCATGCCTGTAGTCCTAGCTTTTTGGGAGGCCAAGGCAGGTGGATCACTTGAGGCCAGGAGTTCAAAACTAGCCTGGCCAACATGAAGAAACCCCATCCCTACTACAAATATAAAAATTAGCCGAGTATGATGGTGCACACACGGCCTGTAATCCCAGCTACTTGAGAGGCTGAGGCATGAGAATTGCCTTGAGCCCAGGAGGTGGAGGTTGCAGTGAGCCGAGTTCACACCACTGCACTCCAGCCTAGGCAACAGAGCAAGAGCAAGACTCTGTCTAAAAAAAAAAAAAAAGAAAGAAAGAAAAGAAAACAAAAGAAAGAACTCAATAAGTGGTAGATATTACCTCAAATTATACAACTGATTATCCTTTATATTGTTATACTACAGGATTTTTCCATGCAGTCTGGAAATTTACACACCATCTATCTACTGTTTTGTAGAGTATCTAGATTAAATTAAAATTTAAAAAAACTATATAAACTTGCTCAGCAGTCACGATTCTGTACTTTATCATCTGTACCCCCATCTCTGTCTTGTAGACCATTGTATTCCCAGCCTAGCAAAAAATTTGACCCAGAATAGACACGTAAACTATCGAATATCTCTATCAGTGATTCTAAACATGCCTCCTAGTTATATATGGGAATATTCCAGTGACTCCTAGAAAAAGAGTTAAGAATTTGAAAGGAGTTCTGCAATCTTTCTAAGAAGCAGTGCCAGATCATTAGCAGTTTGTAGAGAGGCAGTGAATTGGAGTGGCCTTTAGGTACCTAGGTTGAAAGAACGGCTTAATTCCTTTCCTCTATACTTAAAGTATCATTTTTATTGTTATTAAAAATTGCTAATGTCAACTGAATGAACATGTTACCCAGTTCACGGCAGCCTAAGTCGCTGAGGTAAGAAATTACAATGATTAGTTATTGAAGGGAAAACCATTACATGAATACAATGGAGAGTCACAGAGCAACAACTAGATAATTTCTGTCTAACTATTGGGTAATTAATGCAGTAAGAAAATAACATGTACATATTGGAAATGAAGAATTATAGATTATTTGCACTTATTTTCTTTCAGTGGCAATTAAATTAACTATCTTTGATTTCTCACCTGTTACCATGGTTATTTTCAGTGATCCAGGTCATTAATGTCTTGAATATAATAGTTACCTTAAAATTACAGCTCTTTCAACTTTGTGAAAGATTCTAAAGGGACTGTGAAAGAGAAAGCTGCTGGCTCAGAGGAAGAGAGCTGCCTATTGAAGGCAATGGTTTAAGTATCTTGAAAGCAAAGAAGTCCCACACTGTGTTCCTTCTTGGTTCTGTCCAATAGTATCAGATTTATTTTGAGTAGTACGAGATTTTGTGAGCTTAGGATAGCAATAAATGGGCAGGTGTTTTCACAATAGTGAATTCTAACTATGCTACTGACTAGCTACATGGGAGAGTGTTAATTTTTCCACCCAGTAATGGAAATAACAAGTTCTCTACTTGACTACTGAAAATTTTGGGAATAGATTTTATATTGATTATATAATGAGAAACAAATACAAAGCAATCCTCAAATGGCTCTCAAAAAAAAGTTGAATAACATATGGGGCTTCAGTGGAGTCACAACGGCGGGGTCCCACAGGTTCATGTCATGATCATTCCCGTGACCTTCCTCTCTAGAACAAATGTCCCAACATTCAGGGCTGGCGGCAGCTAGAGGTGACAGCCATGCTGTAAAAATCGAAACTCTACTTTGCTAATTCTGGTTTTTCTAGTTGACTTCTCTTCTCAAAAGTTATTTTACTCAGGCACTGATTGGTTTTTTTATATAGTCAAATATTAACTTGTCTGGGCCTTGATGTTATGTTCCTCAGATCTTCATCTTCTGTCCTCTTATTACATACCTTCTCCTTAAAGCTCTCATCAAGTATCTCCCTAACATTTGCAGGCCCAGGACAAGAGAACAAATGGGTGCCTTCCCTCTCTGTGGCCAGTCCTTCTCAAATAGCTGCCGCTTGGCCATGCTTCAGCCTAGAATTGCACACTCCAGTGGTGGAATATGACCTCTGAAAGACAGACTATGGAATAAGCGTGCACAGGCCTCACTGGAAAGTTGGCAGGTACAAAATCTTTGGACAAAGAATTATGAGGTATGAGATACCTGGAGCATGTCTAGAATGGGGTCTCATGAATTTCTCACGCACTCAGGGGATGGGGGTACAGCCAGAAACAGCCCTGTAATGCTTGAGGTGCATGACAGGAGCTCCAGTTTCCCAGGTCATTACATTGTATGGAGAATATGATATACTTAAGATGCAGACAGTAATAAATACCCTGCTGTAACTAAACCCCATATGTCAAATCTTATCTGGCTCTATAAGCTGCCCTTATTGCCAGGACCCTGTGTCAATGTGCTGTGTCAAGGCAGGAATGTGACACTGATTCACCAGGTCAGATCTGAGAGGTGTGTACCCTCTCTGGAGCAACCCTTTACTTGAACAATCGGGGGAGTCCAGAATCTGGAGTCTTCATTTCCTGTAAAGAAACTATGGAAGGGCCTCTTCTCTACCCATATTTCCTCCGTAGAACTACACACCACTTTTTTCAAGAGTGAAGCAACAGGCCTAGAGCAACTGCTCTCACACTCCTCTTCAACCTCAGAGGAGTACAGAAAAGTTTGAAGCCAGGAGTTCAGATGTTTCTGGGAAAAAGAATGCAAAGTGAGGGCAGATTGAGGGGTCGCCATTCCTTGCTATAGAAAAATGATAATGCTTTGCATAGACTAAAAGGCTGGGAAGAGTATGCGTTGGGGGCGGGGGTCTTCCTGCATAAGGGAGCAGTTGCTTCATTATTCTTTTTTTTTTTTTTTTTTTTTGAGATGGAGTCTTGCTCTGTCACCCAGGCTGGAGCGCAGTGGCGGGATCTCAGCTCACTGCAACCTCTGCCTCCTGGCTTCAAACAATTTTCCTGCCTCAGCCTCCTGAATAGCTGGGATTACAGGCACCCGCCATCATGCCCAGCTAATTTTTGTATTTTTAGGAGGGACAGGGTTTCACCATGTTGGCCAGTCTGGTCTAGAACTCCTGACCTCATGATCCACCTGCCTCAGCCTCCTAAAGTGCTGGGATTACAGGCGTGAGCCACCATGCCCAGCCGCCTCATTATTCTTTTACTCAAAAAACACTTGAAGAACCTACTATGTACTACCTGCTATGTACTACTATTACACTGAATAATGAGGAAATCAGTGGTGAACAAATTAATTGAGATCCCTACCCTTACCAAGCTTATAGTCTTATAGATTAGATTAAAACTAACCATTCTATTGATATGAAATTATAGACTACGAAAAAATACTCTGGAGGAAAATGCAAGGTATGAGAGCATACACCAGGTGAACCCAATCGTGTCTGGAATATCAGAAAATGTTCTCCCGAGGGAATGTCAATTCACCTGATCTGAAAAGGATGAACTAGAGGTGAAGAATCTCCTAGCAGAAAACAAACAAACAAACAAACAAAAAAAACAAAAAATCCCCTCAATAGCCCTAAGCTGGGAAGGGAGTGCACCATGTGTGAGAAACTGAAGGAGGCCAGGGGGTCTGCTCTGCAGAAGGTGAGGGAGAAGGATAAGGGAGATCATATGGGGCCTTGCAGGCCAAGCCATAGATTTTGGTCCTCAGCACAATGAAAAGTCATTGATAGTTTTCCATTAGGGAAGACCTATGATCAGATGTGCAGGTTTAAAACCTCTGTAAGTACAGAGCATTTACCAGAGCAGAGCAGCTGCTTGGAAAGACTCTCAATTGGGAGGATATTTCAGAATCCAGGCTTTCCTGGACTGGCCCAGGATGAATGGTGATGGAGATAAAGAGAAGATGACAGATGAACAATATTTTAGGTTGCAAAATCAACACAGGATATCAAAGATAAATGATAGGAAAGGTGACCATTGCTCTCTAACACAACAGGATACCTGGTCGTATCATTTGCATAATAAGCAAGTTTGGATGGGTAGAGTTCAGTTTGGCAGCGGATAATCTAAAGGGCAGAGCAGTACATTTTTATTTTAATGATCAAATTTGTGTGATTGGTATCATGAAATAAGAGGCCCAATCAAGGATGCTTAAATCAAACTGGGGACGAGAGGGGAGATTCTTTGACTTTTTGGCATTTTTTATTTGTTTCCTTCTAGTAACTTTTAAAAAGCTAATATAAAACAATGTGTGTGTATTTTAACTAAGTTTAAAATTTTAAAACCTCGTTAATGAAGTCACAAGATTTTAGGGGTGGAAAAGATCATAGAAATTGTATAGAGTTGACAAACTTTGTCCCCCCAAAGCTTGTGACTGGCCCCAAATGTGTAAATGAAAATGTTAGAAATCAGCCAGATTCATAGAGATCACTGCAGCAGTGGCAGCAATGCTTTGTGCAATATCAGGATAGTGTGGTTCCCAGCCAGCTCATCACCAATATCACCTGGGGTTCAGGAGTTAGCGGGTATGGTGAGGGGTGCATCTTTTTTTTTTTTTGAGACGGAGTCTCACTCTGTCACCCAGGCTGGAGTGCAGTGGTGCAATTTCGGCTCACTGCAAGCTCCACCTCCCGAGTTCACACCATTCTCCTGCCTCAGCCAGTGAGGGGTGCATCTTCTACAAACAGATGCTGGGCCCCCTCCCTGGAGATACACATCCTAGCAATCTGGAAGGGGGCACCCAAGGGCATTTTAAAATGCCTTTAAGGTGATTTGATGATGGGCCAGATTCAGGGCCCACGTGTTTAATATCCCACGATACCTTTCCTTAGATCATTTAATAAGATTATTACATTGATATTTTAAAAACAAATTGCTTATTTTTCCTAATTAAATGTTTTCTGTTTAAAGGCAACCAAAACTGTTCATTATGAAAAGTATTCATCACTGGTATGAGTTCAAAGATTTTAAATTCAGGGTTTGACACAGAGGTGAATGATAAGAGGCTTTTCTATTTCTGGGGAAAAATTACTTATTTCCAGACACAAAAAGATCCAACATAAATAATTCCCTTTTACGAAACAGAAATCCCTGGCTGTGCTAAGATTTTTCTAGAAATTTAGAATAGTTTAGTACTCCTAAGAATAAAATGTCTGATTTAGGCATTTCACTTTGAGCATTTTTAAAAAATATAGAAAGATGCAATTGGTCAAAATCCAGCCCAATTTATTCTTTGTGGACTTAAAAACACTCAAAAGGATAAAAAAGGGGAGATATTTCACATAAAAGTGGACATTTTTATTAAACAGCATTAATATCAGATTTTCTGCAGAATACAAACAAGATAGAAAACTTGAAAAACTGAGCAAAATTGGATGTTACCAATATAGCATAAAATAATCCCTTAAGTATTGATAATCAATCTAGACTCCAGTGAAAAGAAACACAGAGATCAAAGTTAAGTGAAGCAATGATTAGGGACATAAAGGAAGGAAAGAGAGAGGTGCAGGGATGGTAGGTAGGGAACCAGCACATCTGGCTTTAGTAAAGAGATGAATATAGTGAGTTATTTTTTGTCTGACTGACCATTATGCCACAGAAACATGCAAATACTTTTCTGGTTTCTTTCTTTGCAGATTCTATAGTACCTTTGTTTCTCTCTGTTCCTCCTCCTTCCTCTCTCTCTCGTTCTCTCTTGGTGGCCATTAACTACACTGACAGTTTGACAGGCTGAAATAAGGAAATAAAACACTTAAACATTGTTTCCTGATGTATGCATTCATCTCTTCTGCCAAACACAGATATTGAGGAGATACTTCACTCCTCCTGTCAGCTCACTAAATTACACCCCAGCTCGCAGGCAACACCATGCACAGGCCTCTCAATCTCAGCGCACCTCAGTTCCTACCAGAAGAATACGCAAGGACTTCATTCTTTTCACCCAAATCTTTTCTTAATACTGAACTTTCATCAACAAATTGGTGTTTTCTGTAAAAGCTGATTATTTTCCCATTTTTAAAAAAACCTCTGAATGTAATTTTATTTTGTAGGATTTCCGAATACTTGGACTTAAGTAATGGCAAATGAATACTAAACCATCGGTTACATGTTATATCCTTCTACTAACCAATAAAGAGTTTTGACTTTTTAAAACTAGACACTGACCATCCCAAACATTAACCCTGTTGACAGATCCAGTGGCAGAGAAAAAAGACTGATCATGACACCCCAATGTGTACTATGAATAATAGATGCTTCTTTCATTCTTATTTGCATATGGCAAATAAAGTCAGACTTCTGTAGAGCAAACATTGAATGTCTTACAAATAATAATTTCTTCCAGAGAAGTTTGGTGTGGATTAAATTTTGAGAGACTAACAGGTAAGTGGGGCGTGGTGGGGAGAAATAATGACTTTCACTGGGTTATTTATCTTCCTGTACCACCATTAACATGAAGGAGGAGAAACTTCGAGGTGAAATATTTAAGAAATTTTTTTAAGACAAGAGAAACAAGACTTTAGGACCTCTTCCTTGCTGCATGCCTTCAACAGCATTTATTTAGTGCCTACTATACGCAGTGCACGAGTGTAGGTTCTGTGCAAAGATGGGAAGGAGAATCACGTGTGTATCCTGCTTACCTCCTCAGAATCCTGCAGTGATGAAGACGCCATCATCATGAGGAACTAGAATGCAAAGCAGGAGGTTCCAATGGAAGCACAGGGAAAATGCTACAGAAATTAAAAGGAGATAAGACTACCTACCCCACCAACCACAATTGAAATTGTACGCCTCAGCCGGGCTCGGTGGCTCACACCTGTAATCCTAGCACTTTGGGAGGCCGAGGAGGGTGGATTGCCTGAGCTCAGGAGTTCATGACCATCCTGGGCAACATGGTGAAACTCCATTTCTACTAAAACACAAAATCTTAGCTGGGCGTGGTGGCGTGGGCCTGTAATCCCAGCTACTCTGGAGGGTGACAGGAGAATTGCTTGAACCTGGGAGGCGGAGGTTGCAGTGAGCGTAGATTGTGCGATTGTGCGACTGCGCTCCAGCCTGGGTGACAGAGCGAGACTCTATCTCAAAAAAAAGAAGAAAAAAGAAAAAAAAAAAAAGCCTACTGAAATTGCATGCCTCAGTTTAGCCAAAACACCAAACAAATTTTCTGTATTTTAAGACTTACATACTTTATTACAATCCCTTGTTTTGGGTTACCTATCTCTTTTGTCTGCCTATAAAATCCATGCCTTGTCTACTTTGTTCATTACCATATTTTCAGGACTGGCACAGTGTGTGGCACGTAACGGGCATCCAATAAATATTTGTTGAATGGTTGAGTGAACTATTTTGTGATAATAAGAAGCAACTGAATCTGATTCTCTACAGGATGGTTTTCTGAGTTTCTTACTATCTTATTGAAAATCACCAATAAAACAGATGGGAGGTTTGTGTAAAAATGTGGGACACCTCAATAATTATAGATACTACATTAATTAGCAGAATTGCCAAAACATAGCCAGCATCGAATGGCTATTTTTATATAAAATTGAGGATTTCCTTTTACCAATAAGAAGCCTTCTTTGCAATCCAATAATCATTAGTGATTACAGTATTAATCACAAAGGTGATGCACAGGAAAATTCTCTGAAGTGTTCCTTTCTCCTCTTTGTTCTGTATCTTTCCCAAGAAATAATACTTAACTGCCAAAAAAAATTGTCCTTTCAGCGCCTATTGTCCCAGCTACTCGAGAGGCTGAGGCAGAAGAATGGTGTGAACCCGGGAGGCGGAGCTTGCAGTGAGCCGAAATCGCGCCACTGCACTCCAGCCTGGGCAACAGAGCGAGACTCCGTCTCAAAAAAAAAAAAAAATTGTCCTTTCACTGTCTTCCAAGAATGGTAATTTAGTTATTGCTAATAAACATCAATAAAAGTGGAAGGTTACTACAGTAAGGATTACAAAGCAATAAATGGCAAGCATAGGTCATTAATCAAATCCACTTGAAGAACAGTTAAACCAGATAAAGTTAATTACCTTTACAATCAACTATTTGCTATCTAAATCATTTTGTTTTGTCAAACATTATCTGAAATAATATTTGCTACTATTTATTAAGCATTTCTTTATAGACACTCTGGATAGTATTACATACATGCTTCTTCACTAAAGTCTCATGTTTACCTTAGAAAGGAGGTATATATCTATCCCCACTTCACAGATAAAGAAACTGAGGCATCAAAAGTGTATCCTGGAAATTGAGGAATCCAAGTCCACCATGCTTTGAATCCCAGAAACATTTCTACTCCAACTATTCCATGCTTATCAGTACATAATGCAGTGACTACGTTTGCTTTGGCTTAAAATTATCATATATTTCAAAAGGAAATTCTTCTTCGTAGTAGGGACAACTTTAAATTGAGCTTTTTCAAGTCAGTATAATGTGCAAAATACAAACTTAGTTACCTGAGTTGAAAACTATATCATATTATCCCATAAAAAAGTCTTAAGCGATCTGATTCAAAATATCATTTTGATTATGGCACAGAGGATTACTCATGAGGTTAAGGCTAGGTGAGGGCCCTGATGCTCTGGTCTTGCTGTTGTCTGGTGGGTGAGTTAGGACACACGCCACAGGATAATTCTGACTAATTTATCTACACGCATCTTCCTCTTGCTTTCTCCCACTGTTCTCTCCAATGTCTTGGCAACATATTACCTTTTGAAATGTTTACAAGGGGCACTAAAGAAAATCGGTATGGAGGAAGAAATTGTTCTTCTTGCTCCCCCTTAGCCATACTTTTGGGATGAGATCTGAATAATTCAGACTCCAAAAACTGTACTCTTTCTATTGCAACATATTGCATTCCAATAATTTCTGCTGGTTTTAAGAAGTCAAGAGAAACCCTGCTTTTGCATGCTCTCGTGCTCTTTTCTAAATTTAATTGATACATATCTTATCAAGGGATAAGGAAGAAGGCTAAGATTTTTTGTCATCAGCCTCTAAGACATCCAAATGATTCTACACATATCCTACCTACTCTTGACCTGCAAAGACATTTGAATAGCTTTGAAAACAAAAAAGCTGTCTCTTTTTACCACACTTACATCATTCCCCAATTCTGGATTTAAAAACAGAAACTTCACTCACAACAACTAGATTTTTAGCTTATAATATGGGGAATAAAGGTCATAGTGAGAAAATGAAGAGGATTAGTGGAATTGTATAGAGAAAGAAAAGGAAGAAAAGAAAAAGGATGGCAGGGACGGAGGGAAAGGAGAAGCTGAATAAAATAAGGGAAGGAGACAGAATCTTTTTGTTTTATCCACAGCCTTTGGTAAAGTTACTTAGAAGTTTGCTTTAAAACAAAATTGCCTCTTTCAGTACTCAGTGATATTTTATTTCTGTGTAACTTCCTCCTCAAATAGGTTAATTACAGAGGCAATTAGTCTAGCTACACACAGGATGTCACTATTCCCTTATATAAATAGAACCAGTACACATGTTTCAGGCAGAGAAAAATATCTGTAAAGACCAAATTTCAAAATGTTATGGAATTCTGTGCTGTGAGATGCACTTTTGCCCAGTTTGGGTGAAATTGCATGTTTTCATCATTCTTATTTAATGAACAGTCCTTATGTTTTATTATTCTCATGGAAATTCTTTACGTCAACTAGGAAAATCAGCTCAAATTATCATAAAAAGTCCAAAAAGTAGAGGGATCATGGCACTAGGTAACTGAACAGGAGTAAGGCCTTGTTAGCAAGGCAAATAGATAGGAAAAGGAGAGCTAGAACTAAAAAAGCTAATCTTATTATTAGTTTAAGCAAATGTTCCGACCTATGCAGCCTCGAGGTTTTTTGTGTGAGTACTTCATTTTACATATTGAAAGTGTGGAAATTAGTAACTACTGTAGTTCTGAGATCTTAGTGGTTCATAGCGCAAGAGGCTTTTAAAGTGAGCTGTTCTAAAAACTGGATATATGTATCTCTGGGTCGCAAGATCCAGACTGAGTGATACACATGGAATTCACAGGAAAACTTGTTAAATCACTAATAATGGCATCCATTTTCGCCTGAAACCCCTAACTACTGATTATTGTTTATACGTTTATCAAAACCAAAATGATAAAGTGCTCTTGAAAAGAATAAATTGCTATATCTAGTACTAAATACATATTCATAGAGGGCACTCCGTCCTTCTTGATGGTAGCTACCCAGGATGACAAAACTGAAAGACGCTGATGACACACTAAACATCTATGGTTCATTAACTCGCTTGTTTACTGTGGTTACAGTGAAAGCAAGGTCTTAGGTCAGCTCCTCATATCGACCAGCACATTCCTTTCTCTTCTGAGGCCATAGAATATTCCATGCAGTTTTGACTGGCTCTCTCAAAAAAAGTTTGCCATTGGTCACACCATGGCCTGAGAGAGGAAATTACATGACCATCCCAACAACAGAAACAAAGCAGATCCCATTTCCTGCTCAATGATGGCCCCAGTGCATTCTTCTCATACATGAAGCACTGCATGTTGCTTATAAATCAACCTAGAAAAATGTGTGCTTGAGCCCTGAGATTACTCTGCCTGGGTGTGAATCCCGCCCCGCCTCTTACTAGCTATTGAACCATGGCAAGTTATTCAATTTCTCTCTGTCTCCATTTCCTCAGCTGAAAAAGTGGGTATAATAATAGTACCTGTTTCATGGGGTACTGTAGGAGGCTTAAATTATATAATACAAGCAAAGCCCAAGAACAATTCCTGGCACAAAGAAAGTCCTCAGTAAATGACAGGTACTCTAAGTATTCTGCATTGAACAAACAGTGAACCAACAGTGATGAGGCTTTTTCAGATTTTGTGTGTGTGTGCACACGCACGTGTGCATGCATACACGTGCACACACGCACATGTGCATAAATCTACAGGTCTTGCATTTAAGTTTACACCCCTATAAGAAAAAGTGGAATTTTAAACGATGGTTAAAATTGACAGGACAAACAAACTGAGCCCTGTAAAGACCTCTATCAGCACTAGAATCTCCCCATAGTCTAGCCTGTCTGGTACAGCAGTCTCTCCGGGATTTCAGTTCAGGCTTACCTGAGTGTACAGCAGCAACAAGGTAGAACAGGCTTTCTTCTTCTACTCCAAGAGTCCAGAGCTACGCTGATGACACAGGGATGGGCAGAGAAGGGAGTGATCTCCCTTCCAGAAGATGAACAGTGCCACTGAGAACCTAAATAACTGTTTTATAAGATATAATTGGCTTTACTGCTTCTGTGTGACCTTTCTGTCCTATTTCCTCTAGAAGGTTTGATGGTGGGTGGGTAAGTCAACTATGCAGCTAAGTCAGCTAGGCAAATAAGTGCTTTGACTACAGTGCCTACAAATATAGAGATATGTGCATATGTATATTCTTTCCCATGCATGCACCAGGATAGCTCCAGAGTATGACAATTAAAAGTACGTTACAGAAGTCATAAGGGGCACATTTGGATATTTCCTTCAATATCACAGCCAAAAAAATAATGTTCGTTATTACAAGTCACATATACGGAGTGCTTTCAGTCCCATCATCTTTTCACTTGGGGATTTCCTGCTAAGATTTAGTCCTTTTATGCAAGACAGTAACCTCTAGGTTTTAAAATTACTGATCTTGTATTTTCAGTCACTGTAACAGCCTATTTGGACTGACTTCACGGGTAACCAGATCAATTGTGTAGACATTAATACTTAAGAAGGCGTGGGGAGAGGGAATCAACTGGAACACTCAGCCTATAAAATGGACTATAAAATCACTATCAGAATAGACACTATAAACAAAATAGAATTCTTCACAGCCCAGTTCTTCTTTACACAAATTAGTGCAAAGTACAACTCATATCAGCCCTGATGATAGGACTCTGTGATCAGGTAAGGAGTCGACACCAGGAAACTAATATTAACCTGGCTGGTCAGTTATAGGCGTGCTACCCTTTCCCCTCTAACTCAATACTTTAGATGAGTTTGATATTTAACAATTAGTTAGATATTTTATTCAGAGATTTTTCTCTCAAATTCTATAGGATCTCAGAAAGAAAATCACAGTGGTCTAAGAAACCACGGTAAAAAAAAAAAAAAAAAAAAAAAAGGAGGGCTATTAGCATAACAGCATTATACATTTAATAAAGTGTCTTGATCCACCAGTAGAATTAAGTGATTTGCAAGACCCAATTCCTCAAATTCATCATTCACAGATATGTAAAAACATGTAATCAAATATTATTTCTATTACACACTATATAAAAATATATGAAATATTTATGGATATTAAAACATTTATAATTATAGAGCTACTAACTTTATCCTTAATGTTATTTAAATAATGAAAATTCACCTGTGAAATAACATCTAACTAAATTTTGATAAATTGGTTTTACTCATGCTTTTTTCCTGTTTGCACTGCTTTTTCCCCTTTTCTCTCTCACCAGACTCTTGGTTTTACTGAGCAAAAAAAAATTAGTAATAATTTAGATTCATTTTTTGGCTACATATATTTAATAGTTTCGCCTTCCCCTCTGTCTCTTCTTTCTGCCATCACTTCTGGAACACAGCCAGAAGCCATGCTGGAGCAGTGCCAGCATGTCCTGTTCTTTTGCAATTTGACTGCCTCTGTATACATCTCAGTTAGGCTTACCTAAGTCACCATTTACAATATTGAGTAGAAAGAGCAGGTTGAAATAGTCAGCATTTATAAGCCCACTGGTTACATGATACAAAATATATAGCCAAGTGTAGAATTTATAGCAATAACATTTATGTATCATGTTACTCCTAGGACAATCTAATTTATAAAGTACCTATTGTGTATACATAAGGAATAATCATAAATCATTTACATTAAACAGTGTCAACTGTTTAACCCAACTTTCCCCCTAAATTCTGCAGACTGCGATTAATGAAGTTTTTTAAAGGAAGCACATGAAAAAAAAAAAAAAAGTCTGATTCATCTTAGGTGAACAACATACCCATATATAGGAGCAGGTGTCTGTAGTATGATTTAGAATACCTATGGAACATCTCTGGAAAATATTAACTTCCTCTGAAGTAGAGAAATGTCCTTGAAAGTGAGGTGGGAATGTGGCAAGAGCCCAAATCTGTCACCAACCTCAGGCTTTCTTTTATTTCCTTCTTAGGAAAGAATGGATTTAAAACAAACAAACAGAAAACCTTCAGGACCTATTGGATCAGTTGTCTGACATGTTTTCATCTGCAGGCATTTTTAGAAAACCTGAGAAAGATTATTTAGATTAGCTGCTTTGTCTCTTTGACTCCTAGTTAGAGAAAAATCCCAATCAGTGACCGAAGCTTTCAAGAGTCCTAAAGTGAAACTCAAAACATGTATGCGAATTTTCTCCCTCTGTTCACTCCTTAGCTCATGTCCTATTCAGAGAGGCAATTGTCTTTAGTAATCTATGCTTTGGGGTTCTCAATGAAACTCATTCTGCTCCTTAAAAGCCCTTAAAATTAATAACAGGAAATGTTTTTACAATTCACATCTGTAAATGCATTTCATCTTATCTGAAACTCACACCTACACAGCCAAATTGGACATCCCATAAGAAAAATATGGTTTGGATTTTTCTTACAGTATTTTGATCTTCTATCTTCTGTCCTTAGAAAGGACTACAAGAATGACATAATCTTCTTGCCTTAACCTACAGTCTTAAAAATATCCATTGATTTGTGTCAGCCAAAACTGAAGAACAAGTTAACATTTTTTCATATATATATATGAATAAATTTGTTCTTTATTCTTTATATAAGTGAGAAATTCACTTTTCCTCCAAACTCTATTGATGACTGATATTACTATGGAGAGAAGCAATTCCCTACCTGGGTTAAAATTAAAACTGGAACTGAAAATCAAAGGAAGGAATGCATAGCAAGAAAATCTGTAAATCACTTTTCTGAGAATGAACTACACCTGCTGTTTTCTACTCACAGAAAATTGACACTATGTAAAGATATGTTGTAATCTAGAAAGGAAAACAAAACAAAATCTATACACACACAGAATGATCAGAAATCCATGAACGTCTCAGTCGAAGCAAGAACTGGTGGCAAACAGAGGTTTTGGGAAAGAGTTTATTTTCTAAATAACATGTTAATCTTCATAATCAGATACACAATGGCCTTTGTATAACTATTTTGAAAGCTGATCATCCCCCATAATAGCTGTATTTCAGTGGCATTAATTGGTAGGGGAAAAATGATATATTTCTCCACAACTTGGGTATATTAAACTTGAGGAGCAGTAATGACTCATTTTTTCGGTTCAAAAGTTTATTCATTCATGAGGAACAGTGCTAAATTCACAGGGTTTTCATTTGTGCAAAGAGACAAAAGGTGACACACTGTACCGTCTTTATTTAACATATTTATTCTTTAAAAATATCTGGTAAACAAGGAATTCTTTCCCATTTTTGAGTGATATTTTGAGTTGCTCAAGAAGAAAAACTGTTATGCTCAAGTGAAGCAACTTAAAACTCCAGGCTGACTCCTTCTTTCAAGAAACTAAGGAATCTATGTAACAATAAAGCATAATTATGATTTCCATCTCAGTGAGAGCTACTCTTGTCTTCACCTTGTTAAAAGGTTAATTTCTTCCCAATTGCATAGAAAAATAAATGATCACCATGCAGGCATTTAGAAAGTACCCATGTTTTCCTATGATTGACCTATACCTTCTATCAATTCTGTCCAAATTACTCAATTAAAAATAATTATTAAGAAAATAAATGACTTCATCAACATGTTCCAAAACAAAATATGGATAAGAAAAAAAATCAGCTAATCTACACAAAATTTGATATAATTATTGAAAATGATTTTCTTTACAAATTACTTTAATAGACTTGATTAATACTTTTTTAACTGAAGTTGAAGAGATTTGGGATACATAAAGACATAGGCTTCTATAGCAATAAAAGCTATTGAATCAACATCAGGAAACTTCTTTTCCTAATATGTCTTTTTATGTTGCCAGTGTAAAGTGCTTACCTTAAATAAAAGATTTTGCCTAGTTTTTTAATACAAATACTAGCACAGAAGCGCCCCCAAGGCTGAACCACTCATTTCCACTTTAGTTAACAAAATGATGTAACTTGCTTTTATTCTTAATTTGGTATTATCATTTAAACTACTTGTTACATATTATCCTCATTTTATCTCTTTATTCAGGAAATAGTCCCAGTAACAACTCATTATCCTGGATGGCCATGGGTATCAATGCTGTTGTTTGTTTGTTCTAGAAGGCATCAATTCAATATCACCATTCGAGTTTCTTATCCTAGAACCCACAGATTGCTAGGAAATCCAAAGGCTTCTAGAATGACATGCAAATTTTCATGTATATGTGCCCATTGTGATTTTTCTGGCAGCAATCCATTCTTTCTTTGCTACCTAGCATTAATGCAGCCTCTTTCAGTTAATAGTACCCTATTTCCTTCTGGGATACAAACCCAATGCCTAGTCCATGAAAATTACAAAGGTGATTCTGCTCTCTGCTCCAAGAGACGGGCACAGGATTATTCAGTGATCTAATCAGAACGAATTAGGACAAAGACACTTTTGATAGGGCTTCTGGGAAAGGCATCTTCTCTTTTTCAGCTTGAAGCCTGAGAGGATGTTACAGTTGAAGCAATGCCCCTGCCACCATCTTGCTACCAAATGAAGTCAGAGACTGAAGCTATATTAGTGGAAACTGAGAGATGGAGAGAAATTGAATTCTGTTTACATTATTTTAATTCAGAAGTTAGATCTGTACCTGAATTTTTCATGTTAGTAAAGCACATGCACGCACATTCATACTATTCTATTCCATAATATTTGCATAGCTGACCCCTTCTTCAGTGTAACTATTACTGGCTTTATTTGACCTTTCCTATCTAGTGTAAATTCCCCCCTGTACTCTGTACTCTGTACTCTTGACTGCAGTCCATCCTACCTGTCTTTAATCTTATTACATATTATCAAAATCACATGCCGTATGATGTTCATTAATTTGGTACAGAGGAATTTGGTCAGTTTTCCAGTCCTTTTCAATCAAATTTACACAATGCAGGATTATTTTCTAGTGGAGAAAAAGAGAGAAAGCAAAGGGGTAGAGGAAGGAGAAAAGAAAAAAAAAAGAAAGAAAAATAGGCTTTAAAACCTGAGAGTTCAAATAGCCATGTAGTTAAGTTTCATTTAATGGTGAAACAAATTGAGATTTTGTTTAGACACATATAAGAAAATCCATTTTGCTTAAGTATCTTTAGCAGATATTAGTAGGAAATAATTTTTATGCATTCTGATCTCAATTGCAACCAGACTTAGCTGACATAATTATGGAGCCCCTAAAAGTAACTGCTGAGGTTTAGAAGCACTTGCCACTTCCTATGAGCTGGCTCTATAAATGCCAAGAGTGAGTATTTTAAATTAAATGAATAGATTAATAAACATCTTTGGAATATCCATCATTAAGGCTGATTTATGTTCTGTTGCCAGCAGTAATTCAAAGAAATGCCATGCTATTCAAAAAATATTGCATGTTGTCCTACCACTTTGCCAATGTTATGACACCACATAAGTATGACAATATCTATATTCTTTTGCAGTACTAACTATACACAAAAGCCAATAGATATTAAACCACTTTAAGTTTACATGGGCATCAGCATGGGAACAACTCATATTTATAACTCTGATGAATGGCCTTTCATTTGTAAATTTATAGTGTATCCATAATTTCTTAGGAAACCAAGAGGTTCATTCAAAAAATTGCCACAACATTTATCTATGCAAAGATGATGGATATGGTTTATGTAATTAAATGCTTTTAAAAATTAAAATCATATTGCCAAGAAAAGAGACATGTTCTTTCCTGGTTTCCTCACATTTTAAAATGATCAGAACTGCACTCTCAGCAGTTATGATGTTCAATCTAAACAGTGTACTAACACTTATTAAATATATCCAAATACATCCTTGTTAGAGCTGTGTAGCATTTTCTTGAACTACTGGAAATTAAGCTCAACTTAAATTTCTTATTTTCTAACTCTATTCCCCTACAATAAACTATAAAAGATAGAAAGCAGCATTAGAATATAATAGTTTTTGTTTATATTTACTGCATTTACTATATTTAGTTCTTCAGGACTACTCACGGCATCCTGCATGGTTTACTGTAAGAAGAAACTACTATAATTTTTATTATGACTCAAATAAAATACATATTTTGGCAAAAATCAACATTAATTAAGGAAGGAAAGATACATTTTATCCCAATATAGATTTTGCTCAATTGGAGGAACTGATGAAGTAGGAGAAGATGAAAGATAGCAATTATCAATAAAGTAACCAATAAAAAGCAGAAGAGTCAATATTTTAGGTGTGAAGAAGAAATGCACGTTGTTGCTAATGTGTGATGTGCTTTGGTGGCATTTCTAGTCTACTTTCATTTGCCTTCAAACACTCACAAGTGTAGGAAGTACAGACATGTCTCAGTGGCTTTTTAAAATTTAATCTGCCCTATTACTACAGAATCTACAAAAATGGAACCTGTTTTTTATCGATTTGGTTATATGAGCAACAATCTCCAAATTATCAACTTTTTTTAGCATTAGTACATTCAGTAAAAGGAAAAATTGTGCCAAATACTTGCAAAATTTATTTGCCAGATACTTTTTACATATTAGCTCTCTACACACTACTTAACACAAACATCATATTAAAAATAACAAAATAAACATTGTACATACCCCAGTAGGTCGCTAACTCCTTGTGGGCAGGAACATATTTTTCATCATCTTTGGGTCATCAATGGCCAGCACAGCACCTGGGGTATAACACACACCCCATAAATGAGTTTGCATTCATTAAATGGTACAGTGCTGATTGGATTCCATTTGGAAGGTATGAATTCAATGAAGTAACCAACCATATATCAACCTTGTTCGTCTATATCCTACATTATTAAAGGAGCACTGCACATTCTTATAAATCTAAATGACAACTTTATTCTAAAAACTCAATTCTTGAGAATAATTGCTTCTAAATGATTATTATATTACATGTCATTATACTCTTTCAATTTTGGTGGAAGTAACCCAGTGAAGTGTTTGAGATGTCCTTTGGAGTTAGGCCAACAGAGGTCCAAACCCTGGTTCCACCACACTATATATACAGTGTTGGATAAATTACTTAATCTTGCTAAATCCAGCTGTCTGTAAAGTAAGGGTAACTATAGTGTCTTTCTAATAATGTTGTTCAAAGGTTTAAAGGAGACAATGCCTAGCATGCTGTCTGACACACAGTATACCGTCTTCATCTTCCCCCTTCCCTCCTCATTGGTGGAGTGAAGAATTAACCTTGGCCAAAGAGATGGGCATCTGCCTTCAGCTATGAGAACATGATCTCCTGAACTCAAAATGTCATAGGAGTGTCTTTGTTTGGCTGAAGGCTTTGGCCACTGAACAGTCTAACAATGTGATTTACAATGGGTGGTTTGGGCCAAGCAGTATCAGTTTTGCCTCTCAAAGGGGCCAGAAACTAAAACTATCAGCCCAACACCAACATTCAAAAGGGGTTGGACACTAAAGGTCAGCCATGTAGGGGACAGTATGTAGTCAAGTCCCAGTAAAAACTCTGGACACTAAAGGCTCAAGTGAGCTCCCCTGGCTGGCAATGCTCTGTGCCTACTGTCACACATCGACGCCAGGAAAGTGACATATCCTGACTCCATGGTGAGGACAACAGAAGCTCTGTCTCTGATAATTCCCCAGACTCTACCTTACATGTTTCTTCTCTTCACTGAATTTAATCTGTATCCTTTTCTTAAAACAAACCATAACTGTGAGTATAACAGCTTTCAATGCATTCTGAGTCTTTCAAGCAAATTGCTGAAGCTGAGGTTGGTTTTGGGAACCCCCGAAACCTGCAATTGATGTCAGAAGTGGGGATTATATCGTGCAGAGAACTGGCTTCCTCTAATCTTGACACTAACGATAGAGTTAGTTAAACTTGCCCACTTTCCTTCTTTAAATCTAGAAAGTCCGAAAAGCTTTGAAAGCTAGCTTACTTTACCACTCAAGTGAACTTATTAACAAAGATCTCACTGTTAAAATTCACTTTGACTTGATATTTACATATAAATCATATCCCATTGCTTATTTTTTCTCACACAAACAGTAAAAGCCATTCCTTCCCTATTCCCAATAATAGATATAGAAATTGTTTTGGGGTTTTTGTTTTGTTTTGGTAAAGTGAAAGGTAGTAACATTTAGAAATGAATGAATCACACACAAGTAAAATTTCTAAAGATTATTAGTAGTAGATCTGTCAAGGT
Organism: Pongo pygmaeus; assembly: GCF_028885625.2. Classification (NCBI taxonomy): domain Eukaryota; kingdom Metazoa; phylum Chordata; class Mammalia; order Primates; family Hominidae; genus Pongo; species Pongo pygmaeus. Next base: position 25,405,891 of record NC_072383.2, read on the forward strand.
CAGATGTTAGAAAATAAACTTCATTAAAAGATGTACTGGTTTTTGGCCGTGCACAGTGGCTCACGCCTATAATCCCAGCACTTTGGGAGGCCAAGACGGGTGGATCACGAGGTTAGGAGATGGAGACCATCCTGGCTAACACAGTGAAACCCCGTCTTTACTAAAAATACAAAAAAAAATTTTGCCGGGCGTGGTGGCAGGCGCCTGTAGTCCCAGCTGCTCAGGAGGCTGAGGCAGGAGAATGGTGGGAACCTGGGAGGTGGAGCTTGCAGTGAGCTGAGATCGCACCACTGCACTCCAGCCTGGGCAACACAGAGAGACTCCATCTCAAAAAAAAGAAAAAAAAGATGTACTGGTTTTGGCCAGGCACAGTGGCTCATGCCTGTAATCCCGGCACTTTGGGGGCCAAAGCAGGTGGATTGCTTGATGCCAGAAGTGTGAGACCAGCCTGGCCAACATGGCGAAAACCTGTCTCTACTAAAAATACGAAAATTAGCCAGGCATGGGGGCATGCGCGTGTAGTCCCAGCTAGTCGGGAGGCTGAGGTGGGAGAATCGTTTGAACTCAGGAGGCGGAGGTTTCAGTGAGCCAAGATCGTGTCATTGTACTCCAGCCTGGATGACAGGACAAGATTCTGTCAAAAGCCAACAACAACAAAATGACGGCTTCCCTAACAAAATATTAGTTAAATCATATATTCCTTGTATTTCTCCTAAGTGCTTTGGTTGTTCCGTGCAAGAAAATGCTTACAACCTTGTTAATTTTTTTTAAACAAACAACAATTTGGCAGACAGAATAGTAAGACCACCCCAAAGATCCTACTGAAATGTTGAATATGCTCAGCATAATGCCCAGGAATGTGAATATAATGGATTTTATTCCATGAATAGGTTATATTATATAACGCAGGTGATTTTGAGACAGATTATCTGCGTGGCCCTTACCTAATCGATTACATATGTCTTTTACATTTCAGTCTAGAAGTCAAAGAGAAGATGGAGATTTGAAGCACGAGAAGGATTTGGCACACCACTGATGTCTTCAGAATGGAAAGTACACATGGCAAAGAATATAGGCAGCCACTAGGGCCTACGGACAAGCCCTAGCTAACAGCCAGCAAAGAAGCAAGGACTTCAGTCCTAAAAACACAAAGAACTGAATTCTGCCAAAAACAAGTATAAGTTCGGAAACAGATTATTCCCCACAGGGCTACAGACAAAACCTCAGCCTGGACAACCTTGATTTTAGCCTCATGATACCCTGAACAGAAAACCCAGCCAGGCTGTGTTGGATTTCTGACCTTCAGAACTGTGAGCCAATAAATGGGCATTGTTTTAAGCCACTAAATTTGTGATAATTTGTTATACAGGATCACAGGCTTCTGCAAGTCTTATATTAACTTCTCTTTAGTCTTTCACCCTGAAAACAGGAGTCAGTTATGGGCTACGTTTCCTTAACCATATAGACCCCAGATTGCTATTCCTGAAACTGACAATTCTTGTACCCACTCTGAATAACGAATACAAAACAAGGTACTAAGTTGTATGTAAAGAGATCATTTGTGCCAGGCGTGGTGGCTCACACCTGTAATCTCAACACTTCGGGAGGCCGAGGCGGGCGGATCACCTGAGATCAGGAGTTCCAGACCAGCCTGTCCAACATGGTGAAACCTTGTCTCTACTAAAAATATGAAAATTAGTCGGGCATGGTGGCACGCGCCTATAGTCCCAGCTAGTTGTGAGGCTGAGGCAGGAGAATCGCTTGAACCCAGGAGGTGGAGGTTGCAGTGAGCTGAGATCGTGCCACTGCACTCTAGCTTGGGTGACAGAGTGAGACTCTGTCTTTAAAAAAAAATAAAGAAAAGAAAAGAGAGAGATCATTTGGAAAACTCAACTGCCTACCTCCTGTGAGAAATGAACTCAAATACACAGTAAATTACTTCCAACTTTTCTTAGGTCTTTTTAAAAGGTGAAAGTAAGCGGTAACTGCTGCTTCTTTTTTCATATTATTATACTTAAAGTTCTGGGGTACATGTGCTGAATGTGCAGGTTTGTTACATAGTTATACACATGCCATGTTGGTTTCCTGCACCCATCAACCCATCATCTACATTAGGTATTTCTCCTAATGCTATCCCCCCCAGCCCCCCCACCACCCAACAGGTCCATGTGTTCTCATTGTTCAACTTCCACTTATGAGTGAGAACATGCAGTGGTTGGCTTTCTGTTCTTGTGTTAGTTTGCTGAGAATGATTGTTTCCAGCTTCATTCATGTCCCTGCCAAGGACATGAATTCATCCTTTTTTATAGCTACATAGTATTCTATGGTGTCTAATGCCACAGTTTCTTTATCCATTCTATCACTGACGGACATTTGGGTTGGTTCCAAGTCTTTGCTATTGTGAACAGTGCCATGTGCATGTGTCTTTATAGAGTGATTTATAATCCTTTGGGTATATACCAGTAATGGGATTGCTGGGTCAAATGGTATTTCTAGTTCTAGATCCTTGAGGAATTGCCACACTGTCTTCCACAATGGCTAAACTAATTTACACTCCCACCAACAATGTAAAAGCGTTCCTATTTCTCCACATCCTCTCCAGCATCTATTGTTTCCTGACTTTTTAAAAGCTGCTTCTTTAAACAGACTTGGGGATGGGTGCAGCGGCTCATGCCTGTAATCCCAGTACTTTGGGAGGCCAAAGTGGGTTGCCTGAGCTCAGGAGTTCAAGACCAGCCTGGGAAAAATGGCAAAACCCCATCTCTACCAAAAAAAAAAGCTGGGTGTGGCAGCGCAGGCCTGTGGTCCCAGCTACTTGGGAGGCTAAGGTGGGAGGATGGCATAAGCCTGGGAAGTGGAGGCTGCAGGGAGCCAAGAACGCACCACTGCACTCCAACCTCGGTAACAAACCTGAGACCCAGTGTCAAGAGGAAAAAAAAAAAACAGACTTGGAAAACGACCATATGTTCAGTGCAAAGTCTAAGTATTTGGAGCGTGGGGATCATTGAAAAGCAATCTCTTCCAGTAGTTTTTCTAGAATATGTTTAGACTATGTTCCTACAGTTGCTCCCTATCTCATTCTCTTTCTATTCCCTTACAACACTACCATATTTTTTATAAAACATTAATCTTATCGTGTTGTGTCCCTGCTCAAAATGACCAACTTAAATGACCTTCAAGATAAAGTCATTCACTCATTCATACAATATTTCAGTGTGTACAATATGCTAAATTCTGTGTTAGTTGAAGTCAGCATTCTTTAAAGAAATTTAGTTTCCTTTTCTTAAACATATGCAAGGTATAACAGGCAACTGGGTTGAAGCTGTATTTATATCACCACAATAAATATATTCTTATTTTAAAATTGATATTATTTTTGGTTGACAAATCATAATTATATTACATTTATAAAGTAGAATGTTATATTTTGATATATGCATATGGGTGTATAGATATGCACACATACACAGATATCAAAATGGATATATATAGATATCTATATATAAGTAGATACAGATTCTTTAACCATGACTAAAGGAATATTGAAATTATTTACATTTTAAAATTAAGGTGACTGCCACTTGTAACAGATATGTTACTTTCTGAAATATTTCTAGATGCAGTTCCATATCATGTAAGTCTTACTCTTGCTGTCCCTAGATTAATGGCCTTTATCCTTTCAAGGGGAGGTCAGCCACCATCTAGAACAGAGAGGCCACTAATCAGCTTTGAGTTTCAGAGCTAACCTTTGGAAATCTTAGATAACAAACTCGAATGACAGAATTTGAGAGTAAAAAGCAGTGAAGATCTCCAAAATATGTCCCTTTACGAAACAAAAGCAAAATGCAGATCATAAACAGCCAGTGTGGGAGCTCTCACACACCTAGGGAGGAAGAGGAGAGAATATTAGGCAAAGAAAGAGGTAGAAGAGGGATGAAGAGCTCAGAGGTGGGGTTCAGGCTTTCTCCATATTGGTATTAATATTTGGCTTCCAGGGCACTGGTGCAGAAGCCTATCAGTGGCACAAAGGAATCCACGGCCCTGTGGGCTGACAGTCCTCTTTCATGGACATTTCTTGGTGGCAGGAGTTGAGGGTGGTAGTGAGAGCACAGGACAGTCTGGGAATCCCTGTTTTTAGCCTTGTATCCATCTAACCTGGTGAGAGAGAAATAAAAAGCCACAACTAAAGGAAGGAAAATGCCTGGATTGACTGAGTTAAAGTTGGTTATTTATTCCTCGCAGTTGGTGCACACGTGCAGGGAAACTGAAAAGTCCTATGCTCTGTTCTGCCCTCTCCAGACCACCGCACACACACACACACACACACACACGCACATGTATTCACAAAACAGAGGCAGACTGAGGAAGCCCTGGGATGGGGAGAAAAGGGGGAACCTCAAGTCCAAAGGCAATGGTAGGTCAGCAACAGATTCACTGGCTCAAAGTCCAGTTGGGGACAATTGCATCAGCAGCTGATCCAACAAGGACAGAGCCCTTCAGGGTAGAGACCAGATTAGGGTGCAGAATCCAGGAAGGACCCAGAGGTCAACTCAAGGACCAGCATGAATAAATGTGACAGCCCACACTCCCAGCCCTAGCCACAGTGATACAGCCTCCCCCAAAGATGGTTTCTTTAGTTGGGACAGAGGCAGGGCCTGCACTAGGGTGAGATTTGTGCAGTCACTAGGGGGACACACAATTAAAAGAGGCAACATTATTCTCAGGGCCATGTGGGTGCAGGGTTGGCACCTGAGAGTGCTGTCTCTTATTTTGATTTATTTATTTTTTTGAGACAGAGTCTTGCTCTGTCACCCAGGCTGGACTGCAGTGGTGCAATCTCAGCTCACTGCAAGCTCCGCCTCCCGGGTTGATGCCATTCTCCTGCCTCAGCCTCCCGAGTAGCTGGGACTACGGGCGCCCGCCACCATGCCCGGCTAATTTTTTTGTATTTTTAGTAGAGATGGGGTTTCACCGTGTTAGCCAGGATGGTCTCGATCTCCTGACCTCGTGATCCACCCGCCTCGGCCTCCCAAAGTGCTGGGATTACAGGCGTGAGCCACCGTGCCCTGCGAGAGTGGTGTCTCTTTACATTTTGCATCCTAGGCCCCTCCTTCACTCCATCCTGCTCCTGGGCCTGAATGGGGAAATGGAAAAACTAATAAACAAAGAGGATTTGACACAGCTATTTTGTGTTCATTTTTTATTCCCTTTCAACCTGCCCAGTAAGGTGAGGGGTCAGAAGCAAGAATAAGGCCGGGTGCGGTGGCTAAAGCCTGTAATCTCAGCACTTTGGGAGACCAAGGCAGGTGGATCACCTGAGGTCAGGAGTTCAAGACCAGCCTGGCCAACATGGTGAAACCCCACCTCTACTAAAAATACAAAAAATTAGCTGGGCATAGTGGTGGGCACCCGTAACCTCAGCTACTTGGCAGGCTGGGGCAGGAGAATCGCTTGAACCCAGGAGGTGGAGGTTGCAGTGAGGCAAGATCATGCCACTGCGCTCCAGCATGGGCAACAAGAGTGAAACTCTGTCTCAAAAAAAAGAAAAAAAAGTGAGAATACTTTATGGAAACAGCTCTATTTTTGTTTGTATATTAAAGTGGATGAATTTTGACCCCATTAGATGTGTCTCAAAACTTATTACACTATTTTATCAAATATTTCCCTATTTAAATTACTCCAACCGCTTTTAAAAAGTCTTTTTTTTTCTTTCCACCTTCTCTAAGTATATCAGGTCCATTTCTTCCCATGCTATTGAAAATTACATGTTATCTCACTCAACATACAAAAGGAACCAAGCACTTCAATTTCCTAAGTTTCACTAAGAAAGATGACCACTTCTACACCCTGCCAGCCTAAGGCGTATTTCCTAGCATCCTCTTCTGAAGTCTGCCAAAAAGATGCACAATCTAAAATCTAAAACTGTCATAAATCTGAGATACTATGGCAACTTGCCTAATTTAAACTTTTAAAATGTGCGTCATTGCTCCTTTTACAAATTCCAAGAACTTTTGCATTTTTTATCTAACACAGAGGTACCTATGGAGGTAGCAGTGTTGCATTGGAACCCGCAGCTGGAACCCATGGGCCTTATTCTCTGTGGTTTACCAGTTAGCTGAGGGTTGTTGGATGAGTCACTTGATCTTTCAGGGTATTACGTTAATCACATGAAAGAGCTGGTCTACACAACCTCTAAAGTTCCATCCTGCCCTAATATTTCTATCTTAAGTAGATGGTAACTTCTGATGGCATCTTAACCTTGCAAATTCATGAATATAGGCACCAAAAAGCTAAACGATTTGCCAATCATGTAGGAGAACTGGTAGCATGAAAAGACAGAGATGGTAAATGAGACTCAGATGGTCAATAATAATCATAAGAGCAAACATTTAGATATTTTATAGTAGCTCCTATGAGTAGGCAATGTGCTAAGCATTGTCATGTGTTACCTGGCTTAATTCTCAGAACAATGCTATGGGAGAGGCACTTTTTTTTTTTTTTTTTTTTTTTTACAGAGTCTCACTCTGTCACCCAGGCTGGAGTGTAGTGGTGCAATTAAGACTCACTGCAGCCTTGATCTCCTAGGCTCAGGTGATCCTCCCACCTCAGCCTCCTGAGTAGCTAGGATTACAGGTGTGTGCCACCATGCCCAGCTAATTTTTTGAATTTTTTTTTTGTAGAGATGGGGTTTCACCATGTTGCCCAGGCTGGTTTTGAACTCCTGGCTTCAAGCGATCCTTCCACCTCAGTCTCCCAAAGTGTTGGGAATACAGGCATAATCTCGACATGGCCCCACTGGGCCAGCCATCCTCTGCCCTAAACCTCTACCTTGGATGCATTTCTCCTCTTACAGATGTAGATTTGTCATGTTCTGCATCATTCATCTGACTGAAAACCAATATGACAACTGCAGCCCATACTGTGTACTACAGCAAAAAGCACATTGCTCTTATCCATTAGAATATGGCTCCACAATCAAAAGTTTAATTTTTGCTCCTTTCCAACATACACTGACAGGGAGAGGTACTTTTATTATATTTATTTTAGAGATGAGAAAAGTGGCACAGAGAGATTAAGAAATGTGCTCAAGTTCACACAGCTAGAAAGTCTTCAGCTAGCTCTGTTCCCCCTATTCATTGCATCCAAAACAATTCAATTAAAACAAAATGAAAAGTGCATGACAAAATTCTAGAATCACTGTACATTACAAATATTTAACATAACCATTTCTGAAACTAAAACTAAGTAAGAATGCAGAAGAATGTTACTGAAAATTTATTTTCATGAGGTATCAGTACATAGATGCAAAGTTGAAATTGGAAGACATAATCATGTGTTCATTTTATTCTAAAGATAAGAAAAATGAGTTGACTTAGGCTAGTGGCAGGACTGTGCCTGGAACCCAAGTATCTTCTTTTCCAGCCCCGTGCTCCTTCCACTGTTTTCCTAATACATATTTTTGGAACGACAACAGGGGTTGAGAATGCAGGCTCTGAAATTAGACTGCTTGGTTTGAATTCCTGTTCTCATTCACTAGCTGTATAATCTCATGCCTCAGTTTCCACATCTGTAAAGTCTGAGAAACAATAATACCTACTGCATGTGATTGTTGCCATCCTCACATCAAACACTTAGAACCATCCCTGGTACCCAGTAAGCCCCTAATGAGTGCCGGTCTTCATTATTACCACAATAGCAATAGAACATTTGGAAAATCAGAAGGTCAAAGATCAAGAGTCACTCAACAGCTTGGCAAGGAGAGCATAAAAAGAACATGTAAATCACATATGAGGTATTCCAGACTTTTCATGTAAAAACTCCATTCCTTACTCGCCTAAGCACACCATGTAAACAACAGAGGTAAATAAATTATTGTGGGGACTAGAGATGCAGAAATCCTAAAAGAAGTAATTTTACCAGCAAAATTTTAGGTAGAATTCCTAGCTTCCAGCCTTAGCTTCATCATTGATAGTTGAGCTGTGGAAAGTTAAATTTTGTCTTTGTGTCTCAGTTTCTTTCTTAGAGCTTCCCTATCCAGGGATACTTTTCAAAGTTTCTCAAATTTCATTAATAACTGGGGTCTAAAAGGAGATTACATATATTAATTTTAAAAATTCTAACCAAATGAACAATATACAATCTTGATTCCCAAAACTTTTCTTCGTTCTATTTTGCATCAGATTTCCTGCCATTATTAACTCGGTTCTGATTATAGAAAAACATACATAATTTGCAATTCAAACAGTCTTTAATCTTAAAAGGGTTTCCATTGTGGAAGAGAGAACAAGTTCCCCTAGCTCTGTCCTTGGCATAGCCCATCACTTGCTCAAGAGATCTTAACTCATAAAGGAGGAACACTGTATAGCTTTAAAATGACTTCATTCCCATATTTACATATTTTTAATAGGGCTATGATGAATCTCCTTCCGCTTGACTCCTATTTTGAGCTGTGATATTTTAATCTCCATTCTTGCTGCAACTTAGCAGATGAATGTGCAGTGTGACAGAGCTCAGAGGAAATAGTATAAATAAAGCAAAGTGGAGCTATGACATCTCACATTTTATAGCTTTTTTATTGTAGCCGAAGCATAAACAGAGCACAGCTGTGTTATACTTACCGCTGTGAGCACTCCCTCAATCCGCACCCCCTGTTGCTTTTAAAAAGACAGTGCTCTTATTCAAAAAGCTTTGGCTGTGGGTAACATGGCCCCACCGGGCCAGCCATCCTCTGCCCCAAACCTCTACCTTTGACGCATTTCTCCCCTTACAGATGTAGATTTGTCATGTTCCGCATCATTCATCTGACTGAAAACCAATATGCCAACTGCAGCCCATACCGTCCTACAGCAAAAGCACACAGCTCTTACCCATTGGAACACGGCTCCACAATCAAAAGTTTAAATTTGCTCCTTTCCAACATACACTGCACCCAAATAATTTATGCACCCTCTCTTACTAGGAGACAGGAAATTAGCTGAAAGTATTCAAAACAGTGCACTCTCTTAATGAGAGCCCCCTTTTAAAATGAAGAAGTTGTATTTCTCACTTTCAAGTTAACTCTTAGTCATGTTTGAGTGAAAGTTGGAAATGCCAAAAAGGCCAAACAGAGTGAAAGTTAAAAGAGTGGTGTTGAGATGAACAAAATAATTCTACGTGCTAATGCAATCATCAGGTTTTAGAATGTTTCAGGCTGGTTACGAATTTCAATCATTCTGAAGAAGACAGTATGATGGATAGCATGCACCCTCTATCCTCTAGCAAATGAGATTATATAATATGGCTGATTTGTCCAGAACAGGCACCTGATCTAATCCAGGCCAATCAGAGTTCTTCCTTAAGATATTTGATTTAAGGAGAATGGATAAAGCAGTGAGCTATAAAATTCCAGCGCTGTCATCAATGGTGACATTTCCTCCCATATGGAGAAATCTCTATTGCAGCAAGAAAGAGTGAAGCCGACATTCAAAGTGACACAGAGACAAGAGAAAGGGATCAAGCCCTGACAAAGTGTGACTCCCGGGTTCCAACTGTTCCTGAGGCCCAACTACATTCCTGTCCTTTCCCCTCCTTGGTTATTTGCCTTCCTTGTATTCCTTTACCCAACAAATTCCAGGCTTATTTCTTAAACTGCCTCAAATTGGATTTTTATCACTTAAAAAAAAAAAAAAAAGTCCTCATTATTACACCTTCCAGAAGATTCTTTTTTTTTTTCAGATGGGTTTAGATTTATTCTTCCTTTTTCAAATACCACCACACTATTTATGGGAGGGAGGGAAAACCCTCTGGGCTTGTAGAGGAATGTGTAATGAAAATTCAAAGGACACATGCATCCAAGTGAAAAGAATATAGGGGCATAGTAGCCTATACACCAGTGAAGTGAAATGAAAGACAGGAAGATTGATTTGCATCATCATTAACATGGAGAGAGAAAAGCACAAGAACACAATAACTGCAAGAACCACCTCCATTGACACACGTAATTGTTTCGAAACAACAGACTCAACTGGGCTAACATAGGGGCAAAGTTGGTATCCCAAGCTTCTCAGCTATCTATCCGCCCAAAGTTGCTCTTCTGCCAAGCTCATTGTTTACCAAGCTGCCAGCCCAGCCCAGGGATCTGATTAGCAATTTGCACTTTTGTGAGAGGATTAACAGAATTCCTTTGTTTTGATGTCGGATTATCAAACTGCATCTTTAAAGAGGTGTGACCTCATCCAGATTCATAAGCCTGCTCCCTTGAGAATGACTTGAATTTTACTCCACTTGCGCAACATATAATTTCATAAAGGAGTTACTGTCAAAACATGGTACTCAATTCTTGATGTGTGTGAAGAAGCACATTTGTAATGTAAATAACCTCAGAAGTTTTGTGATATTTTAAAATAACCCATCTGGTGGGAAAACAAGGATTTTCAACCCATTTGGTTCCAGCACTAGTAAATTAGTGTGCATCTAACTCATAGAACCCAGAGATAAACTCCATCCCTGGGCTGAGCCTCATGTTGCTTTTATTTTCAAGGGCAAGTATTTTAATTGTCCCAGAGTTCTTGATATATTTTTTTAAAGGAGGGCAGAATGCATAAGTGAGTAAACTGAGGAAAACCAAAGAATTTGGCTGCAAAGTGACAATGATATCAAATCATCTATGGCACAGTTCATATGAAAAAGGAAAATAAAATCAGAGTTTTGTATTTCTAACTGTATTCTGCAACAGTCAGCTAATCAGAAAAAGAAGTCCCTAAAATCTCCATCCAAATTTGAAACAAATAAAACTTCCAAGGGGGACATCTATAGGGCAAGATGCAACAAAATAAGTGTAGACTTTGCACTACTGTAATCCTTACTTGAGGGGCACTCCCAAATAGAATGCACAAGAACAGTGTGGCCTAGGGAGGGCATGCATTACTAGTGTGAAGACCTTATCTTTGGAAGTATGTAAAAGCGCAGCCTGGCCATGACAAATGCCCAAAACGCCAGACACGGCTGCAGATCAAGTTGTGGCTTTACTCATTGACCAACGAAAAACCAAAACAACAAAACAATAAAAACATCCTGTTTCATAAAGAGGAAACAAGTATAATTAAATATGTATATTTACTTTTAATATCAATTAGACTGTTACCCTAAAGGTGATAGATTTTAGAATGTTTCTTTCAATTAGCAAACTTTCAATTATACAGTGAGAGTACTAGGCAGGCCCTGATAAATAAGACAGAAGGTGTGTTTGTCTGAAAGCATAGTACATACACACATGTCTGTTACATCAATAGTTCTTAATGGGTGGTTGTGTGGATTAATTAAATCACATGGAAAATAGTTTTTAAAATACCCAAGTCACGTATTCCCACCTTATAGCCAGTGGATGGGGTGAGAGCATATTTTTCTAAAAAATCTCAATTAGTATTCAATGAATGCCTCCTTAAACAGCTCTTTCTTATATTTAGAAATCGCCCTTCTACGTGGATTATTCCCTAGTCTTGCCTTACTCCTGAAATTGGAGAAGTCTTTAAAAAGATGGATCATGTCTCTTATGAGCCTCATACAGTGACCCACACTTAGTTTTGTGTTCAAATATCAAGTTGGATAAATAAATTCAAAAGACGGTGGTTAATTAACATGGATGTGATAGATGTATCATAGCAGAGAAAAACTTCAGGGAGAGTAGGAATGAATACTAAAAATAACTAAGAATTTGACTTTAACCCCAAAGCTCCCTACATGGAATTCAAAAAGAAAACAATGTACATTATTTATGACTTCTCTGAACATAAATACAGAACACCAGCCAAAATCGACCTGAGATTATTCATGTACGCAACAAGTATTCTTCCATTTGCGAGGAACCATCCTGGGCTCTAGAGATAGACAAGTAAACAAAACAGAACAAGTTCCTTGCCCTCACGCAGCTAATATTCTACTTAGGGAGACCAAAAACAAACAAGATAAATGAACATATGCATATACACACATTAAGTTAGGGAAGTGCTAAGGAGAAAAATTGAAGTGAGGGAGAAAAGCAAGTGTTTGGTAGTAAAAGGGAGGGCCTCCGTAAGAAGCTGCCATTTGAGTCAAGATTGGAAGAAAGTGTCGGAATGAGTCACGCAGTTATCAGAGCAGAGACCACCACAGGCTGAAGGAACCTGCAGGAGAGCAAAGGCCCCAGGAGAGTTGGTGGCTTCCACCACATAGGAGAAAGAGCAACGGGCAGTATGGTAGTGCGGTAGGGAGGAAAATGGCGGAAGGGGAAGTCAATGAGGAAAGGGGGTATGGAGGAAAATGGTGGAAGGGGAAGTCAGTGAGGAAATGGGGTAAGGGCTGACTCTGCTCCTCAAGGGTCATAGTAAGGACTCCCCTGAGGTAGGAAGCCATTGGAGGGCACTGAGCACAGGATGACTTCTGACTAATCTGATTTACACTTCAAAGGTTCGCCCTGGCCACGATATGTGAGAAGACTAAAAAGGAGCCAGTAGAGGAGAAGTCCAGTTAGGAGCCTATAGCCACAATGAGAAATGATGGTGGCTTGACCAGACAGGAAATAGTGGAGGTGGCGAGAGGTGCTCAGATTCTGGAACTATTTTGAAGGTAGTTTTGTTGAGGAGTTAGATGTACAGTAAAAGCAAAAGAGAGGAGTCAAGGATGATAATGAGGTTTTGGTTCTGAGCAATGGGAAGAATAGATTTACCCTTAACTAAACAGGAGAAGACTTCAGGGAGATCAAGTCTGAGGGACACATCAGGATACCAGTTTTGCATGCGCCAAGCAGAGCTATCAGGCAGTCATGTGGATATGTGTGTCTGGAGTTTAGAAACGAGGTTGCAATGTAAAAGAAATGTATAACCCCAAATAAGATTTGTCATAGCTCTGACCACTACAAGTGGCAGGTTCCAAATGAGTATATATGTATGTATTTATTGATTGTGATTGATTGAGAATGCGGTCTCCCTATATTGCCAAGGCTGGTCACCAACTCCTGGGTTCAAGCTATCCTTCCACCTCTCCCTCCCTAAGAGCTGGGATTATAGGTGTGAGCCGAGCCACCCTGCCCAGCCCAAATGAGTCTTAATTTAAAAGATACAGCAGAATTGACGGTGTCTTTGGTGATAGTCTTTAAAAATCACAACTACCTTTATGTAACGATTTGTTTTTAATAGAGACAATTCCTTAAAGCTAATTCTATACAGATAAATCATAAGGAACTAAATTCACTGTCCACATATGTAGTTACATTGGTCCTCCCTTATCCATGATTTTGCTTTCTGTGGTTTCAACTAACTACAGTCAACCACAGTCCAAAAATGTTCAATGGAAAATTCCAGAAATAAACAATTCATAAGTTTTCCATTGTGGGAGTAGCATGATAAAATTTTCCTGCTGTCCCACTCTGTCCTGCCCAGGACATGACTTCTCCCTTTGTCCAGCAAATCCCCACTGTCTATGCCACCTGCCTGTTAGTCACTTAGTAGCAGCTTGGTTATCAGATCCACCGTCATGGTATCACCATGCTTCTGTTCAAGAAACCCTTACAGCAGCAGTCCCCAAACTTTTTGGCACCAGGGACAGGTTCTGTAGAAGACAATTTTTCCATGGACTGGTTGGGGGGTACTGGGGCTTAGGGAATGGTTTCAGGATGAAACTACCACCTCAGATCATCAGGCATTAGTTAGTGATATGGTTTGGCTGTGTCCCCACCCAAATCTCATCTTGGATTGTAGCTCCCATAATCCCTAAGTGTTGTGGAAGGGAACCTGTGGGAGGTAATTGAATCGGAGGGGCAGTTATCCTCATGCTGCTCTCGTGATAGTGAGTTCTCACAAGATCTGATGGTTTTGTAAGAGGCTTTTCCCCCTTTCCTTGGCACTTCTCTCTCACCTGCCGCCATGTAAGATATGCCTCTTCCTCTACTGCCATTATTGTAAGTTTCCTGAGGTCTCTCAAGCCATGCAGAGCTATAAGTCAATTGAACCTCCTTCCTTTATAAATTACCCAGTCTCAGATATTTTTTCATAGCAGCATGAGAACAGACTAACACAGTTAGATTCTCCTAAGGAGCGCACAACCTAGACCCCTTGTATGCACAGTTCACAATAGGGTTTGCACTCCTACAAGAGTCTAGTGCCATGGCTGCTCTGATAGGAGGCGGAGCCCAGGTGGCAATGCTGGCTCACCTGCTGTTCACCTCCTGTTGTATGGCCCGGTTTCTAATAGGTCACGGACTGATACCAGTCTGCATCCCAGGAATTGGGGACTCCTGCCTTATGGTACCTCACAATGTGCCCAAAGCATAAGAATCATAGTGATGCTGGCAATTTGGATACGCAAAAGAGAAGGGTAAAGTGCTTCCTTTAAAAGTGAAAAGGTAAAAATTCTTAAGAAAAAAAAAAATCTTATGCAGAGGCTGCTACAGTCCACGGTAAGAACTAATTTATCTGTGAAATTGCAAAGAAGGAAAAAGAAATTAATGCTCATTTTACTGTTGCACCTCAAACAGCAAAAGTTATGGCTGCAGTGCATGATAGGTGCCTAGTTAAGATGAAAAAGGCTATGAACTTTGTGGGTGGAGGACATGAACAGAAATGAGTTCCAACTCATGGGAATGTGTTGCCCCTCAAAGCATTGAGCTTAAATGAAGATTTCAGCAAGGGATCTCCTGAAATGAGTAATATCAAACCATTTACTGGAAACGAGGGATGGTTACACAGATTCTGCAATACAGAAGGTCAGTAGTAGCCTAAGAGTAAGTCACAATACCGACGGCATTTATCTCGCTTCATCTCATCATGTAGGCATTGTACCACCTCACATCATCACAAGAAGAAAGCTGAATCCAGTACCTAAGATATTTTGAGAGAGAGAGAGAGAGAGAGAGAGAGACAGACCACATTCATATAATTTTATTATGGTATATTGTTATAATTGTTCTATTTTATTATTTGTTACTGCTGTTAATCTCTTATGTGACTAATTTCTGAATTAAATTTTATTAAAGATATGTATATGTAAGAGAAAACACAGTACAGACTGTCCCCAACTTACAATTCCACTTACGAAGTTTCCACTTTACAATGGTGCAAAACCATTCTGTTTTTCACTTTCAGTAATCAATAAATTACATAAGATATTTAATCCATTATTACAACATAGGCTTTGTGTTAGATGGTTTTGCCAAACTGTTGGTTAATGTAAGTTTTCTGAGTACATTTAAGGTAAATTAGGCTAGCTATGATGTTTAGTAAGGTAAGTTTACTAAACGCATTTTTGACTTAACAATATTTTCAATTTACAATGGGTTTATCAGGACATAACCCCATTGTATGTCGGGAGCATCTGATATATGACTAGAGTTAAGATAATCCAGAGAAATAAATGTTAGCAACATCCCTGCACATGTGTGTCTCACACCTTTCCAGGAATGGCAAAAAAAACTTACACTTTGGGTTCTGAGTGTATGTTGGGACATCATGCTGAGTACATTTTAAATTTGATGTTTTATCTTTAAGATTTATATGGCAGCCGGGCATGGTGGCTCATGCCTAGGCTGAGATAGGAAGATCACTTGAGCCCAGGAGTTTGAGACCAGCAGGGGCAACACAGTGAAATCTCATCTCTACCAAAAAAATTAGCTGGGCATGGTGGTGCATTTCTATAGTCCCAGCTACTCAGAAGGCTGAGGCAGGAGGATCAATTGAGCCCAGGAGGTAGAGGCTGCAGTCAGCTGTGATCATGCCACTCCAGCCTGGGCAACAGAGCAAGACCTTGTCACCAAAAAAAAAAAAAAAAGAGAGAGAGATTTATGTGGCATTTTAAAAATAAATTTAAAAGATCAAATGTTTTAAAATCTTTACTAACTACAGTAACCTCTCACTTAACATTTTTGATAGGTTTTGGAAACTGATTTTAAGCTAAACGAAGTATGGTATATCCTCAAATAATATTGTCTAGTTCAACTTCATTTCATTACAACATTAATGAGGAAAAAAATTGGTTCCATTATATGCTGTTTCACTTAGAGTTGCAGTTTTCAAGTCTATTGACAATGTTAAGTGAGGATTTACTCTACCTAACTTTCCCAAAATTATTATAGTAAATTAACTTTGATAATTGCCTACTACTTTAAAATCATTATCATCACGTCATCACTATCATCATCATCATAGCTGTCTTTTATTAAACCCTACTAGGTTCTGGGCTTTACATTTTACTTTTATAGTACCTCAAACCAGGCCCTGTGTATTATATGTATTAAATGTAAGTGTAATTAATACTATTATCAATCCTATGTTATTCATAAATATTTCTAAACTAAGGCCAGATGCTTCATGAAAACATCTTATAAATAGAAAAATTGCTTTCTCTATGTATGAAACACACAACAGTGAAGAATCAAACAACATACATAAATATATGAAATTGGCAAGAATTGAGAAATCTGTACTCCTGGGTACTTGTCATATACTTGGGGAATACCTGTCAGAACAATAGCTTTTTACAATATCCTACCTCAGGATCCGTACGATATATCAACAATCTATTTATTTGACTTGCAAGTTAATTAAAATTAAAATAGCACTTGTAGAAATAAAGAACAAGGAACCTAAAACTATTAGTCTTTAGTAAATAATGAAACAATGTAAAAAATATTGAGGCAGGAGAATTATGTAATTTCTAAAAATCCAAGTAATCTTTAATCAAGTATTTAAGATATAGCTGAAGGTCCAGAAAAAAAGATACATAGAAAAAGTATATTTCCACAGGCTTGAGTATTCCTTCCAAATCCCACATCCATTTAAGTTGGCAGGGCATATCAGTGGTTTATTTGGACATTGTCCACATTTGTAAATGAGCATCTTCGTTTCTGTATTTTGGCATAGGGCCATGTAAATGATTATACTGGTATATATTTAATGTAGTAGATATAAAACATGGCACAAAGTAGAAGTACCAATTTTAGAAAACCATAAAACTCATCAAATAACTTCTCAAACGTCTTCAACATAAGTAGCCTGCAAACCATGAGTTGCTGGATATAGCATCTCCATTAACATGGTCATTTGAGTAACTTTCCATCCTCCTCACATATCACTTTCATCCTATCCCTGTAGATCAAGCTTGTCCAACCCACAGCCCAGGACGGCTTTGAATGTGGCCCAATACAAATTTGCAAACTTTCTTAAAACATTGAGATTTTTTTGCTATTTTTTAAAGCTCATCATCTATCGTTAGTGTTAGTGTACTTTATATGTGGCCCAAGACAATTCTTCGTTTTCCAGTATAACCCAGGGAAGCCAAAAGATTGGATACCCCTGCTGTAGATCCTGTCTCTGCAAAAGGAGTGATGCATGGCAGAGACTCAGATGTGGGTTCCCTGGGGATCTATTCTGTCACCCTCTTCAAATGACTCCAAGAGATGGAGTCCTGGTGAAACATGCTGGAGAAAAGACACACAAGCTTCTCTGACATCTTTCATGAAAGATGATGATAATTTTCTTACAGGGAATATTAAGGTCTTTTTACTGTCATTTTAAACTAAAAAGGAAAGTAGGACTAATATACATAATCAGTAAAATTGTTAAGTAGGCAAATTTTATTTCTCCAAATCCTACATCTTCTTTGATGACAAGCTTCTTTCTTTTTCTTCTGTCACTTCTCTCCCCAGACTGTCTCTGGCCACAGTTAAGTCCAATTTATTTATTCACGTGGGGTTGAATCCCAACTTAGCAGCTCATACTCAGAATATTCCCTTTGCTTTCTCTCATCAAAATGCACCCACTTAATGGTCTATTGGCCAGAGCCCAAACTTTGAATTTCCAAGATCACAGCTGGCCGAACAATAATACAATTGGTGTCAGTATGCCAGTGGTTAGAGGCAGAAATGGAGTTTGCAAGGGAACTTCAGAAGTAATTCAATCCTTCCCTTAAAACTGGAATCTTGCATGTAATTTCACCATCGCCATCTCAGATTTTGTCAGACCCTCTTTCCAGAATTCAAAATTCACTTCATTTGGAGGTAACACAACTAATTCTAACCTTCCTCTACTGGTCTCAGTTTTGGAGTGACACAAAGTCACTTATCTTCATATCCAAATGCAAGCTCGACCCTTTGCGCAGCTTGGTGCCCTAGGATGCTGACTGCCATGGATCACATCAAAAGACTCCCCTGTTCCAGGCTTCTGATTGGGTTTTGAAAATGGGAGGCATCAGAGATTAGACAGTAGAAGAGTGAGGTCAGGCCATGCATTCCTGCAGCCCTACCTTGAAGGTGACTGTCAGAGCATGGTGATGTCTCTCCATTCAGATGGGCCTCTCCAATACAGTGCTTTTTCTGGTTCCTTCAGGCCCAGGGGTGGTGACAACAGCCTGCTATCATTATCCCCAGAGTAGGGTACCAATCCTCATTCTCCTTGGTTTGTTTTCTTTAAAACAACTTTTTTGGGATGTTTATATAATACAATTCACCCATTCAAAGCATACAATTCAATGACTTTTAATATATTCATGAAGTTTTTCAATCATCACCACCAATTTTTGAACACTTTCATCACCCCAAAAAGAAACTCCATGCCCCATCAGCAGTCACTCCCAATTTCTTGCCAACTTGGCATCCCCAGGTAGCCATGAATATACTTTCTGTCTCTATATATTTGGTTGTCTGGATATCCATTTCATATAGATGGAATCATACAATACGTGTTCTCTCTTGTGACTGGCTTCTTCCACTTAGCATAAAGTTTTCAAGGTTCATCTACATTGTAGCATGTATCAATATATTATTTCTTTTTTTAAGATAAATTTTATGCTATATGTACCTCTTTTTTCATCAACTTTTAAGTTCCAGAGTACATGTGCAGGATATGCAGGTTAGGTAAATGTATGCCATGGTGATTTGCTGCAAAGATCAACCCATCACCTAGGTATTAACCCAGCATCCATTAGCTATTCTTTCTGACATCATTTCTTTTCATTGCCTAGCAATATTCCATTGCATAGATATACCACATTTTATTTATCCATCAGTTGATGGATATTTGGTTGTTTCAATGTTTTGGCTATCATGAATAATTCTGCTATGAGCACTGTATATAAGTTTTTGTGTGAACACATGTTTTCATTTTGCTTGGGTGGATACCTAGGAATGGACTTGCTAGATCATATGGTAACTCATGAGGTTTAACATTTGAAGGAGCTGCCTGACTGTTTTCCAAACAGCTGCCCATTATACATTCTCAGTGGTGGTGTACGCAGGTTCTAATTTATCCATATCATCACCAAGACTTGTTATTTTCTGTCTTTTTTATTGTAGCTATCTTAGCGTGAAGTGGTATCTTACTGAGGTCTTGGTTCTTAAGCCCTGTCTATATTCTTATAACTACTTCCCTTATTAAATTCTCCTCAAATTATTTCCTTTAAGACCATCATTTGTTTCTTGCCTGACTCTGATGGACTCATAGGTGATCCTTTTTTGAAGGCTGTTTTGAAATCCTCCCCACGTTTCTCGTTTTCCAGCTACTCAACTCCTCTTTATATGAACTCTCAGTTTCTAGATTTATCCTCTAATTCACCAGCTTTAGACATTAAATTGTCAAGGTCCTTCCAATTATTTTACACATGTAACATTATGTGAATTGACCAGGATACATTTCACACCAATGATTATCTCATTGGTTATGAACACTGTCTTCTATTAATGGCGTTAAAGGTGACATCACCTCTTGCTTGAGCAGCTATGCCTTACTGTTGACTTATATTGAACATAAAATCAACTAGAATATTATGACAGTTGAAAATTAAACCTGTAATTGACCAATGAATTTTTAGATTACATGTATAATGTTTTTATAGATTTAGGGGGTACACATACAGTTTTCTTACATGGATATATTGCATAGTGATGAAGTCTGGGATTTTAGTGTACCCATTGCCCAAATAGTGTACAATGTCCCCATTAAGTAATTTCTCATTCCTTACCCTGCACACTTCCAAGTTTCTAATGTCTATTATTCTCCTCTCTATGTCCACGTATACACATTATTTACCTCCCACTTATAAATGAGAATATGTGGTATGTGACTTTCTCTTTGAATTATTTCAATTAAGATAATGGCCTCTAGTTCAATTCATATTGCTACAAAAGATATGATTTCCTTCTTTTTTTAGGGCTGAGTAGTATTCTGTGGCATGTGTATATATGTGTGTGTATATAAACCACATTTTAGTCATCCATTAATGGACACTTAGGCTGATTCTATATCTTTGCCATTGTGAATAGTGCTGTGATAAACATGCGAATGAAGGTATACCTTTGATATATTGATTTATTTTCCTTTGGACAGACATCTAGTAGTGGGACTGCTGGGTCAAATGGTAATTCTATTTTTAGTTCTTTGAGAAATATACTGTTTTCCATAGGATTGTACTAATTTACATTCCCACCAGCAGCATACAAGTGTTCTCTCTTCTTCCCATTCTCGCCAACATCTGTTGTTTTCTGACTTTTTAATAATAGCCATTTTGACTGGTATGAGATGGTACCTCACTGTGGTTTTAATTTGCATTTCTCTGATGATTAGTGATGTTGAACATTTTTTCATGTTTGTTGGCTGCTTGTATGTATGTCTTCTTTTGAAAAACGTTTCTTCATGTCCTTTACCCACTTTTAAAAGGAGTTACTGGTTTTTTTAAGTAGAATTATTTTAACACTATTAAATTTTATCTCATTATGTTTTGCCCAACATAGATCCTATCACAAACTTCCTGAACACCAAATGAGATAAAATGGGTTAAAGTACATGTACAGGTACATGCTTTCCAAAGAAAGGCTATGAAACTTTTACTTTCTTCAACTTCTTTCATAGAAGTTCTTAATAAAAATAATAAACAGGAGAACCCAATGATTAAAAAGGGTGGCACCTAACTACAGACATCTCTTTAGCTTGATAGAGATATAGTAATCTAGTTCCCTTACGTACATTTCTTCAGCTATTAATCTATATTACCATACTGTCAACCAAATCAAATTTTATGATACATTATGAATCTACCTTTTACAAATCATGATATTGGATAACAGGGGGGCCCTATTAAAAGAATTAAATTAATTTTGTATTATTAGATCTTTGAGAACCCATACTGGCTTCTGGTGAACACTGCTTTCTTTCTAAGTGGTCAGAAATGATCTGCATAATAACACAATCTAGGATTTCACTAATTTCTTAAAAGGTAACATATTGAAAATATAAACATTTCCTTCATTTTAAATTCAGGGTAACATTTACTCATCTTTAGTCTCCTGATGCTTTTCTTCTACACATTATTTCAAATGTTACCAACAATAGGTCTTCAAAAACAAGTTAGTAGCCACCCCACCCTCTCTTCTTTCCTCTCCCAATGAGTATGACTTAATTATGGGTACTCAAACTTTCAATACTGAAAATCAAAGCAACTAGCTATGGAACTTGATAGTTCTCCTTTCCTCATCTCCTGCATTCAGCTAGATCTATTCAAAATGGGAGTAGATCACTTTTCACATCTTGACTTCTCACAACTCCACTGCTGTCACTCTAGTGCAAGCCGAAAGTCCCTCTCACTGCGCTACTGCAATGGTCTTTCCACCTATCTCCCTATTCGAGTCTTGCCCTCCAGGCTGTCTATTCTCCCCACAGTAGCCACAGTAAGCTTTGCAAAATGTTCAACTGACCAAGTCACTCTCCGACTTACAACTGGCTTCCCATCACACTTAAGATTAAAATCCAAGTGATCTTACTACGCCTTCCTTTCCACCCTAACGCCCCCACCAGCAGCAGCTCTTTTAACTACTCTAGCTTTCTTGCTGTTCCTGGAAGTTAAGAAGCTCAGTGTCTCTTCTGGGTTTTTGTCTGCCATTTTCTCTCCCGAGAGCCTCCCACAGATCTTCACATGACTTGTTTCTCATCATTCAGGTCCCAGATGTCATCTCCTCAAGAACTTTCACTGATCTCATTGTCTAAATCAGTACCCCCAACCCTACCCTCACCCTGTTTTATTTCTTTCATCTGATTAATCGCTATCTTCACCTATTATATATATATTTATTTCTATCTCTACCCCTAGAACCCAAACTGTTTGAGAGCAGGGACTTTTGTTTTGTTCATTAATATATTACTGGCATTTATATTAATAATGGACACATAGTAGACACTCAAAAAATAGTTTTTAAATGAATTGAATGAGTACCCCAAAGGAACAAATCTAAGACTATAACTTATCATAATACATTTCTCCCTGTGGATACAGGGAGAAACATGTAGGACTGGGGACAGATTTGGCAAGTCTTCCCATCACACTGGGCTTTAGGGCCCCCACGTAAGAGCCTAGAGTCTTCATGTACTAACTACATCAATCAATAGACCAACAGTACAGTCCAAACCCTCTGTTATCAAACAACAGCAGCATATGAGAGGCTTCAATCTTGAGTGTGTGGGGGCATAAGTATTTTTTTCTTTTCTATCTCAACCACCACTCTCTCAATTATAATAAATGAATAAAGTAGATTGAAGCTAAGAAAAAATACAGCAAAATTAGAAGCTGGCAAAAAACAAACCCACTGCCTGGGGCAGCCTGGGGCTGATGGATGATGACAGCTAGCAGACAAATCCTGTTCCCCATTCTAAATTCTGTCTACTAAACAAATTAGCAAGCTCATCAATAACTGCACGGCATTTACCTTCTGCAGCAACAGCTGCTGCAAAATCGTGATGCTGACTTTTTGGGTTGTGGTCTTGCCATTGGGACACAATTACAGGCCAATCAGGGTCGGAGATAACAGAATGACAATCCGGTATGATAGAAAAGGGTTTTGCAAGGGCTTGGAGGATAATCAGCTTTACGGTCATCTGTACTGAATCTACCACCCATCCCAAAATAAGTAGGTATCTGAATGATGAGATCTGTAAAACTGATTCTTGCGTTAGAAATTTACTGTGAAAAACTTACAATAAAAACATTAAGTAACTAAGCAAAAAATTATGAAATAGATAATCTTATATATGGATTATGCTTTAAGACATGGTCCTTGTCATGGAAACTAGTGCTTAATGTAGAAATTATTAAAATTTGGCAAAGCTTTCCTATTCTTTAAAAAATTATGACAATACTATCTTCCATTTGGGGATGAAAGAAACTTTGTTTCCCATCTTCAAAGAAGTGGGGAAATTTAAGACTACACATTACGTATGCAATACAACACATACAATACATCTTTCTTCAAAAGTTTAAAAAAGAATAGCAAAAGAGAAAAGACTAATTTTACACAGAATGGTTTGTATGCACACCTACATGAAGATAAAGATGGCAAAATATTCTTAAAATATCCTGCGTGGGGAAAAATAAAACCGTGAGTGGCTGAATAACACACAATAGCATTCAGAACTAAGACCTGACCACACTATTAATTAATTAGGGGAAAGGTGGCTGAAAGAAATTGGAAGAGACTGCCTGGGTC
Organism: Pongo pygmaeus; assembly: GCF_028885625.2. NCBI lineage: Eukaryota > Metazoa > Chordata > Mammalia > Primates > Hominidae > Pongo > Pongo pygmaeus. The sequence goes on from NC_072383.2 coordinate 25,429,364, forward strand.
TATTTCAGGCATTTTTCTCATTAGAGCTCTGAAATTCATCAGAGTGGGTTTTATCACACACAACAAGGGAAGCCTGCATTTCTCCTGGGCTAATCATGCCCCATCATACTAAGTGGTCACAAAGCAGCAGGGCCATCCCATGAGAAGGCGATCTCATCCTCACCTGAGAAGAAAAAAGAAATTCATCAAGAACCCTACTGTAGCCAAGAGAAGCCAAGACATAGCACAGAGAAGTGCCAGGTACATATTAGTTTCCCAAAGGTCTTCAGCAAATCCTACAGATTTCAGGAATCATTGCAGAAGCTGCTTCCTGAGACTGATCTGCAGGAGCCCTGCTGCCACTGATGATGCTATTCTCAGCTGACATTGGCTGACCTGACCATCCAGACCAAACTGAAGGAGGAGCTGGCTGATGCAGGGGCTAGACATCAAGGTCTTTACCCTTTGAAGAGCTCTCACAGGACAGATGTGGTGATTTCCACCTCTTCTCTGCTCTAAGCATTGGGTATCTATCTAAGGCACTTACCAAGTTGTGCAATTAATATTTTCACAAATATCCATATCTCTATCTGATTGTGATGAAGTATGCTTAATTCTTTTGGGGACACAGCCAGAACAATGCCTGAAAAAGTTGATCAGTGTTCAATAAATGGCAAGTAAAAGGTTGTTTTTATGTTCACACTACACTTAAGTTAAAACGAAGACGAAAACAAGACCAAAGGGCATCATTTCAAAAAATAAAAATTGTAGTTCAATTTGCTCTCAATCATGTTGTGTTATTCTTATTGGCTTTCAGCAGAAGCCTAACTTCTTTTATTTTTTTCAAATTATGATACGCCTTGTCAACATCAAGACTTCAAGAGGTGGTGGGCTTCAAGAGGCCAGAGACAATTTTCTTTCCCCTAACTTTACAAAGCTTGATGATCTCATAGATTCTCAATAAATGACTGCTGATTAATGAGTATTCTACTATAGCCAGCCAGATATTAATGATTCTCCCATTTCCTTCCAACGTTTATTATACGTTTCTTAGAAAAAACAAACTTGTTTTAAATGATCAGTCCCTTTCTTCTTCCATGAGTAAGAACTTTACCTAAAATGTCCTACCACAGGGATGAGAACTACACAATCACTCCCCTCAGGTACAGAGCCTGGAGAATAAGGATGGAGAACACAGATCTATTAAAAAAAGAGCTACCATTCTGTCAGTAGCCCTAAGTCTTTGGAACCACAAATCAGTGTCTGGTATAAGCCTTCTAGAAGGCTCAACCAGGGGAAATTTTAAGAGAAGAGTTATTTTAGAACTGAGAACATGAGTGGTGATTTGACAGAAATAATTGGCCAAAAAATATATTCTTTTCCAATTGCTCTCTAATCTGCTGTGTGGCTGCAAATATATGAGCAAGTTCCCTGTGCCTTACTTTCCTTATCTGTGAAGCTGGTGGAAAACCCACTGAATTCTATTAACTGGCAATAATTCTAATAGGACTAAGTTTAATATGTCTACATTTTGTGATCCTCAAAATTCCCAGTGGGTGTAAACAAAATGAAAATATGCAATATAACATTCTCCTCATGGAAAGAAACAATCAATAAAGCATATCCAGGGTTGAGATCTGCCATAATATCTATGCTAGGGTGCTAGAAATAAATAACTTACATATGTTATTTCATGGACCCTGACAGGCTGGTGCCTTGTCACACCCCTGCTTCTAATCTTCTAGAAGTCTCTAGCTGAAAACTACTTTCAAACCAGGATTTCCTGGGTACTGCTAGCAGTGACATCAAAGCCATCAGTTCAAGGGTCACATCTTCTCTCCCACTCCCCTGACATCTCTGTCTGGCCTGCCCTCGCAGAATGGAATGCCCTCTTTATCTCTAAGAAGTGCATGCTGCTATGAGAAGGAGGCTGGCAAGGGAGGTTATTGGTTGCAATTGTTTAAAAGATTCTAATAATTGCAGCTAGGGATCCATACTCTCGTGTCACATAAGTTGGAAAATGGGTCAGACATAATGCATTTGGTTAAGTGTCTAAACTGAAAAGGTACTATTTTATTTTAAATGGCATAGTCTTTACAAAAGCTAAGGTTACTGGTGCAATGCTCTCTCATTTTAAAACGTATCAGGGACATGCCCTCTGAGGGTCAGGCTTTCATTTGCTGATGTTAATTCTCAGCTGCCTGCTCCTCGTCCTTCATTGTACCCTGTGTCTTAGCTGGGCACGCTCCTGATTCCCTGCTATATCCAGACGGTCCATGTAAATAGTGTTTATGTTAAGGAAGTCATGTTCAGTGTGACTGGAGCACACAGAAACTGATGTTGTTGTCACTTTAGATTAAGCTCTTATTTTAGTAAAGGAGGCAATTGGAGCAGGCAGCTGAGTGGCCGAATGAAATATTCAGCTCATTTCATTTAGAGCTGCCTGGTTCCCATTGTTCATGCTGGCACGGCTGGTTAACCCTGTTGGTGCCGCATGGCAACAGCTCCCGCTAGCTCCTGCCTCCACTCACAGGCTTCCTCCAGCTGACACTTTTTAAGTCGTCCATCAACGCACGTAGAATTAACCCAGTGAATCTTGTAGCACAAGTTAAACCCCTGGATGTGTCTTTGCAGTCTCCTATTTTTGCACCCAAAATGGATGTGTTAAAAAAAGCGTTAACTATGTGTGTAGAGTAGGCCTAAATCACCAGGTACAGCTAGAAGACTGGTGAGCACCAAGATGCTTACAACAGAGTGTTTTTGTGGTGACTGCAAAAATGCAAAATGTGTCTGCCAGAGGGAGATGTTTGGCTTAATTCCTTGAAATATTTTAAGTACTGCTCTATAACAAGGAGTTGGTTAAAACACAAGTTGAGGGCCATGATCCCATAACAAACATGCTGAAGAATACTAATTACATTTATTTATGTTTGAAACTTACTATTTGTAAACACTTACATATACGGAGTTGTATTAGTACTTTGCCACCTTCCTGGAAGTACCATTGCATCCTGCTCACTTTTGAGAATTTGAGGTGCGTGTTTAGAAACTCTCCGATCATTCTAACATGATCATCTAGTAATATCAGAAAAAGTCTTCTGACTTCCAAGGCTTGCTTTCATTCTTTTTCTTTTTTCCGTTCTTCTTCCCTTTTTCTTTTTTGACAAGTCAAACCAGAAAAGGTGATTGAGGGAAACGAAAAAGTAAATACTATTTCCATATATGAAATCCCTGGTTAAATGAAAGACTCTTGACAGTTTTTCAACCATCAGAAAATGCTTTGTAGCATAAGATCTTATCGCTGCAAGATCCTAAGTAGAAATTATTCTTTACAATTTACAGATAGCATTTAATGTACATATAAATTACCAGTCATCACTGGACAATAATAACTATTTGTTATTATGAAGATGCACTTAACTCCAAACATAATAATAAGTACATGCCAGGCTAAAAGTGACCCTTACCTTTATGGTGTCTAAATATTTAGTAAGTATTTATTCTGTGGATATATGTATTGTAGAGGGGCCAAAGTTTATACAGTTTTAGAAAGAGAAGACAAATTATAAATTTAACATGAAAATGAATATTCATTTGCTATGAAAAAAACTCAACAAACTTTAAAATATCAAGAAGGGTCCCAAACATCACAAATCCAGAAAAAAAATACATTCACATTATCTCCCCGATCACAACTCTTTAATGCTTTTTCCCCTACAGTTATGAGCTGCATATTCTTTGCACCTTCATAAATATTGTTATTATTATTATTTTATTTATTTATTTATTTATTTTGAGACACGGTCTCGCTCTGTCGCCCAGGCTGGAGTGCAGTGGCACGATCTCAGCTCACTGCAAGCTCTGCCTCCCGGGTTCACGCCATTCTCCTGCCTCAGCCTCCCAAGTAGCTGGGACTACAGGTGCCCGCCACCAAGCCTGCATAATTTTTTGTATTTTTAGTAGAGACAGGGTTTCACCATGTTAGCCAGGATGGTCTCTATCTCCTGACCTCATGATCCACCCACCTTGGCCTCCCAAAGTGCTGGCATTACAGGCGTGAGCCACCACACCCGGCCAAATATTATTTTTTATAGCGAGAATAATCATTCATTCTTTCATCTGGAATATTTCATCAAAATTTGTTTTTAGGCCAGGTGCGGTGGCTCACGCCTGTAATCCCAACCCTTTGGGAGGCCAAGGCGAGAGTATCACCTGAGCTGAGAGTTTGAGACAAGCCTGAGCAACATACAAAAATCCTCATTTCTATGAAAATTTAAAAAACAATTAACCAGGTGTGGTGTGTGCCTGTGGTCCCAGCTACTCGAGAGGCTGAGGCGGGAGGATCACTTGAGCCCAGGAGGCTGAGGCTACAGTGAGCCAGGTTTGCACCACTGCACTCCAGCCTGAAAGACAGAGTGAGACCCTGTCCCCCCTCCAAAAAAACTGCTTTTATTTATCACTGAGATTCAGAAAACATGCAACTACACACACACAGTGGTACTTGTGTTTCTATTACTGCTACAGGTTTGTGCCCTAAAAACAAAAGAATGTTGAGAAAAAGAAATCTATCAAAAAAGAAAAAACGATGCATTAATAGTAGCATAAACTGCATTAGTCATTAAATTCCTGACAGGAGAGAACTTCTATTTTGACTATGCATTGATAAACCCACATCCTCTGCTATTATTGCACATCTAATAACAGGAAGGGTTTTGCAGAGAGTAGCTTCTGTCTCCATGTATTTCAAACCTAGTTTCACTCCCACCACCCATGAGCATACATGAGATACCAGTGCTGTGGACACGTGCACCGGGTAACATGACCTCGGGCTCCACACCTGTGTGTCAGAATGCTCCAGGGAGTTGCCAAGGTGGACAATTATCAACAGCTTCACTATACATGGAAGTGTTTACAAACAACCAAAATAGAACCCACTTAATTTTAGACCACAGCATCCCCAGTTTGATTCTCCCTTTGTTGGACCCCCACCAAAAATAGCCACGGTCTTTCTAATGCCACCCCAAAACACGACAGTAAAGGAAGGGCAGTCAAAGTTGAAGCACTGGTCTTACATGACTGCAGCTAAAATAGCTTTCTTTTCAAATTTTACAAAAAACAAACAAACAAACAAAAAAACACGTGAGCATCTGAGCACACTGCCTAGAGCGTCTCCCCATACTTGGGAAAGGACTCATAGGAGTGAAGGACCCTGAGGCTTAGTTTCCCCTCTGGTAAAACAACTGATTTCTTCTCTGGTTGAACAAATTTTAAAAAACCAATACATATCAGATATTTGTCAATAACTGTGATTATAAAGATATACTAAGGGAATTTTATTTCAAGACATAGGGAGTCCAGTAGATACTTAACAATAATTAATTTCATGAAAAATATAAAGGAAAGAGTATTAAGAGCAAATTCTGTTCTTGGAATTATAAAACCGTGAGTACAAATTTTCTAGAAACACGAAGATCTTTCCATGTCTAAAGTATAATGAAAATGTGGAATTAAACAAATGAATACATTGCCACATATTTCAGTGGCTAAAAAAACAATTGTTGAGAAGAACACACATATAAGTCTGGTTATTTTGAATTGCCAGTAGCAAGAAGACTATGGAAGCATCCATTTGGAACCTTTGCTTTCCAAAAAGCCATGGAAATATTAATAAATACGGAAACAATTCCAAAATTTAATTTTGATGAGATTTTCTCTTGTGCTCCCAGCAACATACAAATTGTAATCTAATAACATATTATCTCTAAAATATATGTAAAACATATTTGTTGAACATATAGGTATAGTACATTTCTCCATTCAACATAATACCAAATCAAAATATTCTATGTACTGGTAATGTAAGGAAAGTTTGCTATATTATCTATAATAAGGTTTTCATATTAAGCTCATTCTACTTTAATTATCTTTGATTATGCCTTAGAAAGATACCCATTAAAAGATAAAACATAAACTTTCAATCTGACCATTAGCCTTAGGAAATCCAGTCCATAATTCAGCGTATGCATGAAAGTAGCTAAACTAACTCAAGTTTTAATAGACCTCTCAAGCCATTCATTAAGACTTTAAAGGAAAAATTGGTCTTAAATATAGAAGTCAAATTTCAGTTGAAACTTTCAAGATAGATGGCCCAATCTCTGAAGTGGGTGAAATAACTAAAAAGCTAATTAGTTTTTAAATTTTTTCATAACTTTCCATTTTGTTTCTTTTCTTCCTTCTTCTTTTCATTCTTGACACCCAAGGAACTGAGTGGCCTTGCCACGAGAAGCATTAGCAAATGAAATGATTTATAATAAATATTTCAAGACAACAAGTTTGTGAGGAGGGCGGGGGAAGAATTTCGACTTTTAGGAAAGTTGCTGAGCAACAGCAATGTTAAAGCAAAAGCACAAAGCCCGAAAAGTTAGCAGAAAAAGAAATTAATAGCCAGTACCAAGTCACAGTTGACTCAAAGTCAGCAACAGGAAACATTCAAAAACATTCCAATGCATGCATTAACAGATGAAATTTAGACCTACTAAGTCTGATTTCCTGTTTCTCTTCCCAAGTCTCCTTATCTAAATAGACAAAATGCTTCAGTGTAATAGTGCTGCTGCCTCAGGTAGACTCCCAAATTCCATTAGCAATGGAGAATAACCACCCCCTCCATGCTCCACACACACACTTTGCTGAGTTTGCAAATTGTAGATACCAAATAGCTTCAAATAAAGTATGTGACAGAACTGAAACACTATCAAACAAAATATGTTAACAAAGTCTAATAGGCAAATGACTTTATAAATGTCAGTGTCTAAAATGAGTGTTGGCACAGTATGGCTTGTGGTCCAAATCTGGCTCACTCCTGTGAAATAAAAATGGAGATTTTAACAGATGACCACTTACAATCGATTTGGTGACAGAGACATTAACTTTGAACTCCCAATTAAGAAAAATGTCCCCTCTCCAAAACCTGACTCATAGTGTAAAAAATGTACTTCGTTGGCCAGGCACGGTGGCTCATGCTTGTAATCCCAGCACTCTGGGAGGGTGAGGCGGGTGGATCACGAGGTCAGGAGTTCAAGACCAACCTGGCCAAAAAGGTGAAACCCTAACTCTAATATAAATACAAAAATTAGCCGGTCCTGGTGGCATGTGCCTGTAGTCTCAGCTACTCAGGAGGCTGAGGCAGGAGAACTGCTTCAACCTGGGAGGTGGAGGTTGCAGTGAGCCGAGATCGCGCCACTGCATTCCAGCCTGGGCGACAGAGCAAGACTCCATCTCAGGAAAAAAAAAAAAAAAAGTTATTTTTTGTTATTACTATTATATTTTGAACTATGTCCATTAAAAATTTGTACTGGCCAGGTTTGGTGGCTCGCACGTGTAATCCCAGAGCTTTGGGAGGAGGTCAAGGCAGGAGGATCACTTGAGGCCAGAAGTTTGAAATCAGCCTGGGCAACACAGCGAGACCTCGTCTCTATAAAACATTAAAAAATTAACCTTGCATGGTGGCATATGCCTAGTCCCTGCTACTTGGGAGACTGAGGCAAGAGGATGAATTCTGCCCAGGAGCTGGAAGCTGCAGTGAGCTTCAATTGTGCCACTTCGCTCCAGCCTGGATGACAGAGCCAGATCCTATCTTTTAAAAAAACAAAAGTGCAAAATATTTTTTTCACTTAAAGTACTTACATAATATCCTCAGTTTTGCCTCCTAGCCTACAAAGCCTAAAATATTTACTCTCTATCCCTTTTCAAAAAAAGTTTGCCAACATCTGGTCTAAATCTGATCCGCAAAACTGTTTTAGCCTCACTTATTTCTAGCTTTTATGATCTATGCATGTATGTATGTATTTAGAATGTATAACATAACTACTCACATAAAGGATTTACACCTACCTCCTAATGCTCCCTAAATCACTACCAGGAAAAGACTACAATAACTACCCCCTGAAAATAGATGCCTAGAGAGAGTTCACAATAATGGATGGTATTTATCTCACTTGAGAGTAAAATGAGAAGGAGGTGCCATTTTTACCCAGTAATTTAGCTTGAAAAAATTAAAATTATAATGCCCAGCGCTAGTGGGAGTATGGGCAAGAAAATCCATTTCTACATTAACTGCAGCAGTGTTAAATAGCACAATTTACCTGGAAAGCAATTTGGTAATAGATAACAAAATCCATTAAAATATTTACACACTTTGACATAGTAAATCTACCTCTGTAAATCCAGAAATATGAAAACACACACATAAAGATGTTCCATAAAATGTTATTTACAATAGTGACCTGTCCCTACCACTTTTTTCCCCCATTAATGGTCTTAAGAGAAATATTGGTACAATCCTGTTCCTCACACCAACATAGCCATTAATTCCTTTGCCTGCATCTTTTGTATCTTTTTCTTCTTCATCTCTGCAGCTACTCTCCTGTTTTAAGAACCTGTCATGTCTTCTTCTGGATATCACCTTAGGACTGGATCTGCATTTAGGAGGTTCTAAAGCTTATACAATTTGGGGGCCCTTTTAAAGAGAAAGAAAGCAAAATTGTGAATGCAAAATGTGTGTGGGCACTTTGATGTCACCTAACATTAATGGAAACATAACAGAGGGGTAGCAGTATAAAAAAAAGAAAGCATGAGTTTTTAACTGGTTGAACTTAGAAATTTGTACTTTTGCAACATCTATAAAAACATACGGCTGCAGAAACACATTTTAGGGTCCCTACTAAAATACTGCTAGGAACCCATGCAAGCTTCATTTATTTAAGCGTTACTTCAGCTTCTTAGTTTATCTGGCTCCTTATCAATCTCTTAGTTCCTAAAGCTTGTAACTTCTAATCCGTCTATCCAATCATAATGCTGAAGGTTAACTTTTCTAAAATGATATTCTAAACACACTCTTCCACTACATGAAAATCTTTCTTGCCAATAGGATAACAGGCACAAATCTTCCCACGATATCACTCCCACCTACTCCAATCCCATTCTCTGTTATTCAAGACACGCTACATTATTTACAGTTCCTTGTAATATTATTTCCATTTTCTCATACCTGAGCAGATGTTCTTTCTTCCCTGGAACTGAAATTATTTTCTCCTCTTTTCTGGCTAAAGCATTTCTGAGCAACTTTCTATTTCAACTTACCTTGTGAAGCTTTCCCAGAGCTGACAATAAAGTTGATAGCAACCTCTTTGGCCACTCTCCCTAAGTATTGCACTTATTCCCTATTATAAAGACTCATTCACTGTGTGTTTCCCCTGATAAATCAAAAACTCCTTAAGGAAGGAAACCTTGTCTTAACTATCTTTATTCCCTAAGTGCTTGCACTGAGTAGGTGCTCAGTAATGCTCAGTTGAATGAATAAACAAAACAGGAGGAGAAGCAAATATACCAAAAAGCTAGTTTTGTTGCTTTCAGTTCTTACACTGTGAGCATTTTTTTACTCTTATTTTAAAATATTAGTGTGCAGCTGTATTTGTTTTACAGTGGGAAATTCAATTTACAATAAAATATTTCTTTGAGCCTGACTCTAATTTTCATTAGCTCTCCTACCCAATTCTCTTAAAACCCTGCACACCTGTGCCAAGCTTATTTACATGGCCAACAGTCTACTTTACTTAAAATCACGGTTAGATCCCTGTACACAATTAGCTAAATAAATATCATTAGTGCAGCTTCATTAAAGTGTATTTTTCTTAAGCATTTCTCAATACACATATTTCTCAGTAAGTAAGCACCTATTAGAATTTTGGCAAGAAAAATCTTACCATGGACTTGTTTCTGTAGGTATATACTTCAGGTCTTAACTGAAAGGAATAATAAAAGAATTTTGCCATCTAGAATAAAATAGTGACAAATACTACAAGACCCAAATTATGTTCATATACATAAAGCCATGTTTCCAAATCACTATAATAATTCCTATCTCCCACCTAGGAGGCACTAAAGAATTGTTTTTAAAAGGAAAATATCAAAACAATCTGATAATTCTCCTAAATATAATCCCCATTGAAGCTGAACATATTTTATCCTTTTTTAGCTAAGCTATCATTATCATTATCCAGTAAATGCCTGCAGGAACTTTATAGCTAACAGTTTACCCTTTTCCTTTTGCATGATTTAAATATTTTGTTTTATTACACATTGTTTAAATATGCCCTACGTGAAGCCGACCACACACACACACACAGCATATTTAGATAGGAATATAGGTCAAAAGCACCAAAAAAATGCAAACCACAAGTCTTATGAATAACACCACCAAACTCGAGTTGACACTATTTTAGTAGCTTCAGAAACATTTGAACCCTGGCATAATTTATACCTTGAATTCAGGCAGAAATTCATTTTCTAGCCAATGGTATGATGGTGATAGATTGGACCTCTCTACAGACAGGTGCCATTTCCCCCTTGTGCAAGGCTTGCTGTTCTGAGTTCACGTGATGGCACCACCTGATGTGTAAGAGCTTTTTCCTAGATGGGTCCATGCTTCTGCTAGCCTGGTTTGATTGTTTAAAAGAAAGCCAGCATTCTTCTTGTTGCATAATCCTGCGTGTAAGAGCTGAGATGAAGTGTAGGATAGCAGAAAGAATGCGAGCTACAGAGTCACGCAGTCATGGAGAGGAATTGCTGCATGGGCACTTCAAGATCTGTGTGACTTTGAAGTAATTGAGCTCCTCTGAACCCTGGTGTTATGGGTTGCATTGCCCCTTCCCCCCAAATTCATATGTTGAAGCCCTAACCCCAGGATCTCAGAATGTGACCTTATTTGGAAATATGGTCTTTGTGGATGTAATTAGTTAAGATGAGGTCATTCTTGTGGGCCCTAATCCAGTATAACTGGTGTCCTTATAAAAAGGGGAAATTTGGACATAGAGACAAATGTGCATAGGGGAAAAATAATATAAAGAGCTACAGAAAGAAGACAGCCATCTACAAGCCAAAAAAGAAGGGCCCAGAACAGATTCTTCACCTGCAGCCGTCAGAAGGAAACTACCCTTCTGTCAGCCTTGATTTCTGACTTCTATCCTCTGGAACTGTGGGACGATCAATTTCTGTTGTTTGTCACCCTGTTTGTGGTACTTTACTATGGAAGCCCTAGCAAACTAACACATCTGTTTTCCTCAAATGTCAAATCCTTAATATAAATTATGCGGTGCCATTTTAAGGATTAAAAATCACATGGTAAGTACCAGAAAGAAGGCAGGCAATATATTTTATCACGGAGGGGTATACTGTTTGAAGTATTTTATCTCATTTCCTTGAATCTTGCTTCTTTCCCCAGTCAGCCAAGTAGCTATACTCTTCACTCATGGCGTCAGAAAACTGTTGGCAAGGAAGGGAAAACAGGGCACTGGGGGGGGTGTCAGTTAATAAATTGTGAGGTTCAAAAGCCTAATGCCCCCTAGGAAACTGGAATGATTCCCACCCATAGAAAACAGGATCAGAAGAGACCTTCCTACATATAAACTAAGCTAAGGGCAGATGTATACCCCTTTGAGTACAAAATAAGGTAGTTAAGGCATGTGTGTACATCAGCGGATCCAGGAGCAAGATGGAAGTGGCTAGTTTCATCCTATTCCCCTGCCACCCTGATCCCAGGCCCCACTGCCTCGACTCTCCCTAATGGGAGCAGAATGACAGATTGGGAGATTCAACTGAGGTAACTTCCTGAAACAAGTATGAAATTTCAATGTAAATGACCAGGTCATAATCCAGATTTTAAAAGAAATTGAGAACTATGGATGGCTCTAAAACCTAACAGGAAGTTATAAAGGATCAACAGAAGGGAGAGTAGGGGAAGAGGCTTCAAGAGGCTATTGGATAGAGCTGCTGCCGATGCCAAGTCCCACCTTCCCCCGAGAGAGAGACAGAAAGGGCTACCTTTTCCACAGGTCTTTAGAGAGGCTTCAGAGGAAACCTTTAGTGGGCCTGGGTGTGTCCCCTGGAGTTTGGGAGACCCCACGGACTGCAGCCTGGCTCCCACCCTGAAAATCCAGAGGACAAGAGAGCTGGGCTAGGAGAAGCTCTGCAATCTGAGAAGTGCCCGCAGCCTCTCCCACCCATGAAGGTTCATAAGAGGCATGTTTTCCTAGAGCAGGTGTGGGCCAGGTGTGAGAGAGCCAGCCTGAAGCCCAAGAGGACCACCGGCGGTATTCACGAGACACCAAATCAGAGGCCAGAGGGAACAGACTATCTGAAACCAGGCGCTGAGTGGGGAGTAGGGCGCTGAAGGAGAAGCCCTGCCCAAGTCAGAAGAATTGAAGCTGGGTGGGTCCATCGGAGGGGCCATGAAAGCCTCCCAAAAGTGACCAACGGAGAGTCAGTGTTAAGCAGCTTCCTGGCCCAGAAAACACAAAGCCAGCTTAACATAACATCCATTCAAGTGAGAAAAATCCCTGAGCTACTTTTCCCCTCTTCTTTCCCGTGCTCTAACGCCTGAGAGTTCAGCAACAGCAACTAGGAAGTGGGATAGGAGGTGATAGGAGAAGAGAGAAAAAAATGACAGACCTTTTCCCACTGCAGTAGTCCAACTCAAAAATGGACCCCAGATGGGGGAGGGCAGATCATCTGATATTAAATTAACTTTGAAGCTATGATTATGATTTGATATTGGACATAATCATTTCCGAATGTAGATTATTTCTGTAACTTAAAATGTCCAGGACTTTTTAAAAAAAATCTAAGAGTGAACTTATAAAGTATGGAGTCTGCCTGAGACCTAAATTTCACCCAAAGCAAGGGAATACCTGCCACCCTTCTCCAATGCATTTCAAAGAAACAGAAGGAGATGAAAAATAAATTGTGTTTTGATTGATTTAATAAGTTGTGCTTGTTCAAAATATGATTAAAGAAAGAAATCCCAAATATGTTGGGGGGAGACAGGGGTGATGGGCAAAAGAGTTTCTTTCTTGGGTATAGTCTGAACTTCAGAAACAGCCTGGTGGTACATCCAGGACTTAAGCAGCCTTGCAAAGGATCTCGTGCCATAGCATAACACAGGAGCCACTGAACAAGACTGGCAATGCAAAAAAAAAAAAAAAAAAAAGGGTGGGGGAGCTTTTTAATCCTGAGTTTCCTCTGGGCCTGCAGCAGTGATAGCATGCCCCTATGTGCCCAAGAGGTATCTGGAAGAAACTAAGAGAAGGAGAACAGAAGATCCTCGAAGGTAGATCGAGGTGTGCCTCGGCAGCGGTCCACAAGTACTGACAAGAGAGATGGTAAGACAGACATGACTAATGGAGAGATGACAGCTAAAGAACTGGGATCCACCCCTCGAGAACTTGGCATCTCATAGCCTTATCCAGAACTTCAGTGCAACCTCAGGCTGCTGATATGGTTAAGTAGAGGGTCCGAACAGCATTTAATTTCAGGTTAGCTATGGAAGAATAAAGAAAGTTACATTTCTTGCACCCACAGATAAGATACCCACCTGCCACATTTGGGGAGGCTTGTCCAAAACTTCTGAGGATCCTCCTGAAGTATGGCTCTACACCTTGGACCGGTTAAAAAGCCTAGAAGAGAATTAGAGCCCAGTCATTTAGAGGCAGATTCATAATGTACGGAGATGGGGTTGACTGTCTGAAGTTTTAGCTATTTTAAGAAATATCACTGGATTGCAATAAGCTGAGTGTGACAGAATACAGTATATATACTACTATAGAAGCCTTAAAATCTTAAAATTCCAACCAGACAGATATGGAGTGATCAGCAGAAGGAATGGAAATAGAGTGAATTTGCCTGTTTCATTTACTTTTGAAATAAAATGCTCCAAATCCAGGAACAACGTATAGAAAAGAGGAAACGTAGTAGGGAATTTCAAGGTTTCTATCCAAGACTTGGAATTTTTTAAAGCATCCAATCTCTTTCTGATGAGAGAAGAAAAATAAACCCAGGTTAGGGAATCAATTATGACAGGAATGGTACTGTAGACAGACTGTTCAAAGAAAAACCTTTCTGATAAGGTGACGTTTGAGCAGAGATCTCGATGAAGTGAATGAGCAGGCCAGAGAAGGAATGTTCCAGACGAGGAAACGGCAAGTACAAAGGCCTTGTGGTGAGAGCTTGCTAAGCATGTCCAGGAACAGCAAAAAAGCCTCTGCGGCTGCCATATGATTATCTGAGGGCAGAAAGCGGGGACATGAAGCTTTCCCACGGAAAGCGCCAAAAGACGCTTTCAGATTTTAATCTAGAAGCCTTTACAGAAAATGTTGTTTTTAATTAAACATTTTAGTTTGAAATAATTGTAGATCCACATGCAGTTACAAAAAAACAACACAGAGAGATCCTGGGTAGCCTTTACCCAGTTTCCCTCATTGGTAACAGCTTGCAAATATGCTACATTGTCACAACCACGATACTGACACTGACAGAGTCAAGATACAGAACATTTCCATCACCACAAAAATCCCTCAGGTTGCCTTTTTATAGCCACACTTGTTTCCGCTCCACCCCACCCTCCTTAACCCCTGGAAACCACTGATCTATTTTCAGTTTCTATAATTTCTTCACTTCAAAAGTATGATATAAATGAAATCATACACTCAACAGAACTTTCTAAAGATTCATCCAGGTTCATGTATGTATCAATACTTTATTTTTGTTGCTGAATAGTGTTCTATGGTATGGATTGTTTAATCATTTATTGAAGGATGCTGAGTTGTTTCAAGTTTGAGATTAATTCACACCGATTAATAATTCGGAATGGCAATTATTAAAAAGTCAGGAAACAACAGATGCTGGTGAGGCTGTTGAGAAATAGGAACGCTTTTACACTGTTGGTGGGAATGTAAATTAATTCAACCATTGTGGAAGACAGCATGGTGATTCCTCGAGAATCTAGAACCAGAAATACCATTTGACCCAGCAATCCCATTACTGGGTATATACCCTCAAAATATAAATCATTCTACTATAAAGACACATGCACAAGAATGTTTCTTGCAGCACTATTTACAATAGCAAAGACATGGAACCAACCCAAATGCCCATCAATGATAGACTGGATAAATAAAATATGGTACATATACATCATGGAATATTATGCAGCCATAAAAAGAAATGAGATAATGTCCTTTGCAGGGGCATGAATGAAGCTGAAAGCCATCATCCTTAGCAAACTAATACAGGAACAGAAAACTACACACCACATGTTCTCACTCATAAGTGGGAGCTGAACATTGAGAACACATAGACACAGGGAGGGGAACAACACACACCACCAGAGCCTGATGTGGGGTGGGGAGTGAGGGGAGGGAACTTAGAGGACAGGTCAATACGTGCAGCAAACCACCACGGCACACGTATACCTATGTAACAAACCTTTACGTTCTGCACATGTATCCCATTTTTTTTTTAGAAAAAAATAAAGTTTTTTTTTAAAGTTTGAGATTATTATGAATAAAGTCATAAACATTTATATACAGGTTTTTGTGTGAAAATGTTTTCTTTTCTCTGAGATAAATGTCCAGGAGTGCATTGCTAGGTTATATACAGCAGATGAATGTTGTTTTTTTCTCCCCCAAATCTACCTGTTTTGCAGAATTTTACATCCCCACCAACAATGTCTGAATGAGCTAGTTTCTGTACATCCTTGTCAGCATTTGATATTGTCACTATGTTGTTCTTTTCTCCCCAAAACCTACCAAAATGTTTTGCAGAATTTTACATCCCCACCAAAAATGTCGGAATGAGCCAGTTTCTGTACATCCTTGTCAGCATTTGATACTGTCACTATCTTTTATTTTAGCCTTTCTGTACTTGTCATTGATTAATGATGTTGAACATCTTTTCATGTGCTTAGCTGCTATCTGTATATCTTCTCCCAAGAAATGTTTCTTCAGGTATTTTGTCCATTTTCTAATTGGATTTCTCTTTTTTACTATAGAGTTTTGAGAGTTTATATTCTTGACACTAGTACTTTGTCAGATATATGGTTTGCAAACACTTTTATTCCGATATGTAGCTTGGCTTTTCATCTGTAGCTTGGCTTTTCGTCCTTTCAATAGGATCTTTCACATAGCAACTTTTTTTCTTTTTTAAACAGGGTCTCATTCTGTTGCCCAGGTTGGAGTGTAGTGGTGCAATCAAGGCTCACTGCAGCCTCAACCTCCTAGACTCAGGTGATCCTCCCACCTCAGCCTCCCACATAGCTGGGACTACAGGCACATGCCACCATGTCTGGCTAATTTTTGTATTTTTTGTAGAGGAGGAGTTTTGCCATGTTGACCAGGCTGGTCTCCAGCTCCTGAGTTCAATTGATCCACCTGCCTCGGCCTCCCAAAGTTCTAGGATTGCAGGAGTGTGACACAGTACCTCGCCTCAAATAGCAAAATTGTTCATTTTAATGAAGTTCAGTTTATCAACTTTTCCTCCAGCTTTTGCTATAAAATCTAAAAATGCTTTGTCCAGACCTAGACCCTGAAGATTCTTTTTACCCCTAGAAGTAGTATAGTTTTGAGTGTTACATTTAAGTCTGTGGTCTATTTTGAGTTACTTTTTGTATAAGTTATAAGACTTAGGTCAAGAGTTTTTTTGTTTGTTTTCCCTATGAATGTCCAAATCGCTCCAAGAATGAACTGTTGAAAAGGCTGGGTTTTTTTCTGTTGAATTGCTTTTGCACTTTTGTCAAAAATTGGTCTGATATGTTGTGAGTCAATTTCTGGCTTCTCTGTTTTTTTTCCTCCATTGATATAAGTGTCTATCCCTCTGCAAATATCACAGAGTGTTGATCACTACAGTTACATAATAAATTTTGGAATTGGGTCGATTACTCCCACTTTATTCTTCTATTTCAAAGTTCTTTTAGCTATTCTAATTCCTTTGCTTTCCAGCTGAAATTTCAATATAAATTTTTCTTCTCTGTATCTACAAAAAGCCTTATTGAGATTTTGATAGTAATTGTGTTAAGCCTGTGTGTCAGTTTGAGGAAAACTGCCATCTTTGCCATGTTGAGTCTTCCGGTCCATGAACATGATATAGCTATTTATTTAGATCTTCCTTCAGCATTGTGTGGCTTGCAGCATACACATCCTTTAATGTGTTTTGTTAGATTTATACCTAGGTATTTCATTTTCTGAGTGACTGTAAATAGTATTGCATTTTAAATTTTGATGTTCAGCCATTCATTGCTAGTATTTATAGAAATATAACTGACTTTCGTATGTTTATATCTTGCTACCTTGCTAAACTCAAATTAGTTTTGGGAGTTAGTTTTTCTTTTCTTCTTTTTTTTTTAAATGTTCCTTGAGATTTTCCACATAAACAATGATATCAAATGAAAAATAGGGACAGTTTTATTTTTGTCCTTGATAATCCATATGCTTTTAATTACAATTTTTTGCCTTTTTGCACCGGCCAGAAATTCTAGCACTATGTTGAAGAAGGGTCATGAGAAGACATCCCTTGACCTTGTTCCTGATCTAAGAGGAAACACTCACGTCTTTCATCATTAAGTATAATGTTAGCTGCAGATGTTTTATAGATGCTCCATGTCAAGTTGAGAAAGTTTTCTATCTCAATTTTTCTGAGAGTTTTTCTCATAAATGGCTGTGGAATTTTGTCAGTGCACTTCTTGCATGAATTGATAGCATTGTGTGATGTTTCTTCTTTAGGTTGTTAACATACTGAATTGCACTGATGGATTTTCATATACTGAGCCAGCCTTGAATCCCTTGAAATAAACTCCCCTTTGGTCATGATGAATAATATAGTTCTTTTTACGTATTGCTAAATTCTATTTGCTAACATTTTGTTAGTATTTTTTGTACCTGTATTTATGGGGGATATTGGTCTCATTTCTTTTTTCGTATTTTGTTTTAGTATCTGGGTAACACTACTTTCATAAAATGAATGGTTTTCTGGGGGAGATTGTTTAGGGCTGGTTTCAATCCCTCTTTAAATATTTGGTAGAATTATCTAGTAAAACCATCTGAAGATTACTTTTTTTGAAAGTTTGTTAAGTTACAGATTAAATTCCTTTAACTGTTGTAAGGCTATTAAAATTATCCATTTAATTATGGGTGAGTTGCAGCAGTTCATGTTTTTTGAGGATTGGATCCATCAGAGTTGTGAATTTATGTGTGTACAGTTGTTTGTAGTAGTCCCATATTATCCTTTTGGTGTCTGCAGAGTCTGCAGTGATACATCCATATCGTATCGATACGATTGATAAATCGTATCGATTACTGACATCGATAACTTGTGTTTTTTCTCTTTTTATACTGTTAGTCTTACTAGAGGCTTGTCAATTTTACTGATCTTTTAAAGTAACCTGAATTTTTTCATGGATTATTTTTCTGTTTTCAATTTTATTGACTTTTGTTCTTAATATTATTTCCTTCCTTCTGCTTGCTTTGGATATTTACAGCTCTTCTTTAGGTTCTTCAGCTACGAACTTAGATTACTGATTTGAGACTTTTCCTCTTTTCTAATGTAAGTGTGTGGTGTGCCATAAACTTCCCTCTCAAAATTGCTTTAGCTGTGATCCACAAATTTTTACGTGTTCTATTTTTATTGTCATTCAGTTCAATATATTTTTTACGTCCCTTGAGACTTCCTTTGTTACCCATGGATTATTTACAATGTATATTTCTCAGTTTCCAAGGGTTCAGAAATTTTCCTGTTCTCTTTCTGTTATTGATTTCTAATTTGATTCCATGGTGGTCAAAAAATATATCCCATATGATTTTAGTTCTTTTAAATTTATTGAGATTTGTTTTCTGGCCCAGGATATGATCTCTCTTGGAATATGTTCCATGGGCACATGAAAAGAATGTGTCTGCTGCTGCTGCTGCTGCTGCTGCTGGGTTTCAATTAGATTTTCTTTTTTTCTTTTTTTGAGACGGAGTCTCACTCTGTCACCCAGGCTGGAGTGCAGTGGCGCAATCTCGGCTCACTGCAAGCTCCGCCTCCAGGGTTCACGCCATTCTCCTGCCTCAGCCTCCAGAGTAGCTGGGACTACAGGCGCCTGCCACCACGCCCGGCTAATTTTTTGTATTTTTAGTAGAGACAGGGTTTCACCGTGTTAGCCAGGATGGTCTCGATCTCCTGACCTCGTGATCCGCCCGCCTCGGCCTCCCAAAGTACTGGGATTACAGGCTTGAGCCATCGCGCCCAGCCTCAATTAGATTTTCTTGGTTACCAATGTTGAGTTCCTCTATATCTTTGCTGATTATCTGTCTAGTTTTTTAACAAAGTGATTAAACCTGGGTGTTCAAATCTTCGAATAATATTGCGAGTTTGTCTATTTCTCTTTTCAATTTAATCAGTTTTGCTTCATGTATTTTGCAGCTCAGTTATTTAGTACATACACATTTAGAATTGTCATGTCTTTTTGGTGGAGCAGTGTCTTAATAATTATATAACATCCCTCTCTGTCACTAGTAACTTTCCTTGCTCAAAAGAATATTATATCTGATATTAACATAGCAACTCCCACTTTCTTTGTATTAATGTTTGCATGATACACATTTTTCCATTTTTTTCTTTCAATCTGCCCACATTGTTACACACGGCCACAGGTGAATCAGTGACGGGGCTGGGTTAGCAAAAACTTCTGATGACAATGAACTACATAATGAGAAATAAAAATATTAACTTTTTATCTAAAGTGTGTCAACAGTCTGCTTTGAAATGCAGTTATGCTTCATTTCCGTAAGGAAGGCAAAATAAGAACATGGCAGATGGAATATTATCACTCATCTACATTGGAATTTAACCAGGACACTAGGGTTTAAACTTACCCATTTGCCAAAAGTAGCAATAGATAACAAATAAATGGCCCAGTCATCGATATTATTGCAGACACTAGCCCACAAGAGGTTCCAAGCATGAAATTCTAAGAGTGACCATGTTCTTTTTCATTGTGCATCAGTTATTTTTTTTCCCATCTATCCAGGCTACCAGAGTGGCAAATTTGAAGGACACAGGCATATATTCCACATTATGCAGTTTTGCTCACTTTAAATGTAAAAACACTTGAGTGTGTGCAAAAGAGACTGTCCTCAATTCCCAAAATATTTTCTATATTCCCTGATTCATTTTATGAAGGATCAAACCTCTAGCTTGTAGCTCTGAGTGATAGACTTCCCCTTTTAGTCATGAAATCTTCTATGATCCAAACTGAAGGAAAAAATTCTTGTTCATCTCCCATTTATATTCACAGTCAGATACTATAATTAAATAATAGAGTTTCATTTACTTGGGCTCAAATCCATTAATTTTTTTTCTTATTTTTACTCATCTCTTTCCTCTGAAACGTATCCCAGTATTATTATTATCCTTGAGCACACAAATACACAGATCTGTGAATCTATAATGAGATCTTCCTATTTTTTAAGACTAAATTTTGCTTTGGTTAAATGTCTAAATTGCCTCTACTTAGATGCTGCCTAAATATGAACAAATAGTGGATCCCATTGGGGGAAAAAAAATCAGCTTTGAAGAGCTGACCTCCTAGTCAAGTTCATATATTGTTTATACTCCAGGGGAAAAGCTGGTTCACAGGCTAACTTGGGGTCCTTGGTCTGCTGCCAGCAGAGGGTGAATGTGCTAATACTCTGCATCAAAGTTCAAGTTCAAATGCCCTTCCATTCCAGCCCCGTGTACTGGTCAAAGGATAAAGCATCGTTAAGCATCATGTCCAGAGACAGCCATCTGCCTGCCTCTCACCCAGAGGTGCCACATGTGATGACGGACAGGAAAAGAGAAAGGAAGTGAAGGTGCAAAACGCTCCAATAGGGAAGTATCTGAATTAGAAAGAAAAACTAAGCTCGACAGCTGCCACTGAGTCCAACTCTTTAACCAGACAGAACTACCGCACTCTTAGACTGCTGTTTTTAGGAAAAGAGAGGAAGCTTGCAGAATTTGTATTCCCGTGTCCAATGCTGTGCTCTCTCCACATGCCTAAGAAACTCCCCTGTCAACAGAGCTTTTACCCTTGTCTTTTTCTCCTTTTCAGAATTTCTACTCCAAATCCCCAGCACACTTAAGCAGTGATCTCGGAGGCATTTCTATAGCCAATGCAAATTATATTTCTTTGTTTGCCTCCTAGAGATGAGATGGGAAAGGGAAAGACATGTAAAAGCCCCAAAGTGGCAACTCAAACCAAAACAGAGGATGAAAGCTCATAACATTTTTCACTAGTTTGCTGTGTAAATCCCCCCTGCTAATTTAGAAAAGCCTTTGTGGTTTTTAATATTAAAAAGTAAAATAGATATATCCCTCTGCTGATGTTCATGAACTAAAGGTAGTTATACTTACTTTACCAGTTAAAAAACATAGGTGAACACACCAAATCCCTTCAGGATAGACCATAAACTGTAAATAGGAAGAAAGTCTATTAATCCATTTTTTGTTGTTAATAGGCCACATTTTTATATAAGACTTGTTCCTCTTTCCAGCCATGGTACCACCGTGGAGCGAATGTAAACTCTGAAATAACTGACATCTAGTTTGAATAAAAGCACATAATATTTTAATGCTTTTTTATACACATAAAGCCATTATTCCTGATTAGAAGCAAAAACCCTGAGAATACATCAAATTCTTATTCCCCTAAATCCCAAATTAGCCCCCTCAGCTGATAAAGAATGAATGGATAAAGACAGAAAGATCAACATACCAATTTGTGAGTTAGGCTGGTAAACTTTGCTTCATCCTAAAGCTCTTAGCCCAAACTGGAAGTACACAGTAACAGCCAACATTTAAGCCCCCTCTACAAATAAGATGAAATTCCACGTCCTAATACTACTGTCATAGACAGTCTCAACCCATCTCTGAGTATGAAGTCAAATAAAATACATACGTAGTATTGTTGAGCAATATCTGTAACGTACTTTGTTAGATGAGGTGGAGAAAACAAAGTCATTAAAACTTGCTAATAAAGAAGCTGTGATCTAACTACATCAAAGTTGGAAAAGTCATTAGCAGAGAAAGAAGTAAAATAAGGATGCATTCCAGAATGACAGGAAAGGGGCTTAACAACAAAACACAGGTTGTGCATCAATATATGAAAAATTACATAGCGCCAAAAATTCAGTAACATCAAGACTTACAGAAAACTTATCTTGGACACTGAAATTCTTGGATCAGAAGGAGAGAAACTGGAGGACTTGGAGCTGCAGTGAGACAGTGGGTGGTCTCTCCTGGGTACTGAAAGGGCAAGAAGAACCTGAAGAACAGGCCCTGCTGGCAGGCCCAAGCAAGAGCAGGGCAGGCCCGGGATTTTTGAAAGAAGCCAGATAACAGGACTTACACATTTTCATCTCAGGAACTCTAAGAAGCAGGTCTTCAGCATCCACAGCTCAGTCAGTCCTGGTTTATTCTCCCCAGGGTGACCAAATGTCTCTCTACTGAGAGATCTTGGAGTAGCCCATGTAACATACCCATCCAACTTGTTATATCCAGCCACTTCCTCAGGCAATGGAGGGAGATGTCACTGACTGACCAACCCAGTTTTCCTCTACCAGTATCTCAGCATCAGCAAACTAACATCTGAAATGTCATTGTTGAAGCCACAGGAGCTATGAATGTATTCAAAAAGCAAAGACCTGGGTAAGGAAACGCAATGACTGAAATACAGCCTTAGGAAAGCAAATCCAGTCACTCAACTAACATGTAAAAATATGAGCTAATATTTCAATTCCTGATTTGGTAGAAAAGATGAGATTATATGAGGAACTAGAGGCACCGAGTATTCTCAAGAGGGCTGCTACTGAAAATACACACAATGAGGTCCACACAGTTGAAGTTATTTGTACTTTGAGCAATGATACTCAAACACAGTTTGAATAACAATATTACAATGTAGCAAAGTTGTTACTAGCAAAACTCTGAAATTAGGCTGAGTAAAATTTCCCTATCTGAGTGATCTTGGGCATGTTCCTTAGTCTCTAAATCCAGGTCTGATCTGTCAATTTGAATTAATGCTAACCAGAATAATTGTCTACTCAACATCTCATTGAGAAACCATGCACTTGACTTTCAGACTTCATGGTTCAGGTGGAGTTGGCCTGTGTTTCCTCCCGCTGCACTGTAGGGGTGACTGCTCAGACCTTGGCTATCGGTGACATGCTCTGGCAAGCCATGTGAGGCTCCCCATCACCCCAAACATTGTTGCAACTTTCTCTTTCTCTGTTTCTCATTGGGGTTATTGAGGACCATTCCAACCTGGAACTGCCCATTTGTGTAGAGATTCTTCCTGCTGATCAAGCCAGATAAGAACGCAAAGCTACCAGATTGGACAGAGTAAGAGACTGATGCCTAGAGACATCCTCTGAGCTTAAAGACTGTTATCCAGTGTTACCATGAGAGTCCATTTCTTGGTTCTCCTATTGTGAGGCAGGTTTTTGTCTAACCTAGCCCATGGAGTTTTTATATGTGTATGTGAGGAAGAAATGAGATAACGCTTATAACGTATTTGTTACTGCACTGGCCATATAGCAAGTGCTTAATAAATGTGAGCTGTTTTTACGTCCAGAAGGAAAGACTCTTTATACTTCCCTTTCCAAGATGATACCATGAAAGATGGGTAATTTTCATGAGACTCAAGGGTCTCTGCCTTAAAAAAGATCATAATCTACAACAGACAATGTTAAGAACAGCTCAAAGACATAAAGTAGAATTCCCAAAAGGTGACAGATGATTTAACTGACAACTGAACTGAACAGAATATAATATTTAAAGGTCACTAGAAGAAAGACCTTCAGGCAGAGCAGGTCATTGAAGGGCTTCATAGAAGTAATCATTGAGCTGGGTTTTTAGGAACAGGAATAATCTGGAAGCCTGGAGAAAAGGACAGACAATACTTTAACCACGGATCAAGAAAAACATGGTGGTGGTGCTAGAGCCAGGACACTCTCTGACCTGGAACATAGGGTATATGAGAAGAAGCCAGGGAAGAACAGCTGGAACAAAATGTTCAATGCAAATGACACGTTTTAAGGGCAAGTTTAATCATATTTCACAGAAGCTGGTTTTCACCGAGCTCATTTAGAGGTATAAAGGGTTGACACTAGGTACTCATGTAATTCATACTCAGTGAAATTCTAAAAATAATAAAAAATCAGAGGAATGATTTCAAAGATTTTTACAACCAAATCAGACATCTTTGGATGCTTTATATCATATTGGTGGGTTTTTTTTTTTCTTTCCTTTTTCTTACTCCAACTGTCATAGTTCATTATTTACTCACATGCTGCAGCCATGTGAGTAAAATACATTCACAAATGAGCGCTAAGACATAGTGTAATAGATAATATTGTGGTTTTCTCCTCAATATCCCCTTCATTCCTTCCTCAGTGTGTAAGAGCTACGCAGTTTGAGGGACTGACTCCAAACCCCGAAGCAGATTCTGCGAAGTTTAAGGCAACCATGTTAATCCCATCCTCCTTGCCAGTGATTGGTTGTAAATCCAGGCCTAAGCCACTCTATAAATAGCATTCACTTGGAAATGAGGTTTGGATCCAGGAATGGGCATACGACACTATGTGGGCCAAGGAAACATGAATGAGATTTGCTTCTGGAAAACATTCCCTTACTGTTAAAGACAGCCACTGGAAGAGATGGTCTCTTTCCCAAACTCTGTGGTCATCAGACCTGGAACTGCAGATGCTATCTGCATCCAATTCAAGAACATTGCTGATATACAGAGGAGAACAGAAATTAGGAATTGCAGAGATAAGGAGCTGAAAGCACTGGAGAAGGCCAGCCCAATAATCTGCCCCATCTTTAATGTCTGGCTATGTGAAATATTACCTTTATTATTAAACTGGTTTGACTCTTTTTCAAAAAATACCCCAATTTCTTCTAAAAATACTCTGATGACTCAGTACATTTGTGATCTAATAATACATTGAATTTTTCTGCTCTCTGATTTGTCTTAGAGCTCCCAGAAGAAAACTACAAAAAGCGGGAATCAGGGCAGGTGAACAGGTATGTATCTGAAAGCACTAGTCCAGGTTGATTCATTTCAGATCAGTAGAACATCATTCTCTGAAAAGATGGAGTAGTTGTCAGAGTTACCTAGATTGGCCCAGAAATTTCTGTCAAAAGAGGACCCTCCAAAATTATAGCACAACAAACGTTGTGTGTTTTTTTCTTTCATGAACACAAAACACTGGATCCCACACCTCCTCTAGAGTCCTCATTCCTCCTACATAGCACCTAAGAGAAGGGGCATTTTTTTTTTTTTTAAGACAAAGTCTTGCTTTGTCACCAAGGCAGTACACTGAAGTACAATGGCACCATCTCAGCTCACTGCAACCTCCACCTCCTTGGTTAAGCAACTCTCCTCCCTCAGTTAAGCAACTCCTCCCAAGTAGCTGAGATTACACGTGCACAACACCATGCCAGGCTAATTTTTTTGTATTTTAGTAGAGACGGGGTTTTACCATGTTTTGCCAGGCTGGTCTCAAACTCCTTACCTCAAGTGATCTGCCTGCCTTGGCCTCCCAATGTGCTGTGATTACAGGCGTGAGTCACCATGCCCAGCCGAGTAGGGGCATTTTATTCCCTAGTCATATTAGTGAAAAGAGTTCCTGATAGATGAAGTCTAGACTCAAAAGAGTTTTCTGAACAGCAAATGTTACAGACTCTAAAACTTTCTATGTTTCATCACCAGTCATCATTTTGGGGTGCACTCTCTAAGAGCACAATTAACCATTTTAGTCAATTCTGCTATAGATTATATTAGCTCAAGAAAATGATGCTAGCTATGCTGTGCTAGTGCTTACTCCCTTACTTCTAAAAAATAATTTTAAATGTTTAACCACAGAATGTATACACTTACATAAAGGTAATATCTAGAATGTATATGACAACTTCTGAGGGAGTTACTGTAGAAGATAAACATTGGCAAATGGTAATCAAAATAAAACAATGCATATCAAAGGGCTAATATCCAGAATCTACAATGAACTCAAACAAATTGACAAGAAGAAAACAAACCCCATCAAAAAGTGGGCAAAGGATATGAACAGACACTTCTCAAAAGAAGACATTTATGCAGCCAAAAGACACATGAAAAAATGCTCATCATCACTGGTCATCAGAGAAATGCAAATCAAAACCACAATGAGATACCATCTCACACCACTTAGAATGGCGATCATTAAAAAGTCAGGAAACAACAGGTGCTGGAGAGGATGTGGAGAAATAAGGAACACTTTTACACTGTTGGTGGGACTGTAAACTAGTTCAACCATTGTGGAAGTCCGTGTGGCGATTCCTCAGGGATCTAGAACTAGAAATACCATTTGACCCAGCCATCCCATTACTGAGTATATACCCAAAGGACTATAAATCATGCTGCTATAAAGACACGTGCACACGTATGTTTATTGCGGCACTATTCACAATAGTAAAGACTTGGAACCAACCCAAATGTCCAACAATGACAGACTGGATTAAGAAAATGTGGCACATATACACCATGGAATACTATGCAGCCATAAAAAATGATGAGTTCATGTCCTTTGTAGGGACATGGATGAAATTGGAAATCATCATTCTCAGCAAACTATCGCAAGGACAAAAAACCAAACACCACATGTTCTCACTCATAGATGGGAATTGAACAATGAGAACACATGGACACAGGAAGGGGAACATCACACTCTGGGGACTGTTGTGGGGTGGGGGAAGGGGGGAGGGATAGCATTAGGAGATATACCTAATGCTAAACGACGGGTTAATGGTTGCAGCACACCAGCATGGCACATGTATACATATGTAACTAACCTGCACATTGTGCACATGTACCCTAAAACTTAAAGTATAATAATAATTAAAAATAAATAAATAAAATGCATATCAAACTGAAATGCCATGCTAAAAAAAAGTGAAACTCTATAGATAAGAGGCTGTAGAGACAGTAACTTGTAGCAAATTTGATCAGCACTCACCAAAAGAGAGCCAAAGATAAACTGTGAAAGAAGACTCTGCTATGGTATTAAGCCAAAGAAATGCTAAGATCAGAAACTGTATAAATGTATACATTATGGTTGATAGCTAAGAGATGATACTTTTCCATGCTTGAGGTGTGGTTCTCTAAAAATATCAGTAAAACTTCTAACAGGCCTCACATGTACTAATATGATTTTAAATACTTTTATTTTGACATGAAATTTGATAGTCCAAAATTAATACGTATTAGAGCTGAAAACTTTAAGCACATACAATAGCTCTATTTAGGCCTATAAATAAAGACAAAACCATTGACAATGAACATACCTAGTATCCAGAAAACAGGGCTTCTTGGAGAAATAGATGGAACAGGCTACGTACAGATGAGCTTAGAACGTGTTAACATACCCAGTACACACGAAGCTATCAAAGATAACTACAGCCATGTCAAAATACTCAAAAGCCAACTTGAAAGCGTTCCCATTGTCCAAAGATGAGACCATTGGAGCCTCAAAGGATGAGGATTACAACAGACCTAACCTACCGTATAATGCTTAAATTCGTGAATTCACAATGATATTTAAAAGGAATTACTCGGTTACTTTCTGAGGATGACAGGAAGCTAATTCATTATTTTGAGAACTGGAAAAATAAAAAGATATAATCAATTATTTATCCTGCCTTTCCTATATGAACTGTACAACTTGGTAACCAAATAGTAGACTGAGAAGTAACTGTCTATTTATAAAATTATCACAGTTAGTAAATAAAAACAAGATGATGTAATTAGGTTATTTCTACTTTGCAACCCCTAATAAATTAATGAATCTAAGTAGTGAGTATTGATAACTAATATAAGATAAAGAATGATAAATGCATCACTTCTTATAGTCTTACAAAGGTATCAGACTTATCTGATCAAGTCTCTGGAGCCAGCTGCCAGTCTTTCAGAAAATATGAAGGACAGAGGAACATGCTAAACCACACCATGAGTCTGCAACCAACAAAACCCATACTGGGGAAATTCTTTAGGTCAAACAACTTGGATTCTTCAGCAGATAAGCTGCAAGGAAAAGAAAGAAATGGAAGGGGCCCTATAGACTATAAAAGACTTCAAGGACATATCAAGAATTTTTAATGGACAAAATTCACTATATGCATAATTGGATTATAAAACATAATGAAATGCAAGAATTCATTATGGTGAAAGTACAGATATTATTTCTAGAGAAAGAGGTGAGTCTGTGATTAGGATGGTATACATGGAGAGGCTTCTGGGATTGTTCACACCTTCTACTTCTTGACCTGGGTGGTGGTTACAAGACTGTTTATCTTATAATGAATCACCACAGCATATATTTGTTTTGTGCGGTCTTTGATATGTTCATTATAATATGCAATATAAAGAAAAAATGAAAAGAAAAAAGTAGGATAGTATGTTACACGCTCGTATGTCACTAACTCATTTGTTACTAGCAGTTAAAATAGTTTCATGATGTCAATTATAATAGACACTAAACAAGTAATATCCTTAACCAACATGCTTCCATACTTATAAGAATAATGTTCTTACACTGTTTAATCAAAATATTAGGGACATCCTTTCTTTACCTGATCAGTACTCTCTTTGGTGGTTTTTACTATTAATATCTCTCTCGGGGATCCAGTTATGATGCTGTTTTACCTAGTGGTAAAAGATTCCTCTGCTCTCAGTTCAAACACATTCCTGTTCTCTTCTTGTTTGCTACCCAATAAAAGTCAAATATGATACAAACTTTTGTAAATGTTGCTGAATGTCTATTAGCTCCAAATATTCTGCTTTGTTTACAAAGATAATGGCACACTTATTATATTAAAAATGTGCTCATTTTCCTTTATATATCCTATCAGAATGAGTTGAAGAACAGACTGATTCTAATGTTTCCTTCTTTTGCAAATCAAATAACCCCCTTTCCAACCCAGGAAACTATTAGCAGTATTTAATATCACCAGCCTTCATGAAACCTGGACAAAGGGCATTCTTTCTGCAATGTTTGTCATTATTGCAGGTTGGCCACAGCTGCAGTTTAAAAGCTGACTATAATCCCATCTGTAAAGGTTGACTGCACGGTGACCTTGGTGAAGGTAAAACCTGTTCCATAAAACCCAAGAATAGCAAGGTGCGTGGAAGTCTAGATGAATGGGTGCATCAATGACTAGGAGGAAAATGCTCATTGTTCTTAATGAAAGCCATTCATTACACACATTGCTGTAGTTTCACCCACATATCATGAGTAGTGTCTCATATTTCAAAGGCATTTTCAGTAAGTAGAATAAATCAATACCGGATATGATCAACATTACTAATATTGATCAATATCTGCTTCTCTTCTACATTTCCCACCCCAAGGAAATTAGGAGGGACCATATGAGTAATTCTATCGAAAAAATATGAGAAGTGATGTTTGTCACTTCTGGAATAAAGCATTTAATTCCCAGTGCTCAACTCTGCAGCTGTCTCTTCCCCAGCCTGGGAGATCATGGAAGCAGGTATCGAAAAAGTCTAAAAAGCTGGGCCATCATATGTAGGATAACTGATCTGCAGAGTCATCTGAAGCCGCAACAAACCTTGTAGATGAAATTTTAGGGTTGTCTGCAACAGTTTCATAACTTATTCTAACCCAAATGATGTGTGGGAATTCTGCATGTTTCCAAAAATCCTTTCCACAGAGATCTAATGAAAGTTACCTACATATATTGATTGCTTGAGGCCAACCAAATTAGTTGGATTATAAAAAAGGTAACAATTTAGAATATTTTCAACCAGGCACAGTGGCTCACACCTGTAATCTTAGTACTTTGGGAGGCCAAGGAGGGAAGATTGCTTGAGCTCAGGAGTTTGAGACCAGCCTAGGCAACACAGTGAGATCCCATTCCTACAAAAAAATTCAAAATTAGCCAAGTGTGAAGGCACATGCCTGTAGTTCCAGCTACTCAGGAGGCTGAGGTAGAAGAATCGCCTGAGTCTGGAAGATCCAGGCTGTAGTGAGCTATGATGGCACCACTGCACTCCAGCCTGGGCGACAGAGTGAGACTGTCTGAAAACAACAACAAAACAACCAAACAAAAAAGAATATTTTCAGGATTGTGAATTGTTTGAACATTTTATCTATATTTGGTAAATTATGGCTAATATCAGAAGAAATCTGTACTCCTATAAATAGAAATATATTCTAAGACTTCCCTACTAAACAGAGAAAGGCATAAATGTACTGTGCAATCACCTCACTGAGCCCAGCCCTCCCTTAAGAACTGTGGAAGGACATAAGGTAAAGAGCAGTTGTTGGTGACATTTATAAAGTCTCAAGTCTCAATTGATTCTGAAATAAACTGATAAAGCTTATATTTTCTTGACCTCTTAATCCTTGGAACCACAAGTACTTGGTAAATGAAATTTGTCTTTTGTGATTTCCTCAAATCTACTTTCTATGATTAATCTACTATACACTATCAGAGTATTAAAACTATAAAACGTCCATTGTGAGATTTCAATAAGGCTCATAGACAGTTTTTCATGCTTTCTCTATGTAGGAATACTAGAGAATTTTTACATCTACATCATTCCTTCTACACGGAGCATTTCATATAACAAAGTATGTAGAAATCACACAACATTCCCAGGAAATATAATCGTCTTTTACCCAAAGCCTCAGCAGTCAACAGTTTAAAATGCCATTGCTGGCTGAACACACAGGTATTTACCTGGGTCATGAACTAAAATGGCAATTGTCCCAAATATTTCTATTCATCTGATGGGTGCCACAGGAACCTCAATGGGCATGGTGGTGACTGCAATGTACGGACTATTGATCTGAGTATGACTAAGGACAAATAGAATCACTTCCTCAGTCACAAAGGTGTCCTAGGAGGTCTGCTAGCCTGAAATGACCTGTTGGCTTTGAGATGCATAGGCACCACTGGACACTGCGCAGCAATGACAGAGCTGCATGGAACGTGGAGATAAGGGCCCCAGCATGCATCTTTGGCAGGAAAATTCACTCCATTTCACTTTTTTAAATAAAAATGACAGTGGGCAATAATCATACAATTTAATTATTCCTTTGGGTTCCACATCAAGCTCAAAGAATATAAAATCACCAACCACTGATCTGCTACCTGTGGCAGCTGAAAAATATGATAGTGAAATTTCAGGGGCAAATAGTGAAATGAGCATCTCCAAATTGTTTAGAAAAGGATCTTCAGTCTAAGAAGAATTGACGGCACAGCTTTAAGAATAGATAAAGGACTGCCTGAAGGATCTGTCTAGCTTCCTCAGTTTTTTAAAAGTAATACCTTCATTTGCATAGTAATAACCCAATTATTGTAAGATTAGGTGACAGGAATCTCATTATTGCTATTTCCACAAAACAGTCGATATTTTATTCAATATCTTTTAATGTTACACACCTTAAAACATAATTATTCAATATACCCTCATTCATCTTTAATGTAATTTTCTTTTTTGAAAACCTTGCCGTAATTGTTAGTTTTTATGGCATATACTAGTGTTTAAACAAGCACTTTTCCCCCGCAGGCTGCTATGAGAACAAGCAAAAGCAACCAACAGCTTGGGGGCACTTCTCTTCCCCCCACCCCCCAAGTTACTAGTAAGTTCACCAAAAGATTAAACTCACACACAGGACTGCTAAAAATCTGTTGTAACGACCTCTGCACTCATCCCAACACTATAGTTTCCCCTCCTTTTCTGTCACTTCATGCTCCACAAAAGATGCTTCCATAATGAATTTTGATCTTAAGGCAACTCTGAAAGTGTTAGCAAATACATTCTGTTAAATTTCAAATTGTATGATCTGGGCTCTTTTCTTTGTGAGTTTTTTTTTGGGGGGGGAATGGCTGTTTTTCCCCCTAGACCACATTGTAATACACACACACATAGAAAAAAATCCTTCTGAGACAGCTGACATACTGGGGAGACCATCTGCCTGCCATAGGTTTACCTGCCATAGGCTTTTACAGTTTCAATTACAAGATAATCAGTAGGAAAAGTGGCTGGTTACCAGATTAACGGTGGAAACAAAGCAAGGAAATAGGGGGGAGACAGACAGAACTGCCTACATTAAGAGACTGCAGAGCCATACATGCTATTACTTCAAAATGATATCAGAATTAATGTAGAGTGAAAACAGCAGTTAGACTTCATCATGGGAGGAAACAACATCAAAGGGCTGTGGTTTGGAATCTGGGGCTAACACTCCTTAACTGCGGCCCTGGGGACTATGTCTTCTTCATGATGTTATCTCTCTATACTTTATGAATGAACACTCATTAATCACAGGTCTAACAATTAATCTGTAGAAAAGGACGCTATGCTTCTTACTCAACACCAACTAAGTTTTCTCAGGATTTCATCGAATCACCAGCACAATTCATTGGCATTTTCTAAATGACCTAAGAAACTTTGACAGACATCAGATGCTCCTAAGAGCCCACCTGACTACAAGCTCACCACTGCATACCCAAACCATCAAAACCACACTTCACTCTTCCCAGGCCTGATCTTTGGAAGAGATTGCAAAGCAGGCCTAACATTACTTGTTTGCATGTTTAATGAATTTTGGGGGGTACTGACTGTACTTTGTAATTTTTTTACAACAATCGGGAAACCACCATTCTTTAAAATGAGTTTAGTTGCTGTAGACAATTTTCCCCCAAACAGAAAATGTAAAAGAACATTTCTGATTTAGTAAGGCTTTTACTGGAATTAAGTTGGGTGGTTTATGTCTTTCAAGTCACCGGGCTGTTCCTCAGAAACTACGCATAGCAACAAGTACATGAGTCAGACATTTGGTCCAAACCTCTTCTTACAGAGAAAAATAAACTCATAGGGCACACTGTGAGTCAAGATCACCGGGCAGAATTAGAATTCAGGTCTCCAAACATTTACTGAAGAGTTCTTTCAATTTCCTCTTCCACATCACCTAAATCCCAGACTTCATGAAAAGAATGGCAGCTGTGCTCCATTGATTGAGTGCAGTTAAATCTTTAGCCCTCAGTGAGGAACACTACCAAGGAATGGTCAACTGAAAAAAGCAAAAGAGCAATAATTAAAGTCATCATTATAGACAAGGCACAGTGGCTCATGCCTGTAATCCCAGCACTTTGGGAGGCCAAGGCGGGTGGATCACTTGAGGTCAGGAGGCAGAGGTTGCAGTGAGCCGAGATTGTGCCACTGCACTCCAGCCTGGGGGATAGAGCAAGACTCTGTCTCAAAAAACAAAAACAAAAACACTGCATATTCTCACTCATAGGTGGGAATTGAACAATGAGAACACAGGGCAGAGAATATCACACACTGGGGCCTGTCAGGGGGTGGGGACCTGGGGGAGGGATAGCATTAGGAGAAATACCTAATGTAAATGACGAGTTAATGGGTGCAGCAAACCAACATGGCACATGTATGTATACCTATGTACCAAACTTGCACGTTGTGCACATGCACCCTAGAACTTAAAGTATGATTTTAAAAAGTCATAATTATACACTATCAGACAATGTACTGTTTTATATTAAATATCAGAAGTCACATTTATCATTGAAGAAGGTGAGGTCTGAGAAATTTAGAAATTGTGAGGTGGGATTCAAAGGCAGTTCCGTCTTAAAGAAAAAGCATGGAAGTTGCTGTCATAAAAACAAAGTTTACAGATACAATTTACTTTGCTTTTCTTCCAGAATTTCGTATCTTAGTCTTCACTGAATACTCCAGACACTGTCCCACAGTATACAGAAAGCATCCAGGACAAGGGTGACTGCAAACAAGTTAGAGTTGCAGTACACTACTAAGTCTCGGGGCATCTTCTCTATGGGCATATTACTTCCCTCTTTCTGGAAAGCCCTTGTCTTTTTCCCTTGTCTTTCCCCCTCATTATTTATCTAGTAAACTTTGGTTCATACCTAAAACTCTTGGTCATTCATCACTCTTCAATGAAGCCTGCCCTAGTACCCAAGCACCTTCCAGTAGAGTGAATCTGCCCTCTCTCTGCTATTCCTGAACTTTTAAAATATATATTGTTTTTAAATGCAATTATTTGTTTACATGCCATCTCACTTGAGGAAGTCTCCTTGTGGAATGGGTTCAATTCATCTTAATATCCACAGTACCTATTAGTGATATACCTGAAACAGGTGTTTTATAAGTATTCAACCATTATTGAACTATAGATACTTGTCAAACCTTAGTTAGAGCAATGATCACATTCTATCTGGCATGAAAAGTTTCTGCTTATGCCTTTTCTATAGAAGAAATAGTTCTTTGAAAGATGTCTTATTCCCCCCACAGCACCAAGAAGAGTACCTCACAGACAGTTTAAGTGTCCCAGAACTGTTGGTTTAAGTCACTTATTTAACGGGGTAGGAGTGTAAATAACTAAAATATTACAAGTTTCTTTAAACCTAGTTGAGGATAATAGCAAATTTTTCTCTTCTTGAGTCACCTTCAAAGCATGGGATTATATCACATGGGAGACAGAATAAATGCACTGTAGCTAAAAATTATATGGCTGAATCCATGGCTAAAATGCTACTTTTCTTCAGGATTAATTGAGTGCAATCTTTTATCTGTTTCTATTCAGCATATGTAGTATATATCGGCTATGCATCTGAGGACAGCTGCCATTCTATTTACAGCATTATCTAAAAATGGCAACATTAAATCCATCTTCCATCTCTTTGAGATCTTTTTCAACCACAGAATCATCTCAGATGTTCTGCTTTTAGAGCAAAATATATGAGGTGTGAATGTGTGTAACAGTAAAAGACTAACAGGCAGAAATCCACGACGGTGGAAATATCTACCAGCGCTTCATAAAACTTTCCTCCTTTCCCTATCTCAAGAAAAGCTAGGGCAAGGAAGCTAGAAAACATCAGGGGGCAAATTAAAAAGGTAGAAAACCCTGCCCTTATACCCCCATTCAGAAGTCTAAGAACCTAAATATTGATTTTTCAGGGCTTTTGTTTCTGACTGTAGAGATTTTGAGCCTAGACTGAAAAACAAACAGCAGAGGTGTGTGCTGACAAACCTCCCAAATACTACACTGCATTCCAGATTTTTTTTGAGAAAGTTAAAATTCATCTTTCAGCTTTTTTAAGAAGGTGAAAAAGCTATGACTATGCTAATTATTTATTGTAAGTCTCCATATTCTACATCTTAACACAAATCTACTGTTAACTTCACCGAAGACCGTCAAAAGAAGAGGTAAGACAAACCCAAAAACCGAAAAAAAAAAAAAAAACCTGAGTTTACAGTAAGAACATACAGAAATGACCTTACTGTCCAGTCTGAACGACTTGGGAAAATGTGCACTCTTTCAATTGCTCTTCTCTTCAAATTTCCAGACTCTACCTCTTCTGTTTCACCAAGCTTTAAGTCCATTTTTAAATTCAATGTGCCAACTAGACATGACAGGAAAAGAGAACAGTCCTTTCATAGCAAAGATCAACTAGACATGGAAAAAATTAAAAGGCCATTTACATTTCTCTTTTAAAAAGCTAATTTGGCCAGATGCGGTGGCTCACACCTGTAATCTCAGCACTTTCAGAAGCCTAGGCAAGAGGATCGCTTGAGCCCAGGAGTTTGAGACCAGTCTGGACCACAGAGGGAGACCCTGTCTCCATAAGAAAATTTAAAAATGAGGCATGGTGGCACATGCCTGTAGTCCTAGCTACTCGGAAGGCTGAGGTGGAACAGTTGCTTGAGCTCCAGCCTGGGCAACACAGTGAGACTCTGTTTCTCAAAAAAAAAAAAAAAAAAAAAAAGCTAATTTCCTCATCATGTTATAGGTCTTATAAGTTCAGAAACCATCATTCTACAACGATTTTGCAACTTCAAGGCAGCACAGTGCACCGGTTAATGGATTATGTGTATGAGTGGGTGGAGCCTGAGTTCAAATACCATTTATATCACTTATTAAGTGTGTGATCTTGGACAAGTTGTGTGGTCTTGGACAAGATAAATAACCTTTCTGTGCCTTATTGCTGTAGTTATGAGCAACAATTAAGTCAGTAGGCATAAAGGTGTTGGAATAGTATGGCCGGGCGCGGTGGTTCACGACTGTAATCCCAGCACTTTGGGAGGCCAAGACGGGAGGATCACAAGGTCAGGAGATCGAGACCATCCTGGCTAACACGATGAAACCCCGTCCCTACTAAAAATACAAAAAATTAGCCGGGCATGGTGGCAGGCGCCCGTAGTCCCAGCTACTCTGGAGGCTGAGGCAGGAAAATGGCGTGAACCCGGGAGGCGGAGCTTGCAGTGAGCCGAGCCAAGATGGCCCCACCGCACTCCAGCGTGGCGGACAGAGCAAGACTCCGTCTCAAAAACAAAACAAAACAAAAAAAAAACAAACAAAAACAAAACAACAACAAAAAAAGGTGTTGGAATAGTATGAAATGCTATGTAGTGGGCAATCAACTATTATTCATTTTTACTAGAATGGTCCTTAACATTTAGTAAGTGCTCATAAATTAAAGATAAAATTAATTGATTTCAACATGTCTCAGATGTGGATGGGGTGGGGGAACAAGTACAGAGGGAAAGCTTCCATATAAAATAAATTAAAAACAATGATTTATTCACTTGGTGTTGCTTTCTAAGCTATTTTCCTGGAAACACACACACACACACACACACACACACACACACACACCATGAGCACAAAGCCCTCCAACTCAAAACTGAAGTGTTTATAAAAATGGTATGTTTTGTAGATCATTCAATATGTTCTACTCAATATCTAAAGCATAAATACACAAATGTTATTTTGTCAGTACAACTCTAAATTATTCTTATTTGGGTAAACAAATGAAAAAATTAAAGGATTATAAGATAACATCCAATACAACAGGTTACATATATATGTTCATACCCTATATGAACATGGCGTTTTCATCTATTCCACAGATAAGTCAAGTGACACTGAAATTACTAGCTATCAAATTTTCAGATATAAAATTTGAATTTTTAAAGGTAGAATTAATGTTATTCCAAAAGGCAAATCTATTAGAGTAAAACAAGGTAAAAACTATGCTAAAACTTATATTACTATCATTCATTAATCACTTTTGAAAATCTTAGGGGTATAATTTAAGTACATACCAATAGTCTATTTGAAATGTGAACTAAAAGTAAAAGAATTGAAACTGGAGAATAGACATGATGCTTTCTTAAAGAAAACCTAATGCATAATTTTTGCAAGATGCCAAAATCATCAAATCATTCATGTTCTTAATCTTTGGTGTTTGCTGACTGGCCAGGCCTTCCAGAGAATCTGTCTCCAAAGTACTATAAAGCTTTCAAAATACCATTATGAAAGTGGTAAATCCACACTTTCATCACCACTAAGACAAGAAGGCATGTTTTCAAAAATTAGCATAAGAATTTAACCATGACAAAATTATACTTAAGAAGATTCTAAATGTATATTTATGATATTTATGAGGGTGTATATATATATATATATAAAATATATATAAAATTCATTAAACTTAACAGCATCAATAAAATTGAATATCCACTCTATGAAGTAAAACAGGGAAAAGAAACCACACACACACACAAATGTAGTTATGATCTTTTTTTGAGAACAACAAGTGCACTTCCTTACAAAAACCCTAGTCCTGGGAATTAGGAGATCATTTTCTAATTTTTTTTTTCATTGTTGATGTATGAGCAACTATATTTCCAGGACTCAAATATTCACTTGGATTATAGAGGCCAATATTGCATATCACTTATTTTCAAGAACCATTCACTAAATAAAACTTTGTACATTTTATCTCCTTTGTCAGCCACAAGCAGTAACTTTATTATTCCTACTAAGATACTGGACCAGACAGTAGAGACTTGGTTCTGCCACCAATTTATGTTACAATTCTGAGCCTCAAATCTACTCATCTTTAAAATTGGAAAGTTGCACTAAATTATATCCGATGTCTCTTTATTCTTGAAAATTGTATAATGCTATCAACACTTTCCATATTGGAATGTAACCAAAATTCAGCTTTATTGCAAAAGAGATGGTCAAAATAGTCCCCCTTCCCATAGAAGAGCAAATATAAAGCAGAAGGTTGTCATATTTTTAAAGAAGACTTCATATTGTTTATTGTAGACCAGGCAGTGTATACGTCTATCTATATCTATATGTCTATACTGCAAATGATAAAACTGAGGCTCAGCGAGATTAAGGAATATACCCAAGATGAAAGAGTAAGCGATAAAACTAAGGTTCAAACTCACACCCTTCTGACTATGATGCATGGATGCTTTCCATCCTAGCAACAAGTTTATTGAGAACCATCATAATTGAGAGGCAATTCTATTACAACGTATCCAGTAAATAGTCCACTGATGCTAAAGTCCCCATCATGCTCTGCATTCACCTTTTTAGCTTTATTAAGGCAAAACTGATACATAAAAATTGCACACATTTGATAGATACATCACGATGAGTTCAGACATATGCATATACCCAAGATATCACTACCACAATCAAGAACTAAACATATCTATCACCTCCAAAAGTTTCCTTGTATTCTTTTGTGTTCTTTTGTTTTCTGATCAGAACAGTTACCATGAGATCTACCCTCTTAACACAGTTTAAAGTGTGCAATACCACACTGTTAAATGGTGGTAGTAAATTGCACCGTAGTTCTCTAGCACTACACATCTTGCATAGCAGAAACTTCATACCAGTGAGCACATTTCTTATGCAAATTCTACACACTGCTTGGTACCCAAAAAGGGAATTTATATCTTTAACAGAGAAGTAAAATGCAAGTATTTTATGCAAGCTACTGACACCTGACAAAAAAGGCCAAGAATTAAGGTATGTTGGTAGTTGACGATGAATTTCTTGATGTAATGGCACCTCCTGAAAATTAGTCAGCAAGATCTACAGACTTTGGTGACAGTACGCAAGCTGAGAAAGGAAACAGAAGAAGCATTTTAGGGAGTTTTCCTAACAGGACTTCAGGATCTTCTCTCTCAACCATCAGAGGAAAATTATTCCACTCTTTCCATTTGGCTGAGGGTTTCCTCACAGCCTCATGACAGTGTAACCCCACCTCAGGAATCCCAAAGATTGGCAGACTGGGGACACTGGGCAAGCAAGCATGCCCAGCATGACACCTTACTATATATTTTCTAAATGTCCTTGGTGTATTCTGTTGTGGGTTTTAGCACAGACTGGAGGCCACAGACCTGGATTTGAATTTTGGTTGTGCCACTTTACTGGTGCTATAAGTCTGGTCAGAATAGAAATCTCGCTGTGCTTCACATCCTTGTCCATTAAAGATGGATACTTCCAGTAAGCTCATGGAGTTCTTGCGAGGAGTCAAAAAGTATCTGTAAACCACTGAGCACAGTGACTGTCATGTGAAAAGCCCCCAATAAAAGTAACCTATCATTATTATTATCCCAAAACAATGGCAGAGGAGATGTAAGATGTACATTTACAGCAACCTGCATAATAGGATACTGTCCCTAGTAGCAGTTCTCTGAGGTAGTAGAAAATTCTAAAAAGTTACATATAAAATCCAGGATATCGGCTGGGTGCAGTGGCTCACACCTGTAATCCCAGCACTTTGGGAGGCCGAGGCAGCAGATCACGAGGTCAGGAGATCGAGACCATCCTGGCCAACATGATGAAACCCTGTCTCTACTAAAAATACAAAAATTAGCTGGGTGTGGTGGCATACGCCTGTAATCCTAGCTATTAGGAAGGCTGAGGCAGGAGAATCCTTTGAACCCAGGAGGTGGAGATTGCAATGAGCCAAGATCGCACCACTGCACTCCAGCCTGGCGACAGAGCGAGATCCAGGATATGCATGTTTTGTTAAAGGTGTAAAATACACACACACACACACAGACACACACACACACACACAGACACAGAGTATGATCCAACTCTTATTTTTTTAAAAACAAAACCATTTCTAAAGAAAAGTTTAGAAAGTCTAGATGCATGTAACGGTGGCTATTTGTGAATATGATTTTATTTGCTTCTTCTTAGCTCATCAGTGATTTCTAAATCTACAGTGATAATGTATTTTTATAACATAAGTATTTTTTATTTGGAATTTTCTGAAAATAAAGATCATATGCACGCTTCAAAAATTAAAATAAAAAACAATCTATATGAAGATAGAATTTTAGCTACTAAAATATTTAAATGCCCTGACATGATTTTACAGCTTACAGTATAAATAAAAGAGGGCTGAAAATTGAGGTGATTGTTCTCAGTAGTTAAAATGTTTATATCTTTGTTCTAAGCAAAATCAATGATAAAAGACATAGCAGAAGTTTCTATAAAAATGAATTGGAAAACTACTAAAATTGTTGTCAGTGGGACTGAAGAACAAGTAATCTTAAGTGGACCTTTGAACACGCTTTTTGAAGCAGTCAGTAAGTGACACTTCTTTTGACAAAAATTGTGGAAGTTAACTTGATAAGAGCACTCACTTGATTAAAGATGAACTATGTTTGTCTTGATTTGGGCACTACAGAGTGGTAAGGATAGACATTTGATTAAAGGTAATGGTATGGTCATTAATATTGAATGTTTTGATGTTGTAAATGTAAAACAGGCAAAGAAAACTGAGGGGGAAAAAATCACAGCAGTAGGAACTAAAGTCTATTTTGTAACCATAACATTGAAAACATAGCGGCGCTCCTCATCATCTTCCTGAAATTTTCTTGAGTGTTGGCAAGATATGAATTGTAAGTTAAAATTTGGAGTGACAGCAGTGAGAAGAAGACAATGG
This sequence comes from Pongo pygmaeus, assembly GCF_028885625.2. Lineage (NCBI taxonomy): Eukaryota > Metazoa > Chordata > Mammalia > Primates > Hominidae > Pongo > Pongo pygmaeus. The sequence continues at coordinate 25,470,056 of NC_072383.2, forward strand.
ATAGAGAAAGATCTCAAGGGAAATGTTAATTTGTGATCTGTATGGATCCCAGAGTTTGGGATCAGCAGGGAGGATTAGAACTCCGACAGTGCCATGGGTGTGGATGAGCAGGGACAGGTGGTCACAGATGCCATGAGAATGAATGGGATTGCAGAAAGGAACATGTCAAATAGCAAGAGAGCTAGGCATGTGTTCTGGGAAAAAGAGACGTTAAGGAGAGGTCAGAAATAAGAAGGCCAATGGCACTGCCTCAGGAAGAATGCTCAGGTAAGCAGAAAAGAACCAGGAGAGAGAACAGTGTCTCGGAATCAAGAGAGGGGAAAGTTTCCAGAACTAAGGTGTGAATCACAGTGTCAAACTCAGAGATACCAAGTCAGATGGTGCTGCAGAGGCCAGATTTGCAGATTAGGAAGTTACCGATGACCTTTACCAGATTAGTACAAATGACATCATGAGTGGCATCGTGATCACAATGGGGAAGGGAAGGAAAGAGAGAAACTGAGGAAATGATTTTAGAGTATGGATTACTTTCAAGGTACTAGGATATATAGAGAAGAAACTCATAGAGTATGACTGGAATTTGTTTTGAGCTTTGTAAATATCATGGTTTGGTAAGTCTGCCTGGGAGAGCTTCTTCTTCCATGGCCTATCAGATTCTCTACTGAAATGCAAAAAGCTCAGCTATTACTACCACCAACTCCTGTATACTCTCTACAATCACGAGAAATGACCCCTCCCTTCTCTGTACTCCTAAAGTTTTAGTCTGTGATATGATTTGGATTTGTGTTCCCATCCAAATCTCATGTTGAAATGTTATCCCTAGGGCTGGAGATAGGGCCTGGTGGGAGGTGATTGGATCACGGGGGCAGTTTCTCACGGTTTAACACCATTCCCCCTTGGTGCTGTCATCATGATAGTGAGCTGTCCTGAGATCTGGTTGTTTAAAAGTGTATGGCACCTCCCCACTCTCGCCCTTCCTTCCTGATCCAGCCATGTAAAGTGCTAGCTTTGCCTTCCACCATGATTGTAAGTTTCTTGAGGCCTCCCCAAAGCCGAGCAGATGCTAGCATCATGCTTCCTGTCCAGACTGCAGAACCGTGAGCCAATTAAACCTCTTTTCTTTATAAATTACCCTGTCTGGGGTATTTCTTTATAAGCAGTGCAAGAATGGACTAATACAGTCTGTGTCCCTCAAATACCTAGCAGAGCTATAGTTTTGCTTGCATCCTTTCTCTCCCACTGTCTCATGTAAAAGAATGCCCTTTCCTTTTGGAGAATACATTGCAGATACTTTGACTGAAAACAACCACTTCTGCCACCAAAGAAAAGAGCACTTCATCTCCTTTGCCACAGGAAGGGCATAGAGCCCAAAGTGGGCCAGTTACAAAAAATTTCCTGGGCCTGTGAGGGAAAAAAAGTATACAGAGTTTTCTCTGGAGATACTAGCTAAGAGTTTGGTGTGGCCTAGAATGGCTTCCACAGGAAGAAAGCTGCCTGTGCATGAAGCTAGTAGAAAGGTGAGCAGAGTGGAGTGATGAGAAGATGAAGATGTACCCCTTTCTGACGGCATTAGCTGGGCCTGTAGTGTCACTCCCTGCACTTCCTAGTAAATGAGCCAATAAAGCTCTTATTTTTTAAGTTATTTCAGATTGGGTCACTATCATTTACAATAAAAGATTCCTCACTAATACAGTTAACACCTCACTAATTACATGCTTCTAGATATTGCAGCAATCTGCACAAAGGAAATCTCTTTCTACTACTAGATTACACATTTCTTGAAGGCAGGAAAGACATGTCTCGCACAATGTCCTGCACATAGTTCAATATGTGTTCAATAAATATTTACAAAAGAAGCAAATGAGCAAAAGAAGTTATTTTGTCATAAAATCAAGACCTAAAATTAAACAACTCGACAAGTGAATGAGAAGATCACAATGAATAATACACAAGCCATAATATAGCTCATTTTATTGCATTTCGCTTTACTGCACTTCACAGATACTGTGGTTTGTTTTTTTTGTTTTGTTTTTAACAAATTGAAGGTTTGTGACAACTCTGCATCAAGCAAATATATTGACACAATTTTCCCAACAGCATATACTCATTTTGTTTCTCTGTGTCACATTTTGGTAATTCTCACACTATTTCAAACTTTTTCATTATTATTACGTCTGTTATGGGGGCCAAGATCAGTGATCTTTGATGTTATTTTTGCAAGTGTTTCAGGATGCAACAAACCAAGCCCATATAAGAAGGCAAACTTAATTAATAAATATTGTGTGTGCTCTGACTGCTCCACTGACCAGCCATTCCCCCATTTCTCTTCCTCTCCTTGGGCCTTTTTTATTCCCCAAAATGCAACAATATTGAAGTTAGGCCAGTTCATAACCCTACAATGGCTTCTAAGTGTTCAAGTGGAAGGAAGGGTCGCATGTCTCTCACTTTACATCAAGATCTAGTAACGATTCAGCATAGTGAGGAAGGCATGTCAAAGCCAAGACACGCTGAAAGCTAGGACTCTTGTGCCAAACAATTAGTCAAGTTGTAATGCAAAGGAAAAGTTATTGAAGAGAATTAAAGGTGCTACTGCAGTGAATACAAGAATGATAAGAAAGTGAAACAGACTTCTGACTGATAAGGAGAAAGTTTGAGTGGTCCAGATAAAAAAATCAAACCAGCCACAACATTCCCTTAACCCAAAGCCTAATCTAGAGCAAGGCTCAAACTCTCTTCAATTCTTATGAAGGCTGAGAGAGATGAGGAAGCTGCAGAAGTAAAGTTTAAAACCAGCAGAGGGTGGTTCATGAGCTTGAAGGAAAGAAGCCACCTCCATAACATAAAAATGCAAGGGGAAGCAGCGAGTGCTGATGGAGAAGCTGCAGCAAAATATCCAGAAGATCTAGCTGAGATGACTGATGAGGGGGGCTACACTACAGAACACATTTTCACTGTAGATAAAACAGCCTTATATTTGAAGAAGATGCCATCTAGGACTTTCACAGCTAGAGAGAAGTCAATGCCTGGCTTCAAAGCTTCAAAGAACAGGTTGACTCTCTTATTTGTTAGGGGCTAATGCACTTGGTGACTCTTAAGTGAAAGCCAATGCTTATTTACCATTCTGAACATTCCTAGGGCCCTTAAGAATTGGAGTAAATCTACTCTGCCTGAGCAGTTAAAAGTGAAACAACAAAGCCTGCATGACAGCACATCTTTTTACAACATGGCGTACTGAGTAGTTTAAGTGCACTGTTGAAACCTACTGCTCAGAAAAAAAGATTCCTTTCAAAATATTACTGCTCATTAACAATGCACTTGGTCACCCAAGGGCTCTGATGGAGATGCCAAAAGAGATGAATATTGTTTTCAAACCTAATAACATGACATCTATTCTGCAACCTGTGGATCAAGCAGTAATTTTGGCTTTCAAGTCTCAATGTAAGAAATATATTTTGTAATAAGCAATGGGGAAATGATTTCCTATTTAATAAATGGTGTTAGGAAAACTGGCTAGCCATATGCAGAAAACTGAAACTGGACCCCTCCCTTACACCTTACACAAAAATTAACTCAAGATGGATTAGGACTTAAATGTAAGACCTAAAACTATAAAAACCCTAGAAGAAAACCTAGGCAATACCATTCAGGACATAGGCATGGGCAAAGACTTCGTGTCTAAAACACCAAAAGCAATGGCAACAAAAGCCAAAATTGACAAATGAGATCTAATTAAACTAAAAAGCTTCTGCACAGCAAAAGAAACTATCATCAGAGTGAACAGGCAACCTACAGAATGGGAGAAAATTTTTGCAATCTATCCATCTGACAAAGGGCTAATACCCAGAATCTACAAAGAACTTAAACAAATTTACAAGAAAAAACAAACAACCCCATCAAAAAGTGGGCAAAGGATATGAACCAGACACTTCTCAAAAGAAGACATTTATGTGGCCCTCAAACATGAAAAAAAGCTCATCATCACTGGTCATCAGAGAAATGCAAATCAAAACCACAGTCAGATACCATCTCATGCCAGTTAGAATGGCGATCATTAAAAAGTCAGGAAACAACAGATGCTGGAGAAGATGTGGAGAAATAGGAATGCTTTTACACTGTTGGTAGGAGTGTAAATTAGTTCAACCATTGTGGAAGACAGTGTGGTGATTCCTCAAGGATCTAGAACCAGAAATACCATTTGACCCAGCAATCCCATTACTGGGTACATACCCAAAGGATTATAAATCATTGTACTATAAAGACACATGCACACGTATGTTTACTGCGGCACTATTCACAATAGTAAAGACTTGGAACCAACCCAAATGCCCATCAATTATAGACTGGATAAAGAAAATGTGGCACATATACACCATGGAGTACTATGCAGCCATAAAAAAGGATGAGATCATGTCCTTTGCAGGGACATGGATGAAGCTGGAAACCATCATTCTCAGCATACTAACACAAGAACAGAAAACCAAACCCCGCATGTTCTCACTCATAAGTGGGAGTTGAACAATGAGAACACATGGACACAGGGAGGGGAACATCACATACCAGGGCCTGTCAGGGGGTGGGGTGCCAAGGCGGGGATAGCGTTAGGAGACATACCTATTGTAGATGATGGATTGATGGGTGCAGCAAACCACCATGGCACATGTATACCTATGTAACAAACCTGCACATTCTGTACATGTACCCCAGGACTTAAAGTATAATAAAAACATAAATATGTATTTTGTAAGGCTATAGCTGCCATAGATAGTAATTCCTCCAATGGAACTAGGCCAACTAAATTGATAACCTTCTGGAAAAGATTCACCATTCTAGATGCCATTAAGAGCATTTGTGGTTCATGAGAGGGGGTAAAAAATAAAAAATCAACATTAACAGGAGTTTGGAAGAAGTTGATTCCAATCTTCATGGATGACTTTGGCCATGGTTCAAGACTTCAGGAGAGGAAGGAACTGCAGATATAGTGGAAATAGCAAGAGAACTAGAATTAGAAGGGAAGCCTGAAGATGCAACTGAATTGCTACAATCTCATAAAACTTTAATGGGTGAGGAGTTGCTTCTTATAAATGAACAAAGGAAGAGGTTTCTTAAGATGGAATCTATTCCTGGTGAAGATGCTGTGAACATTGTTGAAAAGGCAACAAAGGATTTAGAATAACTTAGTTGATAAAGCAGTGGTTTGAGAGAATTGACTCCAATTTTAAAAGAAGTTCTACTGTGGGTAAAATGCTGTCAAACAGCCTTGCCTCCTACAGAGAAATCTTTCATGAAAGGAAGAGTCAATTGACATGGCAAACTTTATTGTCATCTTAGGTTAAGAAATTGTCACTGCCACCCCAACCTTCAGCAAACACCACCCTGCCTGATCAATCCGCAGCCGTCAACACTGAGGCAAGACCCTCCTTCACCAGCAAAAGGATTACAACTCACTGAAGGTTCAGATGATCATTAGCATTTTCTAGCAATAAAGTACTTTTAATTAAGGTATGTACATTCTTTATTTGGACATAATGCTATTGTACACTTAACAGACCACAGTATAGCATAAACAAAACATTTATATGTACTGGGGAAACATCTGTGTGACTTGATTGATTGTAATATTTGCTTTATTGCGGTGGTCTGGAACTGAACTTATAATGTCTCTGAGATATGCCTGTATACTTATGCAGCTTCCTGCCCTAGATTTCCTCCATTCATCTATCTAGAAGGACTATCCTGAGCATGCTCTTCGTTTCCCAGTCTTCCCAGCTCAATCTCATTTCACTTTGTTCACTCAAGTGGAAGTGAAATTTCCATATCATAAACTATGTGTATAGGCCTAAAACATCTATGCTATTGTCAATTTTTTGAAGACCAAAATTGCATTAAAAACAAAAATAGGCCAGGCGCGGTGGCTCACGACTGTAATCTCAGCACTTTGGGAGGCCAAGGTGGGTGGATGAAGAGGTCAGGAGATCGAGACCATCCTGGCTAACACAGTGAAACCCCGTCTCTGCTAAAAATGAAAAAAAATTAGTCGGGCGTGGTGGTGGGCGCCTGTAGTCCCAGCTACTCAGGAGGCTGAGGCAGGAGAATGGCATGAACCCAGGAGGCGGAGCCTGCAGCAAGCCAAGATTATGCCACTGCACTCCAGCCTGGGTGACAGAGCAAGACTCCATCTCGATAAATAAATAAATAAATAAGGAAAATCTCACTGCTAGACACATTCCTCGAAGTCAGGAAATACGCATGTGCATGGCGCCTTGCATATACTACCTGCTCAATAAATGCTTATTAAATAAGCAAACATCTTGGTTGGTGGCAATTTAAAATTCTAGTCAATAAAAATCTGAGTCAAATTTTAACTGCCACTGGGACATTATGTCCTACCCTGACCCAGTGCTGGCTCTTATGGTTTAAGTTTGGATGGGTGCCTCAGAGATCAGCCTCACACTGGTTCTTGGACACTGGCAATGCCACAGATGCTGACTGAGGAACCCCCTCAACTTCTACCTTAGATAATCTACTCTAGTCTCTTTCTGCTGAGGTTATCTTCCTCCTGACAGTAAATTCTTCAGTGTGTGGGGTGGGAGCGGTCATAACTGACTCCCTTCCACAGGATCTGCAGATGACCTCCAGGAGATCCCATCTCTTCCCTACTAGTTGTGAAAGTGTGGCTCATTCCATGCGTCCCTGTTTCATTGCCATGGTTTCTTGCCTTCTTACCTTTGCATGCTTAGGTCGGGTACCAGACTCTGCAACCCCTAGGAGCCAGCTACCTGTACCATGCTCCCTAAGTGGTTGTGTGGCATCCCATTCACATGATCCTTTGTGTGTGTGTGTGTGTGTGTGTGTGTGTGTGTGTGTGTGTGAAGAACAGGAGAAACACCTCAGCACCCTTAATTCTCTCTACTGGAATTTGTGTGACCATACTCTTTATCAGTCTTACTAAAGTCTCGCTCCTCCTCCCCTCACCTACTCCCTCAAGGAGAGGTAAGGCAAAGGCAAACAAACAAGTAAGATTTTTCAATCTCCCAGACAATCCTAAACAGATGGTTTGACCCACATTATTCTTGCTCCTTCAAGCCCTGCTGCAGCTCTGATGCAACACCATAAGCCAAATATAACATGGGATATAGGGGAAATTATTGGATATCCTGGTGTTTAAGAAATCAAGACTTTGCCATGACCTGGGTCACATCCCACAGTCAGGGTTCGTGCATTCTCCTCTTACCAAATAATCACCTGAGAATGCAAGTTGGGCAGGAATTCTTATTGTAGGACTTTCACATTCACTTTTATCCACTGGAACAGCTGCATTGAACACCCAGGATTTGTTTCCCAATCCAGAACCCATGTCATAAGACTTTGATCAGAAGGAACAATAATTTCCTAATAGAACCCTGTGTGCAGAGAAATAATCAGAAATGCAAAAAAATTCCCTCCTCCCATCCTACTGCACAAAACAAATAACCCTCTGCATCATCCTACACTGCATGTGCGATAATGGGCCCCATCCTCTCTTGTATCACATTTAGTATTTATGCAATCTTTCTCCTCCTACAGTCCACCTAATCTTATGAAGCATAATTCTTTTTTCCTCTTCCTCCTCCCTACACAAACTTAATTCCTGACTCTCCTTAAGTATGTGCAAATTATTACACCAACCGTCCTTTAAAGCAAGCATCATACTGCAGCCTAAAACAGCAATTGGATGCGTTTTTACTAGTGCATATTAGTAAAAAAAGGAGCTTGCTTTTAGCACCTTTTACAACCAAAGGGTTGATTTTTTTCCCCTTTATAAAGCGGCAGTGGCAATCTGTGGCGGCATGCTACAGACACAAGTTCATGGTAAGTTCAGAGGAAAAGAATGTTCAAAGAAAACCAAACTCAAAGCATTGTGGGTAGCGATATAAAAAGTTGACAAAACAATGATAAACAATGGGGGGAAAAAGAAATAATTAAGTGTTCTGAAGCACTGTATCAGCATTTTATGCATTGTTAACTTTTTTTAGGAAACCATTTTATTGTATGCGGTTTCATGGAGAGATACTAGCCCAGTCTGTTGGAACGGCACTCTGCATGTATAATGATTATAAAACTTTTTTTAATAAAAAAGAAAATGGGCAAATATGTCTGCCTGAGATAAGGCTTTCTGAACAAAATATAATACATGGAAATCCTTTCTTGAAGTGCTTTGTGGATTTAAGGAGGTAGGAAACTTAAAACAGTGAAGTAACAGTAAACACGTAAGTCTAAACAAGGTGTGAAAAATTGGACTATACGCCCCAACAAGCAAAGCAAGAAGTAAATGAGAAACAGCTAAGACAGAAAGGGTAAAAATACTTTATAGACACTTTTTTTAAAAAGGTATCTATGAACGACAATGTGAACTTCTGAGATTTGTAAAAGAGGCAAATTTTTGTATATTGCTAGAACGCAATCCTAACTCATTTAGAGTATACAGTCTATATTTCATGTCCTGTTAGGTCAGTTTCTATGTAGATTACGTCCTCTTATCTTATTTGCGCTCATTTATTCAACAAACATTTGTTTAGTTTCAGGCATTATTTCAGGTTCTAGGGATTCGTTAGTGGACAGAACATGCAAAACTCCCTATATCCAAGAACATTATATTCTAGTGAGCAGAGAAGATGATCAACACAATAAATGAATATATTGTATATTAGAAGGTGCTACAAACCAAGGAGAAAAATAAAGCAAAGAAGAGAGAGAGATTGTCACAGGGCCAGGGAGCAGAGAGCGGGTGCGGGTTGGGGCAGTGTCTGCTGCTTTAAAGTTTAAAAGTTTTAAGACGAGACGTTAATGAGAAAGTCACATTGCACAAAACTAGGAGGTGGTAAGGGAGCAAGTCATTGATTTAACTGAGCAGCGTGATGAAGGAGCAAATTCAAAGGTCCAGAGGTGGGAGCTGTCCCAGCATATCAGACAAACATCAAGGAAGTCAGTGTGGCTGGTGAAGAGTGAGCAAGAGATAGGGCAGTTCATAATGAGTTAAAGAAGTAACCAGAGAGCAGGATCACTCCAGGCATCATAAGTACATTAGCTTTTATTCTGAAGGTGGTGGGAGGCCACAGGGGAATTCTAGATGATACGGCATATGCTAACCATTTATTTCCCAAACCAAAGTAGTTATAATGTTTGAGCTTTGTAAATTTAAGTTTTTGTTTTTTGTTTTTTGTTTTTTTTTGAGATGGAGTCTTGCTCTGTTGATAGGCTGGAGTGCAGTGGCGTGATCTTGGCTCACTGCAACCTCCGCCTCCTGGATTCAAGCAATTCTCCTGCCTCAGCCTCCCGAGTAGCTGGGAGTAAAGGCGCACACTGCCACACCTGGCTAATTTTTTGTATTTTAGTAGAGATGGGGTTTCACCGTGTTGCCCAGGCTGGTCTCAAACTCCTGAGCTCAGGCAATCTGCCCCACCTCGGCCTTCCAAAGTGCTAGGATTACAGGTGTGAGCCACCACACCCGGCCAGTTTATGGAATATTTTTAAAACATTTTTTGGGCCTCAAATTCATGTACAATAATAGGACAGGCCCCAGAAGTAAAGATGGACATAAGAATACTGCAAATGCTTTCAATAAACACCTGAAGATGCCACATGAATTTAGTGATTTCCATCTCACCCTGTTGAAAATCGCTGATTGAATTCATGGTACCAGTCAATAAACACAAACTGTTCAGCATACCAAACCAATTTGATTCTGTCATATCTTGCAGAGACAATTTACTTCTTTACATAAACTAGGTTCCTACAAAGAAAAAAAGGGGGCATGCATTGCTGACACAGTCAAGTGTCTATTTGTTTTCTTCAGCACATAGAAGATGCTAGAACAAGAATGAGGTGTCACAGTTTAGAGATGTTTGATAAAGAAGCACTGAGACTGGTTAGCTGAAGGAAGGATAATATCTCCTGGCAGGCCAAGCTGCACAATAATCAGTATTGACTCAAATCAGATGTTATTGAGCATTATCAATGTAACAGGTTGAGACTTGAGTTTCCTCTGCAGGAAAAACTGTTTTGAAAGAACAAGGAAAAGCAGCTTTTTCAACACCCATTCTAATATAGTACTTCATATAATAGCTGCAAAAAAAGGCACTGCTTTCTTGTCAGCTATGAATAAAGGACTTGGTCAGTAAAACCTCAGATTATTGCTCCACTAAATGTTAATATGCCAAAGTTTAAGAAGCTTCCAGAAACCTGTGGTCTTTAAACTAGCGTTTACCTACCCAAGAGGTGAGATGTGGGGATGCGGAAGGGGTTGAGGTAGTTCTGGATTGGGGGTTGCTGATTTTTTAAGTTTCTCTAAACACACTTCTTGAAATGCCTAAAAGATGCTAGAAGAGGGGAGCATTCTATTTCAAAGGGAGGGATGGGGATCTGTGAAACTTAATTGTTTGTTTCTTAGCTAGGGTAGTTAAAGGTGCATTTAAAGTTTGAACAGAAGAAACTAGCATTTACTAAGTACTCGACACTGTGCCAGGCCACTGAATGTGTGTGCGTGTGTGTGTGTGTGTGTGTGCACCCACGCACGTGTGTGATTATCCCTACTCCATAGATGAAGAAACTGAAGAAGCAGATAATCAGAATAGATACAGGACCTTGGAAAAGAACATGAATGTAATGATTCAAGAGCGAATGCAAACAAATTCATCATTAATAGGAAGCTAGGAACAGGACAGGAAATCTATTTGAATTCCCCCATAGGAGTTGCTGTTTAGAAATGGGGCATGAAACGTATCTGAATTCAACTGTAGGAGATGCTGTTGTGTGTTGTCCGCACAACCAAAGATCTTTCCTTTAGTAAATGAAGCACTCAGTGCCCCAGCTGTCAGCAGTGCTCACAGCTTGGCCCCTCTCTGGGCACTGCCCTTGGTGAAAGGAAGCCGCCTCATCCAAAACTACACTCCATCCCAGAAGCAGCAAATGTCTAACGTCTGCTAAATGGGGAGGTATATAGACAGCCCACTGTCTCAGTTCAAGACAGCTTGGAAGGGCCATCCTAACTCCAGAGCTCCCCAAAGGATTGGCTGAAGCCTCTGTTGCAACTGCATCTCAATTCAACCTCTCTATCTGCCCATCCTGCTTCCTGAGCTTTGCATAAGCTATTGTTCCCTAGAGCACAACACAAGAAACCTCACAGATACAAATATCAGAGACTCAAAGTGTGTTTCCAAAGGAAGCTGACCAAAGACAACACTACAGCAACAATAAATACTAGATGATTTTTTTTGTACCATCTGAAAGAACTGAGATAGTAACTGATTCCACTGGTACCTCCACGGACTGACATTAGTCTCTAATGCAATCCCCATTGTAACAGAGAGTCAGTCACAAGTACTTACAAGTAAGTTAGTTAAAACAATAAGTCATTTCAAGTTAAACAAGAATTGTCACTTAGTGATTTTATAGTGACTATAAAGTGCTATATAGCTCACATAAGCTACATGATGGTCAAATTTGCATGGTATCAGACATGTCTAATGAATGCACACTCCTTAACATGTTAAAACATTATGCTTGTTTGAGAACCTCTCTAATTTTATTAAAATTATGTGACTGTGTATCAGTCGAAAGAAAGCAAAAAAAGGAGGTAAAAGGGAAAGGATAAATTTCATTGTGACAGACTATGAGTTTCATATAGATTCAAAGATAGAGTCTAGAGTGGATTATTAGACAGATGACTTTTGAACGCTGAGACCAGGAAATAGAGATAATAAGGAGTCCAGAATAGGTTGAACAGGTAACACAAGGAATGCATAATTTTATTATATCTTAGCTTGGTTAGGATACCGACATTGCACTGATTTTGTTGTGATCAAGACAGAGCTATGGACTGGATAATGACATAAATAGGCAAGATTATGAAATGTGTAACAGTCACATTCATAGAGAGCTGCTATCTTAATTGATATTAGTTTGTAAGAAAAATTTTGGTACCTGCAAGCTCTGCCTTCAACTCTCACAGTTTAGGATTCCACAGTGTCTGACCTGGTGATGTGCAATGGAACAAGACATACAGGGAGGGCTTGGACATTGGACATATTTACAGTATAGAAGCAAGTATTGATGGGAACAAGGTTAGCTTTATTCTCTCTCTATGGAGGAAATTCACTGTGACAGACAGAACATATAATCTGAAGGATCATTGTACTATACAATTCTGTAAAAGACAATAGCATGAAATAGCCAAGGTATAACGACACAAGGGCCAACACATTATGGAAACCTCAGAGATAAGTGCTACTCAGAAGAAATCATGAGGCCTTTTGCAACCAGCATTTAACAAATATTTATTGCAATCTCCTATGTGCTAGGAACTGCTTTAGGCACTGAAGATACAGCTATGAACAAGAGAGATAAGACCCTACCTACATATATTCTAATGGTGGGAGCAGACAGATAATAAATGACTAATAAATTATTAAGAAAAATAATCATCCCATGATGATGATTGCTATAAAGAAAACAAAACATGGTAATATGACAGAGAGAGACTGAGACTACCCTAGATTGGGTGGCAAAAAAATGCCTCCTGACAAGGTGTTATTTGAGCTAAGATCAGAAACACCAAGGAAAATTCAGCCATTTGAAGGTAAGAAGGAAGAATATTCCCAGCAGAGAGGCCCAATGTTTGAAAGGCCCCACGTGGACAAGTTTAGTATTTGTAAGGAACAGAAAAAATCAGCATATGGCTAAAATACACTGAGTAAGGGATGCAAAGCTTAAGAGATGAGATCAGAGAGATCCGCAAGAACTGGGCCATAGAAGCTTCATGCACCAACATGAGGAAGAGTGACATGACTGATTTGTTTAGGGGGATCATTCTGGCTACTGTTCAGGGGACTGACTCTATAGTGCAGGTGGGGGTGATAAGAATGGAATTTCAGAAGCCAGGTAAGAGGCCATTGCCACAGAGCAGGCAAGAGGTGATAGTAATGGGAGAGTCTAAGAAGCCGAAATATAACAAGGATAAACATAGTATCTGTTTTATATCAACAATTCCCCCAAAAAAACAATAGCACACTATAAGATGGGAGATTCATGAGTTAGCAGCAGCTCAGAGTGAAAAAACACAGAGGGAAACAAAATAATGGGGGTATATCAGTGGGACACATAAGCCAACATGAAGGAGCTCCCAATGGCCAAAGCTGAAACAATTTTGGGCAACAAAATAAATAGCATACTCTTGTATCATAATCCAAGGATCAAACAAATATCCATGAGTCCACACTGATAGAAATTAGTGACTGAATAGATCGTAACTGGGAGAGAAGAGACAAATCTCTAGTACAGAATTCCAAACAATTCTTGTAAATACTCCCCAGTCAAGAAGGTGGAGTTTAACTCCCCTCCTCTTGAGTAGGGGCTGCTCTTCCAAAGAGAACAAACAGTATGGAAAGGGAGAACAGAGTAACTTTACACTAGAGAAACCTTGGCCAGGTGAAAAAGGTTAGTGTCATCAGCAATAAGCCATGTTGACAGCATGTGCCCTTGGTATGATGTGATGAAAACGGCACTTCACCTCTGTGACCTTCCTCTCCCAACCTCACAAGCCCCATCCACGCATGAGGAAAACATCAGACAAGCACAGACTGAGGGACATTCTAAAAATACCTGACTGTCAAGGCCATGAAAAACAAGGAAAATCTGAGAAACTGTCACAATCCAGAGGAAGCTAATGAGACATGACAACTAAAAGTAATACAGTAGCTTGGATGGGATTCTGGAACAGAAAAAGGACACTACAGAAAAAAACTAAAGACATCTAAATAAAGTACGGAGTTGACTTAGTAGCATTGTACCAATGTTTGTGCATTTGTTGTGCCAAACGCACTGTAACAACATAATATGTTAACAAAGATAGCTGGATGCAGGGTAAATGGTAACTGTCTATACTATCTTCGCAACTTTTCTATAAAACTATTGTAAAATCAAAGATTTTATGAAAAAATAAAAAGCAGAGAGGTCTTGTATTGCTTCCCATCAACAGAAGTATGGGCAAATGGGAGCCATAGCCACCTCTACTCAGTCTCATTGGAGCATGCCCACAACACTGTGGGAAACCCAAGATACCATGCTTGGAGAGGTCTTGTATTGCTTCCCATCAACAGAAGTACGGGCAAATGGGAGCCACAGCCACCTCTACTCAGTCTCATTGGAGCATGCCCACAACATTGTGGGAAACCCAAGATACCATGCTTGGAGAAATTGCTCTTACAACAAGTGTGGCCGGGCGCGGTGGCTCATGCCTGTATTTCCAGTACTTTGGGCCAAGGAGGGTAGATCATCTGAGGTTAGGAGATTGAGACCAGCCTGACCAATATGGTGAAACTCTAACTCTACTAAAAATACAAAAATTAGCTGGGCATTGGTGGCGTGCGCCTGTAGTACCAGCTACTTGGCAGGCTAAGACAGGAGAACTGCTTGAACCCAGGGGGCGGAGGTTGCACTCCAGCCTGCACTGGGCGACAGAGTGAGACTCTGTCTCAAAAACAAACAAACAAAAACAAAACAAGTGCAAGCCAACTTACAGACATGTCATATGAGATGCAACTAAAAGTACTAGGTATATTTAACCCGAAAAACCTGAAAGGCACAATAACCATCTCACAATATATGAGAGATTTTTATAAGGAGTGAGGATTGGAACTTCTAAATCTCAAATTGTAGCATCAGGTAAAAGTGGAGAGAAAAACGACTGCTGAAAAAAAATATCCATTCACAAAAAGGAAGAACTTACTATAAACCTGGAATTGCCCACCTTGGAAGGCAACAATAAACCCTGGCAAAACTGAGCATTCAGGCCTCTCCAGGAAAGATACTGTCCACGGTGTTGCAGAGGAGACACATATTTGAACTACAGGGGACTTCTTGGTATTAAACACTAAAATTTAATGCTTTCCTGCTTCTTTACCACCACTTAATAAATAACAAGAGAAAACTAGTTGTGCCCTTAATTCCTGTTGCACTATGGTATTTCTATACCTTACTCACTTTTAAGTTTTTATTATTAACAGATACTTTTGCTTATCTTTTTAAGGTGCATTTTAACTGTGGGTAGACCTTCTCAACTATGTTATTGGAATAATGTGGAATAATATATCCCTATATTATTATCTCCAGCCCAGACCTCACTCCTGATTTCAAGATTCACCAATCCAATTGCTGCTTTGACCTCTCCACATGAAGGTCTGACAGGCATTTCCATCTTAACGTGTCCAGAACAAACCTCCTGACATTCCATCCAAACCTGCACCTCCCTCAGTCTTCCTCATCTCAGGAAATGCCACCAGCATGTACCTAATTTCCTCCCCGCTACGCCCCGCTTCCATTTCATTAGCACATCCTAGGTTTAATCAATTGTCCACTTCTCTCCATCACAACTACCACCCCAAGTCCAAACTAGAACTTCCTACACTATTACAATCACTTCCTACCTGGATCCGCTACTCTTTTTCCTGTAATCTATCATTCACAAAGCAATCAGAAGGAAGACCACACAGTCTACAACCTCCTTACCCCTTCTTACAAACCTCCAATAGCTCACCAGCACACTTACAAAAAAGAATTCTAATTCCTTACTCTGTGTTCTCGCTCTTACCAACTCTCCAAACTCTTCTTACTATTTTCCTCCTTGCCAATGCTCCAACCACATTAGTCTTCTCTGTTCCTCCATAACCTCAAATTTGTTTCTTCCTTGAGGATACTGAACTAACTGTTCTCTCTGCCTAATATGTTCTCCCCATGATCTTCAAAATATCCAGCTCCTTATTATTTTACACTGGCCATTAAGGCACTCTTCATCACATCAGCCTATTTTAACTTTCTGCAGAGCAGTTACCACTCGTTGACATTTTCATGTCGCTTTGTGTTGCTTTTGTCTGTGAGTTTTCTGAGAACAGGAACCTTGTGCAGCTTATTTACAGCTGTAGCCTCAGACCCAAAACAGGGCCTGGAAGATAATAGCAGTAAATATTTTTTCAAGAAATTAGTGATTTTAATAATATATATGAAGATGACATCCTGTTATCTGACTTAAAATCTTCTAGATCTTTTCTAACTTTTGAAGTAATAGGAACCATCTTCTACAATATAATTAACAGTAAGTGAACACATGGTAACCATCAAATGACATTCATCCACCAGTCTTTTCCTACATTGCTCAGATTGACTCTTGTGCCCCTCAGTCCTTTGTGTATGTTTATGCCACTCCTGTGACTGGAATCCTCTCCTGAAGTGTTCCCTCGCCCCCAAACATTATCTATGAAAGTATTATCATCCATGAAAACTACTACCTATCTTTAAGACCAAATCCTAAGACTACTTTTCTTTTGACGCACTCTCTGTAAAATGAGTATGCACAACCACAACATTTGTCTCCTTAATGACAACACTATCTCAATGAGGAAGCTGGGTATTATTATAAATAGGAATTTCCCAAAATTTGTTCCTTAGAACAGGACTTGAGATAATTTATGAAATTCACATTTATGAAATTCACCTTAGCTTGGGAAACACTGCAAAATATACCTACTTTTAGGGATTCACAATGCACAATGTGAAAGCCTCTGGAAACATCCCACAGTGAGTAATGTGTGGGGTTTCACCTTCTGTAACTAAAACTTTGTTGTTTTCCATTATTTGACCATAGAAGAACCAATCATCATCTTTTTTAATTTTTGTGGCTACATAGCAGGTATATATATTTACCAGGTATATTAGATATTTTGATACAGACACACAACATGTAATAATCTGATCAGGATAAATGGGATATCCATCACTTCGAGTATGTATGTATGTATGTATTTATTTATTTTTTTTATTTATTGAGACAGAGTCTAGCTCTGTCACCCAGGCTGGAATGCAGTGGTACAATCTCAACTCACTGCAACTTCTGCCTCCCAGGCTCAAGTGATTCTCCTGCCTCAGCCTCCCAAGTAGCTGGGCCTACAGGCATGCACTACCACACTTGGCTAATTTTTGTATTTTTAGCAGAGACAGGGTTTCACCATATTGGCCAGGCTGGTCTTGAACTCCTGACATCAAGTGATCCACCCACCTTGGCCTCCCAAAGTGTTGGGATTACAGGTGTGAGCCACCCATGCCCAGCCAAGTATTTATCCTTTATGTTACAAACAATCCAATTATACTCTTTTAGTTGTCTTGAAAAGTACAATTAAGTTATTGTTTACTATAGTCCTCCTGTTGTGCTTTCAAATGCTAAATCTTATTGTTTTGATTTTTTTGTGCCCATTAATCATCCCTGCTTCCCCTACCCTCTCACTACCCTTCCCAGTCTCTAGTAACCATCTTTCTGTTCTCTAACTCCATGAGTTCAATGGTTTTAATTTTTAGCCCCTACAAATAATTGAGAATACATGATATTTGTCGTTCTGTGCCTGGCTTTTATTTCACTTAACATAATGACCTCCAGTTCCATCTATGTTGCTGCAAATGACAGGATCTCATTCTTTTTACGGCTGAATAGTACTCCACTGTGTATAAGTACCACATTTTCTTTATCCATTCATATGCTGATGGACATTTAGGTTGTTTCCAAATACTGGCTTTATGACTAGTGCTGCAATAAACATGGGGGTGCAGATATCTCATATATATATATATACACATATATGTATATATGTGTATATATGTGTATATATATGTGTGTGTGTATATATATATATATATATATGTGTGTGTATATATATATATATATATATATACTAATTCCTTTCTTATGGATATATACCCAGCAGTGGGATTACGCAGGTCATGTGGTAGCTCAATGACTAGTTTTTTGAGAAACCTCCAAACAGTTCTCCATAGTGGTTGCTCTAATTTACACTCCCACAAACAGTGTATGAGGGTTCCCTTTTCTCCACATCCTTGCCAGCATTATTTATTGCTTACCTTTTGGGTAGACGTAATTTTAACTAGGGTGAGATAATATCTCATTGTAGTTTTTGATTTGCATTTCTCTGATCAACGATGTTGAACACATTTTCATATAATCATCTTTTTAAAAAAAATGAATATCTAATATTAACTCTCCATGGAAGATAATCTGAAGGACACCTGAATAGTGATTAAGAAGATGGGTTTTAGAAGTCTGCAGGTCTGTAGACTTTCATTTTAACCTGGGCTCTAACCGATATTAGAGAAATGATCATAAGCAAGTAACTAAACCTCTCTGGGCCTCCACTTCCCCACGTTTAAAATGGAGTTGAATATGACTATTACATAGGGTTAGTATAAACATTGAATAAGAATGGCATGATGCCTGGGACACTGTAGCCACTCTAGGAATTATAGATGCCATTAGAAAAGTAATAATTTGTATTACTCTTTTACCTCGGTGAAATCAGGAATCAGGTCTTCACTTTCACATCTCCTGCAAGGTCCAGCAGATATCATGCAAAGAGACTTAAGAGTTTGCACACTGAATGCTTTGGGCAGAATATGGCCTAAACACATGTTTTGACTGGCTATCACATGGTCTTGAAGACTTCAGGCCTCACACCATCCCAATTGCTTATATAAGGCTCAGTTAAGAGATTTATGTCATCTACCTCCTCATCCTCTGAGGCATTAGAGTTTGCAACTCCTTAGACAGAAGTCCTCAATTAATGTTTATTGAGTTGCTTGATCTCAGTGTATTCTGGCTTCCTTCCCTACCAAATACCTAAATATTTAACATACATCTCTTTAGAAAGAGCAGCTTGCGTAAAGCAATGATTTACATATTTAAAATCTAAGTTATAAGGTAAAATGTGTAGTTTAAAAAATTATCCAACCTAATGTGCACCTCCTTCCTCCACTTCATCACAGAGGTCATCCACAGTTACTGGAGAAGTTCAGAGCAGGAAGGTGTCCCTTGGGACTGACCACTAATGCCAACTCCCAGAGGGTGGGAGGCATTCTTACTTGGAGAGACTAGACTGATGACCTTGAGAGGACCATTTCACCCTTGAGTTTCTATGAAATCATTGGAATTTAAAATAAAGTACTAAAAAGAACTTTAAGAAACCATCAAGGACATCCCCCTGCCTGTTAGAATATTTTTATATCTCCAGGTTCAATGTTGAAGTGTGAAAGCTTTAGCTGTAAGAGAAATTGATGGGTTAGAGGGCAAGAAAGCTTAGGGGGAGAGAAGAGAGAGGAAAAGAAGAATCTGAGGATAAAGGAATTTATGCCCTCCCAATTAACCTTACCAAGGACCTCAAAATTCCCAAGGCAACCTTGATTCTACCTTTCTTTCTTTTGTTTTCAAATATGGAATTTTCCCCAGGCCTAATGTTAGAACTGAGCATATTCTTCCTTTGATTTATGAGAACATTCAGGGAATATAAGGTCATGAAAGTTAGCAAACCAGCTGGCTTCAATGCAAAGTAATTAAATAGAAAGTCTTAAAAACTTAAAATCCTTACTAGACTTGTTTCAGAAGAATGTTAAATCTATTTTCCTTTGCATTTAAAGTACCCTCTTCTTATATTTTTAAAATATTTATTCTAGATTTACATTAACCTTTCTCTGATGACAGGAGTGGACCTAATTCAGAAAATCTATCAAAGAGCAGAAATTAGAGCTCTGCATTTGTGGTTAAAACTACTGGTGGACAACCACATTTCAGGAAATACATGGTTAAAGCAATTAGATAACCATAAATGCCTGTTAGTTCAGAAAAGCAAAGTTAAATGCTAGAATTTTTTTTCCTTAAAAAAAAGGCACTATGTTTTGAAATAATAAAAAAATCTAACTGATTTCTTAAGTTGAGCAAAAGTGCATGCTGAAGTGGTTACACTCTACTCATGAAAGCAATCTAGTCAGAGTGGCATTAAGATGTAGGTTTATAAGCTAACCATAGCTTAATACTTAGGTAAAATACCTACACCAAGTATTGAGCTTGTTTATTTATTTTTCAACTCCTTTTATACTATGCTTAACTATCCTTAAAGTGTACTTAGTAATATTTTATAGACCAAGAGAGCCTCTCCAGTTCTAGGTGCTGCAATTCCTTTGTAATATACCTATTTAGACGTTCATGGTTAGTAATTAACAGAAATGATGGCTTGAAACAATTCTCTTGCAGGTGTGATCCTGGGCACATTCACACAAGCAAATCACTCCTACATCCATCAGCTAGGAAAGAGAGCCAATTTCTGGTAAATGGACATGATAGCCAATTAAAGGAAACTAACTGGTAGCAAGCTTAGATGACAAAACAAGAGCCAATTTTCTGTGACTTTTGCTTGCAGTACCAAGGCACGCTTTAATAGAGTGGCTTCAGGTGTTGATACTCCACAGCGTCTACATCTCTCTGATTCAGCATGACATAATAGCTCTTTCATTTTTGAAGGCCGAATGTCTCCATTTTCTTGTATACTATAGATATCCAAGAGCAAAGAGAGTTGCCACGTTACATTTCTCCAAATAAAACCATAGGGTAGTCAAATTAATCTAATTATCTGTGACCCAATTTGCTAGTACTGCTAAAAGCAATGGTAGAGAGGGCTTCTCTAGAGCTATACTCTGTTTCTTCATTCATTCTCTTGTTTTATTAATTTCCCACCAAAAATGCACCTGCTTAAGTATTCCGTGAATAAACGAACTATTGAAAAAGCGTGCTCTGTCTACCGGCATTTGGAAAATCTAATGAGGAGAGAATAGAAATTGTCTTGAGTTTCTATTAAGGTCTGAACAATTCTAAAGTGATCCAGCATCATCTTTACATTTAGCAATCCCACTTAAGCAAGCAACTCTCAGGTGATTAATAAAACAGGTTAAACTACTGGCTCATCAGAGATCAGACATATCACTTGCACCTTCTTCCATGAAATTACATGCTGTGTGAATTTTCTACTTGCTTCTTTCTTATCTCACTTTTATTCCTCACCCTTGACAGTATCCACTCTGGTCTCTGCCTCACAGATACAAACATGTGGCAGATTAAGGCATTTAAAAAAAATAGCTTTGCATTCTATAGTAACAGAGATGCACAAGTATTTACAAGAATCGCTTTCATTCTATTTTTTCCACTTAAGAATTTACATTGACCCTCCATCTTTGGAAGCAAAAGACTTAATCCAAAAACCCCTGGTTTTTAAAAATTTCTTCTTCAATGCACTGTCATTCTGAACTTTCAATATCTGTAATGAGTATAACTATATGCTTGGAATGCACCCTTCCATATAATGGTATTACAACTAAATTTTTATTTGGTTTATGTTTATGGTAATAATAACCAATTTTTTTTCACGACATAGGTTAAAAGTCTGCAGCCTCTAATTTGACAGGAACTCTATTATCACTTTCTGCAAAATTAGACAGGAAAGAATATTAAGACATCTAAAATCTGACACAAATAGAAATCACTTTCTCTCACTCTCTCTTCTTAAAAAAAAAAAAAAGATGATTATATGCTGTTTGACATCCTATTTTCAGGCCAACCAAGGGGATACAGAGCCTCACACCTCATTTATCCCACCAAATATGTCCACTGCAAGAATGCATTGATATTTGAATATGCTGAGCTTCCTTAGATAGTGGATCAAGTTAGCTTTATCTTCTTGATGGTCTGTCTCATCCATGTAGCCCCCTTTGTTAGAACATAAAATACCTTCCCTGCAGGGTCCCAGCCCACAGAGTTAATCCATTGCACAGGAGAAACACATAGTCCTCAAACAGATGATCAGCTAATTAAAAATGGGTGAACATCATTGACGCAGGAAGAGTTCCTCTATTTGAAACTGGAACAGAACCTGAACAGAATCTTTTCTTAAAGTTCCAAAGTGGCTGATTTTCTAGGTGGCTTGTATAACTATTATTTTTTAGATGTCTCATACTGTATGTAAGCACTTTTTGTTCTGGACATAACTACAAATGAAACTCCAAGAGTCATGGCTGTTGATAATGGTGCCTTTGAAGAGATGTGTATGAGAGAGATCCCTTAGAAACAGCATAAAAAGTCTGTCCTTCTGTAAAGTTCAGCCAAGATTTCATAGCAGCGTATGTTGATTAATTTCACTTTGGAGAATGCATTCATGGAGCGCATGCTCAAAATAACACTTCTAACTATGTGCAGAGATTTTGAAGTTTAGCATTTCCCCAAACATCCCTGAAAGTGATAGCATTCCAATGAAGACTGGTAGTCAGCTGAGTATGAGTCAATGACCCTGAGATACTAGGAAACTTTCTAGACTCACTCAGTAGAGGCTGTGCTGTGCCCCTGGATGTCCCTCCAGGACCAAGGCCCTCCTTCCAGCTGCCGGGAGGTCTGACTGCTGATCACTCCCAAGCGATTCTTCCCCAGAACTGCCCACAGTAGAATGACTGTCCTACAAAGCGTCTAGGAGTAGAGAGGCCCAGTATCCTTACCTCAGCTACGAACAGCTCTGCGAGGCCATGCAGCCCAAAGCTCCCCATGGATTAGCTGAGCGCTGAGCTGTGGCTGCATCTCAGTCGGCTTCCTCCCTCTGCCTGGTACTGGAGAGCAGAGCCGAAAGTATTACTCCTCACAGGTGTTAATCCTGAGAGCACTTGCAATCTCTAACTCAGCACCTCAGGAAACCCAGCCCAAGAGACTTTACAATGAGAGTGGCTGGAGGGCAACATAGAGATACTGTAATTCAACTTTTCCTCTTTTGTAAAAAATAAAGAAACCTCAGCCAAGAACAGTTAAACAATTTCCGCCAAATCAAAATCTAGTTAGTCCCAGGACCAGAGCCTCTATTTCTGGACTTACAGGTGGGTGTTCCTTTATTAGAAATTGTTTTCTCCAAGGAACTTTTAAGTAAACGTCACCTAACAAAATCACATTTGAGCTTAAATCTGGCCAAGTAACAGTTAACATTCCATCTCTATTCAGGGTCCCATGTGCCATATCATATTTCCAGAAACTCTACTAAGGAAGAAGGGTCAGAATGCATTAGAGAGATTTAAGGGATCAGGGTGGTTGAGGTGGAACTAACTTTCTTCTGCATGTCTACCGACTATGCCAGGATCTTTACATGTTATCTTATTTAGCCTTCACAGCAACTCAGTGAAGGGAATATGCCTATTCTTACTAAACAAATGAAGGAACTGAGGTTCAGTTAGGTCATGTGGGAACTGACCACAGAGCCCTTGATGTGTCCATTCGCCCAAGCACCTCACTGGGACTCCAAATAAACATTCGCTATCTCCCTTGGCTCACCAAGTTTGCAAATGTGAAAGCTTCATTATCATTTACCTTCCTGAGTCTCACTAATTAAAGACAGCTTCGCCACGTAATATACCTGTTAACTTGACTCGTTATAAATAAAAATCAACAATGCTACACTTTCCAGAGTGTGATTAGCATTTTTGATTTCATAGTGCCAAAATAAATCATTTACTTTGAAAGATCAGTAAACCTAAAACACATTCTTACGGCTGTGTAGCCAGTATAAAAAATTTACAATGTCATCCCTTAACTAGGCACTTAAGAAATCATTTGGCAGTTTACTTTTTGCCAAATGCCATACATTGTTTTAATGTCAGATAGGAAGCAAAAGTTATTTATAGATTGAAATATAACACTATTAAAGCTCAATCTTATATACGGTAACACATTCCAAATAGAGTTCTCAACACTACATTTTAAAGCGCAAATCACTGTATTCAATACCAGCATATGAATATCATCTTCTTAATAGAGTACCAGATGTGTGACTAAGACTCCAAAAGAGGTGACAGTTAAAAGAAAAATCTAATAATGTCAATGGTGTATTTTTTACCTTAACTTGAAAATTAATTTTTGTGACTAAACTTTTAAAACCTGTTTTTTTTTTTTTTTAATATATATGTCTGTGAATCATAGTAGGCCAGTCAACAGGAAGCCACAGTTAAATGTGAGTTTCCAACAATGGATGTTGCTTTTACCAATGCTAGGCTTTGACATTTTAGTTAATGTAAGTAATTTTTTAAGAGATTAGCATTTCTTATTTGGGCATACAGACACAACATTTTTAGCCTTGTGGGACTGTGTTTTCATAGTAAGATAAGCCTTTGGATAATTTCCCTTTGGGGAAATTCTAGTATTTGTAGTTTTATGAGCACCAATTGTTATACTTTAGTTATAACAAGGCAGCTTCTGGATTCTATAAATAAAAGAATTTCCCAATATCAGACAATTTTTAAATAAATAAGCAAAAATGGAAAACAATTTTAATGCAAACTGATTATTGCCCCAAAAGTGAAGGAGCTGTCTCCATTCTTGCATAAACACACAGAACAATGTTCTATTTATTTCCAACACATAGCATGACTACCACTGGTTTTGAGGGCTATCGCTGGTTTTACTTTATAGGCTTAAAAATTAGTGGGCATTATAGATAAGGGAAGATGAGATAAAATAAAACGTAAAATACTAAGAATGTTCTCTCAACTCAGATTACTATTTTCCATTTTTATTCTATAAGGAAATCAGTTCCTTCCTAAATAGGGATGTGAGATAAAATACAGGACACTCAAGTAAATTTGAATTGCAGGTAAACTATTTTTTTTTAGTATAAGTATGTCCCAAGCAATATTTGTATTGTGCATGTGAATCACCTGAATATCTTGTTAAAATGCATGTTCTGATTCAGCAAGCCTGGGATGGCGCCTCAGTGTCTGTTTTTTTAAATTTGTTAAATCTGGCAACGTATCCTAAATTATTTTTAAATGAAGAAACTGCTGAAGAGAGTATTATTAAATGTTTATTTGTGGACTAATATTTGACATTAATGCATAAAATGATGAATTGTTTTTTTACTTATACATTTGGTTCAGTGTCTTCTCTAAAAACTCCAGAATGATTGAAAAAATTAAAACCCTGAGTAGACTTTTGAAAGTATTATTTATGACATTATCATCTATGGGCATTTTTTTTCTTCATCTTCCAGGGTCCATTCTCTACTCAGTCATGTTCAACGTGAGCTGAACGCCAAAATCAGCTGGAGAGCTTCTTAAAAATCCTGATATCCGGCCACATTCCACTTAATTAAAGACAAATCTCTGCGGGGTAGGATGGGACCCAGATATAGATGTTTTTAATTTTCCCAAGTGATTCCAATTGCAGCCAAGATTGGAAACCTGCCCTTATCCTTACTAAACAAAGTGTGGTCTGGGAACCAGCAACATCAGCCTCAGTTAGCAACTCATTAGTAACACAGAATCTCAGACCCCACCCTAGGCCTTTTGAATCAGAACCTGAATTTTAACAACATCTCCAGGTGATTCATATGCACATTATAATTTGGCAAACACTTCTCTAAATCATTTAGAGATAACAACTAAATGAAGCCATGTTTATGACTTTCACGTTATTAACTGGAATTCTAGAACATTCCAAGATAGTAAAACTTGTGTAGGTAAATACAATCACTATAGAAGAGACCAAAAGAAATTGTCAGTACTCTCCCACTGCAATCACTTTAGACTTTTAACAGAAATAAGATGCACTACCCAAAAAGACACTGCTGGTATCAATTCTCAAAGGACAGCACACCTGATCCCGACCAAAACTCTATAAGCCAAGAAGTCAACATCCAAATAGGGATGATTGTTTCCTTTCCCCCTCTCCCTGATCCCAATTCCAGTCACTAAAGCTACCTTTCTTACAGGAATATAAAGTTACTATGCCCCGCTTAAGGTCCTTTGTCACAAAGTGCTGGTTTATCTGTAGTGACTTGCTGGTATGTTTTCCAAGCCATGAATTTGCAGGTTTCTTGCGCATGCTCCATCAAGTGATGGAGTGCTCTTTCTGAATGACGGTCCATTCAAAGAAACCTGACAAGGTAACCTAGACACACCAGAATCAAGCATTCACATCAAAGCTCAAAGCTAGGTGCTATGATGTGTAGCTAGGTGCTATGATGATCCGGAAGCCTTCCTGTCAACTTAAGTTTCCACGTATAACTGGAGTTTTATTTGCAATCAATTTCTTGTGCTAAATAATGTCCCCTGCTTCTCCAGTTAAATATAAGTATGACAATCCTAAGAAGTTATCCCATTTATTTTCTTAAATCTTAGTGTTGAATTAATTTATCAATTTTTTCAATCTAAAAGGAGAGATGAATTCTGGGTTCCTGGAGACATTAAGAATCAGGGAAGGGAATAAAGAAAGAAACCGACAGGAGTATACAGGGTACCAAAGGAAAACTGTCTACTGTATCATTTTACTTTCAAATGACCTGTATTAATACCTAAAGATGACACTTCCAATCCATATGAACAAGAATAATGCTTCATACTTGTATAATTATCTTGTATTTTTTCTAATTTATTTGAACTTAAAAGAACTATTTTGGTAGAGAGTGGCCAGCTGCTGAGTTTAAAAAAATATATTTCAGGGAAACATTAAGACATATTAATTTTTAGTTATCATACATTATATATCATACCTTACAATAGTGTGGAGCTGAAGCAGAGAAAAATTGATATGTATAGAGTGAATCTGGTGAATAAAGATTTCTGAGCATATTTTCAGTTTTATTATAGTTCATGAAGTGAGCAAGAAAAAATTGTGTCTGCATCAATGTAGTGAAGGAGTTTCTCATCTCCAAAGCCTATCTGTATTGATATCAGAAAAGGGTAGGGGTGCAAAATGACAGCAGCTAGCCTGCCCTTTCACCTTCCTAACAGTGCTGGTGGCAGCAACGAAGCTTAATCAATGCAATGGGAGTGACATTTTGCAGTCAAATCAAATTAAATGGAAATGAAAGGAAAATCTGAGGTCCAACCTAAAGGCTGTCCCTCTTACCACTGAGGTCATCTCCATGGCAACTAAATGCTACAAATGTGTAGAGTAAATCCTTAACAAATCTGCAGAAAGCATGTCCAATTGAATATGATAGTGTCTGTCACTGTATTTTGTAGCTTTCTAAAAGCTTACACTAGAAGTAACAAAAAGGACTTCAGCCAGCAAGTAAGCAGAACAGCACACTTAATCTGACCACTACTAAATGACAGAGACGCTCAACTTCTGAAAGAATAAACTTGAAGTAAGTGAGCAACTTAAAGACAGACCCAGTTAAGTGGATTAGGTTCAAACTACAATGTTTTCCAGAATTGTTTTTACTTGGACTTACTCAGTTTAGAAATCTCCCAGGTCCCTGTAAAAGCATTTTCACATCATGAGGAATAATTTGTATGGGATTACATCAGACCATTCCATTATCTTCTCTCGAGCACTCCCTCGGAGATGCATTTCCCCCTCTTTTTGACGGTGTGTTAACAGCAGATGGATTTTAGGGTTGTAAGAATGCAGCACTGTAGTGGTAAAAAACAAGAAAGCAGCAGTGGTAATAGCTCCTTTGTGGTAGTTTCCTCCACAGAGACTCTTCCAGAAAACCTGAACTCATCCCTGTAATGTTCCCACATATATTACTGTACCACATGGTCAGTCCAAACTGACTTTGGTAACTTAGAATTGGTTTGCTCTTGTAGACCATATTTTGTTGGATAAAGCAAATTCATATCACCAAATGTACTTCCCCTATAACTGAATAATCAATAGATTCTTGCTGTCCCCAAACAGCATAAATTGTCACATATTTATGTATGTTTGGCCTGAGATTTCGGTGCCCTCTACTAAGTGACAACACATTTACAGAAGGAAAAATAGAGATGAAACTCTAGGTATGCTGGGTTTTCACATTGATACATTCTGAATTTGTTGTATAAACTGTTCAACAGGAAACATTATTTTGTAGGAGGATCTATTGTACTGTTTGACATGTTTCAAGCTGGTCATTTAATTAAGTCAGAAAAGTGGCCACTATGATTCTAGTTTTGAACACAGTGAATTTGGATGTTGCTAGTGATGCTGTTACTGTGCAGTATGAAAGATACCAATGGATCTACACCTTAGATAAGAGAAATGGGAGGATGACAATTGATATGAAGGGACGGTTTTTGCCCAAATGCATAAAACCATGGGTCATCATGTCATTGCATATTATATTCTATCTCTGTTAAAATAGCAATACACACTAATGAATTAATTTCCTAGAAGAAATAGCTGCTTTCTGAATGGAGGTAAAAACAGCAACATTGTTACCTGAAGATAACAATAGTCCTTTACCATATACAAGCCACATATTATTATCTTTTTTAAGTAGCACTAGTTTACTTTGTCTTGGGTATTATGTCTAGTAATTTTTCAAACTTTATGTAATAATAGTAATAAAACCTAACCTTCATTGAACACTTACTCTGGCAGTTATGATAGCCAAGTAAAATAAAAACCTGTTGTTCTTTGAGACATCTTTCTCTTGAATAGCTTCAATGCTTTAAAGTTTATAATAACTACAAAGCGATTTTGTTTCATATTATCATCTCTATAAAATTATACTTCAGTTTAATATAATGGCATATTCCCTGGTCTTAGAGACTCTAATCCCAGCTCAGTTATTAATTAATAGCACTTTGGGTTACATCATTTACCTCCATCTTCCCAATATTCTCCACTGCAAACTGAAGCTAATTCTACTGGCCATTCTTACCGCACAGGATTATCTGAGGATGCTGTGATACAATGTACAATCATGCATCACTAACAACAGGGATGCATTCTGAGAAAGGCGTCATTAGGAAATTTCATCCTTGTGTGAACATCACAGTGTACTTACACAAACCTAGATGGTATAGTCTCTTACATACCTAAGCTATATGGTACAGCCTATTACTCCCAGCCTATAAACCTGTACGGCCCGTTACTGTACTGAATACTGTAGGCAATTGCAACACAATGGCAGGTGTGTATCTAAACATAAATGAACATAGAAAAGGTACAGTAAAAATATAGTATTATAATCTTATGGGACCACCATCCTATATATGCAGTCTTTCCTTAAGAAAACGTCATTATGCAGTATATGGCTGTATTTGGAAGAGCTCTGGAAAGTCTCCAACAATATACCTGATATTATTGTCATGTTATTATATTGAAAAGATTTATTGTTACTCTTTCAGGCAAACTATTTTTGTAATGTCAAGAATAGAGCTAAAGACTCATATTTAAATTCTGATAATATAGTAAGCCTAGGCTAATAGGAAAACTTCAGTTTTCCTACCTCTGCTTTTCTAATCCCTAGTAAAAACTAATCTCTTTTACCAATTCTGTGTATAAAATTTGATTATAAATATAATGAACTAAATGAACACCCTGCAATTTGCTTTTCTAAAATCCTTACTTGGTATCAGGCTATTTCCTTAGGATGTGCTTCTATTCCTAAAGAGTCAAATGTTAGAAGAGAAGAAAATAGTGTTATTTCGATTTATGAATGCTGAATTCAGATAAATTTTAATTGTACTAGACTTTGTCGGTAATTTAAATGAGACAATGTATTAAACAGGACTCTCCCCACCTCCTACTTAGAGTGGTTTTCTCCTGTGACTACTGCATTATACATTTCAAGCCTCATTTGTTGGTGGGGTGCCATGGCTCCTGCCAGTAATCCCAGCACTTTGGGAGGCCAAGGCAGGAGGATTGCTTGAACCCAGGAGTTTGAGACCAGCCTGGGTAACACAGTGAGACTCTGTCTCTACAAAAAAAATTTAAAAATTAGCTGGGCATGGTGGTGCATTCTGTAGTCCCAGCTACTCAGGCAGGAGGCTCACTTGAGCCCAGGATGTCAGGCTGCAGTGAGCCATGATCATGCCACTGCACTCCAGCCTGGGTGACATAGTGAGACCTTGTTTCAAAAAAAGAAAAAAAAAAAAGCTTATCTGTTTTCTCTTTAAAATTTTTGCCCTAACTTTATAGAAAGAAACATTTGGGGCAATTGAAGGTATTTTATTAACTACAGAGTCTAAGTTTCAGTATTTTAATTGCTACTCTCCATGTACAGCTAAGTTCGAAAGCAAAGACAGGAAGACCTGCCTTGGATGCTCACAAATCACACACTATCAAGGAAACAGAATGACAAGACCTAAAAGTTACTATGTCATATTTACTTTGGAAATTGCCATTATAACGGAAATACAGTTAGACAGCCCAGTTTTAAATTTCTAAATGCTTACAGATTTTATCTAACTAATAAACCTGTGGCTTCATAAACCCACAAAGCTCCTGTGACACTATCTTATTTGAAAAGGGGGTGAGTTTGCCAGGTGTAAGGAAGCAGATGCGATCTACAGATTGGTGAACCGCAAAATGCCTATCTATTTTCAAAGATTATAGGGAGAGCACTGGTGCCATTGGTTAAGATAGCAAATTGATTTCTTCAATAAACTAGTGCTCTCATTCACTCACCACAATTTTCTAAAATTGCCCTTTTGATCTGAAGCTTCCAATCCTAGTCAGACGTAATTTTTTATTTTGGAACACTGAGATCTATACCCTTGAGCTATTTTTTCCTTACATGACCAGAAACACAAACCTTTCTCTCCTCATTCACTCCACTGAAATTGAAGACTTCTCTTTGAATTGGCTTCCATGTTTATTGGCTTTATTTGGCAAAATAAACAAAATTTTTAACAACTAATCTAAAATTTCCTAAGTTTAAAACTTTGCTGACAAATAGGGGTTACCTACCGAGCAGTCAGTCGTGTATTAATTAGGGACTACTCTAGATAGGATGTTTAAATTTTTAGCTTCCCTCTGATGGAATTTGGAATCTGTACCCTGGGAAATAATGGAAAATTAGTATTTGCAAAAATATACCTAAGTATGTGTGTTTATGTATGTTTATATGATGTGTGCATGTAAGTATGTGTACACACACCTACACACACACACACTGATATTCAGTGTTTTGAAATGTGAAGCTTGTGTTTGTATTGTTTTCCCTTTCACTACCACTACTTCTAGTGAGAGTTAATGTTTTTTTCGGGTGTTTTTTGAGACGGAGTCTCGCTCTGTCGCCCAGGCTGGAGTGCAGTGGCGCGATCTCGGCTCACTGCAAGCTCCGCCTCCGGGGTTCACGCCGCCTCCCGGGTTCACGCTATTCTCTTGCCTCAGCCTCCCGAGTAGCTGGGACTACAGGTGCCCACCACCACGCCCGGCTAATTTTTTTGTATTTTTAGTAGAGATGGAGTTTCACCGTGTTAGCCAGGATGGTCTCAATCTCCTGACCTCGTGATCCACCCGCCTCGGCCTCCCAAAGTGCTGGGATTACAGGTATAAGCCACCGCGCCCGGCCTTGGGAGTTAATGTTTTTTGAGAAGTTACTATGTGCACGCACTCTTTTAATCACTTTACATGTATTAATAAAAATCCTACGAGATAGAAACTAATAGTAGCCCCACTTTCCAGATGAGGAAACTCAGGTATAAAGAGTTTAAATCATTTGTCCAAGCCCTACAGTTATTACATAGTAAGAAGGGCTAGTAATGTCGGCACTTTCAAAGGGAACCATGTTAACATGATCACTGTAATGAGGAGTATGGAAAAGCTCCTTTTCTGACTTTCTAGTTGAGTAGGCATTTAGGTTGTAGAACTCCACTAACAAGTCCAGGATAGCTGCAGGAGCAGCAGTAATGATAGTGATGCTGAGAGAATGGATGGTGATAGTGCTCATCGGGATGATGACAGAGATGATGACAATGATGTTATCTATCATTAAGTGAGTACCATGTGCCTGTAATTGTGTGAAGGGCTTTATCTCTCATTTCATGTTACACAACTCTGTGAGGCAGGTACTACCTTCATCTTTCTCTCACAGATGGGAAAACTGAAGTTCAGATGAACTGAACAGCTAACCCAAAACCACACAACTAATAAATGACATAGAGAGAATTAAACACAAACTCTCCAACTCCAGTACTATCATTCCTAATCGTTACAATGTTTTGCCTTCAAATTAATCTTAATAGCGAACATTTACTGAGCATTTATTATGTGCCCAACATTGTTCCAAGTGCCTTTACACATTATTTTCTCAACTACAACTATGAAGTAAGTTGTATTATATGCAATTTAAGAGATGCATTTATTCATTCAATCAACCATTTTATTAAGCAGTCCAGGTTCTGTTTTGGATGCTGAAAATTGAAGAGTGAGGAAAAACAGGCTTTGTTCCTGCCTTCGTAGTGCTTGCAAACAAATGAGAAACTGAAGCCAGAGGGGGAGTGGTCACCTGAGCAAGTCACAAAGCAGGTAACTAACACATATGAGACCTGGATACAGGCAGCCTGCAAATTTTGTATCTTTTCATCACATCTGTATGACAGTCTCAGAAGCGAAGGAAAACCTAGGCAAACAATTCAACGGCAACGTGAAATTATATTAGTCAAGGGCCAAATGAATTTAGAATACAGATCAATGTAGTAAATGGCACCCAAACTTCTGGTAAAAACACGTAGTTGTTGACGGCAAATCATTCATGGTCCACCATCCCAACCCCACAGAGGCTCCAGAGGGCTTTAGGGAGAACCTCCAATATATAAAACTATTGCAGACATGAGGGCTGTCACAGCACTTCCCCATAGATGGGAAATACTCCCTTACATTACTTTCTACCACTTTCCTCTACTAATAATACTATGATTTATAGTAACATTTACACTAATAATACTACCCTAATTATCCCACACTGCAGGAAAGGGTTTTTTTAAGACTTAAATCTTTTTCCATCTTTTCCATACCTTGAGAGGGTAGAAGAAAAAAAAATAAGAAAAAAGAAAGAGAAAGAGGGAGGGAGGAAAAGAGGGAGAGTGAAGAATATGGTCAGTAATGAACAGATCTGAGAAATCACTCAGTACTCCAACATTCCTCCTCCTCATCTTCTTTTCTTCCTCTTCCTTCTTTCTTCTTTTCTTTCTTTTTTTTTTTTTTTTTTTTTTTTTTTTTTTAAGAGACAGAATCTTGCTGTATAGCCCAGGCTTCTGGAGTGCAGTGGCACAATTATAGCTCATAACAGCTTTGAACTCCTGGGCTCAAGTGTTCCTCCCACCTCAGCCTCTCAAAGTGCTGGGATTATAGACACGAGCCACTGCACTTGGCCCCAACATTCTGTAAATAAACGTTTTGGAACTACCCTTCCCACTTGAAATTCTCATTAATTATAGGTTATCTTGGTCCTCCATGGATATTGGCACAGACACAGGTTTGTAGAACACATACTAGTTAGTTTCTATTTAGGGGTCCAGACAGTCATGAGGTAGCCCACTAGTTGGCATGGAGTAGAAGTAGACGCTATGGCCCAATATGGCCAGATGCTTCCCAAACCAAACATTATGCATTAGATCCTTTCCTGTTGCACCAAATAGCAGGCAGTTAATTCACCCCCAAGACAAGCTCCCATTCTAGCTAGACATCATGATTACCCATGATATTTTTCAAAAAACAGTTTGTGGGCTCCTACATCAAACCTAGGAAATCAAATGTTTGAGGATGGATTCCAAGAAATTTATAATTTTTAAAGCTCCCCAGGTAATCTGATGCACAATCAGATGGAATCTCTGCTCTGGAGTAAGTGACAGTGCTGGTTTTCCCACAAGCCAAAAGAAAATGCATCTCACCTTTAAAGAGCACCAAAAGAATTCAGTCCATTTTTAAATGCATTCTGTTTCCTAAAACCACCAGAAAAGTCTACTTTCTCCACTTAATTCCCTCATATGTAATTTAAATTCATTCCCTTTCTTTATCTGTCTCCTCAGCAAAGATAAAGAGCTGGCCTTCACTCTCTACTGAAAAAATATACACAGGTACATTTAAGGTCTGACAGTAAATCATATCCTAACCTGAAACTCCAAAAGCAAAAGTATTAATACCATCAGATACTTCCATTCATTTATTTGCTCATTCATTCAACAAGCATTTCTTAAGCACCAGCTCTGTGTCAGTCCCTGTGAGAGCCAGGAGGTATTTTGTGAGAAACATATTAGCCCAATATTTGAGCAGTTCATAACTTAATGAGAAAGAGAGACAGAAACCAATGAATGCAATTCAGTGCACATGTTACAATGGAGCTACACACAGCGTGCAATGGGAAATGACTTCCTGGAAAATATGTTGCTTAAGGTGAATCTTAAAGAAAAATAGGAGTTAGCCAGGCCAAGAAAGGAGAAAGGAAACTGTGGGCAGACAACAAAATGTTTGCAAATGCATGGAAGCAGAGAAAAAAAAATTGGTACATGCAGGAACCACAAATAATGCATCCTTTATGGAAAAGTTTTGTTGGGGCAGGAAAGGGAAAAGACAAGCTTAGGATCAGATCATAATGGTCTCTTACACCACATAGGGGTGTTTAGATTTTTTCCCGGATATGATGGAGAGCCACTGAACAATTTTAATTGGAAGAGATTTATGGTCAGATTTATATTTTGGAAAAGTCTCACCAACAGAGTGTCCAAGTTTGTCTTGGGGGGTGGATTAACTGCCTGCTATTTGGAGCAACATGAAGGGACCTAGTGTATAATGTTCAGTTTTGAAAAGGTCTGGCCATATGAGGCAACAGCATCTGCTTTTACTCCATGCCAACTAGTGGGCTACTTCACGGCTGTCTGGACCCCTAAGTAGAAACTAACTAGTCTGTGTTCTACAAATCTCTGTCTATGCCAATATCCTTGGAGGACCAAGATAACATAATTAGAATTTCAAGTGGAAATGGGACAACGCTGTAGGCAAAGGACACTGGAGTGACTGAGATCATAAAAACTGGGAGATGAGGAAGTAGATTTTACTGGTGTTTAAGAGCTTGAGTTGTCAGGACTTGGTGACTAATTAGATGGAGCAGGTGAAAGGAACAAAACATCACGGGCCTTCCAGGGCTCTGGAACGAGGTAGGGAGTGTACTAGATTTGAGCATGGGCTCCACACCAGGTTGCTTGGAATCAAAGCCTCATTCTCCCACTTTCTTGATATGTTAATTTGGGAAAGTTATTTAATCTCTCTGGGTATCTGCTTCCTTATCTGTAAAATGGGGATGTAACAGTGGTGTATCTTCCTTGTAAGGTCATTGGAGAATTAAATTAGTTCATGTACAGCATATCAAGTATATAGAACAGTGCTCAGAGCATAATAAATACTATGGTAGTGCTAGGTTTTATAGATGTGACTATCTACTGAGATTCGTTGATTTCCTAGGCTTGGCCCCAAATACTGGAAATGTATAAGATTGATCTCAGACCTCAGAAAATTCAGCACTTTCCCACGTGCACTCAGGTTAGAGGGGTTTAGTCAAACACCGCCCCACAAAGCAGTTCTTGAGATATACTTTCCTATTCCCATTCTTACTGTTTTTATTCTTGTATGTCTAGTCTCTTGGTGCTTAAATTCTTTACTATATGTCTGTGGTCTATGATTTGTAGCATTAAATGTTTTATGTTTAAATATTCATATTTCTTTTCCCATGTTTCCATTATTTTCTAATCTTCAAGGAGTCCAATGATGTTTTTTAAAAAAAGAAATACTATTTTTACATCAACAGTCACCATGCCTGGCCTATTTCGACCCTAACTTTTGTAATCTAAACCAGCAGCATCCAACCTTTTTGGCACCAGCGACAGGTTTCATGGAAGACAATGTTTCCACAGACCAGGGTGGAAGGGTGGTTTGAGGATGATTCAAGAGCATTACAATTATGGTGCACTTTATTTCCATTATTATCACATTGTAATACATAATGAGATAATTATATAATTATACAACTTGCCATAATGTGGAATCAGTGGGGGCCCTGATCTTGTTTTTCTGCAACTAGACGGTCCCATCTGGGTGTGATGGGAGACAGTGACGGATCATCAGGCATTAGATTCTCGTAAGGAATGTGCAACCTAGATCCCTCACATACACAGTTTACAATAGGGTTCAGGTTCCTATGAGAATCTAACGTCACAGCTGATCTGACAGGAGGTGGAGCTCAGACGGTAATGCAAGTGATGGGGAGTGGCTTGCTCACCCACCACTCACCTCCGGCTGCGTGGCCAAGTTCCTAACAGACCACGGACCGGTACCGGGGGTTGGGGACCTGATCTAAACTTTCCTTCTTTTCCTCTGCCTTGGTTCCTGATTCATATTTTAGGGTTCTCCATTTGGCTGCTCCTTGTTCTACAGCTCTTTATTTATGGGTTGGGTTTCTCTCCCTTTTGTATCTATGTTCTAGATTCACGACTTTCTAATACTTTTATTTAACTCATGCCTTTAGATATTCCATTGTACAAAAACAGAGAGAACCACTTTCTGTGACGCCCCAGGCTAGCTCATTATGATAACGTTAAAACAAAACAAAAATCCCCAGATATGTGCAACTTATGAATAGATATCTATTCTCGGTGGAATGAAGAAATCTGGTTTTATTTTGTAAAGCTCACTTTGTGGGTGCTTGATAAACTATACTAAGCTTTAAATTACCATACTGGGTATCCACAGGAGAGGATGAATGCTGCATACCAAAAACCCTTTCCTCCACTAAGCTTACTGATTACAATTGGAGTTTCCTCAAATGAGCTTGTTTGATAATTTGTCTCATTACTACTGAAAAGGAAATGAAAATCAAGGACTTGAGGGCTGGAAGCGGTAAGCAAATATGATCAAAGGTTATATTGTATGAGATGTTGGTTTCATGAAAAGCAAAAAAAGAAAGACCAGTGTCATATCAAGTAATGTATATATATTATAAACTTTTAAACTATTAATTAAGCTAGTGCATGCTAATATTACAAGCCATAGAAAGTAACTGTATGTGAATAATCTTAAAGCATCAAGTACAGATGTCTTTAAATGCAAACCAAAGTACAGATGATGTAGAAAACCAACCCTGAGTGCCATTTATTACTTTCCTACTAATTCTAGGTTTAGAATGTACTTTGAATTTGATTGCCCAATTACCCACATCTATATTATATCATCTCGAAGCATCATTACGACATCAGCCTCGATCTTGTGGGAAGGACCGTAAACAAAGGCCAGTTGACTAAAGATAGATCATTACTGACACATCCACAATAAGGGAGGTAACTAGGAGTAATGAGTATAATCAAGAGAAGTAAATTTAGGCTAAATACCAAGAAAGAATGTTCAACGGTGAGGACAGATTAAGGCAGGAACCTTCCAAGATAAGTGATAAAGATCACGGAAACACTTAAATCCATGATGAACAGCTTTTCATTCATAAGGGTGTTTGATCAAGGATTCCAAACAGTGAGAGAACTAGAAAGGGGCTGGGGGGTGGGCAGGGAAACACTCTCATTTTCATTTGGGAAAATTAGACAAATAGTGTGACTGTGATTTCCTTACAAAACAAGAAATGTGCTTTCCAAATCAGTCCCTCACAACGAGTATTAGGAAACAGTGTTGTGGAAAGTACTTGGAATCCGAATATTCTGTGCTCAAATCTCACTCCCATTATTTACCAGGTGAGTAAACTTTAGCAGATATCTAACCTTTCCAAACCTCAGTTTCCTCAACTGAAAAATGAGTATAGGAAAGTCTGGCTTGCAGGGTTACTATAAAGTTTAAACATGGTAACACATAAATGAATCCAAGGGTTAATTATCAAGCACAGAATACTGCCTGGAATACTGTAAATATTTAATAAATGGTAGCGATTGTTATTATTAGATTTCAACTTTAACTTTCATGAAGCATTTTGATCCACTACCATTCACAAATAAGATATTTTTCTTCAAAATAATCAGTAAGTCTCATTGCTGCTTTGCAGATTATCATGCTTTCAAATCCAAAAATTTTCCAGACATCTTGCAAAGTGAGGTTAAGATAGTTGCTATTTTAGGCATTAATTCATAAAGTTTCTATGCATCCTTAGAGTTGGGTCATTTGCCTCCTCACACTCTTGTATCCACTTCTTTCCTTTTAAATATAAAGAATAAATTATGAATTTTAAACTTTAGTTAACCAGAATGTTAAAGAACTGGGATGTTCTGGTATATCATATTCTAATTTAATTTTTCTGACTAAGTAGAAATTTATTTTTGTCTAAATACTCAATATAAAAAATATATTAACACATGCTATTAGGACTTTCTGCATTGGAAGTCATATATCATTAATGTAATCTAAACTTTCTGTAAAGATGACAGTACCCCATCACCATTATCCTGAGCATTAATTATCATTGTAAAATACTGTAAATGGTAAAGTGTATAAGATTAAGTTACCTCATACTGACCCATTCTCTTGAAGTTGTTTTAAATTAAATAAATACCTAGAATCTACTTGTGTCTTCTAAATGTTAAATGAGGATGGGGGAGGAGCAGGGGCTGATAATTTAAGATGTTTCTAAAGGTCTGGTAAGTTGATAACAATAAAAAAGAAATGTTAGGTGTGTTACTAATGGAGCAAGTAAGCATACTTTGTACTCCAACTTATAAAATCATAAATGAACCAATTAAATGAAAATGGTGTAGCTTTCACACATCAGTTATGTTATCAAAAAAGTTTTTCAATAAGTTTATGCACTTTTAATCAGCAACAGCCTTAGTCAGTTAAAAAAAAAAAAAAAAAAAAAAACTCTGAAGCATTCAGAGCCTATAGATCTAAACCAGACAAAACAAAGCCTCATAAATGTGTTTGTTCATTAATTTTTAAAAAGCCAGACTTTGAGTTGTTATCATGTCAACTGGCACCAAACCATACTCAATTTAGTGCAACTACAAAGTGGAACCCATAGTCTACAATGGCAGCGTTTTTGATCACACTAATTAACAACCATTTTTTTTAAAATAAACAGATATGAGTCTAATTGCCTTTTTTACATAAGAAAGGGAAGATCTTAAAAGTAAAAACATGCACAAGAAAGATCAGACAAATGCCACTCAGACAGATAAGCAAAGTGTGTGTGAAAGGAACCCAGAGGAAGTCTGGGTTCTCACTGGGATCGACAGCCCAATGGAGCAAAGGGAATGAGTCGCTCAGAAAGGTTAAAGGGAATCCAGAGGTGCAACACCTGTAACTACCTATCCTTTCATCTTATCCCCTCACAAGGGGATTGTACCTCAGTGTGTAATGTGATAGGCAGTAGCAGGCCTGATACTCCTAATTAGGAGAGAACCTCTTATTACAGACAAATCATTCCTTCCACCTTAGCATGCACTGCCAGAAGAGGATGTTCAAAGGTAAAACTGTGGACTGGTTCTCTAAGTCCCAGATGCGTTACTTCAATTTTGTGAACAAAGAATGAGCCCCTAGATCACTGGCCTGTGTTTTCTAAGGCCCCCAAATGGTTAACATAAGTTGAATTGTACTTGTTTCCATAGACTCTATTTTGATTTAAAAACCAACAGCTAACTGTGTGCATGCTGA
Organism: Pongo pygmaeus; assembly: GCF_028885625.2. NCBI lineage: Eukaryota > Metazoa > Chordata > Mammalia > Primates > Hominidae > Pongo > Pongo pygmaeus. The sequence continues at coordinate 25,509,291 of NC_072383.2, forward strand.
ATTTTTCATCTTTCTAGCCTGTAAAATCAATTCCTGAGGACACTCAGAGAAGCCTTCGGTTGCCAGAGCTATCAATAAGAACATTATCAGACATACTACCTTATGTTAATTAACAAATAATATGCTAACTAATATGCTATATATACACTGTATGTTATCTAGGATGTAAAGTAAGCCATGAACTACATAAACATAATTTTAAAACAATACCTATTGTGTTACCTGTGGTGAGCTATTTTAATGTATAGACAATATAATCAGCTTATCACTCATTCTGCAGTACAAAATATCAACAATCTATGAAATAATAATTTAAAAATCATTTATCTGATTTTAACCTCTACAAAGAATTTTTCCCCTTTGGTTATTTACAGTACATTGACTACTCAAAAACATTACTCTTTCTATTAATCTTTATATCCCCTGTTCCTAGAATAGTACCAAGCAGAGAGAGAGCTTTCCAAAGTGTCTGAGGGAGTCCGTTTTAAAACTAAGCAAATATGATCAGCATAAATTTTTATCTACACTCATAAGCTTGAAGCTGAAACCAACGCTGTACTGGTAAATGTTTAATAATCAACTCTCTCCAAGAGAAAAAAAAAAACAACTCTCATATGTAGTGTTTGCAGATTTCATGGTGAGATGCCCAAGATGGCAGATTTCAAGCTACCCTGCCCCCACGAAGTCACTGAACACAGTTGGGAGGAGATGTAGGCAAGTGGCTCACAGGAGCGGGTGCAAGCCCACAGAAGCCAGCTCTCACGCCACTTGTGGAAACTCAAAACCCTTTTAAAGTACAACACAAATTCCCAACAATAGAATTTAAGTTGCCTCTGGTGTTTTCAACTGTCTCCATTTGTGAAACTTCACTATTTAAATTTAAATATTTGAATCTGTTGTCTTCAGATCTGACAGAACTTTGAAAATGTTTTTAGGTTTTTTTCCTCCAGATCAAACAACCAAAACATATAGTTCAATTGCTGTTGAACAAATTCAAATAACACTCATTGTAAGAATTCGAGTACAGGTGTAAGACTGAGCCTCCCACATCTGATTAGAGTTGGCCCTCAATCAGAAAGAAATATCGAAGGTCTGGCCTCTCTAGTCCTTATCCAATACCTGATGTATTTTCCAGCATCTGTAACTCAGAGAGAGATCTATAATCGAAGAGTTTTTATGTTATTTTGATGTTAATTTAATCAAGCTACTCTGCATGTCTGACTGATGTTTGTAGATACAATAAGAGATGAAAAACAGGCAATGCTCAGCAAAACTAGAAAATCAGTTAATACATGATAAAGATTCTGATTAATCAAAAATGGATCTAATAAAGATTGGCCATTTTACAGCATACTCAACTTTAAAAGAAACACTTACATAAAACATAAACATGGTTTATTTGTATAAAGAATGCTGTAAATTATTGTTATCTTAAGGACTAAATACCCGGAAGACATCAACTAGATATTAGAGAAAGTTATCAGTTCTGAAGAATCATTTTAAAATGTGAAATAAAACAATGAGATTTTATAAATATTTTGTCATATATAAAACTTATTTATAGGTATATAATTTTTGCTTAGATAGATCTTGGTTTAAAAGGTTTCTCAGACAAAATCCCTTCTAGAATGACTTATCTAATAAAACTAGTTCCCTATCAAAAATAACTAGGCTTACAAAGAAGAAAACTGATTGTCTGTATTTGGTGCCTTCAAATTATGTTTGGATAACAGTGTGGATGATCCCCCAGTGTGACATCATTTGAAATTTTGATATCTATCATGGAGAAATTTTGTTCTGTGCAAAAAATGTAAAAGATTACTTTAATAATAATTGTAAATGATTTTCTGTAATTATGACTTTTTTTGTTTGTTTTTGAGACAGAGTCTAGTTCTGTCACCCAGGCTGGAGTGCAGTGGTGTGATCTCAGTTCATTGCAATGTTTGCCTCCCAGGTTCAAGCGATTCTCCTGCCTCAGTCTCCCCGGTAGCTGGGATTACAGGCGCACACCACCACGCCCGGCTAATTTTTGTATTGTTAGTAGAGACGGGGTTTTACCATGTTGGCCATTCTGGTCTCGAACTCCTGACCTCAAGTGATCCACCCGCCTTGGCCTCCCAAAGTGCTAGGATTACAGGCATGAGCCACCACACATGGCCTTATTATGAAAATTCTTAATGAGAAATTTTTTTGAGACTAAGTCTCACTCTCACCCAGGCTGGAGTGCAGGGGCTCGATATCGGCTCACTGCAACCTCTGCCTTCCAAGTTCAAGTGATTCTTCTGCCTCAAGCCTCCCGAGTAGCTGGGATTACAGGCACGCACCACCATGCCCAGCTAAATTTTGTATTTTTACTAGAGATGGGGTTTCACCATGTTGGCCAAGCTGGTCATGAATTCCTGACCTCAGCCTCGGCCTCCCAAAGTGCTGGGATTACAGCCCTGAGCCACTGCGCCCAGCCCTTAATGAGAATTCTGTATGAACTTACATTGTCATGTGTTTTGCTCTGTGTCTACTCTTTTCTTTTTAGTTCTACACTTCATTTGAAATGGAAAATAGTACAATTCAATAAATTATCAAGTTAATAATACATATTTTATACCATTTCTGCGAGTATATCAAGATTTAGTATATTAAACATCCATTAAAAACAAAACATGGTTCAAGTCTCTCCCTTATAGGAGCATAAGCCTCTCGAAGGCAGAAATCGTGTACTGTTCATCTTTGCATCCCTAGCACCTAGCACAGTATCTTAAGCACATACACCAGAAATGTTTATGAACTGAGCTGAAGTTGGTAGTGATGAGTGTGATGTGAAAAGGCGTGAGCAACACTCTGAACTGTGAGGACCTGCACCGTCACCTCTCCTGTGTTCTTGGCTCTGACCATCCTCGGCTTCATCACTGTACTGGAACAATGAGTACCCAGCAAGAGCTAGAGTACACTTCATAAAGTACAGAAATCGGTTTTATTGGAGGAAAGTCAACAGGCTAACTCTAAACTTTAATTAGAAGCAGAAGAGAGCCAGGCGCAGTGGCTCACACCTGTAATCCCAGCACTTTGGGAGCCCAAGGCCAGAGGATCGCTTGAGCTCAGGAGTTCAAGTCCAGCCTGGGCAACAATGTGAGACTCAATTCCTACAGAAAATTTAAAAACCAGCCAGGCATGGTAGCATGTGCCTGTGGTTCCAACTATTCAAGAAGCTGAGGCGGGAAGATCGCTTGAGCCCAGGAGGTCAAGGCTGCAGTGAGCCATGTTCATACCACTGCAGTCTAGCCTGGATGACAGAGCAAGACCCTGTCTCCAAAATAAATTAAAAAAAAAAAAAAAGCAGAGGAGAAAATTTTACAATCAGCTCCTTGAAGGGAAAGCCAGCGCTATGGCATCTAACATGTGCTAGGCAGTGCTACACAAGCATGGTGTGAGGACCACTGTCCCTTTCCAACTGTTTGTTCCTGGTGTTTGAGGAAAGGGATACAGCATCTAAGAGTAAGAAATAGAAACATTTATAACATTTATGACTGAATCCTTATATGTCTGTTGAATCTAACAGTGAAAAATCAGGGCTTGGATTTTGTATATCTCTGGTTTTCTTTTTTCCTTCTTTTGAATCCATTCTTACTGTGTTTTCTAACAGCCTTAGTCCATGACAGATTAGAAATGTGAAGGAAAAACTGGCCCTCATCACAGATCTTTGCAAAGCGCTCACGTAGAGTACTGCTGCTCCAGAGAACTCAACTAGAACCCATAAATAGACATTCTACAGTGGCCAGTTTGGGGTCAACCATTAAAGCGAAACAAAACAAAGCAGAAAAAGCCTTTCAACAATGAAAACTGTCCAACAGTAGAAATGGCTGACCTGAACTGTAGTGAACCTATGTCACCGCAGTTGTTCAAGCAGGAGTTGGACAACTGAAAGAGGCTGAGACTCCTCCAGCCCAGGCCCCCACGGCACTCTCTGCTTCCCTCTTCCAAGTTACCACACTGCACTGCATTTGTCGATATGTGTTGGCTTACCCCATTAGAGTGGGAGTTCCTTGAGAGAAGGAACAGTGTTTATTCACCTCTGTTTGGTCCTAAACACAGTAGAAGCACACAAAAGTTTACTGCAAAAATAAATATCTACCATAGAGACTGAATAAAGTGATACTGAAGAACTAGTCTGTGATTCAGTGATTTATAAGAATGAGAATTTGGCTGAACATCGTGGCTCACACCTGTAATCGAAGCGCTTTGGGAGACCAAGGAGGGAGGACCATTTGAGGCCAGGAGTTCAAGACCAGCCCAGGCAACAAAACAAAACCCCTCCCAAAAAAAAAAAAAAAAAGAGTTCATTCCAAGCTAAAGAAAACCTTAAAACACATTTCCAAAATAAGGTAACATTCCAAAATTAATACCACTATAGCCTCCCAATAATATTTCTATTTGTATACTCATATCTCATATATAAATTCTAAGACTGAGATTTAACTTTTCTTTTTTTTTTTTTTTTTCCTGTTTAGATGGAGTCACACTGTGTTGCCCAGGCTGGAGTTCAGTGGCACGATCTCAGCTCACTGCAACCTCCACCTCCTGGGCTCAAGTGATTCTCCTGCCTCAGCCTCTCGAGTAGCTGGGATTACAGACATGTGCCACCACACTAGGCTAATTTTTGTATTTTTAGTAGAGACGAGGTTTTGCCATGTTGACCAGACTGGTCTCGAACTCCTGACCTCAAATGATCCACCCTCCTCGGCCTCCCAAAGTGCTGGGATTATAGGCGTAAGCCACTGCGCCTGGCTTACTTTTTTTACATTGCTATATGCTATACTAGATTTAGTGAGTTTTATGACTCATATACAATCATAAATTTACCACCTGAATGTTGAAAATGGCCACTGTTAGCCGTTTTCAGAAACATTAAATGACCTAGGTATGACAGACACATTGAAAATATATTTCTCAGTACTGTAGAATAATGGCATTTTCAGTGTAATTATAAGAAACTACTTTTAAGGAAAGATACAAATCCCTCAAGTCTTCTGGGTTTCAGCTTCTATTTGAAATAAGATGAATATTGTTGTCTCTTTATCAAATACTATTAAAATTGAAGCGCTTGGTAAAATCGTTTAGCTATAAGTATTATTTATTTTTCTTATCATTTTTTACAATTTACCTATAGTTAGATAGAAGTATTAATCATTTAGATATATATATAATTTACAAGCACAGTTTCTTTCTCTTGAAGTCTATTAAAACAAAAAAGTTACCTTTAATAGCAGCTACCAGTTAACAAAATAACTTGCCTAAGAATTACACATTTTGTTAGCTTATCAAAATGATTTTTAGGTTAACAGAACAGCAAAAACTTTCCAAAAAGAAACTGAAACCCCTCAAAATCAATATAATTAAATATTTAAAAGTGAATTTGTCTAACACCTAAGGAATTCAGAATCCAGAACTGTCTACTTGTGACATCGAAATGTTTTTGGCCATATATTGAAAAAGCTTTTAAATTACTACTGAAGTGTGAGAATTAATCTTGAATTTTCTTCTTTCATTTGACTTATCATAAAACGTTAGCACTATTTAAACACAGTTTATTGTATTTGATATTAAAATCCCAGGTTCATAAAGGATCAAATTTCCATTTATCCATTAAGATCACCAAAGCATACATCTACTTCTTTCTGTTTGTACTTTTCTCATTTTATTATTTTCTTGAAAGAAGAGAGACGAAAGTGCTGTCCTATAAAGCTGTAACTCAATAGCTTCATCAGAACACTGCAATGTTTACCTTAAATCCACAGATTTCATGGTTTATAAAAAGAATTGTATTCTTTTCCACCTACTTAAAGAAAGATCTCTCCACCCAGATGACTGGGATGAGGGCCAATCCCTCAAGCTCCATTAATTCTAAACTGAGCTTATTACTGTTCCTGTTTCACCTGCTCATGTCCTTCCTATGCTCTGTTTCTGTTAATGGTACTACAGTAGCATTCTCTTAGTTACCTGAAACAAGAAATCTTTGGAGCATTATTTGTCAGTCCTCTTGCTTTTCTTCCACATCCTGTTGCACTCTTGACAATTCTTCCACTGAAGTCTTTTATTCCATCCATTTCCTCCATTGCATTCTCACACTAGCTCAGGACCTCACCATCTCTTGCTTGAACCATTATCCCAATTCCTTCTCCATTTCATTCTACTTATATATGCCAAATGAAACTTTCCTGAAAGAATTAAGGAAGGCACCACTAATGTGATTCCCTTGCTGGGAAATCTTCAACATCATTCAGATGCCTGACAAATAACATCCAGCTTATTGAAGGACTCCTATTATCTGGTTCCAATCTACTCTTCGAGCTCCATTTCTCACTATTTTCCCCATTGACAGTATGAATGGATACCTTCTTTAACCTAGCCAATCTGAACTTCTCATTGTTCCCATCAAATATTCCAGTTTCTTAACTCTGAGTATTCATTCACATCCACGTAGTTCTCTCTACATGAAATGCCATTTGTCTGCATCTTTGCATGTTTAAATTCCATGCATTCTTTAATATGTAATTCAAATGCCAACTCTCTGGTAACTCTGACCACTCCTCTCCACACCCCACTGCTGTCCCATTAGAAGTATGCACAGTAATTAACATCTCATCTCTCTTATTGTGTCATTTTCTACCCTGTGTATTTGTTTTATACATGTTTTATCTCCTATACTAGAAAATAAGGCAGCACCTATTAAGTGCTTACCTCGGCCAAGCACTAGCTAAGCACTTTACATAAATATGTATGACCTCATTTAATCTTTGCAACAACTGTTTTGCAATTGAGGAAAATGAGCTAAAGAGAGGTTAAATAACTCACCTAAGACCACACAGTTCTTGAGTGGTATGTGGAATGTATCTCCAAATCTGAAGTCCATAAGACAATACTTGCACATATTATAATTTCAATAAAAATATATTAAAGGAAAAAGCCCTACAAAATCTTACACTGGAAAATATCAAAGGAATATTCAGGTATTTATTCATTTTTTGGGGGGGGGAACAGAGTCTCACTCTGTCATCCAGGCTGGAATGCAGTGGCACAATCTCAGCTTACTGCAACCTCTGTCTCCCAGGTTCAAGCAATTCTCCTGCCTCAGCCCCCCAAGTAGCGGGGACTACAGGCGCCCACCACCATGCCTGGCTAATTTTTGTATTGTTAGTAGAAGTGGGGTTTTACCCTGTTGGCCAGCCTGGTCTCGAACTCCTGACCTCAAATGATCCACCCACCTCGGCCTCCCAAAGTGCTGGGATTAAAGGCGTGAGCCACTGTGCCCGGTCCTGGAGAATTATTTTAAAAACCATAATAGTTAATTCTTATTTGATATGTATTAAGCATAGGCAAATTTCTAAGAACCTGATTACCCGACTTCAAGTTAGGTAATTGAATGGAACAGAATAGAATACCCAGAAACAAATCCACGCACCTAAAGTGAACTCATTTTCAAGAAAAGTGCCAAGAACATACACTGTAAAAAAGACAATCACTTCAATAAATGGTGTTGGGAAAACTGGATATCCCTGTGCAGAAGAATGAAACCCAGATCCCTCTTGCCATATACAAAAATCACATCAAAATGAATTGAAGGCTTAAATCTAAAACCTCAAACTATGAAACTACTATAAGAAAACATTGGGGTAAATCTCCAGGACATGGGACTGGGCAAAAATTTCTTGAGTAATACCCCACAAGCAGGCAGCCAAAGCAAAAATTAACAAATGAGATCGCAAAATGTTAAAAAGCTTCTGTGCCACAAAGGATATATTCAACAAAGTGAAGAGACAACCCACAGCATGGGAGAAAATATTTGTAAACTACCCACCTGACAAGAGATTAATAACCAGAATATATAAGGAGTTCAAACAACTCTATAGGAAAAAAATCTAATAATCTGATTTAAAATGGGCAAAAGATTTGAATAGACACTTCTCAAAAAAAGACATACAAATGGCTAACAAGCATACGAAAAGGTGCTCAACATCATTGATCATCACAAAAAGGCAAATCAAAACTACAATGAGATATCATCTTACCCCAGTTAAAATGAAAGGCAGTAACAAGTGCTAGCAAGAATTTGGAGTAAAGGGAACCTTCATACTCTCTTGGTGGGAATGTAAATTAGTAAAACCACTATGGTGACCTGTTTGGAGTTTCCTCAAAAAACTAAAAATAGAGCTAGCGTATGATCCAGCCATCCCACGGCTGGGTATGTATCCAAAGGAAAGGAAATCAGTATATCAAAGAGATATCTACCTACACCCCCGTGTTTGTTGCAGCACTTTTCACAATAGCCAAGATTCAGAAGCAACCTAAGTGTCCATCCACAGATAAATGAACAAAGAACATGTGATACATATACACAATGAAGTATATTCAGCCATGAAAAAGAATGAGATCGTATCATTTTCAACAACATGGATGGAACTGGAGATCAATATGTTAAGTAAAATAAGCCAGGCACAGAAAGAAAAACATTGCATATTCTCACTTATGTGTGTAATCTGAAAATCAAAACAATTGACTTCATGGAGATAAAGAGTAGAAGGATGGTTATCAGAGGCTGGAAAGGGTAGTGGGGGTGGGGGGTTGGAAGGATGCAGAGATGGTTAATGAGTACAAGGAAATAGTTAGAAAGAATGAATAAGACCTAGTATATGATAGCTCAACAGAGTGACTATAGTCAATAGGGAATTTAATTGTATATTTAAAAATAACTAAAAGAGTATAATTGGACTGTTTGTAACACAGAGGATAAATGCTTGAGGGGATGAATACCCCCATTTTCCATGATGTGATTATTATGCATTGCATGCTTGTATCAAAACATCTCATGTACCCCATAAATATATATACTTACTATGTACCCACAAAAATTGAAAATAAACAATGTTTTTAAAAAAATAATTCTAAGAACCTGGACAGTAGTAACTCATTTAATTCTCAGAGCTACACAATTCCTATTTTCAGAAGAGGATAACAGACATACAAAGACACAACTAAAAAGCCTTGCCCAGGTTCCCACAGCTAGCAGAGATCCAGGGGAGAAATGTAGATGGGGGTGGTCTGGCACTGGAGCCCACCTGCTGAACCGTGGTGCCATGCTGCTTTCTCAACACTGGGCTTGCTTCTGTGCTCAAGGGTCTCAGTGAAGTCTGCCTCATCTGCTGGCATGGTACCTAAATTTAACTGAATTCTGAGATATATTAAAATTAATTCTTAAAACATCCTTCGATGCATCTGCCTAATGTGATCTGGGAGAACTCTGATTATTCATAATCATAATAGTTAATATAGCCATCAAAAGCCTTGTAGGAGAAAAGACTTTAAGGAGGAAAAACAAAACATGGGAATAGAAGAATTATCTTTAATTTCAGCCAGTAGAGGGAAATTGTCCTTCGCCTCGGTAACCATCCTATGCAACACCTATCAACAGCAACAACTCTTAAGGCAACAGGAGAAGTAGCTAGTGCTGCCATTTATGCATGGATACACTGTACACTCACACATTGAGAAAGATTCCCATATGGGAAAAGAAAGAACATAAACAAAAGAAATATGCCAGCGTAGGAACAGAAATTGCCCTTAAATGACAGTTTCTCTTGACACAGAATGAAAGATAAGTATAATTCACCAGAGGAAAGAATGAGGAAATCAGGACATCTTTCATTTGGCAATGATAACATATTAAGAACAATTTTACTCATAGATTTTTCAGTCTTTGAAATGTTGACACTCAGCATTACCAGAAATGGCGTTCTCCCCACTACTATCACTATTACCCATTATCAATATACACCAGTGTAAAGATGTAGCTGTTGATCAGTGTGCAATGTTAGATCTCCTAAGAAATAAAAATGTTTACACCTTTTTATTGAAATTCAATTTCAATCTGTCCAACCCTTCTACAAATAGTATATTTATAAGCCAAGTATATCCAAAAAGTAGTTGTTTCAAAGTTTTTCATTCTATAAAATGTATATTTCAGGATAAGTCTTCATTTATGATTTCATTTTATGATACTACTTTTAATTTGTGTAGAATGTGTTTTTAAAGGACTACACAGAGCAAAGGAAAACCACATAAATGTGGATTAATGAAACACTATGCACACTTGAAATGTAAATAAGAGTATTGTGAATAAAAGATTGTTCTAAATTATCTCACTGATAGATGTATGTTACTTTTGTCAACAGTCTCTAAATGCCAAGTCAAGTTTATATGCCTGCTACTTAGCATGCGTGTGTAAATATACAAATATACATATATAAATATAAACATATGTACAAAAAACATATTTCCCTGCAATCACTACCCCAGTGTCTTAGCTAGAATAAAAATAAAGTTAAAACAATGTTTAGGATGACTCAAATTCAGTTACAATGATACTTATTTCCTTGTGAAATGATACTTATTTTCAACAAACCATTCATTTGTTGACTAATGAGAGGAACATTTTAGATAGATTCTTCAATTTTCCTTTCAAAAGCATTAGGCTTTCCAAATCTTCCAAAAGAAAACTGTGTTTTGAAGATAATGTTTCTTTTTATTTTACCCAAAACAATACAAAAGAGAATAATAATGTGTAGAATTTTTCTGGACAGTGAAAACACCAGGTGAATTAACTTAGCTCTATGGCAGTTTTCTCTTTCAGTTTTTATGGGCTTTTCTAAATCACTTACCCCAGAAACTAAACCTTGTTTTGGGCATCCCCATTCTCTTTCCCTTTAATTCACTTATGTAAATGCACCATAAGTTTTCCTCTCAGATGAGATGCTAATTATGAGGGCAGTCTTGTTAATCAAAACTAAAGCAAATGAGTACTTGTGTATTTTACCATCATTCCAGTTTGCAAGGACAAAGGAACTCCTTTGTATTTAACGTTGCATGAACCATCATGCAGCCTCTCGGTCTCTTAACAAAGTTGCCTGGCGACATAGGTCATTTTACCTATGATGGTGGTAAGCTTATGGCATCAATACCCACCTTACCTAATTGTTCACGTGAGCTGCTGAACACTTAGCTACCGGGTAACAATAATTTGGCTCCAATGAGCCTAAATTGGATACAAATTAGTTTTCCTAAGCATTTTTCATGTTTTAAACTGCACACATAAAGCTTACTTTATGAACACACTTTCTGCATTCTCTTTAGTAATTCTCTCTCAAAACAACACGTAAAGTCTTCAAAGTGCTTTTTCTAAATTCTTTTAAAATCATTCTTTATGTAAGAAAATGTGCTAAATCAGATATATATTATGTCACAAAGACAGAGATAAATTATATTTGTATTGTCCACTACATTCCAAGTTTGTATATGCTGCTGACTTAAAAGCGCTGTGAGAAATTTGCAACGTTTATATTATTGATAAACATCATTTTGCCTGTATGGAGAGTCCTAGGTCTCAAAAGCCTTACCAAAGAGTAAATTTGGCTATTTATCATGTCTCTTACCATAGTACTCATTTAGCCAAGCTGTATATATTTAGTTCTTCTAATCTTTTCTCATAAGTCAATCCCTTCGACTCATTAATCTTGTTACTTGTCTCTGATTGTTTCCATTTGGTTTACTAGGAAGGCAGAATTTTCTAAAGACTTTCCCCTCTTCTTAATTTCATTCAAAGAATTATAAACTTCTTGAGGGCAAGGACCACATTTTCCTGAATTAAAAATGAGTCACAGAAATAAGATGCCTTATTGGAGATAATCTTGAATTACCATGCCGCCTTTTGCTAGCTGACACTGTTTTAAATCATATTAATTAGGAACACTGCATTTGTTGCTTCTTTCTTCTAGGAAACAATAAATCACAGCTGAACACCTTCAGACCTTTGGACTATGGTGGGCCTATGTGTGTGTGTCCATGTTTGTGTGTAGGTTTGTGTTCGTGTGTGTGTTGGGATTTCTTACTATTGTTGAATGACTTGTGATAAAATAACTCTCTTAAAGAAACTGAATTACATTTTCCCAGTGGGAATTAACATTTTGTATGCATAGTAACAAAACAGCCCTTGTTTTCCTTGAGAAAATCGTGTCAAAAAGATTTCTGAAATCACTTTCCAGTGAACACTCAGGACCTTTTTCCATCAAATTATGATAGCGTTAATTAACTCATATTCTTCTCAACCCCCTGTTTTGCATAAAGTTGAATCCAAAAAGTTTAAATCTGGAGGTAGAAATAAAACATAAGTAAATGATAAAATTAATAATGTAAAACCCTTTACTAAAGATCATTCTTAAAAACATATGGAAAATAAATACTTTTGTATTCAGAGCAGTCAGAAACTCTGAGGGCTAGAAAGATAAAAAGTTGATCCAGGAGTTGGAATTTAAGGGAGGATTTACAAGGTTCGGACAGATGGAGAAAGGAATAAGAGTATTTAGGTATTAGGAAAATGGTCTGCACAGAAAAGTGGAGATGGGCTCAAGCAAAATAGAAGAAGGAAACACAAGTTATTCAACAGAACACTAAGAATATATCACAGCAGAACAAAGCCAGTAAAATGTGAATACCGCATCCCAACAAATAATAATGAAAACATAGGCCAGATGATTAAAATAACATTTGGAGGATTCTCGGCTTCAACTTATATAAATAATTCCAAGATTTTTCTAGCCTTGATAATCAAAACTTCTACATTGGAAGCTATTAAAAATAACTTTACCAGTATTTCAGATTAGGATATGAGTAGCTTAGAACTGGCATTAAAAGCACAGAATTGTCCAAACAAATAGTGAAAAACGAATTGTTTAAGAGTTAAAAAACATTTTAGTGATGTAGGGGAAAATGACTCGACCAGAAAGGCTCCAATTCACAGTTTCTCTGCCTTTGGCTTTCTGCGTGGCAACTATTCTGTAATTGGTTTTCTTTTATCTCTAAAATGCTTACAATAACAAGTACCCTTACCATTTGTTGTGATGACTAGGAAAAAAAAATGTATCTAAAGAGCACCTAGAAATAAATGTCTGGTATCTAATAGTTATCAATAATTGGTAACTATTACTGTTATGTACTTTTCCACACTAAGGCCTACAATATGATTAAAAATGTTTTTATCATCCCTCCCCTCAACCCTAAAATGCTTGTCTTCCTTTTTCCATCTGTCAAAAACATGTGGGTCTTTCAAGCAGCCACATTTTACACATATTCAGTACACGCCTCCTGCCAATATTTCTTTCCCCGCAGGCCTTTTCAATTTTTATAAATGTTTTGAGATGCAACATATATAAAAGATAAACTGACAATCCATATACCTTTCTGTTGTTATTGTTGTTGTTGCTGCTGTTGAGACAGGGTATCTGTTGCCCAGGCTGGAATGCAGTGGTCCCATCATAGTTCACTGCAGCCTCAATCTCCTAGGCTCAAACCATCCCCCCACCTCAGTCTTCCAAGTAACTGGGACTACAGGCACTAATTTTTAATTTTTTTTGTAGAGACAGGGTCTTTCTGCATTGCCCAGGCCAGTCTCGAACTCCTGGCCTTAAGTGATCCTCCCATCTTGGCTTCCCAAAGTGCTGGGATTATAGGCATAAGCCACTGCACCTGGCCCCCTATGCCTTTCAGTAGATAATGTGAAACTCAAGGATCTCAAAACCTGAAGACTCAGACGTCACCTGGTCCAGCCACTACCCGAAGTGTGAGTTTCTTCTCTAACATCCCACCAAGTAATTAAATTTGCCTGTGTGGAGTACGTCCAGGAAGGGCACTCTTTCTAATGAAAGCCAACTCCAATCTGAACCAGTTACAATGAGAGGCTCTTCCTTTGACTGAGCCCACTATACCTCACTCCCTCTAAAAACTGCATAAGAAAGAAATCTAGGTACACTTATGTCCACAAGTCTTTCCCATTTGGGAGCTACCTTGTCCCCTCTGGCCTCTCTTCTGGATCTTTTTCAAGCCCCCTCATCATTCTGGTCATTATCCCCTATAATCCTTTAAAGCTATGACTTAAAGCTAGTTAAAAATAAGACTCATGGAATGTAACAGAGTAGTTTCAGGCCCACATCAGCAATACAGCTCTTTTTCTAGATGTTCAACTTCTGTTAATGTGACCCAACATCATTCTAGTTTTAGGCACAGCCTAAGCAGTGTTACCAACACCACAATGTTAACACGTACGGAGTCCCTTAAAACCATTAAACTCTTTCTTTCCCTTGTCATATGAGGAAATCACTTCTTCAGCATCTCCATGTGTGTAGACTTGATGTTGATCCCAGTAGCAATTCCCCCCAGCTGAGACGAATTTGCACCTTGATACTGGTAAACAACACACTGCTCATTTATTCCAGGCTGGTAGGCTCTTCAAACGTGCTCATTCTACCAGCTCATGGGGAGAGTGAGTTATATATTATGGTCAGGGACACAGCCCTCTAGCAAGACACTAGAAGTTTTCACTATTATATAAATCCACGGAACCAGCATTCTCTGTCTCTAATGTTAAATAATTCTAAAGAATATTTAAACTTCTGATTTGCTAAAATGAAAATTTGATCAAAGAAGTTAATATAAAGCTTTTCACTGAACATCCTAGCTCCCTACACCCCACTATATCTGTGAATTAGTCTTTGAAAACACTGTAGATTTCCCAATAATCTAGAATTAGAAACAATAGATTTATGTCTCATTTCATTTATCTGACAACAAAAGTTAAATTTAAAAGCTTAGGAAAATGTTTCTTTATAAGTTTTCCAAACTAAACTACATTATATTTTCTAAATATCATCAATGCTTCTTTTATAAAAACCCAAAGGTAAATATCATAAGGGAACTGTATACAGGAGAGACTGGCTCAACAGGATATTTTATGGATATTCATTGAAAGGAATGAGGAGGCTGGATTTGCAAGAGTACAACATTTTTCCCTAATATTATTTGAATATATTAAATAGCTCATTTCTTCCTTTTAAAAATATGCAAGGTAAAATCCCCCTTAAGACTCCATTTAAGACAGAGCTATTCCAGAGCAACAAAAATTACCTCTATTTAGCCGACATTCAACTTTTGGAGATATTTCTCCCAAGAAAAGACAGTGAATACTGAACTGTGGAGCTCGTTCAAAGAGGTTGTCATCACCACAACTTCTGTCTGCTTTACTAAAGACTCAGCTGCCAGAAGATGACTAAGTGCCTCTACCATCAGGTTCATAGTACCCAGCATCCTCTTTTTTTTTCCCCAAAGACAAAAGCTTTCAATAGAATTTTAGAGTTCAGACAACATAAGGATTCAGTACATTCCAAACCCAAGAAACAGAAGATAAGGATAGAGTTCTCATCCCTCTTCCGTAGCAGGATTGGGGAACACCTTTATTGCCCAATTGAAACACAGTAGAGGAAAACTATATGACTATTATTTCCCTGGAGCAAAATTAAAACATTTAGTTTTTCATTTGTTAAACTGTCAAAAGATGTGGGCTTTTAAAAAGAGAAAAAAATGCAGACAGTTGAATGAATCATCATGGATCTATTCAAGTGTGACTTAAAATGTTTGCTTTTACTTAAGGTTAAAAAATTCTTCAACCCTTTATACTATAGGCCATGTCCTATTATTTATTTGTTACAATGAGTTGCCAGGTTCCCAGATACAATGCATGTCTGATCAACATGTTGCAAAAAGATCTACAAAGCAGGGTGTGGTAACTCACCCCTGTAATCCCAGAGCTTTGAGAGGCCAAGGCAGGAGGATTGCTTGAGGCCAGGATTCAAGACCAGCCTGGGCAACAAAACAAGACCCTGTCTCTCCAAAAAGATAAATTAGCTGGGTGTGGTGGTGTGTGCCTGTAGTCCCAGCTACTTGAGGGGCTGAGGCCAGAGAGATTGCTCAAACCCAGGAGTTCAAGGCTACAGTGAACTATGATGGCACCACTGCACTCTAGCCTGCATGACAGAGTGCGATCCTGTCTCAAAAAAACAAAAACTACAAAATATTACTCAATCTGCAGTAGTTGGATAGGACTAGAAATTTTCACATTTAATTTTGAAGATGTTCAATATCTAATCTTTTATTTTGTCCTAAGTAATAAGTGTAAGTATTTTAAAATCCTCCTGAAACCCCAACCCCACTCTTACCCAGACTCTTAAAACCATCCAGTCTAGATAATCAAAGCCAGATTGTCTTCTGAAGCATGAAGGTGATGTTAGGTGATTTCCTTTAAGCAGAATTATCCTAAATCTACACAGCATCCAAAAAGCATCACAAGTTAATTTTAATCCCTTAGAGATTTCAAGGATTCTATATTTCTAAAATATTGTAATAGAAAGTTAAAGACGGATGGAATGATATCCCAGAAAACTATATTTATTGTGTTAATGTACCATCTGTCTCCTGGGCAAGCAACTAAAGGTCATTTGTTCTTCATGGCAAGGGTTGAAAATAGTTTGCATTGAAGGTCTAACTTAGAGGACCAATGTGAAACCCCTTAGGCCTAAAGTGACCTTTTTATGCCAACACACATGTCCAAATCTCTTAAAGAGGCAAGCAGTGATGTTTGCACTCAAATTTTCAGTTACTTCAACTCCCTTTTCCTAAATGACTCTGATGGAGAAATTGGAATCATTTGCTTCATGTAGATCTCAGTATACTTGTTCAACTATCAGAGACAGGTATCAGAATCAAATATTGGACTGAAGAGGGGGCAAGTTTCCAAGCCTACATTTGCCAAATGAGAGGGAGAGTGTGGGAGAGAGAGGCACGTGGTGAAATCTGTTTGGGGGTGGGAGGTTGCTTCCTTTCCCTGGGGGTCTAAGTGGGCTCGTGGGAGGCTGTTCAGTTATCCCACAACTATGCCTGGAAGAAACCCAAGGCCCAGAGACAGCATGCCTTCTTCAGAAGAGTAAGGATCTGAAGAAAGAGGAATAAAGAGAGAAGGAGATAAGGCCTACAATTAAGGTGGATGGCAATTTCACTTGACAAAAATCTTCACGCTTCCAAATAGCCGGGAACTTTAGGAATTCTTGCCTCTAGATCACTTAATAAAAAGAATTGTCAAGTAGTGGAAAAGTTGCCATCTTCAGTTACATCCATCCCCTTAACATGTACCCGTTTTCAGGTGGCAAGTTGGCCATATTCCTGCCACCCCAATGCAGGGCAGCAGCACATCTCTTATCAGCAAACAAGGCTCTGATGGCTACAAAGGGGTGTATGCTTTAACTTTCTCTTCCACATCAGCTGGGGCTGACTTTTCTCTCAGGCTTTGCTAACTACACGTCGGGATTCCTGCCTAAGAAACATAGTCCAGAACTGCACCCAAAACATTGTCTAACTTTTAATGTGGTGTTTAAAGACACCTACTTTCTAGTTCACTCACTACTGCCCACAGAGACAGAAGGCAAAATCAGCGTAGAAGCCCTCACAGCAAACCTCTCTTGGGTTCACAAGTCTTACTGCAGTGGATGGCAGACTTCATACATTCAGCGCACTGCTTTGCCACATTTGGGTGACAAAACAATGACACAGAACAGATGCTGCAATGAAGAGAGGAGAGACCATTTGTTCTATAACTCAGCTTTCTTTGGGTTACATAGTCTGTCATTATGCAGAGCAAGAAAAGTATCCATGGCACCTAGAACAGATTCAGAGTTTAGTTTGAACTTGTACGGAGTTCTTAATCAAAGAAAAGAATTGTGTCTTGGAATTTTGCCTTGTGATTTCCCAAGATTGTTCTCAAGATGGGCATTGAACAGTCAGGGGTAAAAAAGGAAATAGATTGCTTTTATAGTACTTTTCATATCATTTTCCTTCTATTTACAATAAAGTAAATGAGGCTGTTACTCTTTTTTACAAAGCATTTTCTTTAAAGATGACCATTAGTACCATGCAAGCACATTTTGAAACAGGTATGAAACCAGTGTGCCCAACTGTGGCTGAAACCCAAACAGCAATTTTTTTCCACTTACACAGGAAAATTTAGGGAAAAAAAATGGTTACATGGGCAGCTCACAGTTTCTTTTGGAATGCTTTCATGGAAATTCAGGCTGTATTTGATACACACACCATATTTTTTTTAATGGTGTTGTGTGGGTGAGTTGGAGGCACATGAAGAGCTCCAAAATCCATATAAATATCCAAAACCAGAATGGAGAAACTCTCTCATTTCCTTTTTATTGTCTATTGCTCATTTGCTAACTGTTACTTGAAGCATGATACTCTAATATTCCTTTCATGCCTCTTTTAACTTAAACATTATAGCACCAGGCTTCTAAAACACATGGCTAAAAAATGATATGACCCCCTCAAAAAGATTTTTAAAATAACAAAATACCAAAAGAGCTGCCACATTCAAAATAAGAGGTGAGGCAGGCTTACCCCCATTCCTTTCATCCCAAAGCCAACCAAGATAGACAAACCAACCAACTAACAAAAACCCAGTATCTCTTTCTTTCTTTCCGTCTTCCTGCCAGGGTGGCTGCCTGGGTGGTAGCCATTCATGCTGGCTTGTGTGTGCTTGGAGTGAAGGGCCTAGTTAATGGGAAAATTACAGATGACTTTGTATGGTGGGTTCTGTGATTTACATTTGCGGTAAAACCCAAGGCAACTGATCTGTAACTCCGACTTGAATTGAGCCCTTACATGGAAATTTTTCCTGCTTGTGGCAGTACCTAAAACCAGCTTTCTGGGAAGGGCTCAAGATCCTACTCTTCCTAGAGCAGCCTTTGCCAGGGTATTTTAACCTCTTTTACTATACCAGTCATGATAGTCCTGAACATCCCTCTCACACCTATCAACCACAGCAATGTTCACTAGAGTCACTTGCTAGTGTTTGGTCAAAAAAAAAAATTCTCAACCTATGAAAAATCATAAATTATGGATTTTGAATGTTAGAAATAATATTTGAACCAAACTTTTTAAAGGAAAAATGCAAAAAAGTCCTTCGAAGTACAGAGGTAACTAAAGCATATTAAATGGACCAATATAGCAAACGATAAACATGAACAAGGAGATAAAGAAATGAGGGGAAAAAGGAATCAATATATCAACTCCTGATAAACACTGGGTTCACATTTGAAATCCAAGACTATCTACTGCACTTAACCAGTGCACCAAAAGTATGTATGTAGTGAACTCAGTCTATCTTTCTTAGACTGTTCTTCCTCATGGCAAAGGAAAACACTTTGTTTTTTACTGTTGTAGGAATATGCTGTTTCACACTCCAAGCAGAGTTGTTTTTTTGGGTTTTTTTTTTTTTTTTTTTTTTTTAAGGTAAACTATGAGTCAGCAGGTTGCTACATGTTCAGAATGCATTTGCTGAATTAGGAACCCAAGATCTTCACTCCATTTAATTGCTTTGAGACAGTAAAGTATAAACAACTTTGGTTAAAGCAAGAGCTACAAGCAGACACACACACATTCTCACCCACCTTTTGGTCCTAATAAAATCTTTAAGCTTGGTAACCTTACTCAAACTAATCAAAAGAGGAAGGAAGCACGGCCATCTGTCTCCCCTTCATATTTGCCTGTTAGCTTTGTACCTTTCAAACCGGTTAAAAAGGATTTCATAATCCAAAGTTCAAGGGTAGTACCAACGAAAGCTCAACAACTGAAATAGCTGTTGATTTTGGTAACTAAAAGTCAGGGAATAAAATGGCTTCTGATTGATTTTTTAGCCTCATTCCCCCAATTTAAAGGTCCCTGAAAAGTCTCACCTTCTTTGGTGTGAAGCAAAAATAACTATTTTCCCCCAAGAGGAAATATTGTGCCTAAATTAACGTAAATTGCATACTATGATACTTCTATCTTGGGAAGTTCAGTAAAACATGACTATTGCAAAGAAGGGAGGGTAAGGTTCTAGACAATAAGGCACAATACCAATAATGATCCTGAAATGATGAAAAGCAATCATTTCATAGACTTCACTAAAGTTGCTTTGAAAAGTCAATGATTCAATCCCCTCAAGTATTAATAGAAACAGAGACTTGGGGTTATAATAGACACTTGAGGCCATCTTGTCATTGGCAAGAGATGCTAAACAATGTTACCATGCCTGAATTACTTCTTAGAGTCTACAAGTGATACTTACGTATTTTGTTCTTGATAGTTCTGATGAAAATTGGCCTTTTATGAAAGAATGGGCTGTGAAATAGTTTAGATTCATTGTTACATATAAAGTCTCAGGTGTTGGGTTTAAGATGTGAAATTTTGAGTGTGTATTAAAAATTTTTTAAGAAAAAAATAAATTCCAATGAGAAAATTCAAATATATATAAATGCCACTAAGCCTTTTGATGACTTCTTCAGTTTTTCTGCTCCAGTAAACAAAATATTTTAATCGCCATGAGCACCCCTGATAATATAACCTGGTCTTTCCCAGTACTCAAGCCCTTTATCTATTTTACAAGCTGGTTTACCAAAAGGGCAAGGTTTCCTGAAGGAATCTTATCTCTTGTTAAGAGTATTTTTTTTCATCAGACTTTGTGAGGCCTGCCTATTTTAAAGCTCCCAACAAATGATATCCTTTTCATACTATGGGATTTTATTTATGGGTGGGAGATCAAAAGTCTCTTACCAGTTTTTTCTACTGCGCAGATTTGAAATCTCTGGTTAAAAATCAGTGTCAACAGTATTCAAAATATTCAAAACTGTCAAGATCACTGAAAACAAGCAAAGTCTGAGAAACCTAGGAGATATGATATTAAATGTAATGTGGTATCATGAATGGGATTCTGGAACATAAAATAAAAAGATAAGTAAAAACTAAGGAAATTAGAATAAAGTATGGACTTTAATACTAATGTATTAACACTGGTTCATTAATTGTAATGTAATTCATGTATTACAGTAATGTAAAATGTTAATAATAGAGAAAACTGGATATCAGGTATGTAGGAACTCTTTGTACTGCAACTTTTCTGTAAATGTAAGACTCTCTGAAATAAAAAGTTTGTTTTGGCCGGGTGCAGTGGCTCACGCCTGTAATCCCAGCACTTTGGGAGGCCGAGGCAGGTGGATCACAAGGTCAGGAGATCAAGACCATCTTGGCTAACACAGTGAAACCCCGTCTCTACTAAAAATACAAAAAATTAGCTGGGTGTGGTGGTGGGTGCCTGTAGTCCCAGCTACTCGGGAGGCTGAGGCAGGAGAATGGTGTGAACCCGGGAGGCAGAGCTTACAGTGAGCGGAGATTGCACCACTGCACTCCAGCCTGGGTGACAGAGCGAGACTCCATCTCAAAAAAAAAAAAAGTTTGCTTTTAAAAAGTCAGTATAGTGTTTATAAAAAGTCAGTAAAAAGCCAGTGATACATTGACGTTTTAAAAGCAGAAGTACTTGCATCAATTGATCACTTCCTCATTGATCGAATGTATTGGATGATGTGAAATAACTGAAAAGTACACAGCTCTTTAGAAATAATGATATCTGTTGAGATTCCCTGTCCACAGTGAAAATAACTTCAGGATTTTCAGCCTTACAAAAGGATGGAAAATGTCTGGGTAAATCACACTGATGTGTAGAACATATACATAGGGTGTCTAGGTATGGAAGTAACTCCATACACTTCCGCTCCCCCTACAGCAGACAGGACTGGGCAGGTAATAAGAAAATATAAATAGCTCCTCTTGCACCTATAAAGAATATAAAGGCAAGATAACTGTGGGACCTGATGGTTTACTGCTCCCTGATGATCAGTTGCCAGGGCAAGAAACTGGAAAATGTTTTCTAATGCAGGCCATCCAACAAAAAGGACAGCAAATAATAATACCTTTGAAAATTTCAAAGTGCTTCCGATTTATTATCTCATTGTATCCTTACAACAACAGTATGAAACAGATAGCATAGGTTATTATTATCATAGTCCATGGCAAAAACTAAGATATGGAAAGGTTACAAAACTTAGCTGAAGTCACACCATAAGTGACTGAATCCAATGAGCATTCAACTTTCACAACTTCAACCCCCACCTTTACTCTTCCCTGGAAGTAATGTGGTTTCAAGAAAATAATTTTGTGCTGATGTAAATGTTGTGTTTCAGAGTGTAAGGCATAACATTCTAAGTATAAGTCCGTGTGAGGCAGTTCCAAAGTGCCATGATTCCCCTTAAAACGAACTACTAATGAAATGAGAAGGGTATGGCAGCATTAAAGAAATTTGATTACTCTTTTCCTCACTATCAATGTAATGAAAAAAAAATACCCCCAAAAAAACAGCATTACAGAATTAACTACAAAATTGCTCATAGAATTCAACAAATTTATCGCAAAATATAGACAACTGGGGTGCCAATTAGGGTTGCATCTGATGACTGCATGTTGTATCATCTTAGCCTTAAAAAGGTAATTTTTTTCTCTGATACCATGATAGCATGGCAATTTGGAGTATTCATTGCCAATCAATCAACTATAACTACTTTTGTTATAAATTTGTTGACAGAAGAGTTAAAATCCATCTTGTTTTCAATGAACCATTGTCAAATTAAGGACATCTAGTTATACCCTGATGTTTACTCAAGAAACAGTGAAATTTACTTCTTCAATTCGGCTACAACTACAGAACTATCAGAGTAATATATCATTCAACAACTACCTATTGAGTATCTGTTATGGCCCCTGCAGCACAGTATGGACCAAATGTAAGTAAGACATGGATCCAGTGTGTTAGAAACGTAATCTAATCAAAGAAAACCAGTATGAAGTAGGTTCAGAATCAGAGAACATGAAAGGGAAATGAGCAACTTTCTGGTTCTTCTTCTTTTTCCTTTCAGCAATAAGAACTACAAATGAGCCCAAAAGGTACGTAAAGTATTAGAAGACTTATTCAGAAAAGATTTTCACAAGATGGTCCTCAGGAACTCAATTTCAGAGAATTCAACAACGTTGCATTACAAAGTATCAACCAATAACAAATCTGGATGTTGATTTCTTTTCCATTTGAGTGAACACTTGAGAACAATGGTT
Source organism: Pongo pygmaeus (assembly GCF_028885625.2). Lineage (NCBI taxonomy): Eukaryota > Metazoa > Chordata > Mammalia > Primates > Hominidae > Pongo > Pongo pygmaeus. Next base: position 25,532,196 of record NC_072383.2, read on the forward strand.
TCTCCTAGGTCAGCCTCCAAAACAACAACATCAAACAGATACATGCCATTTCTGGTTTAGGTTCAAGGGTCTGATTAAAGAAAGCGTTTTAAGTTGTGAAGTGTATTTTATGACATACCAACACGTAAAATTGCACCACTTATGAATAACTACTTATTAACTAATGAAACAAGAGAAGGTGTATATTTGAGAATAAAAATCAAAAGAACCACAAGGATGGGGGAGGGTGTAGTACACAAGGAATGCAGACCTCCATCTAGAGCTCAGTTCCGAGAGAGTCCTTTCTTAGCAGAGGCAAAGATGAGGTTGGGATTTTTGACTCTGGATAACTTCTTAGTGTTATAAATCACTCCAGGTTTCTAAACTGTACTGAGAATAAATATAAAGTGATTCCATGACTTTATTTTATGACAATAAATTCAGTTGAATGTGCCACAGTGATCTAAACTGTTCAAGGCAGAACAACTTTGAAACACTCTAATCTCATAACAAAACAGAGTTGAAGAACAGTAGTCTCTATACTCCCTGATCCAAAAAGTGGGGGTTGAAGGGGTGGAATTCCAGAACCTTAGTAACTACAACTTCTGCTCATTTTCAAGCAACTCCTACACAAGCAAAAATACCTATAAAGAAGAGTAATGCCTGAACATCAAGAGGTTACTTAGAGTTTACTCAAGCTTTTTGGAAAAGCCAAATTGGGCTACAAATCCCTGGAGACATAGTTTGCCTCTGTCCTTTTTGGCTTTCACTCCATGAAAAGAACAATAATTAGAGAAAGTGTCATTGACTTAAAAATGTCATTTTTTAGTTGAAAACTAAAACACTTCCCCCAAATTCTCCCTTAGCACCCCCAAATTATCCAACTTCACTCTTATGTCTAAGGAAGTGAAAATTCCAGGTATTTTGACTTGCTGGCTCAGCTTACCCAAACTTCGCAATTTCCAGGTAACTTATGTAATGTTACTGGGAGTAGCAGAAGAGAAACAAAACAACTATACAAAAAAGCCTAGAGGGATTTTTCTATTTGGCTGGTTAAAATGTTCAGAATTATTTAAGAGTTGGAAAAGAAACAATAAACCACACCCTCAATGGGCTCTGGTCTGAATTCCACCATTCGTTTATACCGTGTTTTCCAATCCAAGATTGCAGTGTATTAATGAGAATAAAAGAGCACCCAAAGAATGCATTGGTGTCAGCTAAGCTTGCTTGAAATCAAACTTCTAAAACATAACTTGGTTTAAGAACACAGCCTGAATTTATTACTTTACACCTTGCTCTTTATGAATATACAAGTTCTACTGGCTTCTTCCCAAGAACAAAAGCTCATCTCCCCACTATTTGTGGTTTCTACAAGCGCCACTAAGCATGCAATCTGTTACGACACAGAGCTGTCCTAGACTTTGTACAGGAGGAATTTGTTAGAAAATGATCTCACTTATAACACAGTCCTCCAACAAAGACACTGAATGATGAGGCTGCAAGGTATATTTATAAATGTATAAAATGATGAAAGTTATAGGTCACGGTACAATCTACAGCTAGGCTATGGTTTCTCATATAATTTTACAGTTGAATCAATCATGAAGGAAAATTAATAAGATGTATTATTTAGATTGTTACTGTTTACCAAATGGCGGCCTCTCTCTCTCCAAAAATACTATTTGCTGAATAAATGGCTACAAGGGGGAAAAAAGCAGAAATTTTTGTTTGAGTATGTTTATTTTTTTAAAAATTACATTCCTGAGTTTCACCTTATTAACTGTTAACAGAACCTTCCTAAGATGCCAGGCAGAGTGTCAAAGAGGTCGACGATGGGTTTTAGAGCCAGACAGAATTTCAACAAAAGCCTTCTGACAGCGAGGTGTAGAGGGTCTTCATCCTAATGTTTTTTTAGAGTTTTCCATGCCAGGCATCATTCTCAGTGTTTCAAATGGATAATTTCAGTTAAAACTGAGGACAGAAAAAACAACAGATGCTGGCAAGGTTATGAAGCAAAAGGAATGATTTTACACTGTTGGTGGGAGTGTAAATCAATTCAACCATTGTGGAAGACAGTGCGGTGATTCCTCAAAGATCTAGAGGCAAAAATACCACTTGACCCAGCAATACTGAGTACACACCCAAGGGAATATAAATCATTCTCTTATAAAGATACATGCATGCATAAGTTCATTACAGCACTATCCACAACAGACAAGACATGGAATCAACCCAAATGTCCATCAATGGGTAGACTGGATAAAGAAAATGTGGTACCTATGCACCATGGCATACTATGCAGCCATAAAAAGAATGAGATCATATCCTCTGCAGGGACATGGATGGAGCTGGAGGCCATTATCTTCAGCAAACTAATGCAGCAACAGAAAACCAACGCTGCACGTTCCCACTTATAGACGGGGGCTGAATGATGAGAACACAAGGACACATGGGGGTGGGGAGGACAACACACACTGAGGCCCGTCTGCAGGTGCAGCAGGGGGAGGGAGAGCATCAGGAAGAATAGGTAACGGATGCTGGGCTTACCTTGGTGATGGGATGATCTGTGCAACAAACCACCATAGCACATGTTTACCTATGTAACAAATCTGAACATCCTGCATATGTACCCCAGAACTTAAAATTAAAAAAAAAAAAATACTCAGGACAGATTAATAAGGTGAATAACATTATTATCACCCTTTTACTGGTGTGGAAACAAAAGCTAAGAAAGATTAAGTAACTTTCCAAAGAACTAGCAAATCAGTGATAGGGCTGAGATTCCAATCCAGATAATCTAGGTCCCAAATTCACGCACTAAGACCCTTTGCCGTACTGCCCCAGTGGTAGTAGACCTACATCCCTTCTACCTCTTTCTTTCTCAAAAGATCATGAGCTTGTCCACCATTAAATAGGAGTGTTACAATCTTAGCTCTTTCTGCCTCAGTAAAACATTAATTCTAAATACTTATAACAATACATTTTCAGGATCCACTTACCTTTATTCATTCAGCTATTTGACAAATATATACTGACTGCCTCCTATCTGTGAATGACTCTAATACATAATTCCTACCTAAAGAGAGTTTATCATCCACTACTTTAAAAGGACTATACATATGATTATCATAAATGAATTGCAAAGAATCAGATCATTACACCCTTCGGCCCAAATCTTCACCAAGAGCTTGGAATCAACACACTTCATGCTGGTTCACAAATCCATACACAACCTGGCCTCTACCCACCTCTCTCAGGGTATCGCTTGACTGCTCCTCCCCCAGCTCACTGTGCTGCAGGTACTCGACCTTCCTCTTATTCTTGGAACATACCAAAATTTCTCCTGGCATAGGGACATAGTGCTTGCCGTTTACCTCTTCTCCTAGATTTTCCACGGTTGGCTCCTTCTTTGCATTCAAGTGATGGTGTAATACTGCCTTCTCAAAGAAACCTACCTTAACTCACTCGATCTACGTGGGCTCATGCTCTCCCTGCACCCTTCAGGTATAGCTCTATCATAGTTCTCTCACTGTATTCACAGCATGCATCGCCATCAGAAAGTAAGTGTTTTTAAATTGTATTTGCTTGCTCATTGTCTGTTCCCTTATCCTCAGTCAGAGGGCACAGCCCGTGAAACCAGACGTTCATTCTTTGTGTCCATCCCCACCATCCCCCCTGCCTGGCGCTAAGAATATTTTCAGGTACACAGGAGATATGAAATACATATTTCTTGGGTGAAATAGGGGCTGTGGGGCTTAATAGGAATGTCTTGCATCTCCTGGACAAGAAAGGTTTTACTAAGTCAACAGCATGAGGTGTGGACTTTGAAAAAGATGTGGCAATTCAGCAAAGATGGGTGCTATGCGCACCGCAAGGAAAGGGGATAATATGAGCAAATACAAAAGGGAAGGAACCTGGAGCATGCTCAGGAAGGATGGAATAATTCTGAATGGTACACATCCAATGTGGGACAAGTAGATTGAGCTAACATTATGGAGGGTCTTCAATAACAGAAGGAAGAATGCTCTGGGCATTGGGGAACCACCAGAATGTTTATTAGCAAGGAAGTGACTCAGGCAAAACCTAGCATTGGAAAGATGAAAGGCTGATTTAATAGTCCTAGTCCAGGCAAAGGATGCTAATAACACTTTAAAGTCACTCTGATAAAACACTAAAAATCTGCCTTTCCTTTTTTTTTCAAATAGAAAACTCCCAAAAGAGAACAGGAAGAGAAGAACTATGAACTTAGTGCTGTTAACTATTGGAACAGAAAGTACAATGTTACAAAGTATAAAGTTGAACATGATGATGAAATTTGTTTCTCTAATATCTGTTCAAAAGCCCTTTGCAAAATAAACACAGATTTTATTATATCAAACCACCCAGTGTGACTCATCTCTTTGGAAATGTGTCTCTGGCATATTCTTTCCTCAGGCCTCAAATTCTTTCAGAAAATCAAGCAGATTAGTGGCCTGATGACAGGACAGAAGTCAGAACTCAAAATCCTAAATCCAGTTCTGCCACCGACTTGCTGCCTGACATAGAGCTTTGTGTCATTTTTGTATTTATAAAACATCTTTATGTGGTGAGTGTTTTACAAAGTAACGAATCTCCAACTAGGAAGTCATATAAATTTTCAAAATAATCACACACATATATTGAAATGAACATAAATTTTTAATGGAGTCCCTTATTAAGTATTCTTGAATTAGCCCATTCTTGTTTATTTCTCAATCAGGCAGAGAAAAATAGAAATATTCAGAATAATACGTATATGTGTGAGTGTGTGTGTCTTGGAAACCGTGGCTGTGTCCTTAAAAATTCCCAGATAACAGAATTGAAAGAAAAAAAAGTTTCTTTTTAAAAGACATGAAGATGTAAACACTAGGAAGTTTAAAATAACACTTGTATAAACTGTTTGAATTGAAGAGAAAAAAACACACCCCAAAAGAGTTTTGTCAGAATAAAAAGAAAACAAATCCCAAATCCTGACAGCAACATAAAAGCCAACTTCTCCCCCTTCCTTTCATAATGGCTTTTCTATTGAGCTTCATTTTGACCTTTCATTACTTTCCCAACATTGAAGAATATTGCCTTTCAAAACGCTCCATTTCTCTGCCTGTTGTACTATTATTCCTTCTCCCATTGTTGAGAGTTCTTAGCTACCGCTGTTCCAACATGCAATGCACAATCTTTGGCTTCTCCCAAACAAATACAAACCGGCATTTTTACACACTTTCCACTTCAAATTCATGCCCTGTATAAAAAGGAAAGACAATAATAAAGCTATAAACATGCCAAGAAACAGGACACAGAAAAGTTGGTTATCTATTTTCTAGAAAAGAAACCATCGGTCTTATAATCAATCTATAGCCAATGCACCCTCCCCTCCTCAGCAGCAACAGGATGTGCTGTGTATGAAAGAACTCAAACAGCCTGCATTTATTAGTCAGAGCTTGGAGGACAGGGTGGACCCACTGCATGATCTGACTGATAAAGTTTCATTACAAATTAGCCCATCTCTTTGATAAAAACAAGCAAGGCAGAGACTGTGCCATAATTTTATCCTTATAAATTAGCCTACCAGACAAACACTAAACACAGCTTGCCACATGAGGGGCAAACTAATTTAATTAATTCATACACAGCACCTCATTAAGAGCAGTTTTAGCACCAAGGTTGTGATCTTGTTGAGCTTGCATTATTTTCCACAAAGATGCCCACTTGGTTGTCAGGGATAAAGGACCAGGATAGGGGCAAGATATGTGCATTTGGGTACTACTTCAACTGGAAAGATCTAGCACAAAAAAAAAAAAAAAAGAATATGAACAAGCTCTATCTTCCCATACTCCAAACGCATGTATATAAGACTTTTAACATGTCTTCATGTAAACAGGCTATATTTTGCTTTTGCTTTTGTTTTAAAAAAAGTATTCTATACTTAAAAGTGGTATCAAAAACAAATACATTTCAGCTGGGTGCAGTGGCTCACACCTGTAATCCCAACACTTTGGGAGGTTGAGGTGGGCGGATTGCTTGAGGTCAGGAGTTTGAGACCAGCCTGAGCAACATGGCAAGACCCCATTTCTACAAAAAATACCAAAAATTAGCTGAGTGTTGTGGTGTGCACCTGTAGTTCCACTTACTTGGAGGACCGAGGTGGAAGGATTGCTTGAGCTGGGGAGGTATAGGTTGAAGTGAGTTGTAATTGCAGCACTGCACTCCAGCCTGAGTGACAAAGTAAGACCCTGCCTCAAAAAACAAAACAAATAAATAAATTTCCTCACTGACACTGTATAATTTCTATTTCATATGGTAAATAGAAAAAAAGAAAGAAATTAATTGTCGGTAAAAACTGAAGATGATTACAAGGCTTCTAGAGCATCCTGGGAAAGACACAGATGTAATGCTCTCCAGTCTCTTCACATCCTGAAAAAAAACACTCAGCCTGCAATGGGATCCTCAGACCTAATTCTTGGAAACGGCCTTCCAGGATCCACCTACAAACCTCTAAACACGCCAACTTATGTATTTAATATTTCTTTATTGTCATATCACCTTCTAAAATCACATTATTTAAATGAATGCATGGGGCAAGACTTTACTTTCTAAACATTCTCCAGTTGTATGTAGCTTCAACCAAGGAGATTGCATGAAGGAGTGGCCAATTCCAGCAATGGGTCAGGCATAATATGAGATAAACCTGGAATATCTCATGGTACCAGAAAATAAGAAAGTGAGAGAAAAAGGAAAGGAGCACTTCAAAAGGATATGGGAGTCAAACTGAAGAGTTCCCAATGGGCAAAACTAAAACAATTTGATCAAAAAAAATTATTAGACCATAAACCATAACATAAAACTAAATATTCATGAATCCATATTGATGGAATATAACCTACTGATAATGGAAATAAATCATTGAGTATATAAACCCATAAATGAGGAAGAAGGAACAGTTCTTCCTTACAGAAAATTTCCAAATAAATGTAAGATAAAAGGGGGTAATACAAAATCTCCATGAGAATGCTACCATAATAATTACTACAAGCAACATCTACCAATGGATGCTAAAACTGGTGCCAAGAAGAAGCAAGATATTTGCATAGTCTCACAGTATTTACCCCAAGATGTTTATTAATTCAATGGGAAAAAGCAGTAAATTTACAGTGGGGAAATGCAGCAGATACTGCCTTAATCAAATGATCAAGATTAGCATTACCAGTGGTAAAACGAAGCATATCCCCTGATATGATGCCCTGAGAAAAACACATCAATTTTACGGTATTCTGGCCAAAAGTGCATATCCTCAATCTAATCATGGGAAATCAAACCCAAACTCAGAGGTATTTTACAAAATAATTGACTAGCACTCATCAAAGTTGTCAAGATCATGAAAAACAGGGAAAGCTGAAGAATTGTCACACTGGAGGAGAAAAGGAGATGCAACAACTAAATGCAATGTGGGATTCTGGATGGGATCGCGGATCACAAAAATAACATTAGTAGGAAAGCTAGTTAAATTAGAACAAGGTGTGTATGTTTGTTAATTTCCTAGTTTTGGTGACTATACTATGCTTATGTAAGTTGTTATGATTGGCAGAAGCTAAACAAAGGATACAAAAAAAAGTATTATCTCTGTAACTTTTCTATAAGTCTAAAATCATGTCAAAAACATTTTTTTTAGCCAGGCATCATGGCTCACACCTGTAATTCCAACAAATAGGGAGGCTGAGGCATGAGGGTCACTGGAAGCCAGAAGTTCAAGTCTAGCTTGAGCAATGACGCATGACCACATCTCTAAAATAAAATAAGTAAAATAAAATGATTTGTTTACAAAGCATAGCTTAAAAGGATAGTGTTAGGAATTATATAATGAGGCTGAAAAATCTCACTGTAGAACCACCATAGTCTAAATGAACAATTATCAAGACTGAACACACATGCACACGTATGTTTATTGTAGTACTGTTCACAATAGCAAAGACTTGGAACCAACCCAAATGCCCATCAATGATAGATGGGATAAAGCAAATGTGGCACATATACACCAGGGAATACTATGCAGCCTTAAAAAATGATGAGTTCATGTCCTTTGCAGGTACATGGATGAAGCTGGAAACCATCATTCTCAGCAAACTAACTCAGGACAGAAAACCAACCATAGCATGTTCTCACTCATAAGTGGGAGTTGAACAATGAGAACACATGGACACAGGAAGGGCAACATCACACACCAGGGCCTGTCAGGGGTTGGTGGTTAGGGGCGGGATAGCATTAGGAGAAATACCTAATGTAGATGACGGGTTGATGGGTGCGGCAAACCACCATGGCATGTGTATAGGTACATAACAAACCTGCACGTTCTGCACATGTATCCCAGAACTTAAAGTATAATTTAAAAAAAAAAAAAACAAAAACACATTTTGAGTTTCTCAGAATAGAAATTCAAACTCTCTTCCAATCAAGTAAGAAGGGTACATAGAGAAAATGTTTTACTTTCTGCAACTCTAGGCATATTTCCCTGTAGCTTTGCTTCACAGCAGTGTTCTGAATATAATTAATAATTACTTAAATTAATTGGCCCACTAATTTTCCTACAGAGCTCTTCCAATCATTATCGAACAATTTAACATCAATACTTATGTCCTTAAACTAGGAATTTATCAGACTATAGGCTACGTCAACAGTTCCATTTGTGCTTATTCTTAAAGGACTAACTGGTTAGTCTTCTAAATATGAGCCCCAGTAAAATCTTTACACTCGTGAAAATAATGTCTTGTCTTCAATATATAAATGTAGACTTTTTAAAAAATTACATTACAGGTCACTAAAAGGCTTTTCACTTAAACCTATACCTAATTCACCGATAAATTTTTTAAGAGAAAAAGTCGTTTCCAACAAAATATGCAAATCTAATATTTTAAGAAAAATTAATACTATTCCAGAGAAACACAAGCATGCCACCATCTCTTTCATGACAATTCTAAAAATTAAAATATATGTACATTATTTTCAAAATGTCTACCATGTTTCCAAAATTGACATCAAGTGCAAAAATAGTAGAGAACTATATAAATAAATTGTATAGATAAACATTCAAATAGAACCTACTCTTTCCTTCTTTTTGCATACAATGGCTAATGATATAAACTTTAATTCTAGTTTCTTTTTCTTTTTTAAACAAAACATTATTTTCTTTGAGTTCACATCTGTCTTGATGAGTGGATTAAGGACCTAGCACACTGATCCTAAAGCTAATCTAAGTAAGGTGCACTTACAATATTCCCAACCACCCTGGCTGCTCTCACTTTTTTTGTTTTTTCATGCCGCATTGAAGATGAGATGCAGGTGATGAAAAAAAATACCATATCTATATAAAGTATCACTACTCAATCCTGGGGTTTGCAATTTTGCATGAAGAGGAAGCAATAACAGATAAAAAGAGACTAAAACACCAGATTCTTTCTGGGAGATTTTTGGGTTGACTTGTAGCATCAGTAAAAACAGTTTTAAGATCTGACCATGTTATAAAGCTATGCCTACACCTGGAAAAGGCCAGGCAGCCCTATTGTGCCAAATTTTTTTGTTTCATTTTTTTCTTTTAAGATTTAGAAATAATGGCTCAATCTGCTAAATTAGATCAACATCTGTGTAAAATCAGTATTGGGCTCAACAGAACTTGACTGAAAGCTTACAATGTGGAAAACCTTGAGTTGTATCTGGAACAAAGAAGAACTTGCAGAAACAAAAGGGAAAGTGACATGGGAGCTTGTTGGAGAAAACGATCAATGTGAGAGAAGAGATGTGATGGAAATTAAAAACAAGAATAAGGTGGTGTTTTCTTGAGACGTTACTGAATTATGTAACAATTGAAAAAAATAAGAGCCAGTATGTGTTATGCTTTTCATATGGAACTTCTTTTGAATATGTCCATATTTAGCCATAAGATAGATAAGCATAATCATATGAACTTTGTAAACACACCCAGAGAAAACACAGGTGCTCTGATAACAAGAAACTATTCACAGTAACACGCCACTGTTGCACAGCTAACTTCACCTACATCTGAGGCAATCAACCAGCCAAGTGGATCAAAAAGCAATTTTTTTAATTTTATGGGCAATTATTACATAACTTCTGAAACCCATATGCACTATGAGTCCATCAATTTGTATGTAAATCACTCTCCTAACAGCATATGTCATGCTTGCCTTGCTTAGGAGTTTACCACTCCCACACCTGGAAGGCCAAGGCTTGGGATGTGTGTGTGTGTGTGTGTGTGTGTGTGTGTGCATCACTGCAGGAGATGAGTCTAGTGCACCTCCAACCACGGCTTCTGAGTGTTTCCCTACTGTGAACACCTCGCATTATGAATATTTATAGGATTTAAGATTTTTCAGTCTAATGTAACTCCAGACAATATTTGCCTTGTAAATGGACTTTAAAACTTTTCCTCATGATATACTATTAATAACAACAATAATAACATGACCACACCCCCATGTGTGACCAAAAAATATTAATAGGATAGTAGCATCTTTTTGTAATCTTTTTTTGTCACTTCACAACAGAACATAAAAATCTTTACATGACAATAGTTACATTTTTTTACAATATTATTTTTAATGTCTCCATATTATCCCACTGCTCGGAATACCATAATTTAGCAATGTCCCCTTTTAAAATATTTTCCACTTCTAACTATTACAAATACATGAAGAAAGCAAATGTGGCTGACAATTAACTAGAGATTAAAAAGAAAAAAAATTTTTGAAACGTTTGAAAATGAACATAAATGCTCAAAGAGGCACATAAATTTACAAAACTCCCTCAGAGTTAAAAGAAAAAAAAAAACAAAGAGAGAGAGATGCAATAATGATTACAAGCAAAGTCTTGTTTGGGGTAGTTTGTGTTTTACTGAATTGCCTTCAATAGCATTGCTTTAAGTCCAATCATGCACAGTGAAATGAATTTACAGTTAAAAATTAATACTTTCAATACAACGTGAGACTGATGGTAGGGATGAATATAGAATTTCATGCAAGGGGAGAGTGACTACAGTTTGGCTCTGCAGGATTAACAATGGCTTCCTACTGATAAAATCTGCTGATCGGAGCCTTGAAGAGTCTATTAAAATTTAGCCAGATAATCAAAAAGAAAGAACTAGCATTTTCCCCCTCCCTTTCCAATGCAACCTGTATTTCATGGTATCCAAATGGTTTTTTTTTTTTTTTTTTTTTTGAGTTGGAGTCTCGTTCTGTCACCCATGCTGGAGTGCAGTGGCGAGATCTCGGCTCACTGCAAGCTCCGCCTCCCGGGTTCACACCATTCTCCTGCCTCAGCCTCCCGAGTAGCTGGGACTACAGGCGCCCACCACCATGCCCGGCTAATTTTTTGTATTTTTAGTAGAGACAGGGTTTCACCGTGTTAGCCAGGATGGTCTCGATTTCCTGACCTCGTAATCCGCCCGCCTTGGCCTCTCAAAGTGCTGGGATTATAGGCATCAGCCACCGCGCCCGGCCCATGGTATCCAAATGGTCTTAATGAATGAAATAAAATTCTTCTTTACAGCCCTTAATGAAATAATTGATTTAGGCAATAATCATCAATGGATTAAACCACTGGTTCCTCAACAATTGATGGTGACTCTGATGAGGGACAAATGAGGCTGTCACCACTTGAACCCACTGATCAATGTTAACACCCTAAAAATTAGGTATATAAGTAGATAATTAGGTAGGTAGATGGATGGATAGACTATGGAACCTGAATTTAATCAAACCTCGAAAGCTAATTTATAGTTCTAGGATAGAGATACTAGATAAACAAGTTAAATGACACCACAAGGAGACAAATACAGACTATGGAACACTCTATATGACAACTGACCTACTTTCTGCAACAAGTAAATGACATTATAAAAGAGGAGAACTGTTCTCAATTAAAGCAGAATTATAGACTTAACAAAGTTTAATATGTGGTACTTATTTGGAACATTATTTTAAAAATCTAACTGTAAAAAAGACTTTTTTGCAACAACTTAGAAATTTTCATTATGTGCAGGGAATTAGATAATCTCAGGGAATTATTGTCAATTTCATTAGGCTTTAAATAACATTGTTATGTATGAAAATGTCCATATTTTTGAAGACACCTATGGAAGTAGGGGTGAAATTGTATGGTATCTTGAATTTGCTTTAAAATACTACAGCAAAAGAAAAAATTAAAGGAGATGATGATAAATGAAACAGTATGTCAAAATCTAACATTGAATATAATAATTGTTTGTACCTTTCCATCTCCTTCTGTAAATACTTGAAAATTTCCATAATTTTTTTTTTAGTTTTACCAAGTGATACAGGAGAGAGAGCCATGAGTTGGGATGCTATGTACCAGGCAGAGAAAATGGCATCAGTGAAAACACTGACCCAAGGCAAAGTATGATGTCATCAGAGTGCAGCCTGAGGGTGGGTGGAAGGCAAGGTTGCACAAGGGAGGGCCAGGTTGCAGCAGCCTCAAGTGCCATGCTAAGGAGCTTGGACCTTACCCTGTAGGATATGGGAAGCTAAGAAAGGGTTTTAAGCAGAGACTGATGGGGTTAGATTTACACATGCGTCTAGACCATCACTCTAGCAGCCCTGTGCAGAGTGGGTTTCAGGAAGACGGTGGAAAGGGGAGCAAACCTGGAGAAAAGAAGCTCAGTGAGAAGCCTACTGAAAAAACTACAGACAAAGAACAATAAAGGAGTAAAAGAGAACAGGAATAAGGTAGGGGGCCAGGAATTAGTCACTGGAAGGGAAAGAAAGAATAAGAATCAAAGCTGGCTTTGAACTTTCTGATGGACTGGTTGACTTTGACATTGAGATATAGAACTCAAGAGGAAAGGCAAATTTGGACATAAAAGGGGTTGGGGGCAAAGAAAATGGATAAAGTCCATGTTAAGCATGTCAGGTTTGAGATTTCCGTGAGACATCCAAGTGGGATGTGCATCTGCAGCCCAGGGCATCGGGCACAACAGAGCTATAGACTGAAGAATCCTCAGAATATATGCAGCAGCTGAAACCCCAAGAATGGATGGAATCATTCACGCTGTGGTCCAGGGCTGTGTCTATCATTATCTGGCACCTAGCATGGTGTGGGGCTATAATAATTACTAAATAAATGTTGAGATTGTCCAAAGAGAAGGTGAAGGGGGCGAAGAACAGTGGGCTAAGGGCAGACCTCTGGAGGCTCAGTGTTAAGGAGTGAAAACATAAAGAGGTCCCCTGAAGGAAATAAATAATAAAGCTCAGACTAAAAGGAGAACAGGGACCATGCAGCCACAGAAACAGAAAGAACAGAGAATTTCAAGAAAGAATGAGGTGTCAACAGTGTCAAATACAGGGAATGAGGAAAAGAAAGTTTGGAAATTGCCCATTCATTGGCCAAAATTGACGTACCTGACGATCTTAGCCTTTACACCAAATCTCAGAGGCAAATGACCTACTTTGCTCATCCTAAAAATAAAGATAAGTAGCAGCGTGATGGCCAGTCAGTAGACAATGCCACTATTTGTGTGACCATGAGCATGTCATTTAACCTTTCTATTCTTTCCTTATTTTTAAAATGAAGCCTATGAACTATATTATCTGTAAGGTTACATTCAATTCTAAAATTCTACAAAAGCAAATCCTTTGGTTTAAAGTGTTCCGAAGATAGTAAGAGCCAAGTGCCCACTTTGAGACCCATTACATTTTATGCTGGACTTCTGCTATACTCACTCTCTTTGCTTCATCTTTTTCTCTCCTACCTTTTTTTTTCCCCTATAGTAGTCTCCCAGTTGCTTTAGGGGTGAAAGTGATGAAGCTTCTATGAACATAAAAATGACCATGACATTAAAGGCAAAAAAACCAAAGTGACAGATGAAGAGATATGTCAGCCTCTGAATTTATTTGTGCCAGTATTTCACAAATAAATAAGACATACTAATAAATGAGTTTCTAAAATTTTGGGGGGGGGAATAAAGAGCAATTAATAGCAACAGCCAAAATGCCATTGACCCAGTAAGTACTCATGAAAGCATAGAGAACTGAACCTCCTAAGCCATGGGAAATTAGATGGATGTGTTTATGCAGAATGCCCCAGCCTCTCATTAGCAAGCTATAAAAAGGCCTTCACTTGTATTTGTGTTGCTCTTCTATATGGCTGTCATGTTCTTGGCCCAGCCAGTAACTAGAAAATTAGTTTATATTACTCCAGCAAATCGGTTGCTTACTTTTGGTCTCATCCACACAAAACATTTAAATAATTTCAGACAGATCACAGTTTAACACTGGAACCAGAAATCTATTTACAGTCATAAAGTCCAGGCAATGACTGACATTTGCAATGTTACTTTTATGGATAAATGTCAAAAATATCAACCACAAAATTTAGTTAAAAAGATCTGATTTCTTTTCACTTAATCTGTATTAAGGGCTTCACAAACCGTTTTAAAAACAAATAAGAAACATGTCATCTGAATGAGAAGTTTTGTGTTTACTACATCAGATAAATTATTCAAATAGACTGGAGTCATTTTTCTTAAATTAATCTCACAATCAGGCAACTACAGACACAAGTGTATATTCATGCTCAAAATAGATGCTTGTTCATCTCGCAGTCTACAATCAACACACAGGTGAACACAGTGTGTTTTGGAAGCAATTACAGAACATAGACTTTAGATACAAAAAAAAATGAGAGGATATTCCACCCAAGGATGATACAGCGGATAAATACACATCAACCGACAAGAATAGATGCTTTGCTTATGGCAGAGATTTTTAACTGAGGTCTGTTTCCCTATAACACAATCAACTGGTTCCAATTTTCAAATTTTTGATGATCTTGAAAGAGTTATGCCCCCAAATGCTGGTTAAGACAAATCAAATTAAACAACTAAAGGAGGGTTCATTATATAGGCAAGAAGAGAATAACCAGACAGGAAGTAAAGACCAGGTAGATAAGTAGGTAGAACACAGATCACTGGCACCAGAAGATGAATAGTTAAAAGTTATCAGAAACACATGGGCAAGCCTTTAAAAAACACGTGCCTGGGCCACAGCCCTGGAAATTCTGATAGTGCCTACATTTTTCAAAATCCACAGGTGATTATGATGATTAGCCAGAAAATCAAGAAGTCAAAGGCACAAGATAGGAGATCTGAAAAGAGGGAACACATGCCAGATACCAGCATGATTTTGAGGTATCTGGCCTCAACAAGAATTTCTTACACACATGAATCTAGATCATGAGCTGGCCCCCAGGATATGAGTACCCACAGTGAATAGCAGGAAAGTATTCTTGGCTGAAAGGGGGAATGGAGGAAGAGAAGCCAAGGGAATCTTTTGAGTGCATTCCACTTATTTTCACAGTCACACAAATCTCAGGCAGTTAATAATGACTTGCTTCATATATGAGTATCTTTCCACCCTCCCCCAAAAGGAAAAGTAAATTCTGCGGGACCAGGAAATGTGACTTTTACTTTATTGCACTAGGCTGGGTATACAGAAGACACACAATAAATTACTGTAACTACTTTGTCACAAGAAACTCTCCAGACCATTCCACCTACCTTTCTCCTTTAGACCCCTCTCCCTTGAAGTCACATGAACCAGAAAAATTTTCTTTCAATTTTCACTTGTAAATATTCTAATTTATTTTTAAATTCAACTGTTAAATGTATATGGTTTTTAATTTTCTAAATTAACACAGTGCAGTGTGGTAACGCGTTCATCTCCAGTTTAATCTAGTCACACTTCTGTCACTACAATACCCAATGTTCCATGACTATGTTAAACTTCTATGTCCATTTATATGGCATTAACATGGGAATTAATGATCAAGAACTGTCCATAAACATTTAGTTAGATCAAATTGCATCAATGTATTCCTAAAGGCATATATTTTTAAAGCTTCTATGACTTTTTCAAAATCTTAATAGGATGAATTCAATAAACATTTACTAAGCACCTACCAGGAGCATTTCTGATTCTTATCATAAATTCTAGTGAATCAGATATATATTTAGGAGGTTGCTCAAGAAAAATCATGGCAATCAATAATGACATTTTATTTTTTTAAAAGTTTTTTTCAGCCGGGTGCGGTGGCTAACACCTGTAATCCCAGCACTTTGGGAGGCCGAGGTGGGCGGATCACAAGGTCAGGAGATCAAGACCATCCTGGCTACCACGGTGAAACCCCATCTCTACTAAAAATACAAAAAATTAGCCGGGCGTGGTGGCGGGTGCCTGTAGTCCCAGCTACTCGGGAGGCTGAGGCAGGAGAATGGCGTGAACCTGGAGGAGGAGCTTGCAGTGAGCCCAGATCGTGCCACTGCACTCCAGCCTGGGCAACAGAGCGAGACTCCATCTCAAAAAAAAAGTTTTTGCAATACATTTTAAATGATAATTTGTTATCCTGATTAAATTCAATATTAAATCAATTACTGTTAAAAACAATGAAGTACTACTATTTAAATCTATATTCCAATCACAGGGAATATAAACAAAGAAATAATAAGAAAAAAATCTTAAATTCTTAAAGCCTTTGCAGCAAAGTACACAAACATGTAGACCTTCCTATATGCCAGAATTTCAGAAGCCTGAATGAACTCAAGGTAAAGTGATACTCTGTTAAGATGTCTTAGATTTGCCCAATTTAAAAGCTGTCCTAAAACACAGATACTTGATCTATCTACTACTGGAATAGTAATCTACATAATTTAGAGGAAGTTGCTAAGACTGTCATAAGCTGTAAATCCTTTTTGAAATTAAGCACAGAATCCTATCTCCATCCCTTCCATTGTCACCAGAAGTTTAACAACTGCCTCTTATATTATTTCCAGAGATCAAAGTTTAATAAAACTGAAAAATACTTAAGACTCAAATACAACACCTTTAACTTAATGAAGACAACGTAGACATATGCTCCTTTTTCCCTCTGTATCTTGGCAGACTATGTACCTCCAGCATAGTTTAAAAGGAGTGGTGGAGAGTGCAATACAACAGAAAGAGGTGTATATTCACAGGAAGTCATAAGAGCCAGATTCCAGTCTTAACTTTGCTGCCCACTAAACAGAATCACCTTGGGCAAGTCAGTCAATTGCTCTAGCATCCAATGTCTTCAACCATAAAATAAAGGAGTAGATTATCATTCAGGTTTCTTCCAAATCCAGGAGTGCAGAATACAGGGTTATCTCTAAAGTAAAGAAGAACCTGTCAACCAGGGACTATAATCCATCCAGTCTTTTGTGTTAACTTGATAGAAAAAAACATTAGGTAGGCTTAATCAAGTTAATAAGAGCAATGTTAGTACAGACAGTCGTCAACTTACGATGGTTGCACTTACGATTTCTGATTTATGATGGTGCAAAGGCGATACTTATTCAGTAGAAACCATAATTCAAATTTTAAATTTTGATCTTTTCTCATGCTACTGATATGTGGTACCATGGTGCTGGGCAGTAGCAGTGAGCCGCAGCTCCCAGTCAGCCACGCAACCATGTGGCTAAACAACTGAGGCTACGGTGCCCTGTGTTACCAGATGATTTTGCCCAACTGTAAGACTAATGTAAGTGTTCTGAGCAGGATTAAGGTAGGCAAGACTAAGCTATAGTGTTCAGTAGGTTAGGTGTATCAAATGTATTTTCAACTTACAATATTTTGCATTTATGATGGGCTTATGGGGAAATAACCCCATTGTAAGTCGAGGAGCATCTGATGTCTTTCTTAGGTACTTAGGAATCCAACGCAGTTCCTTCTTACAAATGAAACCTTCATATTTAACTCAACACAGAGGTAAGAATTGTTGGCTTCCCAAATGAAACTTCTTGTTTGTAACCTGGCAAGCTTTTCTTCTAATTAAAGAAGAAGTACACTAGGGAATAATTAAAGGGCTCTCCAAGGTACACTATTCTTTACCTCTTCAACAGTCAGAGGGTCAAATTCAGACCATTAGGCTTCTTTATATAATTTGTTAATATCCGGGAACATCGCAAGAATATTTGAAGAAGAAATGCTAGAGCTACTCCCCATTCTGACTTTAATTATAGTCTTCAGGATTGCCACTGAGTTTGATCTGTTTAAAAAATGAAGTAAAATATCCCACTCATAAGCATACTATTTCCCCTGAAGCAAGTTCCTCTTATATTCTCATAGTGTCACAATAAGTTTGTTAAATTATTAAGCTATACAATTTTAAGGATAGGAAACCTTAGAGATTTTCGAACACAATGCTTATCCTAATATAAATAGTCAATCTCATTCTGTATAAAAAGACTTTTGCTATTTTACAAGGTAATCCTTTCCACTGCTAGACAGCTCTGATTTTTGGATGTTTTCCATTTCATAGTGGTAAAATAATCTTCGTTTAATATATGACAGTTTTTGAGAGCAACACAAAGCCAGTCTACTGTCTCTTCTACATGACAGTCCTTCAAATAGTTGAAGACAGTTATGGTGTCCCTACTCAGGCCTCTGAATCTACTCAAATTTAACAACAGGGCCTTTCAACAATTAGCCAATTGCTTCTTTCAACAGCATCATCAAATCACTGGCTTGTTAACCATCTAGACTTCACCTTTTCTTCTTTTCTAGGGAACCATTCTCAAGAAAGTTTCTATTTTAGCCTTACATACCACTTTTACATTTTGTGAATGCAGAATCCCGATAATTTTATTGAATATCTAAATTAACCCTCCAAGACATGTATCATCTAAAGATCTGTATGCATGCTTTTACTGAAGTTGCAGACCAATACTCAAAAACAGGGGAAAAGTCAGAGTCCATATTCCATTAACACTGACCCACTAATCAATTATCTATGAGTTCAGTTGTTCCACCTGCCAAAAATCTACCCATATATGTTATCATTTACCCAACATTTTTCTCATTGATGGCATAAGGAAAGACTATGTCAAATATTTACCCAGCAATCCCACTACTGGGTATATACCCAAAGCAATATAAATTGTTCTATTATAAAGACACATGCATGTATAAGTTCATTGCAGCACTATTCACAATAACAAAGACATGGAATCAACCTAAATGCCCACCAGTGGTAGACTGGATAAAGAAAATGTGGTACATATACACCTTGGAATACTATGCAGCCATAAAAAGGATGAGCTCATATCCTTTGCAGGGACATGGATGCAACTGGGGGCCATTATTCTTAGCAAACTAACACAAGAACAGAAAACCAAATATCGCGTGTTCTCACTCATAAATGGGAGCTAAATGATGAGAACACGTGGTGGGGAACAACACACACTGGGGCCCCTCAAAGGGTGGGGGATGGGAGAAGGGAGAGGATCAGGAAAAATAACTAATGGGTACTAGGCTTAATACCTGGGTGATGAAATAATCTGTACAACAAACTCCCATGACACAAGTTTACCTACGTAACAAGCCTGCACATGTACCCTAAACTTAAAAGTAAGAAAAAAGACTATTTCAAATATTTAAAGATATGAAGATAATGCACAGCTGTGTCATGTTATTTTAGTAATATAGGAATTGACTCATTTTTATTCCAGAGGCAGTATAATGTAGAAGTTAAAAGTGTGGGTTCTGATTTCAGACTGCCTGGGTTCAAATCTTGGACCTGGCATGCGTTGTTATTTGTGTGACCTGTGAAAAACTACTTACTTGTACTACTGAATCACAGTTTTCTCATCAGTAAAACTGGGTTTGTTGGATTACTGTGAGAATTACATGAATTCACACATGTAAAGTATTTAAAGTAGTGTCTTCCATACAGTGACACTAATTATATTTAAGTTGTTATTCGTATTATTATTATTGTTAATCTAGTACAGTGCTTTGATACTTCATTCAAAATCATTGCCAGATGTAACAGAAGACGGCTGAATAAGGAATCAGGCAATTCTACCATGGCGCATTCTCACAGACACTCTAGCAATTTTTAAAACTAAATGGGATTATCCCAGTATACTAGTCTAATAAGTCTACCAAAAACCAAGAAACCAAAAATTGTTCTTATCAAACTGTATGCTATCTCTTCTTTTAAAAACACATAGACTCTACTTACCAATTCACCTAGTACCACAAAATTAATCAGTTTCCAGTTTCAAAGAGCAAACATTTCCCTCTACTTAAAAACCACATCAACATTTTGTCCATATACATTTCCCCGATTTTTCTCAGAATTAGAGAAAAATTGTGAGCAAGTTGCACAATTGCTCAATTACAACTGTACAATTACAAGCGAGTTGTTTTGTAAGCTGAAATATACATTTGTCTGTGACTGGAAGCTTAAACTCACTTTAAGAGGTTAAATGTGCTCTTATTCTATTCTTTATCCTTGCGTAGGCTTGCATTTCCACCTAAGTATGCTGAATCTTTACCTTACAGTTTGGAACAAAATAGACATGGAGTAGTTTTTTCTTGGCTATGGCAATTTTTTTTTCTTTTCCTTTTTTTTTTTTTTTTTAAAGCGACAGAGTCTCACTCTGTCAGCCAGGTTGGAAGGCAGTGGTGCGATTATAGCTCACTGCAGCCTCAACCTCCTGGGCTAAAGCGATCCTCCCACCTCAACCTCCCAGGTACTTAGGACTACAAGCATGCGCCACCATGCCTGGCTAATTTTTAAAAATTTATTTTCGTAGAGACCGGGTCTCACCATGTTACCCCAGCTGGTCTCTGACTCCTGGCCTCAAGCAATCCTCCCACCATAGCCTCCCAGAGTGCCAGAATTCCAGGTGTGAGCCATTGCACCCGGCCAACCATGTCAACTTTTAATATTACAGCCCCGCGTTATCACAGTAGATTTTTGAGGGCAACAACTTCATTATATTTTATTGCCCTCAACATAAACAAGTGTATCTGGCATATGAAAGGCTCCCAATAAATATTAGCGGTATGAAGGAATAAATGAGTTAATGACCATGATTGCCAGCTCTCCTGAAGTTCCTGCCTTTCTTACTAAGCCCTAACTATGTATTCCTTCCTCTGTCTTTGATACTTAGCCCTTGAAATTCTGAGCTTATCAAAGAGCTCCTGATATAGTTACAGTTTTATTTAACTCCTTTTCTTTCTCAGCAGGAGTATTCTCAATTATATAGTAAGAATTACAATTTTAGAGCATCTCATCCTTTGTGAGCTATATTTCTTCTTTATAATCTCTGTACATGGAATTATAAATCAGGCAGCATTCATGGTTAATTAGTATTTTCAGTAAATTTTTGTTTTTTCTTCCATTCTTTATGTTTCAGCTTCAAAACATTTAGTTTCCTAACACTAGAAAAGATAAAAATAATAATACAAATTTATTCCTTTGTATACTTAAAGCTTTATATTTCTGTTCCAATGCTTTAACTCCTTAATCTGTAGAATTATTTTAAAAATCTTAATACTTACTAAACAATAAACAAGAGAATAAAAAATTATTCTGAAGAACTTAAACACTCAACCTAAAATATACATTAGTTTTGAAAAACAGGCATGTTATAACTGATCTTTTAAAATCACACTTAGCAATTTAAATTATAATAATGTCTCATTCACATAGTAAGTGTTCTGGAAACCTCAGCCAGCTGAAATGGTTGCAATATGCAATTCTATCCCCCTTTCCCTTGCTGCCTCTTGACCGAAGAGGAAACATTGTGAATAGTAAATTAACAAATTCTGAATAGCTTGTAAAAATGGAAATCTACAAGAAGATCTAAAATCATTCACAACTCAACACAACCAAGCAGCCCCTAATACAGGAGGGGCAACACTTGCTGGGTGTGGTGCTAACATCCACATCAAGAGGCACAGAGTCAAAAAGCATGGGAAACACAGTGAAAATGGCAATTACAAGAAAGGGGTGACGGGGGCAGGAAAGGAAGAAGAAAGCTGCAGAAGTGAGAAGCAGGGGAAGTTATATACAATCATTGTAAGCAGACAGTAGGAAAAAAAGAGAACCATATAGGCCTTGGCAGTCCTTGAGGATATATATCAAGAGATCACAGCTTGAGATGATAATTAATGTCCTTAATGATTACCCTACATCACTAATGGATGTTTAACCCTGACCAAACACGTTATCTAATAAAAACTGAAACATAGTTCTGTCAAAGAAAACATAATTAATTCTATGTTTTTTTTTTTTAACAATCCTCCCAGGTTTACAACTCAGCAACAGGTAGGTAAGCTTATATTCCTACACAAATCTCTCAGCAAAACATTAAAAGCTGTCCTTGTATCAGAATTCAAAAGTTATTAACAAAATCCTACAGTAAATGGACCTCTACAAAAATTTTGAAACCTTCTTTATACCAATTCCTACTATTTTCAAGTAGACAACTTCCATCCCATTGAAAACAGTGAGTAGAAAATGTAGTTTCAACGTACAATACAAAGTATAATTTAGTGTTTTGAATCTCTCACAAAAGCAGTTTCTCATAACCTTCTATTTTGTTTTACATATGGTTTATTAATCAAAAATTTTATTAACACTTTAGACTTTTTTTTTTTTTTTGAGGCAGGGTCTCACTTTGTCACTCAGGCTGGAGTGCAGTGGCCCAGTTTCTAACGACTGCAACCTCCACCTCCCAGTTTCCAGTGATTCTCATGCCTCAGCCTCCCGAGTAGCTGAGGTTACAGGCATGCACCACCATGCCCGACTAATTTTTGTATTTTTAGTAGAAAGGGGTTTCACCATGTTGGCCAGGCTGGTCTCAAACTCCTGTCCTCAAGTAATCTGCCAGCCTGAGCCTCCCAAAGTGCTGGGACCACAGGCATGAGCCACCATGCCCAGACAGACAAACCTGATTTTAAATTAGCTTGGAAAAGCTCTATTTCATCAAAGCTCAAATTCTCCCATTGTTACTTAATCAGAAAATGTTGGAAAAAAGAAGTGATAAAGAACAAAAAGGTCGTTTTTCTTTCCTTCAGAAAGTACAGAGAATCACCTATATCTCAGCCAAATATATTTAGAATATTGTCAGCTCAAATTGGCCTGATTGACACTACTAGATAACACCCAAAACGGACTCAGGGCAAAAGAAAATTGTTATCATAAGCACTTTTGTGATCCATTTATTCCCCTCTGTAGAACAGGTAAGAGAATGCTCCAAGATATCACACATACTCATTTACATACAGTATCATTTTATGGAATTTTCCAAGGTGTTAATTAAAAGTTTTAATGAACGTTAATCATCTGTCAATTTCATTGGCAATCTCTGTTCAACCATATGCTTCGCTTTTACACCTGTAGGCTTTAAAAATCATTACTTTAAATTGTTTTACTTCCTTAACATGATATTTGTATTAATATTTAGGAAACAAAACTTCTGCAGCCTATACAGAAATTTTCTGTAATTCTTTCATGTGTTTTCTAACTTCCTTAAATAAGGTATGATTATGTAGGATTGCATGATCATTATACTTCCAAGAGAAAATATAAAAATGTTTATTCTTTTTTAAAAAAATCTTTATTTTGGGTACATGCCTAGAAAATAATGCGGAGCTGAGAAATTGAGAATGGTATGGCATCCTAAAACCCTAGAAATAAAATTCTCTCTCATTAAATCATTGTACAATTTTTGCTATCTGAATTTTTTCTTTTTCAGTATGTTCTTACATTTAATCATTCATTCATTCACTCAAAAATATTTACTGAGCACTCTTCTAAGTTCTGGGCATACAGAAATGAACAGAACAGACAAATATTTTTCTCCTCAGTGAACTTACTTTCTCTCCTTAAAGGAGGCAAGAAAATTAAGAAAATATATAGTAAATTCAAAATAGTAATGGAGCAGAAAGAAGAGAAGGTAAAGAGGGGATGTGTATGTGTTATTGGGAAGGGGTGGAAAGAAAGAATGGTGAAATTTTAGATAGAGTGACCAGGAAAGAACTCACTAAGTAAATAGATTTGAGAAAAAAAACCTAAAGAAGATGAGTAAGCCATTCAGGATATCTGGAGAAAAAGTGTTCTATGCAGCAGAAACAGGATGTACTAAATTCCTGGGTTGGAAAAACACTAGGAGTATTTAACAATCATCAGTTGTGGATGGAGCAGACTAAGCAAAAGAGAAGGTATTAGGATATAAGGTCCAACAGGCAGGGGAATAACAAATCATTAAGGCCTTGTAGGCCACTGTATAATTTAGCTATTGACCCATGAGAGAAATGAAACCATTGGAGGCTTTAAACAGGAGTGAAATGATCCGTGTACATCTTAACAAGGTCACCTTGGAAATGTACATCCAGATTCACAAAACTCAGAGTCTCTCCAAAAGAATCAATCCACAGAAAACTAGACTGAGGCACATTACAATCAAATTGTCAGAAGGCAAAGACAAAAAGAGAATTTTGAAACAAGAGAAAAGTGACTTGTCACATATAAGGGGCCTATATAAGACTATAAACAGATTTCTCAGCAGAAACATTTCAGGCCAGGAGAGAATGAAACAATATATTCAAAGTACTAAAAGAAAAAAAAAAAAAACCTGCCAAGCAAGAACAATATACCAGGCAAAGGTATTCTTTAAAAATCAAGCAGAGATAAAAAGACTTTCCCAGACAAACAAACACTTTTGAAGTTTTTCACCAGTAAACCTCCCTGAAGAAATGCTTAAAGGAGTCCTTTGAATTGAAATGAAGACATACTTAACAGTAACATGAAGGCATAAATCTAACAGGTAAAGGTAAATATATAGACATATACAGATAAATGAAACAGTCTAAAGACGGTGCACAAATTATTTTTAATTATAATATAAAAATTAATTGATAAAAATTTGTTAGTGGAGGAGAGAGTGAAAGTATGGTGGTTTTGCATGCAGTCGAAGTTAAGATGCTATCAACTTAAAATGGAAGGTTATAATGATAAGATATTTTAAGCAATCCTCAAGCTAACTACAAAGAAAAAAAAACCTATAATAGACACATAAAAGATAAACAGTAAAAAAACACAAAGCAAATATACACTACAGAGAATCATTAAATAAAAAAGGAAGACAGCAAGAAAGGAAGAGAGGGACAAAACAGTTGCAAGACAACCAGAAAATAACTAACAAAATGCCAGTAGTAAGCCTTCACTTCTCAATAATTACCTTAAATGTAAATGAATTAAATTCACCAATGAAAAGTCACAGAGTGGCTGAATCGATAGAAAAAAAATCCAGTGATATATTCTTTACAAAAGACTCACTTTAGAATTAGAGATACACATCAGCTGAAAGTGAAAGGATGGGAAAAGGAATTTCATGCAAATGGCAACCCAGAGAAAGCAGAGGTGGCTATACTTTATCAGACAAAAAAGACTTTAAATCTATAGCTAGCTATAGCTGTCTCTAGAGACAAAGAACATCATTATATAATGACAAAAAGGTCAATTCAACAGGAAGATATAACAATTATAAATATAAATACACCTAACATCAGAGTACCTAAATACATAAAGCAAATATTGACAGATCTGAAGGAAGAAACTGACAGTAATAAAACAATCGCAGAATTTTTTTTTTTTTTTTGAGACAAAGTCTCGCTCTTGTCCCCCAAGGCTGGAGTGCAATGGTGCAATCTCGGCTCACTGCAACCTCCGCCTCCCGGGTACAAGCAATTCTCTTGCCTCAGCCTCCCAAGTGGCTGGGATTACGGGCGTTTGCCACCATACCAGGATAATTTTTGTATTTTTAGTAGAGACAGGGTTTCACCATGTTGGCCAGGCTGGTCTCTAACTCCTGACCTCAGGTGATCTGCCCACCTTGGCCTCCCAAAGTGCTGGGATTACAGGTGTGAGCCACCGCACCCGGCCAATAGTAGAAAATAGTAATAATTCACTTACAATAATGAATAGAAGAGCCAGACAGAAAATCAATAAACAGCTGACTTGTAAAATACTATGAATCAAATGGACGTAACAGACATAGACGGAACTTTCTACCCAAGAGCAGAATATACATTCTTCTAGAGCAAATGTGGAACATTCTAGAGGACAGATCACATGTTAGGTCACAAAACAAGTCTTGACAAATTTAAGAAAATCAAAGTCATTCAAAATTATCTTTTTAATCATAACGGAGTAAAATTAGAAACCAATAACAGCAAGAAAATGAGAAAATTCACAAACACATGGAAAGTAAAAACACACTCTTGAACAACCATAGGGTCAAAGAGGAAATCAAAAAGAAATATAAGAAGTATCTTGAGACAAAAGAAAATGAAAACACAACATACCAAAATCTATGGGATGAAGCAAAAAAAGTAATAACAGAAAAGTCTGTGGCAACAAGTACTTAAACTAAAAAAGAAGAAAGATCCCAAATAAACAATCTAATTGATACCTCCAGGAAATGTAAAACCAAGCCCAGAGTTAGCAGGAGGAAAGAAAAAAGAGATCAGGTAGAAACAAATCAAATAAAGACCACAAAATAGAAAAAAAATCAGCAAAAGAGCTGATTTTTTTGAAGATAAAATTGTAAAACCTTAGATACACTAAGAAAAAGAGAGAGAAGACCCAAAATCAGAAATAGAGGAAGAGACATTACAATGAATGCCTCAAAAATAAAAAAGATCATAAGAAACTATTATGAACAATTAAATGCCAACAAAGTGGATAATGTAGAAAAAAAGATAAACTCCTAGAAATATAAGACTTACAAGAATGAATCACAGAGAAACAGAAAGTCTGAACAGATCTATATCTAGTATAGAAGTTAAATCAATAATCAAAAATCACCAAAGAAAAGCCTAGGATCTGATGGTTTCATTGGTGAATTTAAAGGACATTTAAAGAAAAATTAATGCCAAGCCTTTTTAAACATTTCCAAAAAATTGAAAAGGAGGGAACCTTTGATATAATTTATTTCATAAGGCCAGCATTACCCTGACAAAGCCAAACAAAGATATCACAACACCACAAGAAAAGAAAGTTTCAGGCCAATATCTCTGATGAATACAGATACAAAAATCCTGAATAAAATACTAGCAAATCAAACTCAACAGCATATTAAAAGGAACATATTCTATGACCAAGTGGCATTTATCCCTGGGATGTAAGGATGATTCAACAGACACAAACCAATTAATGTGATACACGCATTGCAGAATGAATAAAAATCACATGAGCATCTTAAAGAAAAGCATTTGACAAAATTCAACATGCTTTCATGACAACTACTCTCAACAAACTAGGAAGAGAAGGAAAGTATCTCAACAGTAAAAGCCATATATAAGAATTCCACATCTACTCATATTCAACATTGAAAAACTGAACGCTTTTCCACTAAGATCTGGAAAAAGACAAGGATCCTCACTCTCACTACTTTCATTTAACATAGTACTAGAAGCCTTAGCCAGAGCAGTTAGGCAACGTAAGGAAAAAAAAAAAGATATCCAAATCAGAAAAAAAAAAGAAGTTAAATTATCCCTGTTTGCAAGTGACATAATCTTATGTGTAAAAAAACCCTAATGACTCCATTTAAAAACTGTTAGAACTAATAAATATAGTAAAGTGGCAGAATACAAAATCAACATACAAAAATTGGTTGCATTTCTATACACCAACAATAAACTGAAAAAAATAGGAAAACAATATCATGAAAAAGACAACATACTTAGAAATAAAGTTAAATAAGGAGGTAAAAGACTCATACACTGAAAACTATAAAACATTGGTGAAAGAAATTAAAGAAATGAACAAGTGAAAGATGGCCCGTGTTCATGGATTAGAAGAACTAATATTGTTAAAGTGTCCATACTACCCAAAATGATCTACAAATTAGATGCAATCCCTATCAAAACTCCACTGGCATTTTTACAGGGTTAGAAAAAACAATTATAAAATTCATATGAACCCACAAAAGAGCTCAAATAGCCAAATCAATTGTGAGAAAAAAAGAACAAAGCTGGAGGCATCACAGTTCTTAATTTCAAAATATATTAGAAAGCTATGGCAGTGAGAACAGTATGCTACTGGCATAAAAATAGACATGTGGACCAATGGATCAGAAGAGAGACCCCAGTAGGAAATTTGCACATATACAGTGAACTGATCTGCAACAAGAGTGCCAAGAATAAACAATGAGGAAGGAATAGTCTCTTCAGAAAAATTGTGTTGAGAAAACTGGATATTCATAGGCAAAAGAATGAAATTATACACTTGTTTCATATCAGACACAAAAAAATCAACTCAAAACGGCATGCAAACTTAAATGTAAGACCTAAAACTATAAAACTCCTGGGAGAAAACATAAGGGAAAATCTTTGTGACATTGCTCTTGGCAATGATTTCATGGATATGACACCAAAAGCATAGGCCACAAAAGGTAAAATAGACAAGTGGGACTGTATCAAATAGCTTCTGTGCAGCATAAGAAAACAATCAAGAGTGAAAAGGCAACCTATTAAATGAGAAAAAATATTTGCAAACCATATGCGATGGTTAATTTTAGGTGTCAACTTGACTGGATTAAGGAATATCTAGGAACTGGTAAAACAATACTTATGGGTTTGCCTGTGAGGATGTTTCAAGAGGAGACTGGCGTGTGAGTCAGTGGACAGAGTGGGGAAGAACCACTTTCAGTGTGAGTGGGCACCATCTAAACCAGATTCTCAGGCCTTTGGCCTCATACTAAGAATTATAACAACAGTTTCTCTGCTTCTGACGTTTTAAGACTCGGACAAAGCCATGCTACCAGCATCTCAGGGTCTTCAGCTTAGAGATAGCCTGTCACGGGACTTCTCATCCTCCATACCCATGAGCCAATTTCCCTAATAAATCCCCTCCCATCTATCTATCTATCTATCTATCTATCTATCTATCTATCTATCTATCCATCTATCTATCCATCTATCTATCTATCTATCTATCCATCCATC
Organism: Pongo pygmaeus; assembly: GCF_028885625.2. Classification (NCBI taxonomy): domain Eukaryota; kingdom Metazoa; phylum Chordata; class Mammalia; order Primates; family Hominidae; genus Pongo; species Pongo pygmaeus. The sequence continues at coordinate 25,561,034 of NC_072383.2, forward strand.
CATCCATCCATCCATCCTTCTATCTATCCTACTGCTTCTGTCTCTCTGGAGAACCCTAGCTAATACACTCTATGTCTGTTAAGAGGTGAATATCTGAAACATAGAAGAAACGTTTTCAATTGAAAAAAACAAAAAACAAAAAATCCTGATTTTAAAATGTGCTAAAAATTTAAATAGACAGGTATATGAAAAGATGCCTAATGCCACTAATCATCAGAGAAATGCAAATCAAAACCATAATGAGATCTCACCTCACACCTGTCAGGGCGGCTAGCATCAAAAAACAAAGGACAAGTGTTGATGAGAATATTGAGAAATTAGAACCTTTGTACACTGTTGATGGGAATGCAAAATGGTACACTCTCTATAAAAAATAGTGCATCATGCCTGTAAACCCTTGGGAGGCTGAAGCGGAAGGATCACTGGAAGCCAGAAGTTCGGGACTAGCCTGGGTAACATAGTGAAATCCCATCTCTAAAAGAAAAAAAAAAAAATTAAATCGGCTGGGTGTGGTGGCATGTTTGAGATTGCAGTGAGCTAGGATCCTGCCACTGCACTCCACTCTGAGTGACAGAACAGGACCCTGTCTCAAACAAACACACAAAAAAGTACAGAGGCTCCTCAAAAAATTAAAAATAGAACTATCATATTATCCAGTAATTGCATTTCTGGGTATTTATCCAAATGAATTAAAGTCAAAATCTCACAGACAAATCAGCACTCGCATGTTCACTGTGGTACTATTCACAATAGCCAATATGTAAAACAACCTAAATGACCACTGACAGGTGAATGAATAAAGAAAAACTGATATATACATACAATGCAATATCATTCAGCCTTTAAAATGATCCAATATGCAAAAACATAAATGAACCTTAAGCACATTAGGCTAAGTGAAATAAGCCAGTCACAGACAAATACTGCATGATTTCAAGTATATAAGATATCTAAAATAGTCAAATTCCTAGAATCAGAGTGGAATGGATGTTGCCAGGAGTTGGGGGAATGGGAAGTGGGAGTTGATAATCAACAGGCACAAAGCGCCAGTTAAGCAGAATGAATAAGCTCCAGAGACTTGCTGCACAATGTCTTACCTATAGTTAAAAATGGCGTATTGTGCGCTTAAAAATGTGTTAAGATGGTAGATATCATGTTAAATGTTCTACCACAATGAAAGAAAAAATTAAAAGAAAAGATTAGAAAAGCAGTAGCTAGGCCGGGCGCAATGGCTCACACCTGTAATCTCAGCACTTTGGGAGGCCGAGGCGGGCGGATCACGAGGTCAGGATATCGAGACCATCCTACCTAACGCAGTGAAACCCCGTCTCTACTAAAAATACAAAAAATTAGCCGGGCGTGGTGGCGGGCACCTGTAGTCCCAGCTACTCGGGAGGCTGAGGCAGGAGAATGGTGTGAACCCGGGAGGTGGAGCTTGCAGTGAGCCGAGATCGTGCCACTGCACTCCAGCCTGGGTGACAGAGCGAGACTCCATCTCAAAAAAAAAAAAAAGAAAGAAAAAGAAAAAGAGTAGCCAGTAGGTATGAAGAAAACCAATAAAACAGAAGCCAGGTGAATGTTGCACAGGGTGGAGTGCAGTGGCGCTACACCGCTCACTGCAGCCCCGAACTCCTGGGCTCAAGTGATCCTCCCACCTTAGCCTCCAAAGTAGCTGGGACCACAAGCACGCACCACCATGCCCGGCTAACTTTTGTACTTTTTGTAGAGACAGGATTTCACCATGTTACCATGTTACCCAGGCTGGTCTCATACTCCTCGGCCTCCCAAATGCTAGGATTACAGGTGCGAGACACTGCACCCGGCTGGGAAGAATTTAGAGGAAAAAAATTAAACAATTTTTCCCAAGCAATTCTTCATTAAACAGATGGAGGCAAATGTGTAGTAGCTGGAAAGAACTAAAGGAGTGTTTTTTCTCTTAAAATGGAAAAAATAACAAGTTAGCAGGTTGATGTGAAGGACCTAATAGAGAAGGAAAATTTGATGATGCAGCAGAGAGAAGAACATGGGTGGAGTACTGTATGAGCAGACAAGAGGAAGAGACTCTAGGACCCAGTACACATGGAAAACTCAGCCTTTACTAGGGACTCGATTTACACATAGGGAAAAGGCAAACACAGAGTATATAATGCAGGTGGGTGCACAGATGTGATGAGAGAAGCTTCAAGAAGTTCTCTTTCTTGTTCCTTTCATTTTCTGGAAGAAATAGGAAACAAGATCATGAGCTGAGAATGCAGATGGGAGAGGAAGTATAACAAAAGTGCAAGAAGAAAGAAGAGTGGGCTCCCCCAACCACAACAAGCCAGGCTCTCTCCCATCACTGGGCCCAGCACGTGCTACTCCTTCTCTTGAGAATGCCATTGTCAACTCAGAATACCATCTCATTCCCTGACCACCCCAACCAAAGCAGGTCCTGGGAACTACTGTCTGCCACATTATGCTATTTATTCTTCTTCTTATGAAATTATCACATTTCTTTTTTTTTTTTTTTAAGACAGGGTCTCACTGTTGCCTAGACTGGAATGCAGTGATGCAATCATAGTTCACTGCAGCCCTCAATCTGCCAGGCTCAAGTGATTATGCCAACTCAGCCTCCCAAGTAGCTGGGCCTACAGAGGTGCACCACCACACCATGCAGAGTCTCTGTATGGTGCCCAGTCTGGTCTCAAACTCCTGGGCTCAAGCAATCCTCCCACCTCGTCCTCCCGAAGTGCTGGAACTACAGGCATGAGCCACCACACCCAGCCATATTTCTTTATTGTTTGTTTTCTATCATGTCCATGAGATTTTGAGCTCCTTGAGAACAAGGGCTGTCTCTTTTGTTCACTGCTGCATCCCCAATGCCTATGAGTACCTAACCCATGGTAAGTTCTTGATTCACCAACCCATGAGCTAGCTACTGGGAGAGTTTAACCTCCCCAAAGAAGTGCTGTCTGCACGGGACATGTACTTGAGGTCAGTGTCTCTCTGTACTGTGATTCCAGATGGAGTAAAAAGACATATAAAGGATCAGAAGAGAGAGAGAGGTGATGAAAATCTAGTCATATGTTTGTTATTACCACTTGAATAGCAAAGTTAAAACGTGTTGTGCCAATGTCCTTGCTGAGTTTATCTACAATGACACTCAAATAGTGAAAGCTGGTTTGGGGCATGGCATGAATTCACCTCTAAATGTGACACTGAGACAACAATTTGGTTTTCAAAGTCTACCAAATCTACTATCAGTAAGGAGGACTCTATTCTATATTTCTTTTCAGTTTTCTCTATTGTAAATTTATTTTTGTCTCCTAAAGTATTGCTTCACATAATCAAAAGAAAATAGTTGCTATTTCCTGACATTCTCCAAGAAGCTCAGAGTCACACTTCACAGTACTACATTCAGCTTCTATGTCCAACCCTTCACCTTGTAGCTATTGGGGAAATATAAACACAGCACTAGCTAGTTTGTCAGGGGAGCTAAATGTCCTACTAATTTCTTAAAAATGAAAACAAAAACACTTTTTTCTTTAACAGAGAATGAGTGAGTCATTGCAACTTGTAATAAATGTAGATGTCAATTATTTTATAAAGAGTGAATGAAGTTTACATGATTTTTTAAAGTGACTTTTCCTTAGAGGCACATCACTTCCTTGATTTATATGGCTGACACTAGCAAAACATTCATTTACAAAAAGCTGTCTTCATCACACACTTCCATAAATGCAAGTTTACTAATTTTTATTACTTTTGTTTTATTTCAGAGCCAAACATAGGGAAAGAATAACCTCCTCCTGGCTCACTATGCAGCATTTTCATGAGAAGGAAGCTAAGAAATTCAAGGGGACATCGCATATTCACGTAAGACATGACTAAGATTCTCCTCTTTGCCACTTCTCAAGATCTCACTTACACAAAGTGGCAGAGTTGGCTCTGCTGGTCTTGAACCATACATCCCCTTTTATGGAAAATATCAACAGGAATTTTTTTTTTCATGGCTGGAGGTCTTTTCCTCATCTAAATATTAAAATCTGACAAGTCTTTCCAATTTAGGGGCGTAGAATCATGTTTGCTACTCCTTAACTAGGAGCAGGGTGATAACTATGAAAAGTTGAAAGAGTATCCTGGTGGTTGCAACAAGTTTCAACATGACCCAAAGCTCTGTCAATAACCACAAGGGGAGAAAGAAAACAGAAGGAAAATGCCTCTCTAGAGTCCTTCATTTCGGAGAGAAGAGTGGCTGCTACTGATATATCACTATCGCTCGGAAAACGTCTCCACACTGTAGGTGGCCAAATGTTAGCCAGCTCATATTGCGAGAGCGCAGAATCGAGTCCAGCAAGGGAGCCAGGAAACCTGGGTCTATGACCAGTTCTCTTACTTATCTATGTGACCTTGAAAATCTCACCCAGCATCCTCAGTGGATCTAGAGGAAGCATTTATAGGCTATGGAATAGTGTCCCAGTTCTAAAATCCTGTTTCCATCAGCTAATTTAAAGTCTTAAAGAAAAGTCTGCAAAACATTCCTGAAAGCCTGGATGTTACAGCTTACCTGTTTTTGTAGGCAAATATTCAGTATTATGATGGCTGGCATTGGTATGCTACTTTCCATTTACAATATTTATAATATTTAGAACATTTGAGATTTTACATATATCATCTCATTTATCCCTTTGAGCAATCTTGTGAAATACGTATCACTGTGTCCTTCACAAGCTAGGAAAGAAAGAAAGTGAAAGAGAAAAGAAATGAAGTAACTAGCCTAAGGTCAGAAGGAAGGTGCCACAACTGTCACCCAAAATATCTGTCCTTATCACTTCACTTAGAATTATAATTATCCGCACAAGCCCAGTGACAACGCAGAAAATAGAAACAAACAATGAATATGGAGAGAATAAAAAACTCTCTGAGAAAAGAAAGATTACGTGTGGCTTCCATGAATTCAGATAATACATTACTTTACCACATCGGGTTTTTTCCCCACCATTTAATTCACTGTTTTTCAGAGAAGTGAGTCTAAAATAAATTTGTCTGTAGCGGCAAATTTCCTAAAACAAATATTAAACACAGCTACTGGGATCTTTGTAGCATGTTATCAAAATAATGAGATATAAATACTCAATTTATATACCACATACCTTTTAACGAAAAGAAAATATACACATCATCCCACAGGCCTGAGCTAAAATTTGTATTTACGTTACTCAAGAAAAAGAAAACAAGAAGCAGAATCTTAGAAGAGTTCAAAGATGAAGGTCATGGGAGATATTCTCAACACTTGGTGGTACCATCAGGAATCTTACTGCAAGCTGTGGAACAACCAAAATGAACAAAACGCAAAAGCAGACCTTGTAATTTTTTTCAAGAGTTATCGCTTGCAGAGCTAGTGCTATTCTAGTTAAAAAGCCATACAAGGCTGGGCGCGGTGGCTCATGCCTGTAATCCCAGTACTTCAGGAGGCCGAGGCGGGCAGATCACGAGGTCAGGCGATCGAGACCATCCTTACTAACATGGTGAAACCCCGTCTCTACTAAAAAATACAAAAAAAGTTAGCCAGGCGTGGTGGCGGGCGCCTGTAGTCCCAGCTACTCGGGAGGCTGAGGCAGGAGAATGGCGTGAACCTGGGAGGCGGAGCTTGCAGTGAGCCGACATCGCACCACTGCACTTCAGCCTGGGTGACAGAATGAGACTCCATCTCAAAGAAAAAAAAAAGCCGTACAATTAGGACTTTATCAAAAGGTACCCAACATATGAACAAGTGATCATAAATCCATCAACAAAAATAACTACAAATCTAGCTGCAGTACTGGTTATTCTACATTTCATCAACACAAGGTATGAACATAACATCTATTTGAATGTTACAGTTTACAAAATGCATTCACATAATTAACTTACTTTATTCTCACAAAAAATTCTATGCACTAAACCTAATTTTACAGGCAAGGAAAGAGAGAGTCAGAGTTCAGTGACCTGAGCATAGTGACCTAGATGATGACGTCAGATCCTCTCCCTACAATGCTGTTTCTGAAGTAGTAATGAAAAAACTGGGGTGGGATATATCATGTGGGTAATAGCTACATTTATTTAAGCCATTATAAGGTGGGAGAAGTCTATAAAAATAATATGTAGAACTCCCCTAAACCCCATCTCTACTAAACATACGAAAAATTTAGCCAGTTGTGGTGGCATGCACCTGTAGTCCCAGCTACTCGGGAGGCTGAGGCAGGAGAATCGCTTGAACCCAGGAGGCGGAGGTTGCAATGAGCCAAGATTGCACCACTGCACTTCAGCCTGGGCAACAGAGTGAGACTCTGAAAAAAAAAAAACACCCAGTTTTCATTGCCTTCTCTACTCGTATCTAATACGCAACTGCACTCCAGCCTGAGTGACAATGCAAGACTCCATCTCAAAAAAAAAAAAAAGATTAAATAGCACTCAACTATTTTATTTTAATCCAACACTCTCTGTTGAACCTACTCTTGCTTGTGTCAACCCTTCTAATATTACTCATTGTAGTTGAGAATTCCAAAAATCTCTGGAGATGTCACAATGAGGAATCTGGACACAGTGATAGCTGAGATCCACTCTGAAATGAATATCACATGATCTGGTGAATACTGAGTTTCTTACTAAATAAATCTGCAAAATTATGGCCTTTTAAAATTTATGACTATATAAGTTAGTTGTGAAACTCTGTATACATGATTGTGTATATTTCTTACTGTTTATCCATGGAAATGATCTATTTGCAAGCAACTGTGCCAGTCTACAAGTGACCAGACTGGTCTTGAAGAGCCAACAAATAAACACAAATGAAGAAACTCCCTGAAATATGTTTTGCTACTATGAAAATTGGAGGCATTTCTGACCAACATTAAGCAGGAAAAACAAATCTACATTTAAGATATTTAGGCTCTGGAAACATTGGATTATTATCTGAAAACTTAATATGAGACACAAAAAGCCACTGAAATTATTTTTTCCATTTGGACAACTTAGCTCAGAATTAATGGTTTTGAAAGACCCTGTGCATTTTTCATAATTTGGAAAGGATAGGCACACCAATCTAAAAATGGACACATTTTTGCATGTCAGTTATAACAGATGCACACAAAAACACATGAAATATATTGTGATTATGACTATACTATATATAGTTATAGTATAACTATAAAGTAATGTAACATATTTTAAAACTATTTTAATCCTTCACAGAAAAATAAGTGTGGTCCTTCAAAGAAGTGAATGTAAGAAACTATTTACTCATTTCTCTGTTGCTACGAGTGCTTAAAATACTTTTAGAGCCCCTGTTTTGTAATCTTCCAATTTCTGATTGACCCAAGAAAACAGGTGTGTTACTTGAGCTCCACAATTTGTGTTGCCCTCTTCTGCTACCCCCACCTTTCATTGCCTGCCTGCTTTATTCACTGGACTTGGTCAAATATCTTTCGACCATTTTCAAATATAAAGCCTTCCTTCCAAGTAAGAAAATTTGCCCACTGAGGTTATCAAAAGAGCACGCCTCAGACTCTGTGGCAGCTCCAAAGTAGAGTTCCTGAATATTCTGAGCAATTTCAGTCAACAGACCTCAAGGCAGGACAGAGAAAGACCTCAAAATTAGTATGAGGACTTTTTCAGCAGACCAACTATTTAAATTGACAATAAAAGTTGGACAAAATGGTCAACTTTGTACGTAAGCCTAGTGAAAGGAAATATCAAATGAAAGTAGAAAAAATACAGCTTGTTAAAACAGGAGCCGGGGAGGTCTTTTTCTTCCCTGCAGTATAGAAAATAATCCATTTAAGGGGTGTACCCTTTTTCTATCTATGTAATACTCAATTTATCTATCCTTGTCTGACAAATTCATACTATTGCAGAAAACCAAAAGATCTAGGTTTGGGTGGGTACCTGGTTCCATATCTTTCTCTGTCCTGCCTTAAGATCCTACTACTTGGAATCCAATCCAGCCACTATATCGAAAACTTGGAATCCAATCCAGCCACTATATCTAAAACCAACTGATTTGAAGCTATTGCCTTCTCAACATGCAGACTGACCCAAACAACTATGTGGGGGTCACTGGAGAAACAGAGAAAAATGCACTGAAATGAACAAAAAAGACACTACTAGTCAGACTTTGCATCAAGTTTATATTCCCTCCAGATTCCTGAAGAACGTGGACACAGACCTAAGAGCCATTTCATCAGGATTCATAATGTCAAACTCCCTGAATGGGGAAGACAAGACAAGGACGATTTACAACATTACCAAGTGGGTATATTTTAAATTTTCAGCGAGATCCTGTATCTAAAACAAATTCACCAATAATATCTGGCAAAAAAATTAAAATGTTATAGAACTGATTCCAGGTAGAACAGATTATTGATAAAAGTGTCATTAGCAATAAAAAGACTAATGGCCCTTCCAACTAAAACTACCATTTTCTATATGCTTCTAACTCCAAGAATCTGTTCCTAAATTATTTCATAATGAAATAAGAAGTGGTCATATAGAAAAGCACTGTGTTTGGAGGACACTAAATGAATCACAGGGTTTTCAAAGTGAGCATCATAAAATGAGTTTACTAGCAGGTAACCAGAAACTACATGACTTCTAGCTACTGGAAAACCACCAGTAGCCTCTCAAAAGAGAAAACTCAGAATTTCAATGAATCCTTTTACTGTACCAACTATTTCCATTATAGCAAGGTAAATTGATTTAGAAGTCTATATCCTCAATGAATTTCTAACTTTTCAACAAATTATCACTTAAAATTTCAATACATTATTTGTTTTCTTCATACTTGTGATATATAGATGCATTTCCAGGTTTTTTTCTTTCCAGGGCAAGTTAAGAATTTTTTGAAAGACACAATGAATATGATATTCTGTTGGAATTAATCCATGATCAATTCCATTTTGTAAGGAACTTGCTCCAGACAAAAAGATGCCAATTCCCTAAATGAGTTAGACTCGTTGACATTAGAACTCAGAAATTCTCTATCTTGGATATGGAAGACAATTTGATGTTAAGTTCTCACATACACAACGTAGTTCTGCTGATACATGGAACACAGGCTCTTTATAACAAATACCCTGAAGATCTTTAATTGGTAGTTAGGAAACATGCTTTTCCTAATCATCAAGTCTCTTAAATATTATGTTTTTAAATATGCATTTAGGGAAACTAATGAGGTAAGATATGAGAGGGATAAAGAAGGTATATTGTTTTCAAAATTAAAATTTTCAGGACATCAGTCCAGCAGGCATAAAACAACATAAAACAAATAACTAGATAATCAAACAATAAAAACAAACTAGAAATAATATGAAAGCTTTTTTAAAAACTGTTATTGCACATATGCAATAATTACTTCCATAAAGACTTTTATTATACATTTGTTTTTATGGAATCATAATGTACAAGTGCATGCTATTGTTTAAACACATTCACCACATACCCCATAACAGAATATGATGACAATATGTATTAAGGATAATACAGAAAATGTAGCTAAATGCATTCTGTATTATGGTTCCATATTATAGCATGCAAATGGTTCTGACTAAGCAGACACAGGAGACAGTCGTTAGTGTGCACGCTGTGAATGTATATTATGAATAATGCATAAAACTTGGCTAAACCCTAATGAGTCCATTGACATCCTATGGGGTCCAAAGGAGGCTCAGATCCCAAAGCATGGCCCTGTCCATTTCTACCCGCCAATCATTATAAAAAACGATCCTGTGAAAACAAAGGATATTAAACAACACGAATATACTCTCATTCTAGGTAAAGGTTTTGAAATAAGCAGAAAAATCAGAAGAAACTTTGAAAAGAGAGCTAAAAGTCCATCTTACATCATCACTTCACTTGCAGTTTTTGAAAATTATCCACTGCAATTCAAATGGGACAAAAGCTGCAGTTGAGGGTTTCATGTTATTTCTTTTCTTTGTTTTTTTTTTTTTCGGGGAGCTGCTATTACAAGGAAGATCTCAGCAATCCCTCAGAAAAGTGACCAAACTCTTAGACCATGGTGGTAGAAAGTCTTCTTGCTTTGAAAGAGTAACGCTTACAAAATAAATTATAGTCAATTAAATAGGGAAGTAGATATAATATGTCTAAAAGCATTCTTTAAGAAACTCCTCAAAATTCTGGTTTTTACACAGCTTTTTAAGGAATCAAAAAAGAATGTCATGAGTACGTTACTTACAGCACATTTTTTTAAAAATCAATGTTTTTTCCAATAGCCATTAACTAGAGACTCTTAAAACCTGAGTCCTTGAAAAGAGAAAGCATAACATCTATTATCCCCACATGAGTGTACCCCAAGATGAACACCTATATGGGCATGTTTAACGTGTTCACTGAGCCAAAAATGCAGAGCTGAGCAAGCTGTGCTTGAGATGCACAAATTAAGTATGTGACAGAAGTCTGTGCACCCAAAGCCTCTCCTAGGAGTGGGGCTGGGAAAGCAAGGACAGCTGCTTCTTCATGGTGCTCCCAGGAGCGGGTGGGAAACGGGCATTCTGAGAACACATCCCCAGAGTCCAGAGGGGAGGCGAGGGCTGGCCACTTGGGGAAGCAGCAAGCCAAGAAAAACCCTGCACTCTCAGAAAACATGCAAGAGCAAAATGTCGAAGTGAGAACTGGAGTTAAAATTCTGGGATGGAGTTCTTGTCAATTTGCCCGGCTCCATGAGGTTTTCCCATCCCTTTACCAGGTACAACAACCAGACCAAGCCAAGGCAAAGGCCCAAACTGGAAGCTGCCATGGAGCCCAAGGCATGAAATGCATAACCACCTCCACCACTGAATTCTAAAATGCAGGTCATTTACCATCCCATATTTGGGCTAAAATCGGCTCTTGGCTTAGCTTTACTGCGAATTTAGCCTATGTGCTGTGAATAGAGGGCTCACTGGAAGACCCCTTCTGCAAAATAATACTGTCATAGTTTTCCCGTCTCTCCTCACCCACATAGGCAGAAATACTAACTGTAAACATTGATGAAAAAGAACCCTTCATAAGTTTCTATTTAAAGTACAAATACTCCTGGGTATAGCTTAGAAAAATCATGATAAATTTGTTTGTTTTTAATTTGCTTTCTTTTGTGAGAAGAACTAGGACAATAGAGGATGTCTTAGTATGTTTGGGGTAGTTACCAAGCGATCTGAAAAGAGGGTAAAAGGTTAGAGAAGACAGGACACACTGACAGATTAACTTTGCTTGCTTTTCCAATTGCACTAACCCAGCCAAGGATTTTGTGATGAGGAATTAAGAGTTTTAACAGACTCTTAAGGTTGAAAACTTTCTGGACACTATACCATTATTTTTGTATTTACAGCTGGGTAAGCGCAGTCACTGTTGCTAGAGCATGAAGTATGAAAATCATACAGAAAAATAAGGTATCTGTTGTAACTGCTTCTGCTGTTTTCCTGGTTCTAAAATTTGCCTCATATCAAGTGCAATAGAACAAAGTTCAGTTCCTGATAGAACCATTCCATAAAGCTATTCTGCCTCTGAAAACCATTCTCTACCACGGCTGGTCCCAGCTCCACTATAAGCGGCTGACAATTGCTTCCCCCGCCCCACCACCCTGTGTTCCTTCACCCCCTCCCAGATGCCACCAAAAGAATCACAGAAAGTCTCTCAGTAGCACTTTGCTTCTCAGCAGGAAGCTGTACCGTTTGTGATATCCATTTTGATTCAAACCTAAATTAGGCCTCTGGAAATAGGTAATGCACAAAAAAGAAGCATTTTGTGTCACCAAATTATTATTATAGGTTACTGTTAACCCTTGGAAGATAGAGGTGAGCTCCGTAGCTCCCCACTGAGGTGACTATTTGTCATGAAATCATAGGCCCTACCTCAAAAGATGTTTCAGGTGAGCTTGCGATAAGGCAAACTGTCTAGTTGACCTATAGGATTCTGATAGCTAGTTTAAGTGGGAAAGCTAAGAGAAATGCCAGTTAAACAAAAGGATCAGCACAGCATGGGGAACCAGCAGTGTGCTAGCACAAGTTTAACAGCTGACAGCACCTAGAGAGAGATGTCGGGATCAAGGCATTTTACTATCAGACCGATTTAAGACCCTTCCCTTCAAAAGCGCTCCTTGCAAAGACTTGTAGGGTTTTGAGGGGCAAAAGTTCAGAGCAACACACATTTTTTTTTAAAGAGGTCATTTGTGATCAAACTGTCAACGAGTCCTGTTAAAATAATGAATTCGAGTGTGGAATATGCTGATGCTTCTATTTTTTCATGCAGTTTAGATAGTAAATAAATTTTACTTTTGAAAATCCCTGCTCAAAAAGTTAAACTTCTGGCCCTAATTAAGATTCAGAAAAGTCTCAGAGCTCACCCTAAAAGTACTCCTGCATTACAACCCTAGCACCAGTTCTTGAAAACCTTTGTCATTTTTACTTTTTCTAATTTAAGCTTTGTAATCTGTGATTCTCCCATATTCTTCATCACTACATTAAAATAAGCAGCATTCGTAATGTTATTTATAAACACAGCTGAATTCAAGGATTCAAATCAAAGGCCACTTTCTATCCACCTACATTAGGGAAAAAAAACATGCAGAATATGCATGTCATCTTCTCGTCGTTCAGCACAACTCGGGTTCCTTTCTGATTCAAAACTGTAGAAGAGACAGTCATCATGCCACACAATAATAACTTAGCTTTTCATTCTTCCGTGTGCATTTTTACTCTGTTTTGGTAAAACTATTATCACGTGTTCCTGGCTTATCTCATTAAAATAAATAGACACGACTGAATTCACATCTCTGGAGACACAGTAAACACAATGCAAAATGTAATTCCTCAAATTGGAATAACTGCTCTTTATTGAATAAATAACTAAATAATTAAAGCTTCTTCAAAGTGAGTATCATAGGTTGATGATGAAAAGTAAAAGAATTATTGTGCAACTGGTAACGTGAAAAAATAAAACAGCTGATAAGAACAACCAAAGTTTTACAGGGGGTTTAGCAGACTCTGGATCCTAGCCAAATTTCATAGCTGCCTAGGGTTTTTTAGCTGAGTCCCTAAAATTTGAAGGCAGAGTCAGTGTTCCTCTTGCATTTCCTAGACACAACTCATAAAATGATAGCTTCTTTTTAATGTCTAAGAATCTTGTTTAGTTCTCATTCTGCTCAGCAACATAATCTTCAGACTGAGGAAATGCCTGTTGAATCCCATCAACTGTAGTATATAACATTTTAACATCAGAAGTCCTGGAACCACACACCTCAGGGTCAGGCCAGCAGACTTTCCCAATGCAGTCTCATTCAAGGAATTGTGATTAGCTAATGACTTGGTTTGCTTAGGTTACCTAGCTATCATCTGAATGCCAGCTACTGAGAATAAATCTCCTGTCTTTCCATGTTCTAAAATAATTCCTCCATTCAAATACTCAATGCCATTTCATCTAGTCACAGTTAAAGCACCTCCCTGTTGACAAGGCATTTTCTCGAAAGTTTCTGCAGACTATTTGTCCACACTGTACATACCTGCTCAGTCCATTCCCTGGGAAGTTGCTTTTGCCATAGCTTCCTCTTTAAAAATATTCCTACACCCATGCTGGTTTTGTATCTGTTCGGTTCAAATTTAGATTCATTGGTACTTTTCCACAGTTACATTTCTTGTTCGATTGATGTTTCCTTTTATTTATTCTGAAGTTTTCGATGTAAGACAAACAGGAATACCACCTTCTAAAATTACTACTATCCTACCATCCTCCGATGGAACATTAACGGGAAGCAATATTCTCCAAAGCTATGAAGCATACACTGCCCTAAATTACATTGCAGTCGCTGCCCTGAGCTCACACATTTTTGAATAGAAAGGCTCCCAGGGATCTCTCTGTACTGACTGCATTTACTGCTTTAAAATATTTTTAACCCAGACGCTGAAGTGCCAGCCTTGCAGTTCCTCATGCTAATCCCAGCTTGGGTGGCTGTTCTTAAGGGAAAGCATTCAAAACATTGTAACAGTGCATCAACTTTGACCCCTTTCACTTAAACATGAGACTCTTAAAAAAAGTTTGAATTCCAGAGGGAATCACTGAACTTTGACCTGCTTAAAATTAGTTTTGTTTTAGTGCCTTCACAGTGACTCAACAGGCCAATTTTCCAGACACTTAAGACGTTTCTGCCCCTGAAGATTTCAGTTCAAGTCTACGGCTATGTTCGCCGGTCAGATAAGAACACTTTGTCCCAGGGTTTCAAGCAACAAATTCCCAGATCTCCATCTCTCTGCCAGATGTTGGCATTACTTGGTATTAAGCTGGATCTAAACACACACACACACACACACACACACACACACTACACGATAAGAAGACAGACTCTAATATTTTTTTCTTCCACTTAGAGCCTTTTAAGAAACAAAGTTTTCCACTCAAAATTCAGTCATGGGGAAATGTTTATCAGAATTATATAAACATTACTTACTAGCCTAACTCCTACAACACTAAAACTCTTAACTTTCGGTTAGCAGTACTATGACATATTTAAAATATGGTCTTTCTAAATCTATCTTTATCAATGGGGAAAAACACGCTGGGATTTTGTTTTCTAATCTATTACAGATTTTAGATATTGTTAATGAACAATTATCATATCACAAATGAACAATATCACACTGTTATACTTTCTTGCAGTAAAATTTCAAATATGACGTTTGTTGTCAAAAATTCATGGCAATTAATAAGTAACATAAATTTACCGAAACACTAAAGGTGTAGTGCATGTTCAGTATGATTTAGTCCCTCAAAACTCATCCCCCCTTTAAGAAAACAAAACTTTACAAAAACAAATTAGCCAATTTCATTAATATAAACCAACGTGTTTAAAAAGAACAAAGTACCTATTAGTTTGGAACAAGTCCTGCATAAACCCTGTGTTTAAAAATGTTTAGAAAAGTCAAGGATACATGCACTCAAGTAAGAAAAAAAACAACTGGGTAGTATGAAGCCAGAAAACAAAGAAATTTTAACACAGGTAGTTAACCAGGGTAAAATAATTACTATAAGCACAAATTAGTTTGTATAAATCACATACCATGTTAAACAAGAAGTCATTATTGTCTCCAACTGTTGAGCTACCTTTATTGAAAGGTGATGTCACAAAAGTGTGATCCAGAGCTTCATGTTCAAACACTGGTTTACACTTAAATCTATCAACTTTCAAAAGTCTACCAATAACATTCTTAAAATATACACATTTGATCCCTATTGTAATGCACTAAAGCTGGAAATCAGACATTACAAAGATGGTACAGGGTCACAAAAACTGACCACAGTAAAATTATCTTTTAATTGTTGCTCTCCTTATACTCAGAAAAGAAAAACTACTCACCTAAGTCTCTCTGGCAAACATTTCCTTCATTTCCTACATATTTAAGAAGGAACACAATAAAGATGTTCAAAGTGGGAGGAAATGGTGAATTTCTGGATACGTATATTAATTTAGTCCTACTTCATTTTCATTTTACTCATAAGTCATTCAACACATAAACACTGAATGACCACAGAGTTCTTAAAATAAGAAAACATTTGGAATTCCTTCCAGTTATTTTACATTTCAAGCACATGTAACCATATGCGTTCTTTACTGATGGCTAAGAAAATAATTACTAATAGTTTTGAAAACTGGGTCAATTATTTATATGAAGAGTTGAACTGGAATGAAAATTCCAAGTGCTATGAACTAGCGCCTTCAAATGACATAAAAATTAATATGCATTATGTAAGATGCTAATGAATACACATACTTACAGATGAGAGAGTCAATGGCAGTATTTAAATAAAATTATACTGAGATGTTCTCACGTAAGGACCTTATCTGAAGAATCTGCCAACATAGGATTAGCATTGTAGTTACTTAATCCTTTAATTGTTTTAATAATAAAATATACTGCTAATTATGTAAGGTATTTGGGCTTGCATTCCAAAAGATGTATTCGCATTTTTCTTTGTATACATTGTAAAAACTAATGTACATTTAAAAAGATAATGTGACTTTTTTAAACAAACATACCTTGTCATCTAAGTTCAAATGTATTTTACCATGTTAATGGTCACCTTAGAACACTACTCATTTAAAGATCAGCCATTATTCACAGTATTTTTCTCTCCATCTGAAACTGTTTTCTAAGTCTGTGCACACACATGCAAGCACACACACTTCTAAATATCGTCAATGGTGACAAATTTCATAATTTGAAAGTCAATTTTAGCCATTTTCATCATTTCAGAGAGACATTTATAGCCAATTCTGGTGAATAAAAAAAGGATGATGAATCTTGGTATAAAATGCGATTAGAAAGTAATGAGATGGATGTTTTAGTCAGGCTTGCAAATGATTCAAAAGACAATTTCGAGAGAGGAAGTTTTTCCAAAATGTTTTGAACAATGGCATCATTGGAAAAGGGGTTTTGCTTCTCTGGGTGACAATTTTGAAAACAACATTAATATGAATGCATAAATTATAGTGCAATCGTTGTTTTCAAAAATCAAACTCTGTACTTTTCAGTCATACCCTGCAAATATTAAATAGAGCAAATCTACATTTTTCCTGTAGATGGCTATGTATGTGTATTCTGAAGCTTCCACTGGGTGAAACTAACCATAAGTTGAATTGCAAAATATCATATATAATATAAACTTAACATAACCCTTTTAATCTTTCAAAAAATATGGCATGCAATTTTTTAAAACCTTATTTTCATTGTCAGATATTTACAACAAGCCCCAGTCTGTAGGCTTCTATAAACTTTTTTCTCCTATAAACAGTCAAAATCTGGCAAGAGCTCACTGTGGGATTATGCACAAAAACTGCAAATTTAAACAAGGTGCGATCTTATACTTTTTCACACATTATTGTATCATGCTGCACCAGAACACTAATGTATGCACAGTTCCAAAATAGCCTGGGCTATTACTGCACAGCCTTGAAAACTACTAATATCCTGATGAGAGCACCTTTCAAAAGCTGCTCCTTTATTATCGCACTTTGGTAAAAGGTTGCTTTCATTATTTGTATTTTACAATAGAAAAAAAATGAAGAAATGTCCATGACATTGCATCATCATTCTAAGGTTTTATTTCTTATTAGACCTTTTGTAGTTACAAAAGTTGTTTCATCAATATGACTATGACAATGGGACTCAATACTATTTAATCGACTCAATTATGGAACAAGTGTGCTATTTTTCCTTAGCTGCCCTACTTTCCTTTAAGTTGCATTTGAATTATTGATGAAATTGCAATAAAGCATTTCTTTGTTACACATAGTTTAGAAATAAAGAAGGATGTTTCATGGTTAATTTTTAGACTCACAGGGATAAAATAAACACACTTGTTGTCCTTTCAAAGAAAGTCAATAGCATGGTACAAGCTTAAAAGAATGACTTCTCCTTTTTTCCCCTATTGTTTTGAGAACATAACGTGCTGAAACAGTGAACATAAATACAAATGTAAAAGGAGAAAATGGTAAGTAAGAGTATAGTATAGAAAATTCTGTTCCAGGTCTTCCTAGGTGATAAAAAGATTTAAACTACGATAAATTTAGGCTCTGCTTTTCCTCAAGTATTTCAAAGACCCGTTTAGTCACGTAGCAGGCCACGAAAAACAGTACAGTGAATAGTTTTCAGAATAAGGACAACATTTCTTACTGAGGCTACCAGGATCACTACCTGATGTCCCTTCATTCTTTTTTCCAAACAACAGCCAGAATAATCTTTTTAAATCATAATTCTGAATCTTTTAATTACTCTCCAATGCTTTTATGACTAAAAGCCAAAGGCTTAAGAGGACCTACAAGACTCTATGAGATACGACCCCTGCCTCCTCCAACCTCAACCTTCACAGCCTTGGCCCTTCTTTTCTGTGCCCTGGCCACACTGCTCTCTTGATCCCTTAACAGTCCAGGCTTTAGCCCATTGCAGAGATTTGTACCTGCTGTTCTCTATCCTTACTCACCCACAACTTCTCCACCTAGTTGGCCCTTAGTGCTTTTCATACCATAGCCCAAATGGCTCTTCCTCATGAAAGCCTTCTGGGACTTTCAGAATAAAACAGGCTACTCTATATATCCTTATAGCTGCCTGTACTTTTCCACGATAATACACTCGATAGCACTTATCACTATACAGATTTATAGTACAATGTTCTTAGCCCACCTACATTCCCCAAGTCGCCCGAGAAACTAATGTGCTCCATTTCTTCTGCAAAACATATGATAGGCCTACCTGGCACCCAAATGGCAGAAAGACTCCTCTAGTAACCCACACAATTCTGCTCTCACCACTTTAATTGTCTGCTTCGTCCCAAGTCTGCTTATGTCATTTGTTATTGTAATCATGAAAATTAATTAAATATGACATAATTAGGGAAATATAAGGGCAAAAATGAATGTTTTATTGACACCAAATTGAATGCTTTGTAAAGACTAAAGGCAAATTGTTTATAAAAACCACTACATTAGTTGTCACCTTCATAATATTGGGATGAAAATGTTTTAAAACTAGCAAATTCTGCACTTAGATTGCTTGCCAAATGCCTTTAAGGTCTCCTGCCATTTTTAATAAATCAAAACTAAGAAGCATTCAATATATATTTTGGTGTGGCTTACCCAAGAAGATAATGAGTCATCACTCAGGACACCCATACTTAAGTCTGAGCTCTACACCAATTAATTGGCAAATTGATAAACACTGATGAACAATGAAACATTGATAAATTAATAAAGCACACATGTTAAATATACTAAAATGTTTAATGTAAACAGCATTTCTTTAAGATTCTATGCGTTCGTGATTTATAAAGAATGAACAGTCCAGCTACCACTCACAACAATACTGGAGGAGAGAGCATCTCTCCAGTCTACTGGTATAGTCAGCTGACTCACCTCCATCTTCCTCATTAGACTGGAAGCTCCATAAGGGTGAGGACCAAATCTCTTCTGCTTACCATTGTAACCCCCTTACTCAATTCACATGTAACCAAAAACGGACTTTCAATAAAAAATGTTTGAATGAATGAATAAGAAGTTAAGATTAATCAAATACAACGTTGTTTATTTTAAGACACTTCTCAAAAGAAGACATTTATGCAGCCAAAAGACACATGAAAAAATGCTCATCATCACTGGCCATCAGAGAAATGCAAATCAAAACCACAATGAGATACCATCTCACACCAGTTAGAATGGCAATCATTAAAAAGTCAGGAAACAACAGGTGCTGGAGAGGATGTGGAGAAACAGGAACACTTTTACACTGTTGGTGGGACTGTAAACTAGTTCAACCCTTGTGGAAGTCGGTGTGGCGATTCCTCAAGGATCTAGAACTAGAAATACCATTTGACCCAGCCATCCCATTACCGGGTATATACCCAAAGGACTATAAATCATGCTGCTATAAAGACACATGCACACATATGTTTATTGCGGCACTATTCACAATAGCAAAGACTTGGAACCAACCCAAATGTCCAACAATGAGAGACTGGATTAAGCAAATGTGGCACATATACACCATGGAATACTATGCAGCCATAAAAAATGATGAGTTCATGTCCTTTGTAGGGACATGGATGAAATTGGAAACCATCATTCTCAGTAAACTTCGCAAGGACAAAAAACCAAACATGGCATGTTCTCACTCATAGATGGGAATTGAACAATTAGAACACATGGACACAGGAAGGGGAACATCACACTCTGGGGACTGTTTTAGGGTGGGGGGAGGGGGGAGGGATAGCATTAGGAGATATACCTAATGCTAAATGACGAGTTAATGGGTGCAGCACACCAGCATGGCACATGTATACATATGTAACTAACCTGCACATTGTGCACATGTACCCTAAAACTTAAAGTATAATAATAATAATAATAATAATAAATTACTATGAAGATCAATATGTGGCTGGTCATGGTGGCTCACACCTGTAATCCGAGCACTTCGGGAGGCCGAGGCAGGAGGATCACTTGAGGTCAGGAGTTCCAGACCAGCCTGGCCAACATGGTGAAACTCCATCTCTACCAAAAAATACAAAAGCTAGCCAGGCATGGTGGTACATGTGTGTGGTCCCAGCTACTCAGGAGGCTGAGGTGGGAGAATCACTTGGACCCAGGAGGCAGAGTTTGCAGTGAACTGAGATTATGCCACTGCACTCCAGCCTGGGTGACAGAGTGAGACCCTGGCTCAAAAAAGTTTTTAAAAATCAGTATGCAAATGCAAATAGTTATAAAGCAATTAACAACAAGTAAGGATGGAGTTACTTGAACATTTCAAGTCATAATATTCTTTTGAGAGACAGTCTACACTCAATAATGGAAAGATCGTTTGTACATATATTTTTAAAGAATCTTAATTTTATTATTTTAAAGATAGCACACTAGCATAACAAGGTTCTGCCTTTTAACTTATGAACTATATTTAAGATTATGTGATTAGGTTTCCTTAGGGACTGAACCATGATTACCATATCCTTATTAAGACATCTATATACTGGTTCCAAATCCAGCTACCTTTTAATTTTATCTATAATGAAAAGTAATAATAATGCTACCTGAAATGTATTTATCCCCTTTCTTCCAAGAAATTTAAAGCAACCAGTATCTCGTGAGCGGGTACTGTTAAATATAAAAAAAAGAGAACATAATTGAAATGGATTTTTATTAGCAAAATAAAAGATTTTAATAAGGAAGCTATCTTAAGTTCAGGCACAAGATGACTCTAGGATAATTCTTATAAACTAGTCTGAGTTTTACCAGAAAAATGCTTATAAATATTTAAAATTCCAAAAAGATGGGTAAGAACTTATTATACATATGGAAGGTACTGTGTTTTCAGTTTTTCTGTTGCTGAGATGACACTAATAAAGATATCTTTTCATTATTGCATTTAACTGATCTATACATTGATAAATCAGAAAAAAAAAAACAATGGAAGAACATTCAAAAGCATTCTGGGATATAAGGCAGGATATGGATCATAAATTAGAGCCAGATATACAGAAGGGTAATGGTGTCAGTGTGGCCCCAACCTTTTAGTTAATTGTGAGGAATTGCTAAACAGAAAGAAATGCTAAGTCATTATGACCCTGGCTAGTGCAAACACACACACAGATATACACTCACATGCATACACACACACATTCCCTCCATGATTTTAAAAAAAAATTTTAAAGCATCCCAATTCTATTCTAAAACCTAATTTTTCTTCGGTTCACTTTTTAATACCTGGAGGTCATACTACCTCATTCAAATAGTCGCACAGGTCAAACCCATTAAATTGCCAAATTCTGTCTCCAGTGCACTTTGTCCCCATTTGGTACATAACTTATGCTCTAGAAATGTAATTCAGTAGTATTCGAAGTGGGTGCAAAAAGAAGACAAAGTCAACTGGCATGTTAGAAGAAAATATTACAGCTTCTAATTACGTTTCTGATTTTATAGATATTCTTTATTTCCTCTTTATCTTATCCCCTTTCTGTGTGTTTACTGTTTAAATAGAGTAATATATTTTTTATTGATGGTTTATATACATGATCAGAAAAATTAGGAGAGCACTGACTTAGACATCCACCTGGGAACCTGAAAAAACCTAGGACTACACTTTCTGGCTGATTACCTCTTGTCCACGTACTGAGCGACACTATATCCCGTACATAAAGAGACCCCATCACCACCACCATATGTCTAGGTCCAACAAGCTGTCCTACCTCCAGTTAAAATGTTGCCTTGGTTTCATTCCATAAAGAAATTTTCTCCAAAGCCAGAAATTCAAGATGATCTACAAGGTTGTATTTTTTAATCCAATTACTAATAAACTGACATGGGGGCCCTCATTTTCACAACAGGAAGAAGTTAATGTTAATGCTCTCCTCTCTCATTTCACCATTTTGTCACACATAACAGTTCTCCTGTGCTTGAGGAAATGGATTATGGATTGCCTTGTCTAATTTTTAGCTAAATTGACACTCATAAAATGGATAAGAGGTTTAAAAAGATTTCCTTCTCAAAAACAAAAATCGACAGATTTTCAAGTAATACTAATAACGCAAACATAAGTGAACCCAGGAAAATGGCAGAATTGCATCTCATGGGCCAATTGCTAGTTCTTTGGCATCCGCATTTTAAGAAAAATCTGAGAATTCTAAAAAGTAGAGAAGTTATCAGAAATGTTGTTTGTAGTGGATGCTGTGGTGTGCTGCCCAGCTGTACTTGCTCTCCCAGCTGCCAGGAGTATCGGCTGCTGGAAGCTCCCAGTTCAGTCCCTTTCCAAGAATAGCCCTAGCTTAGAGTTGTCGCCCCTCCACAGGGATGGCCCACATCCCACCCCGCTGTTCAGTTATAAAGGCCTGGCTCTGGGTCTCCGTTCAGAACATCTCTGAACAGCCATCCAGTTCCAGAGCTCCCCATGGGCGAGCTGAAGCCTCAGCTGCATCACAGTCAACATCTCCTCCTATCTGTCCTTTTCCCTCACCCCCTCACAGGTGGTGTCCCTGAGAATCCTCCCAGAAATTCACTGCATGCAAATCTACATGTCAGAGTAGGTCTCTGGGAAACTCTGACATGACTGTTAGAGGCACCATCATTTAACCTGGACCTTGCTTTCAGTGTTTATTGGGCCCTGAATATTAACTAAAGTAGCAACACATGTACATAAACTATGAATGTCTGTGTGTTTCTGTGCTTGTGTGTGTATTCTTGGGGATGTGTGCTCTAACAATTTGCCTGATGGAGTACCCCTAAAATATTAATACATCACTGAATATGCAAAGACAGCATTTTAACTGCTGACTTCAGGAGCTAGTTTTCCATTTTTCGCTTACTCTGTCATTCATTCACAAGCAGAGCAGACCATGTTACTTAACAGTATGAGTTTCCCCATGGCCTACACGACAGAATCTAGTGAGTATGAGTCTGTAATAAAAAGATCACCTTGATCTGACTCCTGCCCACCACACAGCCTCATCTCGGCTAGTCCTGCCCTGTACTCTACGCTCTACCTACACTAAACTATCTATAATTCCACGAATACAACATGCTATCTCTCACTGCCATGCCTTTCCACTCAGGTTGTCCCATCTTCTTGGAACACACTACCACCATCTCAGAGCACCACCCCTTGCCTTGCTTAGCTGAACTCACAGTCTTAGCAAGGACAGGTTGGTGGGAGCAGAATGTCTAAGGGCAGGGAATAAGTGGGTGCTCTGTTGGCAGAAAATCTAAGAAATATAACTGATAAAAAGTTGGCTAGCCTTTTATCACCTAGATCCAACAATTGTAAATTCTACCAGTAATAAAATGGTCCTTGCAGTAGGGTTGACTTCCCCCAGGGCCTGCCCTGGATATGCCACATACCCAGTAAACCATGGCTCAGGAATTCCGGTAAACACTGAGTACTTCCAGTAAAACTTTGGAAGGCTTAGACATAGGCCATTATTAGCTCCAGGAAACAAAATAAGTTGTATTTAAAAAGTCAAAGTAATCAGTATATAATATGCTCAGGAAGACACACACAACATTTACATAGTCAAAGTAACTGTATTACTAAACTGATTTAACAACAAAAAAAGAAATTATACTGGAACAACAGGAGAAAAAAAATGTGTGGTTTTAGGAAGCAGGGGTAGGAGGAGTATAGTATAAGAGAGCCAAATAGTGAGAAGTCAACTGATATCTAACAGTTTTTTAAACAAGGAAAACAAGGAATAAACATTTTACTTAGAAACACAGAATTGAAAGCAGTAGAAATGGAGTGGGTATAGTTGTCAATAGGACAAAATTGCTATTTTATTATATAGCCTTGGGTTTTATATTATGTGCACACATTATTTTAATAGGTATCTAATTGATTAATAAAATACTCAGCTCAGGCATAAGTTATCTTAGAAAACCTTCTCCAACCTCTCTTCAGTGCTCTCAAAATACTCTATCTGGGGTTATTTCTCTATCACTATACTTATCCCAATAACAAATAACCAGTTTCTGTTACTAGCTCCCCTATCAACTTGAAGTTCTTACAGACAAGTATCAAAATTTATTTATACAGTGTTCGTATCCCCTGGCAGAAATGAGACTTAAATTCAAATCTGAATTCAACAAATATTCACTGAGTTACAAGTAGAGAAAAGTAGTAATAAGACACAGGGTTCTGACTTCAAAGAATAAAGTTTATAACTATAAACTGTTATTGCATGCTGAGATTCATTATGTGCCGGAGATTATTTTAAGTACCTTGCATTCATTCTATCATTAATTCCTCATAATGGCTTCATAAAGTAAATATAATTATACCCATTTTGCAGATGAAGAATCAGACTCAGAGGGCTCAAGTAAATAGCCCAGCTAGAAAGGAAAATCCAAAATAGCAGTGTTAATATTGAGCTACAGCATCGATGTCCCTTGACACAAACTCACAATATCTCTCAGGAGATAAGACGTGCTCACAACATGATTACAATATGCTACAATAGATGCTGAAAGCCATAAAGATAGATACAGATATAAGTGTCATAAGATCAGAGTGAGAGATATTCAGCTAGTATATTTGGTGAGAATGCTGTGAAAGACTAAAATTTAATTTGGAAATTAAGGGATGGGCAGGATTTTAGAATATCTGTATGAGGGAGAAGCGTTGTATAAAAAGAAGACATAAAGAGGTGAAGGCAAGTATGTATATGTAGACATGAGGCACTACATGTTCTGTGTCAAATTTCTCCCCACCAGCAGAGTCCCCAGGAACTAGAAGTATGGATTTAAGCACCTATTTTTTAAAGCTGTGAAACATGGAAACACTGGGAGATGACCAGCAGGAGTGTCCCAACAGGTTAGTGGAATGGGGATGGAGGGTGGTACAAAGCATCTGAAACAGCATGTTTGTTTCTGAAATCCTTCCTCTTGCCTTCTTCGCTAACACTACTGCTATAGTCCAAGCCACCATGTTTCTCTTGTGTGAATCATTTCACCTCCTTTCTAGCTCACCCAAATCCGTTCATTCCTGCCTCTCTTAAATGTGATCTACAGGCTGTAGGCACAAATTTTATTGTCCTCTTGAGAAACCCCAATGGGTTCTTCATCACCCTTATTATGAAGACTCAACTCTGATTGAGTTGATCTGATCCCAATGATCTGATCCCAATCTTTCTCTACAACCTCATCTCCATCTATTTCCCTTCCACTCTGCTTCAGCCATGCTGCCCTTCTAATTCTAAGAACACACTCTTTTCCCTCCCTCTTTGGAAACCTTACACATGCTATTCCATCCACCTTGAAAGATTTTTTTCTCCTGTCCTCATTACCTCATTAGCCATCTTTAAAATGTGACATCTTCATGTAAGCATCCTCTAACTGCTCCTCCCTCAAATACATCAGAAACTTCTCTCATATGCTATATAATCTTCTGTGAAATACAGTTCCACAATTTGCAATCATAAATGCGGATAATTATTTGATTAATGTTGATCTTCCCTAATAGACTTTAATTCTTTGTGTGCAAAGTGTGTGCCTGTTCCACACACCACTGAATCTCTAGCAGTTAACATGGTGTCTGGCTCATAGTAGGCACTCCAGAAATATTTATTGATTACTGAATCAATGAAGAAACAAAACAAAAAGAGAAAGCAAAAATACAGAGCAAAGTGGATTGGGAGCCAAGGAAGGTCAACTGACAAGGAGGTTTAAAGCAGATAGAAAGAGCAATCCTAGAAGAAATCCATGAGTCAGAGAGGGCCAGGTGTCAGAAGTGGCTTTTATGCACTGGCATGCTTCTGTATAAGCATTCTGGGAAGAGTTAATAGGGCTGATGTGTTGCAGATAGTTTGGGAGTCATCTGAAAAGCTCTGTTCAGCTTGAACCAGATCACAAGCAAATTATTCTTGAAAGGAAGGTCTCAAACATGAGCCTGAAAAGATAGAGTTGGAGACACTGAAGAGGCCCTTAGAAACCAGACTTAAGAATCTTAGTTGCATCCATGTGTGGTACCCAGTCACTCTGAATGTTTGAGAAATATTTCTAAATATTAATAGCATGTCAGGAGGATTGGCCTGATAGTGGTAAATAGAGCAGACTGTAGGGAAAGATACTAGTTTGGGGAACTTGCAATGATTCAGGGTGAGAGGGGTGAGTATAGAAGAAAGGGGAAAATGCAAGCATCATTTTGAGGGATGACTTAACAGGACTAAAAATATATTTTTCTATGTTACAATGAGCAAGAGCCCAGACTTCAGAATCAGTCCACTCTGGGTTCAAGTTTCAGCTATGCCACTCGCTAGCTATCCTACTTCGAGCAAGCTCAGTTTCCTTGGCTGTATAATGGGACAGCATCTGTACCTATGTCAGAGTTATTAGGAAAATTCAATAAAAATAAACTGCTTAGTACAATGTCTAGCAACAATTACTTATCAATCAACATCAGTGTCAACTGTGCTTTCAGGTGAGACAGGAGCAGGGGCGCCATGATGGTATAGCAGGGAGGAAACGATTCTTGGTGGACAGGTCTTCATGTCGTAAGAAGATAGCCACCTATGTTGTTAACTCCCGTCCTGGCTTCTGCGGGATCTTCCTTATAACCCATTTACCTTTCTAGCTTCTGCTCTGGACTCATGCCAAACACAATCTCTGATGACCCTTTTAGAGACCTCATCCTTCAAACAGATTGAACCATTTCTAAACTTTTGCCTGCAACATTTGTTTCCAACTTGCCCTCTTATTCTAACCCTGCCCCCTAGAAGCAATCCTAGATACTAACCTCCATGGCTAAATACACCACTTCTCTGTTCCGAAGAAATATCGGAAAGATTATGTTGAAAATAAGTGCAAAGTTAAACTTGATTTTTAAGAGTTAACAGAGAATGATTATTTTTTTTTCCTCCAAGGATAGGTAATAGCATCAGATTCTGAAATTAAGCACAGCAGGAAGAAAGAGCCTGCATAGATTTCACAGAGTATCACAGGCCTCTGCAATAAAGCACTTAAAAATGCCTTGTATTGCTAATTCTTTACACAATCTCCTTTTATTTCCAAACAAGTATGAGGGGCTTGAGCCGTGAGACACGCATTGATGTTAACGTTACACTGCTTGAATTACAGCCATTTTTCTACTAAAACTCTGGTTAGGTTTAGAATTACTTTTTACCTTCCCTCCCCCTGAATATATTTTTCAGATCAAATGAGTAGTTGCCTCTTCCAACAATGCTGAACCCACTTTTGCAGTCATTACCTTAGCAAACATCCTTCCCCTCAAGATTCCAATAACCAGGCCTTGACCTGTATGGGAAATCTGCCCGCTTAAAGATCTCTGGATCGCATGTCACTCTGGGAATTCTAAGTGAATGAGGGCAACTCTCTTCTCAGGCTGCTTTCAAGTTCCCATCTACCCCCAGCCCCAAGCCAATACTCTTCATTCATTCATTGAATTATTCATCAAATACTTATTAAATAGCTAATATTAGCAAGACACTGTGCTGGACACGCTGGTGGATTTCCATAACAGTAAAACGAAAGTGGAATTGTCCATAAAGCACTGCTTGGTAACAGACAAACAATCAGATGGAGACCTCACTGAACGTTAAATAGATTGTCTAAGAATGTACAGTTTTATGAAGATTTATTATTTTCACGATCACCAGTCTATTGGCTAGCATTTGTAAAGATTTAGCTTCTCTCTTTACAAGATATTTTTGTATAACATAAATGCTTTTTTCCCCTGTCCACGTGGAAGCTCTGTGGTTTGTTCAATAAATATTTGTTGAGTGCTACAATCATACGGAGAACAAAACAGATCACATGGAGAACAAATAGACAAGGTCCCTATCCTCATGCAGTAACTGTTATCCCAAGATAATAGACACAGAAGACTCATGTTTTGATCCCATACAAACCTTGGGTTAGAGTTTTTCATTGTTTATTTGTTTGTATAAAAGGCACTTTCCTGTAAGGACCATATTAGCCTAATTAAAACCCTGTCCTCGTCTTATCTCACCAGGACTCCTTTTCAGCCTACTCTTTCTCGCCTTCTCTAGCCATAGTAATCATAATCAAACTCTCCTAGTCTGTTTTCTACATGCTGCTCTCTCCTTCTGTGTGTTTTTATTCATTGATTAAACAAACATCTTTAGGCACCCACTATGTCCCAGACATTGTCTTATTTGGGATACAGGACTGGATACATACATCAACCTCTTGTCTTCTGTCTACTTAGTCTCCTTCAGTCTGGCCTGTTAAAAAGTTATTTCCAAGGCTAGAATACATATAACTGGCCCCAGGGCCCCTTTCCCCACTCCCCAACCCCTAGATTCCTTATGTCAGGTCCCCTCACTCTTGACTTGAAGCATGCCAATGTTTTATATACTCCAATTACTAAAGGCTCTTTAAATTTTATTTTAGAACTCCTAAAATCACATTATCAAAAAAAAAAAAAAAAGTCTTTCTAGCAGTCCAACAATCAGTTGTGCTTTATCTTGGCACTACCACTATTCTGTGAGCATCTTACTTAAATTCCATATGCCATGTATATATAACTTACTACCAAACTAGATCAATGAATTTTTTATCACTGGTTCTCAAACTTTTATGTGCAAAAGAATCACCAGTCATGCTTGTTAAAAATGCAGGGTTACAGGGCTACACCCACAGAGATTCAGATTCTATATGTCTGGGATGAGACCCAGAAAGCCCTATTTTTAACAAATATCCCAAGTGGTTTTCAACTGGCTGACTGGATGATCACCTTTGAGAAACACTGTTCTGTAATTTCCTTTGAAATTTTATGTATTCATAAATGTATTTTTTATGTATTCAGAATCTCTGCTTAAAGTCATAAAATACTTCCCCTTAAGTATAAGCAACATGCATCTGTGTGTTCAATGAATATTTTTTGGTGAATATAGGGATTAGTGAATATTTGATAATAAGCAACATTTAGAAATCACTTTATAGGCTGGGTACAGTGGCTCATGCCTGTAATCCCAACACTTTGGGAGGCCAAGGCAGGCAGATCACTTGAGCTTGGGAGTTCAAGACCAGCCTGGGCAACATGATGAAACGCCATCTCTACACAAAATTTAAAACAAACTCCATCTCTACACAAAATTTAAAACAAACTCCATCTCTACATAAAATTTAAAGCATATTAGCTGGGCATGCTGGCGCATGCCTGTGGTCCCAGCTACTCAGGAGGCCGAGGTGAGAGGATCACTGGAGCTCGGGCAGTCGAGGCTGTAGTGAGCCATGATTGCGCCACTGCACTCCAGCCTGGGTCACAGAGTGAGAACTCGTCTCAAAAAAAAAAAAAAGAAAAAATAAAAAAACAAGAAAGAGATCACTTTACAGCAAAGACATAGCTTTCAATAACTATTTCTCATCTCTTCCTCCTAACTGTCTCGTGATAGGCAGGTATTGTTAGTGCTCCCATTTTACAGAGAGGAATCCCACACCAACACCTTGTGATGGAAGAGAATAAAAGCTGCAGAATCAAATAGACTGAAATTCAGGCAAAGACTGTCCCGCTCACTAGAGCTGAGGAAGATGGGCAAGTCACTTGACCATTGCAGTCTGTTGTTCATCTGTGAAAAGGTGCTAATATCCATCTGATAGGAGGGCTGGGAGGGTTAAATGAGATTATCCATGTACAGCATCTAGCACCCCTCCTGGAACACACTAAACACTCAAGAGCTGTTTGTTTTCCTACTTCCCCATCGTGCAGGGCTGCCTTGACTCAATATGAAACTCATCTTGCAAACTATGCTCACTCAGCAATCATGTATGCGGTTGCTGCTCTGTTTCAGGCATTGTGATTCAATGCCCTCAGGGAGCTTACCTTCTAATTGGAAATGTTTTATGTCACCCTATGGTTACCCCCTTCAAATCAGGCAGCAGAGTATTTCGAAAACCTTTCATTTCATGCAGTGAGTCCAACACAAGGTAGAGTGGACAGTGGTGCCATGAGAATAGAGAATTTGTGGTAAGAGAAAGGTTAAGAAAAGCACAGCAAGGAGTGATAGGTAAAAGGAGATAGGAAGAGAAGAGCTTCTGGGTGGCCCCAGGAAGTCTCTAAAAATAAATAGAGGACGTATGAAATTTCTTTACGTGCTGACAGATCTCTATCTGTTTGTTTCATGTGCATGAAAATTATCACTTTATTTCCTGGTTGGATGTGGAAAAGACACTCCTATTCGGTTAATAGAGAAGGTACGTGGAGATGAGGCTGAGAGTGAAGTAAGAAAATTCAAGACAGAATTATAAGAAATAGTATGCATGTCTTCAAAAGCAGTTCCCAGTGCAAGAGCACACTGATGAGACTGATTCTGCCAGACACATAGGAAAGAATGCCAATGGTGCACAGGAATACCAAGCATCACAAGAACGTGCATGCAAACCGCAGTCTACTCCTGATAGTACACAACAAACAATGTCAGCTCTTAGTAGTCCTGAATTACCCCAGTACACCTAGGCAGACATCGGATTTTGCCATAGTTCCTAAACCAGAATGGGGATGAGCCAGCAACTATGGAAGGTATAAACCTGCCACAATGGAGGATTAAATCAGAAGTTTAGTGAGAGGTGCCATCTAGGAAACACACTGTCAAAAGTATGAACATCTTTTTCTTTTCCTCTCACAAATGTAAGTTTGTCAGCCTTTTTAAGTAGAGACATTGAAGCAACCCGTGCTCACTCTTCAGGAAAAAATTATGCCAAAAGCTTCACAGTAAGCAGTCCTTATCCTGGGCACAGATTCCCTAGAGGAGTCCCTTGTCTGAGGAATGTGTCAAAAATTAGCTCTCTTTTCCTGCCTCCCACCCTCCTTGGATTCCAAAGTTGTCCCAGTGCCAGTTTCCCACAGTACAACACACAGAACCACCTAAAAATCTGGGTCAAAATATTAGGGGTCCCAGGAATCCTACTGAAACTCACAGGCTAAGTGGGCGTCTTCTTGTATCCAAAAAGAATGCTTCCTTGCATACACAAAAGTATTGCTCTCAATCACAATCCTGATTACCAGTCTGACTGAGTCTAAATGACGTGGTCTTCATCCTCCACCACAACCGCCTCCCCCCGACTCTGGCCCAAAAAAATAGCAACAACTCAATTCTCAGTCCAATAACGTCTTTTCTCAGATGTTGTTCTCCCAGTGGGTAGAAGAATGAACTACTGCAATGCCACCAGCTCCTCTACAGTTTCTTTTAATTTAAAGTTACAACAGAAGGGAAGAAAAGAGACTTTCTATTAAGGGACAACTCCCTGAAGGGGCTCTTAGCTGACAATCGAAGGACTGCTCATGGCAGTGATCAAATCTAAGGCAACAAAGTGCTGGTGGCTCTGTGACTCATCACAGCAGGAGCTCGCGCTGAGGGCCACTTGAGTTCAGTGCTTTGTGGTGCTGCAAGTTGGTTTAGGAACAGTAACACAGGGGAGCAAAGACTTGCAAGGTGTTTGAGGCTCAAGATAAAATGCAGACTTCCAGTGCGTTGCTACTCAACTGAATAGAAAGCCTAGAGAGGTAAGGAAATGAAGAGAGTTCTGCCTCATGCTTTAGGGCAAATTACCTGAAGATGGTCGAGGTCAGTTGGTATAGCTGGTGTACAGTTTATACTCTGATAAAAAATAAGGATTAATGGAAGATAAATGAACCAAGCTATTTTTAAATGATAAGCATTAAAGATGTTTGCTTGCATAAACAATGCCTTCCAATTATATGAAATATCCATTATTTAAATATATTTACAATCACCTGATAAAATTCATCTATAGCTTTCAGATGCATTTTGTGAGTACATTGAAAAGAGTGTAAAATACATTGGGCATTTCCTCCATGCCACAAACAGTACAATGGACTTAGAGATGATCTCGTATAACCTAATTTAATCCCAATTAGTGAGGTGATACTGCCATTACACTCATTTTGCAGTTGAGGAAAACAAAGCTCAAAGAAACTCAAAACTTGAAGAGACCTCAAAGAAATTGCCAGGTCTCATGTGTGTGAGTGTGTGTGTGTGACAGAGAGACAGAAAAAGAGAGCGAGAGACCAAAGCAAGTGTCCAAAGCAAGTGAAGTACTACTAAACTGGGCTATACTGCCAAACCACAGCTATACCATTCAGATCTCCTGTTTTGAGAGTGTAATTGACTTACTTCCCCAACTGCTTCCCCTATAGCTCTAGCACCACTTAGGCACGGAGGCCATGCTTCCTGTAGCTGCTCCCAGCCAATGACTGACAGTGAGGAATGCTGATACAGGCCATTCTTTGAAGATAGATGACTCTTCCAATGGCTGACTCTTATTTGCCTAGCCAAACCTTTCATGGGCTGCACTATAGTCAAGCTTCTTCCTACTCAATCCCCTTCCCTTGCCCGTCTCCTTGCATAAGTGTCAAACTTGCCTCATAGTCAAAAGGCTGTCCTGGCCTTGTCCGGCCCTCTCCCCTAATAAACTTCTTACATGTCTAATCCCATCTTGGCATCTGCTTCTTCAGGAATCCCAATTAACGCAAAAAAATACATTTATTTGCTGTTTTAAGAAGCCTTTCCTTTATCTTTGCTTAGTTGTACTGATAGACAAATTCTGTCTCATTGGGAAGAGAAAATAACAACTAATTTCTCCATGTTACTTTACATCACCTCTTCAAACCAGGCAATGGTATGTTTATGGTGCCTTTCTCCTTGCACCCAATTTAAATAAACAAACCAACCTACAGGTTTCTCTTTGAAGGACTGTTGACTCCAGAGAGCAAAACACTGAAAACTCAGATGGATTTCTTTTTCCACACGGACTTTCTGTTTATCCACAGGTACCATAACTTAATATAATGCAGAGGTGAATGACTATCAAAGGATTAAATCTCAATAAATTTTCCCTAGTTCATATTTGCTAACAGGAAATCAAAAAGATAACAAGAGGAGAAATCTACAGAATTAGGTCCTAAAGTTTTTATTCATCCTTACCTATTATGTCGGGTAAAAATGTTCATTACTGAAGGAGCACTTATATGAATAAAAGATAGAATTCACACTTGCACCAAATACAGCATCTTAATAAAATCACATTGTCAGAGATCATATACAGACGTTCACTGAATCACTATTTTAAAGTGTTGATCTCAGCCTCAAGAAAGTGATACATTTTTTCTTTTTAGACTCAAATAAGTTCAAAGTAAGTACAAAATGAAACTTCAAACGTTATTAATGATCAGAACCTAGACTCGACTGGGAGAGAGAGCTGAGTGTAGCTAACATTTATTGAGCACCTAGTTCATGACAGACACTATGCTAGGCATTTCACACATAGTATCTAGCATAATCCAAACAATACCCCTATAAGAAAGGGCATCATAATTTGCAGTTTAAGAGATTAAGAAGGCCGGGTGTGGTGGCTCACGCTTGTAATCCCAGCACTTTGGGAGGCTGAGGCGAAGGATCACGAGGTCAGGAGATCGAGACCACTCTGACCAACATGGTGAAGCCCCATCTCTACTAAAAATGCAAAAGTTAGCTGTGTGTGGCAGCGCATGCCTGCAATCCCAGCTACTCCAGAGGTTGAGAGCTACTCCAGAGACACGAGAATCCCTTGAACCCAGGAGGCGGAGGTTGCAGTGAGCCAACATCGCGCCACTGCACTCCAGCCTGGTGACAGAGCAAGACTCCATCTCAAAAAAAAAAAAAAAAAAAAAAAAAAGAGGTTAAGAAAAAAAAGAAGGTAGAACCCTGTAAGTTCAGATCTCTAAATAAAGTTTTGGATGAATCACAGACCTTCAAATGAGATAGCCTTTCTCCTTTCCTGGTTCCTTCCTGAATTCCCTCACTTCCAACAGTTTAATTGGTGTTGAAGTAAGAAAAAATGCCTTAAGCTACCAGAGAATACAAACTGAGTATCAAACTAAAGTCCGCTCATCCCTATGACTACTGTATTATTTTTACCCTATGTACATAGGATATCACAAAAACATAGAGTAGTTGAATGACATGTAGCTGAGCATCAGAGATACAATCAGGTCTTTGTTTTGGGGTGTTTTGTTTTTACTTATAATGAACTTTAAGAAATAGAAAATGAATGGACTTATGCTTGTAGAATTCAATGCCACCATCACTAGTACTCCCCAAGATACATTTTTATGGCTCAATTTTGAAGGATGGTTATTTAATGGTTATTTACATGTATTCAATTTTTCCCTAATTTTATCAATATGCTGCCCCTACTGAATGTTATCCTTAATTGCAAGTAAAATCATTAGTTGCCTATAAGGTGTGATTTGACTAGTCCTGAAAAAGTCCTCAGGCATATAAATATTTCCTCCTGGCAGCTTTCCTTGATACCTGTAATTGCCACAAGTTTGTCTCTATGGAATTAGACGATCATAATAAACTGCAAAAATAACAGTAATATCATCTAGTTTGAGAATTAAACCATAATGAACTATTAGCAACTTTAAAATAATTAGCTTATGAGCCAGAGGTTAAATGGGGCAAACGAGGCAGGAATTCAGAAGGGCCCATCAAAGCAAAATGGACTGTCAAGGGCCCATCCTGAAGGTCAGGGTCCTCACTGGTAAAGCATTCAAAAGTCCCATGTAAGCAGCTAAAGGAGCAGGGTTTTGGAGGAAACAACCCCCCCACCTCAAAATTCCCCTAACTCATAGTTAGCCTACCTTTGACCCTGACTCAATTTTAAAGACAAGGAAATTGAATTTGGTAACATGTATTAAATAGTCCTACAGAAATGTCCCCATATGGCCTGGCTAAAACAAACTAAAAGTGCCTGATTATCTGTCCTTCTACTGAGCCCTAAGCACTCTATTTCTCCCCTTTTAAATATCAAAATTCATTATATTTAAGCAAAAGGTTAGATCTTCGCTTCATATTTTTAAAAACTTCACTTTACTCTTTTATTAATGGCAACTTTTCATGCAAACGAACTCTTGGTTAATTTAAGATCATGAAATTACTTCTCCACATCAGAAATCCCTCTCATAAATATTAGGTATGAGTGATTATTTACGTTACATCACACACACAAAGTAAACAACAAAGACCCCACTCACATTTGAGAATCATTTACTATTCCAACTCCCCAAGCTCCCCCAAATGGGAAATGGAATAACCAGACTGATCATAATTGGATTAAGAACCATAATTCTTTAATTCATTCATCAAATTGAGGCATTTGGAACAGTTTATTTACAGAGTTGTTTAGACAGTTTTGTGTGGTGTTTTTTAAGATAAACCAAAATGCCTTTCTGAAATAAGTTTCAGATCCCAAATCATTAACATATGAAAACCAAATGCAGACAATTTACAAATGGGTGTTTTAAAACAATGTTTGGAACAAAATTGGACTTTTATTTCATTAACTATCTACAAATCTAAGTTCAGGATATAATTTATTTGAAACAGCCAAGCACTTTCTTCGCCTTTAAAATAAATCTTCATTTCTCAGACTAAAAATTTTTGACCAGTGCGTGAGGGAATGCATTTGACTTCAGGCCTAGACAAATAAGTTTCCAGGTTACTCTCAAAACTCTAATTATAGCATTCTCTACCACTGAAGTTGATTGGATATTGGGTGAATCATCCAGGTTATGCCAATCAATTATATCCAACAATTATACCTGCTGGAAATCTAAACAGTATTCAACATTAGAACTCTCCGTTATTTGAAATCCAGTGTATTTTAGGAGATTAGGAAACATAAATTTTGTCCTGTAAGTTTTACTTTTTTATGTAATCTGAACATACCCTCAAATCAATGATTACTTATCACTCAGAAAAAGAACAGAGCTTTTCAAGAAGGCAGTACATACTGTAAGCATTATATCATATTTTAAACTTGCTTTGTAAGTAAAAAAAAAAATTCTTTAAGCATTTAAATTCATTCCTTTAACTGGAAAAGGAAAATTTAGAAATTTAAATTCTCCTTATCACTCATAACTCACCCCCACTGAGGACAACCAAAAAGATGCCAACATACCTGAGTATAAACTTCACTCTTTTGCTATTTACTATTTATATACTCCACGGACAGCATCTTTCTAAGTGTATATTCATTTTTTTCTTTTACCAAACCACGTGTCAGTCTAAACAGGATGTGCACTTACATGTATAGAACTAACTTAATTTGAATTAGCCATTGGACCTCAAATGCCTAGTTATTTACCAAAGAGGTTTGGGAGTTTTGAATTCTGTATACAACATGCCATTCAACCAGAACTGTTTAAGCTCAACAACAAAACTAATACAAGCTTTCCGTATTAAGAATTGAAGTTTTTCCTGTATTAAGAGTTTACACTTGCAAGTCTGTGTCAGATTGGATCAATACTACCCATTCAAAAAGGCTACAAAATGAATTTTTTTTAACCCACAGCAAACAAAAAACTGTTGATTCTTCAGGAACAAGGTTGTTAGAAGAAAGACCACTGGAAAGAAAGGGGGGAAAAAAGAAAGAATTTCAAGCAAGTATGCTACTATGTAATTAACACAAATAACTAAATAATTATGCACATCCCTTCCCACCCCCACAATTAAATGTTTTTAAACAACTCATGTGATGAAAGATCTACCTTTTAGGCAAACAAAAGCAATCCCTAGCAGTTTAAGGATTTAAGGCTGTATTGCATCAGTTTTAAATGATGCTTATGATTTTTATCTTGTATAGTTCTGAGGAATAAACAGTTGATGGCATAATTTGCAGGAGAACTTTGCACAGTGCCTAAAAGAACTTCCACTGTAAGTACTTATGATTTTAAATCATTGTGGCTGAATTTATCTAGGCTTCTGCCTGGGAGCTATATTTAAATCAGGAAGAAGCACCCCTAGAAACTTTGTTCCATGTATCTGCATTTGAAACCAGATTCCTTCCCTATCTGAGCTAACAGCAATTCTCATACAGCTGAATTCCTTTAAAATTAGACAGATCAAAATTTAGCAGTTCTGTAAAGGCTCTAAGGAATCGTCCTCCTTTTAAACGCTATAAAAGTCAAACTTGAAAAACATTTCCGTATACTTTAAAGCCATCTGGCCCTTAACCTAATCACTCTTGGCCATCGAGCCTCACTCCCGTAATCCTGATCAAAAATTCTCCTCTGGTTTTCCTGATGGAAATGTCCATTGCCTACAAATCTCACATGTGCCTACTTCATTGGCCTGTTTGTGTCTGTGTGTGTGTTTTCAGGGTACTAGGGGCCATTATTTATGAAAAGCAAGGAAACAAATCACTGTCCAGTCCCTTTGCAGATTCCCATACTTACTGCCCCAAATCCCACAGATTTCCCTTGGTCCTGCCCTTGGCTAAAGAACTCTGCTGAGCCAGAAGGCAGTCCCTGGGGACATCTCCTTATGCCTTTCTTGACAAAGTCCTTTGGCTATCTGGGTATGTGAGGATCTCAACTGAGTTCCAGCAAATCCCTAAACTTTTGTAAGAAAGTACAGTTGACTGCCACCCAGAGTGCCTGGACTGCCTGGCACCGAGTGTAGGGCTCTGCATATTCACAGTATTCCTCGTCTTGACCTGCTTTAGCTGAGAAGGGAACACATTAAAATGAATTCACATTCATCACATTCTGAATTTAGTCACAGAAACCAACGTCTTCAGATATTCACCAGGGTCAATCTATTTATTAATATAGTCGCTTTGCAAAGTGTAGGGAAAATGACTACTAAAATATGTAAACAGTGCTTCGTGTGCATCCGATCAATACTCAACAAACTGCTGCTCTCCAACGCAAACATTTCCAAATCCAATTTGATTTCAACTCGTATAACCTCTTTTCATTGCTTCTTATTGCTGTAGCCCCAAAGTGCAAGCGAGATTTCCCAAACCCGCGCTTAAAGTGACACAACACGTGAGTGGTCTTCACTTGGTACACTGAGTGAGGAGGGGGAAAAAGTAGTTGCAATTAAAATTAAAGCTTCCGGTCTCTGAAATCCCTAGAATCCTGAAGGATGAGACTTGTTTCCGAAATTCCGGGCGGGAGGGAGGGGGAGTGGTAGGGAGAAGGATTGCAGAAAGCGAAACAAAAAGACGAAAGAGTCGGGGGTTGGGGGTGACTAAGGTTAGGGGGTGGGCCAGGGATCGCTCTGATATCCTAGAAGGGTTAAGGGGCTTTGTCCAACTTTTAGGGTCTGGCCTTGGACATTGGCCGCGATGCCCAGCACAGCCCAGGGTTCTCCCCGCACTCCTGCCCTCCTCTCGCATCAACCACCTCCACCGCCACCACTTACAAAACAATACCAGCAACAGTACGCAGGCTTCCCAACAAAAATAGAAAGTTATCCCGTCTCCGGGTCGGGGTCCAAGCCCGCGCTCCAGGGTCCCCCGGCCAGCCGCCCCCGGGGATGACAGGGCCACTCCGCGCCTCGGGCCGCCTCCCACCTCTCCGTCACCCCCAGCCCAGTCCCCCTCCCTCTGTACTTGAGGAAACTCCGGCGGCGGCCCCCTCCCTCCTCCGCGGCTCTCCAGCTGGAGCCGGGAACGAGTGCTGAGTGGCGGGCCCGGCGAGCGGCAGAGGGGAGCTCTGCGCCTTGGAGGTCTGCCCACAACAACATCGGGACGAACAACAAAGTTAAAACGCAGCGATTCACGCACCTTACCCGGTCTCGTTAATGCCTCCTCCGGCGTGGGATGCAAAGTGGCACAGAGGCGGGCTGGGGGCCCCCGGGAGGAGACTGGAGATGGGTTTTGGTGGCTCGCCTTTTTCACTCTGTGTGTGTGTGTCTGTGTGTGTGCGTGTGTGCCGGTGTGTGTGTGTGTGCGCGCGCGTGTCCCTCTCTCTCCCCCTGTCTCTCGCTCGCCCGCTCGCTCGCGCTCCCCGTGTTGCTCTCAAGGACGAGGTGAAATCCCTTTGCTGGTCATGAGGCGGCTTCAGAGACAAACAACACAATGCGAGTGCAAATAACAAAAGGCAAAAAGACAGTAGGAACAATGGGTGAGGCGAGGGCAGCGCACCAGCCGGCGGTCACCGCGGCCCGGCGCCCGCCCCGGGGGGTGCGGCGGGGGCGGGGGCGGGCGCGGGGGCGGCGCCGGGGGCTCCCGCTCCCTCCAGGTCGCCCCCGAGCTCCCGCAAGCCCACCCTGACCTCCTTCCTGCAGCTCGCCGCCCGGCCGCCCTCTCTATCCATCCGAAGGGAAGGAGCCCCAGAGTTTTCTTCCCCGTCTGCTGCAGAGTAACTAGATTGTAAATAACGCGGCGATTACCCACACCGTGCAGGAATTTTTTTTTTTTTTAATCTGCCCTCCACTTAAAGGAGCGATAAAAATGAAATGGCAGGAGTGGAAGGAGCCAGGGAGAGCGGGATATCTCTAGATCTCGATGGAGCTCGCATCTATAAATACGCATTCATGTTTAGTCAAGTCCCTTTGTCAACTTCTTCCCGGCGCCTGAGCCTCAGCCGCTGCCCTGCGCCCAGGACCTGGCCCCTCCCGGCCCCCCAGTCCAGTGGTCAGGCGGTCGGGCGGGCAGGGAGGGCGCGCGCGGGGGGCTGCGGGGTCCGTGGAACCTTTCCGGGAGGCGAGCCGCGGGCTGCTGGGCGCGGAGGCTGGAGCCGCGAGAGGTTCGGCTGCTGAAGCGGCCACTGCCTCCCAGAGCCGGGCTCCGCGCCGCGCGTCCCCGCCGCCGCCGGCACTGTGCACCCACCTACTCCTCGGAGATTGGGGTAGGGGAGAAAAGTTTTGAGGCGCTCTCATCTCTGCCTCCGGGGTGGTTGAACTGGTTTGGTTTTGTGTTGAGCGAAGCAAAAAAAAAAAAAAAAAAAAACCACCACACACACACACACACACACACACACACACACACACACACACACACACACACACCCCCAACCCAATGCCCAAGAACCAGGGAATGAAATTTAGTGATATTTAGGGAGAAATAAGGCTGGGCGCTGGGCTCCGACTCTTTCTGCCGCGACACTTGACTGGGCGCGTGGAGCCGAGAGAGACCCTCAGAGTCCCATCCCCATCAGAAGAAACTCCGTCGGTGACGCCCTGAGCAGAAGCTGTGGGGCTGATTTAAGTGTGTGCTCTGACAGCTCCCGGGCTGCTCCGGCGCTTATCTCTTCTAATCTTACTTTCATTGACTTAAAACAGCTGCCGGTTTGCCAGGGGAAAAAAAATCCTATTAAATCTCAAACCAGGGTGGGGCGGGGGCGGGGGCGGGGGCGGGGGTTCCTGACAGTGATCTTCCCAGAGCTAGTGTCCAGAAAAGAGCAGGGGGAAGGGAGAGCATTCACGGGGGAGGCTTCGTGTTGGGAAGG
This sequence comes from Pongo pygmaeus, assembly GCF_028885625.2. NCBI lineage: Eukaryota > Metazoa > Chordata > Mammalia > Primates > Hominidae > Pongo > Pongo pygmaeus. The sequence continues at coordinate 25,601,287 of NC_072383.2, forward strand.
GAGTGATGGAAAGGGGACTAAGGAAACAATTCGAGCAACACGTTTCTTTTCCTCGCTGTAGCCTTCTCTCCTTTTGCTTTTATGCCGGGGTGCGTGTTCTCTGTCCCCATCTCTGTAATTCTCTGCAGACGCGCAACCATGGACTGCGCCGCGTCCCTGGGCACCCCCAGCATTACCCAGAGTGCAACAACACCATCAGGAGATCAATGACCAGACTCTATTTATTCTTCACGCGCCTAGAAGAGCAGGACTCCGGAGGAGCTTGGGAGCGAGGCTCGGGGCTTGGCTGTGTCTGGGCGATCTCTCCCAGACTTTTTCGGGCTGATTTCTAAACGGCAGTTAGTAAGCAAATGTAATTTCTCAATGCATGCCACACATACCAATCACAATATATTCACCTAGGAAAGTGAGACATCCTTTCTACCCCTTTCCACCCTTTGTAGATTTGTTTCTGGAGGTGGGTTGCTAATACCTGAGATTTTACACTTGTGTAGGGCGGAAACTTTCCCGGGTGTTTGACGATTGATTATGTGGTACCTGTTTTCTAAAAACGGCTAAACACCTTTCCGTGGAACAAAAGTGAGAAATGTAAATCTAATAACTCAAGGCAAAAATTTCAAAATGTAAGCACAGCTATTATCCACTCCCACAAAGAAAAGCTTCCTCTTACACAAATATTTGATAGCATAGAGCCCAGTAATTAAAGAGAACAATCAAATAAGCTCAGGGCTTTCGTGGGGACTTTAAATTATCATCTGCCTAGAATTTATAAGCAGTGTAATCATTTGCTGCTTGGATATAACTCTGGATATGGCAATCTAAATGTCCATCCTTAACCAATTTTACTATGTTTTCCTAAGTATTTAATGAGAGAGATGGATAATAATAATATTCAAATTGCTGGTTCCATGTGGCTTCATCAACTGTGTGAAAAAATTCTGTGTGTGTGTGTGCATGAAACACATTTCCTATGTTTCCTTTCCTTACATTTTCTCTACCATGCAAGTTTCACATCGGAGCCACTTGCATATATGGCATAAGAATTCGTTGATGATCGTACTCCACCTTAAATTTAAGTGTTACTTTTATTCTAAGAGTTCCCGGTGTATGTTGAATGGTTTCTTCTCTTTTTGTTGTTGTTGTTGTTTGTTGAATGGTTTATTCTCATAATACATATGTAGTTGATTTACAAAGTTAGCTATTACTATGTCAGGCCCAGTTCTTTAAATACTGTGCAAGAAGCAAACGGGGCCCAACTACAAAACAACTTGCCTCTCACTACTACTTATATGAACATACTTAACGTTTGAAAAGGAACTGTCATTTACAGTGAACATCTGCTGGGTCGTAATCCCTTTCTCTCAGACAACACCCAGGGAAGAAAAAGTCCTCTGGGCACCTGGCCAGTAGGTTATGAACCTACCTGCTTCACCTAACCCCACCAAGCAAAGCAGTGCCACTTCCGCAGATTTTCAGCCTCTACTGCTTCTTGAGTGTAATAGTTTCTGGGGCCACCAGGCTTCCTACTGGCAGAAGAAGGGAAGCCAGAGGGAGAGAAGGCACAAAGTTCCAAAACTGCCTAGTGAGATACTGGTGAAACTTGAATTACACCAATCTCTTTCCCCCTTTCGTTCCTACAGGCAGCATAACTTCCAACCACGTATAGTTATTGAAACCACATGCCCTTAAGACTAAACCATGATCATTATACAGCAACAGCATAGCTGATCAAAAACTTCCAGTGGGATGTTTGTTTGTGTTGGGCTTAAAAAAAAAATACCATAATTTGTAGCGGGACTGACACATTAAAGATCAGCGTTTCCATTTATCAAGCATTTGCTATGTACCAGGATGTTGGCCAAATGCTTTTTTAAAAATGTCTTTTGTCTCTCCTTCTCACCACAAACTTGCAAGAAATTTTACATCCCTGTTCTTCAGATGAGAAGGCTAAAGCTCAGAAAGGTTAAGTGACTTGTCCAAGACCATGCAGTTTTTAAGTGACTGACCCAGGATGCAAATCCAGACTTGTCCAGTGTCATGCTTGAGCTTTTTCACTTCACCTTGATGCCATGTACATGTTATATTAGGGCCAGTTTTCAGTGGCAAGTATTATTTCATTAAATAGGTAGATATAAAATATCAAATGTATACTATGTTCGTGCTAGTCATCAGCTATGCTGGTATCCACACTCATGTTGGTCATTAGATAACTGAAATTTCCAAGAAAATCGAAATGTGCTATATATGGAGTGTGTGTGTGTGTACATATATATGACATTTATATATATATTTTATGTATATGAAATTGTCTTATTTTGGAAGCAAGGTGATTACGTATTATATATATATACACATAAGTATGTATCCATATGATGTATTTAATAATGCATACAATATATTGTTAAGTAGCTACAATTTTTGAATTCCTGTCATTTTACAGGCATTGTTCTAGGTGTTTTATGTATATAAATGTATTTAATCCTCACAGCCACTCCATGAGGTACATAATTTTATTGTATCATTTTACAGATAAGGAAACTGAAGCACTGAGAGGTTATGTAACTAACTTGCCCTAGGTTATACAAATAGCAGGTGAAAGAGCCTGGCTTCAAACCCAGGTAATCTGGCTTCCAGACCCATTCCCTAACCACTCCGCTATACTGCCTTTCAATATATGCACCCAGATGTATATATAATATGCATACATAAATTTATGGGCAGATATATACCATATGCAGCTCTCAAAATATGGGGGAAATAAAGGCATATAACTGACCTCTGTATCATTTCCATCATCATATTCTAGTTGCCTCCCAAGGCAACAAGAAATATTATTTATAGGAGAGGGCTTTACATTGCCCACGGTATTCAAGATTCTCAAATAAGTTTTGAGTCCATCTCAATCCCTCCAACATATTTGGAGATATTCAGGGAGTGCTAGGAGATATTAGAAGTATACAATGTTTGACCTTAGCCTATTTTCACAAGACTCATTTTGAATTTATTCGGTCATATACATTAAAAATAGCAGAGACAAGTTACTTGGGAATGCTAAAGAAGAAAGAGAGGGATCTTAATAAGTATAAAATCCTGTGATGATTGGGTGAGGTCGCTCATGGCTGTAATCCCAGCACTTTGGGAGGCTGAGGCGGGTGGATCCCGAGGTCAGGAGTTCGAGACCAGTTTGGCTAACATAGTGAAATCCCATCTCTACTAAAAATACAGAAAATTAGTTGGGTGTGGTGGTGTGCGCCTAAAATCCCAGCTACTCGGGAGGCTGAGGCAGGAGAATCGTGTGAACCTGGGAGGCGGATGTTGCAGTGAGCCGAGATCACACCATTGCACTCCAGCCCTGGCGATAGTGTGAGACTCGGTCTCAAAAAAAAAAAATCCTGTGACTTAGGAGATAGAGGGAAATTTAGGTGATACAAGAGACCAAATATGTCGTCTTAATGGTTATGAATTATCCATTTTTATATTTTTCTAAATTAGGGTAGTTTGTCAACCCTCACTCTGTTAGTAAGAGAGTAACATACAATGTTACGATGTTGATTTTAAGTTTAGCAATTATGGGCCCAAACACTGATACCCTTCAAAGGAACCCAAGAGTCCCTGATGAGACAGGTTTATTTACCTGTCTCATCAAATGCAATGTGCATATCAAATTTGGAAAGTGAGCTTCTCAAAACCAACCAGTGGTGAAAAAGTATTTTGAGATCTTCTCTCGCTCCTTCTCTTCTAAAATATTTAAGGGATTATCTAAGGAAGGAGAAATAACTGACAATAATCTTCCTTGGGCATTCTTAAACCCGATAACATCTGAGATATAGACATCAAAACTATTAACTTTCCTGGCTCTACTGTACCTCTTTGGAAAAACTGAAAAAGGCACCCTATACCTAACAGATGCCACACATTAAGCTCTTACTGAAAAAAAAAAAAAAAAACTTTTAAAGCCCTATTACAGATACATATGTTTTCATTTAAAAACTACTATGAAATCGAGTGTTCTTTTATTTAAACATTCCCCTGTGGTTCTGCGAATTAAGGATCGGTAGTACTATATTAACAACGGAGAGGCAGACTCAACTGAACTGGTGAAAAACAGTTGGCAAAACTGCCAACACTGGTTTTGTTGCCGACGTTGACTGAAATGGGAGGCAGCATATATATTAAAGAATGAATTCTAGTTTTTAAAACTTTCCCATTTTGGTATGCATTTAGAATAAACTTCTCTTTAGCCACAGTTTTGAAAAGTGGAAATAATGTATAAAACCCAGATACTTTGCACAACCAAAACCACAGTCACATTGCTCTTATTATAAGTGAAAAGTGTTTATTACTCTGATTGTTAAATTTTTTCCTTCCTGGGAGCAAAACCAGACGGAAAAACAAAATTGGTTCTATTCAAGTGAAACAACTCACAGTCGCCACATCTTGTCTCTTAATTTACTGTTTTTCAGTTCTACTTCTTTCCCTTAATTTTAAATAATGAGTATATAATGTGGGGGAAGTAGTTTTACACGTATACTTTTTTTTCAATATGTGCATTTGTTTCAGACTTAGCTTACACGATATATTCTGTGTTCTCAGTTGCTATAAAATGTTATCATAAATATATAGAGGAGGAGGTTTATATGCAATGAGATACCTTGATTTTATTTATAAAGAAAAGAGGAATGATTCATATGCTTCACTGCTTCAAAATTGGTAACAGAACTAATTGTCATGCAAGGAAATAATATTTTAAGCTTGGGTCCCAGTAGGGTTTAGGTATTTGGGTCTGTGAACTCATGATAACTCCTGTTTCTGTTACTTCTTTATAATTTTTGGTATCAAATATAATTTTGGTGGTACCAAATTTTTGCAATATGTTGTCACCAATTGCATTATATAATATGTGAAATATGGTGAACAAATGAAAGCTCAAGAAAAGCACATAAAACAAAGAGGGTGTTTAAAAATATCACTTAAACAAATGTCCTTCTTATTTGAATCTCAGAAAATTATTTGAAGAGCAAATACATTTTTAGTCTCTAAGTATCTGGGACTTCTAACCCCAATTTTCTTATGATACTGATCAAATTCAGAACTTCATTCATAGGTCGATTTTTTTAAAAAGAACAAATTAAATGTTTCCATTCAAACTAAACTGTTTTGCATGCACAAAATGGCTACTATCCAGGTAGTTTTGCTCCAGGACAGAGTAATCAATTGGATCACTACTCCACCGACCAGATTTGGTCATGAACCACTTCTTCTATGTCAGCCATCTCTTTGACCATGCAATAGGTCCAATAAATTTTCAGCTATATTTAATATTTTTTACCTAAGCAAGTAAATGATCAAACTCTTATATAATAAAAAATATTTGACTCCTGCTGGCAGCTTCTGAATGCTGAGTGTTTACCTGGACATAGGGGCTAACAATGCACTTTTCTGCCTTCCTATGGCAGGAAATTATAACATAGAAAGCCTTGTAAATTTTCCAATCCAAAAAAAAAAAAAATGAAAGAAATAGTGACAAGATTTATCTAAAACAAGGTGAGGGGCAAGCGACATAAATGATAGAGACATAGACAATACCATAAATGAGTATGGTATTGTCTGTGGAAATAAAAATTGCTTTAAGTTGGTTATCCAATAATATACATAGCTGAAAGATCTAAGAATGTTGAATTGGCTTGAAAGAAAATGAGAAGAAATCCTCAAAGTAACATCTAATAAAGGCTATTTTTGCAAGGTCTAAGTCTACTTGCACAAAACACAAGAGAATCTGGATTACAGAGAAAAACAACAAAACTGACTAAACCATTGGAAATAGAACCAAAGGGAAGGAGGAGACAGGTGAAGGGTGATTGAATGACTTCTTTGCAAATCGTTTGAGATAAAGGTATTAACCAGCTGTTCTCCAACTTCAAAGAGAATAGAACTAGACATAATGCAGAGCCCTGGAATAGAAGGTAGAAGACCCAGAGATGAATTCCAGCTTATTGGAAATAAGAGTTATGGATCTTTGTTACAGTTTTATATTAAAAGAACTGTGAAAATGAGACAAAAGGATAAGAGAACAGGGGAATAAAATGGAGCCACAAAATGTACATCTCACTTTAAAATTCTGTATCCTTATTAACATGATTTATGGAAGACCTAGTTGTGCCAGGGACTGTGCTAGATTTGAGCCACACATTTCACTTCATCCTCTCTAGCAGCCAAAAGGAAGAAAAAGAGTCCATTTCAATATTTACAATTGTTAGGGAGAAGCCCAATTATTCCTGAAACTAAGACCAAACCAGAACATTTTACTGGGGGCCTTCTCAAGGGCACTGAGTAATATTAAGTCAAACTTCCTATCAGTGAAAACAGTAAAGAGTTTCTGAGGACCATTTCTTTGATTCCTATAAGGAGAGACACTCCTCTATGGGTCTCGCCTGCTGCTGCACGTCATGCCAGGTAGGCCAAGAATGCAATGACCTGACCACTCTTTACCCAGGCTGTTTCTCAGGGTTATGTTTGCAATAATCAAACTTGGAGGGATGAGATAATGTCTCCCTCCAAAACAAAGAGTAGATGCTGGCTATAAAAGCATCAGATTCTCCAAGCTTGGCTATTCATCTGCCATGTGATCCCACCGTGTGTGTAGCCTGTAATGCTTGCCATTCCTTAGCATACCATGTTTCTCTTTCCCTGACGGCACCTCTGGGCCATTCTGTTTAATCCATTCCTTGGGTGCAGCCCAATCAAAAGTGGGCCTAGGGGATTCAAGTTTTAATTCTGCTAGGATTATCTCTTGGGTTTAACAAGGTCATAGATCATAAGAACGATGACCACTTGGTTTAGTACACTGTTCACTGAGCTCCCCTACATGGCCCACACGGGTCAAAATGGGGAGCATAATGGGTCTCTGTAAGTTTTGTGAAAATGCATTGTCTCATGTGTACCTCTTCCTTCTAGACAAAAAACCTAAGTCTGGATCAGAGGTGATTAGGGAAAAGGAAAGCTCTAACTGGTGGGGTGGACACATCAGTTTTGTGGCTGTGAAAGAAGAACAACTCCCACACTTGGAGAGGGAATGGCCCAGACATAGAGAGAGAACACCTCAGACCAGGAAAGGTGCTAGGTGTGAGGTAGGAACAATTAATGCTCTCCTTGTCCCAGCACCACAGCCTTGCAAGTAATCACATGGTCTGCTTGAGGCAAGAAGCTGAAGGCGGCAATACAACACGCTGCTGGTTCATCATCCCCATCTCTATGCTATAAAATCAGAGAAACTCATGAGGACTTGGCTGGCTCCAAACTGTTCTGCCATCAAGATAAGCTTCAGGCCGGGTGTAGTGGCTCACACCTGTAATCCCAGCGGCTTGGGAAGATGAGTTGGGAGAATCACTTGAGCCCAGGAGATCAACACCAGACTGGGCAATATAGGGAGACCCTGTCTCTACAAAACAACAACAAAAAAAATGTTTTAATTAGGAGAATGTGGAGTCACATGCTTACAGTCTTAGCTACCGCAGGCCTTAGCTGAGGTGGCAGGATCCCTTGAGCCCAGGAGTTCGAGGCTGCAGTGAGCTATGACCATATTGCTGCACTCCAGCCTGGACAACAAAGTGAGACACTGCCTCTAAAAAAAAAGAAAAGAAAGAGAGAAGCTTCAAACATAGACTCCTCTTGAATATGTACAAACACACAGATTGACACAACCTTGTCTCATTCTGGCTGATAAAAACTCATCTGCTTCTCCTGGTGCCCTAGCATCCTTGGGTTATGCCATGTGTAACATCAAGGCTGCAACTAGTTGGTAACACTACTCAGGTGGCTTAAATGAAACAAGGTATTGGTGATCCAAATCAAATTTCACAACACATCCCTGACTGCTGTGACCTGTGTTTTTATGCAAAGGAAAGTGAGCCATGAATGTCTCTCCATTACAAATGAGGATCGTTCTATTGGTAATTCCCTGTAGTTATGGACAACAATACCAAAGATCATTTAAACTTCTGTGAGTAGTAATGGATAACTGACTGAATTTATACTACATCCTGGCTGTCTAACATAAGACATACGGGTCCCCCTAAGATTTACTCAGAGTTGGTTGAAACTGGGACCCTCTGAGGCTTGGATGAGGTCTATAGAGACTTCTGGTTGACCTCATACTACTGCTTAAAGTTTGGTTAATAGAACCCTTTATTAAATGCTATACAAAACAAATTGAACAGATTCGTTCCCAACCTCTGTAGGTCAAGTTCATCAGAGTGACCAACAAAGTGGTATACTCATAAAAATTCACTGGAAGTTAATACTGCATAGGATTGAGGGATGAATTGTTTTAAGAAATAGTCCTCCTATAGGCTTTTGCATCCCTGCTCATTTTGTTGGGCCTGCCAAAAATGCAATGCCCCAATTGCTCTTTACCCAGACCATTACTCAGATTGTTTGCAGGCAGCAACCTAGAGGGTAAGTAATGTCTCCCTCCCAGGCAAAAAGCAGACTTGCTTACTGCTTTCCATTAAAATGGTGGATTCTCCAAGCTCAATGTCTCCCCTGAGGAACCAATGCAAGCATAATGATGCTCATGCTGCTTGCTCTGCCATGGGCGATAGTCCTTTGTCTGACTCAGGAATCTCATATGTTCTGTGGCAACATCCATGAAACCGTGTTAGGCAGACATATCAGCTTGTAACAGGAGGGTAAGATCAAATCCCAGTCCCTTAAGAAATGTCATGCCAGAACACAGTCCTGCATCATCAATTACTAGGGTTCCCACCCTCCACCCCAAGTACTTCCTTTGTGTTGGTCCCAGGTACTTTGTAAGCCCCAGAAGTTGTAGTTATTTTTTATTGTTGTTGTCACCTTCTACGAAAGCCATCTGTGAATGATATTTTTAAGGAGTCCTGGAAGTATTTTTTTTTTTTTTTACCCTTTCAGCCAACCTTGATTGTCTGGCTTACAAGAGAGGCACTACTAATTGCCTACCCAATCTATTTTCCTCTTTTCATTAAGAGAGTCATGATTTTGTTTGGGTCAACAGTGTGTCCAGCTAACATCCTATGCTTCCAGGTCTCTCCCACAGCTGGAGGTGGCCAAGGGTCACAATTCTTGACAATGAAAAAGTCTCTAAGTTGAGCTTCTATTTAAAGCTCTTCAAAAGGCAAGCAGACTTAGAGAGCACATGCTTTTGCCCTTCCCCTTCTTCTTGCCCGAAACATAGGCATGATGTTAGAAGTTAGAGTAGCGATTTCATGGCTAGGAGTGACAAGTGCACACTAAGGATGGCTCAGAAGGAATAAGGAAGTGACCTGGATTCTAGAAGTGATTAGAAAGTTTCCCAAGACCCATTGACTGCCTACCTCTGGACTTCTCATTATGGGAGGCAAATAAAACCCTTATTTTTGGGCCAATATTTTGCTGTTTTCTGTTACCTGTAACCGAATGCAGTTATTAAGCTTTATAGATAGATATATATTTTTCTTTCAATCTAGCATCTTCCTCATCTTCTGAAAATCTCTATTTTTTAGGGGAGTGGGTTTTCCCACTGCTTTAGTTGTATGGTCCTTTTCTTTCATGTTCTTCCTTGAAGATAGTGATTGGTTGAGGACTGAATATAAGATCTAAACTTGTATCTTCAATAGTATGGTTCAATAGTAGAGTTGCTCACCCCCCAGGGCAAGTGACTGGGAAAGAAGTGGACTCACAAAAGAAACTGGCCAATCAGAGTCTTTGCTGGTTTTTGTTTGTTTGTTTTTATCTGTAGCTAGGAGAAATAGCTTTTTCTTCACTCAGGCCCCAAGCTGTGAGGATGTAAGCCCAGGAGCTGCTGTCAGCCATGAATCCAAGTTTATGGAGGCAACCAACCTAAAAGAATGAGTCAAACACACAGAAAGAGAGGGAGAAAAGTTCTGAGGGCATTTGAGCCCATTATTCCAGCTCAAGAGGTCATCTGAGCTGCCTTTCTATTGTTCCTTTTTTGGTTCTTCCCTTAATTTTGATCCACTCTAGTATCTTTCCAATAGATTTCATGAATTTTATTTGACTCCAGTTAGCTCAAGTTCAGTTTTTGCCATATGCTAAAGAATAGTAACCAATATAAATGGGAAATGAAAAATGATATAAGAACACATAGAGAGAGTACCTAACTCAGACTTGGTGAGAGCAAGGAAGTTTTCTGGAAGAAATTCCATCCATGCTGTGAGATGAAGGATGAACAGGTGTGAGCCAAAGGAAGCAGAGAAAAGGTGAAAGGAAGGAGCACAACTCCAAAACCATGGACCCAAGTACCAGATGTGAACATCGTCTGCTCATTGGTGGAACTGAAAACAGGTTGATTTAGATTACAGAGCCATGAGGAGTGGCAAAGGAACAGGCAGGAGAGTAAGACTAGAAGATAAGTCCTATAGACATCTTTAAAGAAGTTTCTTTATGCTGCAAGTGTAAGCAAGGAAGGAAGGGATGAGATTTGTAATTTCTGAGGATCATTCTGGCTGCAATGCGGAGAAGTAGTAGAGAGAAAAATTTAAGGTGTGGGACTGTAAAAAGGCTGCTGCAGTGACACACAGAGAAACGCAGATGGCCTGGAATATGGTGCTATGGCAGTCTCGGTCCTCCAAGAAGCAGATGCTAAGATGGAATTAGATATGCAAGAGATTTGTTGGGAGAAATGCCTGTGAGGGATGTGAGAACAGGTCTAGGCAGGCTGTGATGCAATGTGATACCTAGGAAAGGAGAGAGGGAAGGAAGCAGGATTGGATGGAAAGGGCTTTAGATGGCACTGTGGCTCTAAGAAAGTCTTGTCTGGCTTGGTCAGCGTATTATCTGTCCTCACACTGCTATGAAGACCTAACTGAGACTGGATAATTTACAATGGGAAGAGGTTTAATTGACTCACAGTTCTGCAGGCTGTACAAAAAGCATGGCTGGGAGACCTCAGGAAACTTATAATCATGGCAGAAGGCAAAAGGGAAGCAAGCATGTCTTACCATAGCAGAGCAGGAGAAAGAAAGGGCAAGGGAAGAAGTGCTACACACTTTTAAACCATCAGATCTCGTGAGAACTCTCTCACTATCACGAGAAGAGCAAGGGGGAAATCCGTCCCCATGATCCAATCACCTCTCACCAGGTCCCTCCCCCAATATTGGGAATTACAATTCAACATGAGATTTGGGTGGGGACACAGAGCCAAACATATCAGTCAGGATTCGCGTATCCTGAATAAAGATTGTTCATAGAAAAGTTCTGTGTTGGGAATAGAAGGGCTAGCTCTAGTAGCCCCACCATGCTCAGTTATTGTTTGAAAGCAATCCAGAGAGACCAGAGTCTCCGCAAGAATGCATGGCAGATCAGCAGTTTCTACTGCTGGAGGTGATCAGCCAACTATACTCTTTCAAGCAGGTTCTCCCATAACTGCCACACTTGAGGACAGAGAAAGTGAGAAAAACAGACAGAATTAAGAGAAATTTAGGCATTCAGTGATCAGGACTTGGTTGAATGAACAAGAGGTTTTTAATATGAACAACTGAAATTATTCATAAAGATTTTTAAGCAAGAGTTTTATAGTCCTCTTGGCTAAGGAATTACAGCAGGCTCCCTGAAGATCAGCATAAAGATCATTTAATAGGCACTACCCTTAAGTTTATTCATACCCAGATCTGGAACTGATGTTGCAAGGAGAAATACTTCTGGAGCACCTACTGTTTGCTAGTTATCATTCTAGGGGCTACGGATTCAGTGATACAAAAAAAGAAAATAAAAAAGAGATCAAGTACGTGCTCCAAGAACTCAGAAATTCTAGAGGAGAAAGACAGATGCAAAGGAAGTCAGTAATAACATCCAGAAAGATCAGACCAGCCTGGGCAACACAGCAAGATCTCATCTCTGAAAAAAAAAAAATTATAAAAAGGTAGCCAGATGTGGTGGCTACTCTCAAGTTACTTGGGAAGCTGGGGCAGGAAGATCACTTGAGCCCAGGAGATTAAGGCTGCAGTGAGCTATGATCATGCCACTGCACTCCAGCCTGGGCAACAGAGCGAGACCCTGTCAAAAAAAAAAAAAATAAGATCAGAGAGTGGTAAATGCTATAAAGAAAATAAAAGAAAGTACAATGATCATGATCAACTAACTAGGGAGGTGGGGGGATTACTTTGAATCAGGAATTAATTTTATTTAGAAAAGACTTTCCTTAATGGTGACTACTGTCATTTTTCTGTCCCACTTCAGTGTCAGTTCTATGCCTTCTGGAGTACCCTACATTTAGCAATTTCTTTGCACCCCTACTACCAAAAATTAGGAGCAAACTTGATGTCTTCTTCTTTGGAATGAGAATCCTAGAAACATGGAATGCAAAATCCTCTGTAAATCTCACCAGGAGACATCAGACCCTTATGTAAAAACCATTCCTAGAAGACTACTTTGATACCCACAGTTCTAGAAGAGCATGTGCATTTGGCTATTCAGGATCTAGCAACAGCTGCTTGCCCTTCCCTGCTCACTCATTGTTATAAAGATCAAATGAGGTGACGGCTACAAAAGTACTTCATAACCTTAAAAGGTAATTACATCAAGTGCTATTGGATTATAAAAACAATTGGTCCAAATTAAAGATGCTATACACTCATAGAAATAACCAAGAGGTTATAGAATTCCATTGTTGGATGTATTAAATAAAAGCCTAGAAAACCATCATTCTTGGATAGACTATTAGATTGGAACATACTAGGTAGACAAACCTTTGCTGTCCCACTAACAGCATAAAAGCATTGAACAACAAAACATTTATATGTTTATGAAAATTTACCATAATTTCAAGAGAAAGGAAATGATAATATAAAAAATAAAATAGACTCATGGAATTGAATGTAACAAAAAAAATGTAAGAAATTATGACATAAAAACTGGTTCTCTTCTATCTGTCTTTTTCTTCTGCAAAATCCTGCCTATTGGAAGTTCATGTAAAGACTTTTTAAGATTCAGTCATCCTTTAAAGTTTAATTTCTTTAAATGTGCCCGGTTTGCACTGGTGTTCATCATCATTCAACTCCACGGTTTTCAGGAGAGAATGCTCCCCTAAGGCCACTGTCAGAACTTCCAGCCTTGGCCCCTGCTGTAAATGGAGTTTTAGAAATGAGCTTATGGTTATACAGTTTTGAATCATGCAAAATCTTTTTTGAAACTGCTCACCCCATCACCAACACCCCAATATAATACAATACTAGCAAAATTGAGAATGAGAGGATTACTTCTTAAGAAAATAAAATTAAAATACGCCAGTTGAAATCTTAAAATACGACATTTCTATCATAATTGAAGACTAAAAAGCTTCTTTTTTTAAATTTCGAAATTTTGCAAAAGACTAGCAAACTAGAATATTTAGTGCCTTTCTCCAGGAGCCACTTTCATGTTGAATTGATCTGAAGCAATTGTCTTTGCTGTATTATGCTGCTGGCATGTAGGAGGAGAAAGGAAACTTCAGAGGAACTAATTCAGTGAACTGTGGCCCTGGCACACAATTAGGATGATGGCACTTTGACCAAGTTTCAGTGTGGTCAAGTCCACGGCTCCCACAGCTCAGCCACCAGCTGCAGGTCGAAGTGAAGAAAATTCTAAAACAAACAATCCAGAAGTAAGAGGTGAATTTTTTAAAAGAATTTTTAAGTTTATTTTTTCTATTTGGAGAGTGAGATTGACAATAAAAGTGTTAATAAGAAATTAACATGTATTGAGAACATTTTTTTGTGCCAGGTATTTATGGTGCTAAGCTTTTATATACATTATCTCATTTAATCTCCATTATAATCCTAAAAGACAAGTACTATTAATACTGTATATTACCAATGAGGAAACTGGGGCACGAAGAAGATAAGTAACTTTCCCAAGGTCACACAGCTCATATCTGCCTCATAGAAACGCCAGGAAAGGTAAAATAACAACAAATCTCAGTGGTATGCATTGCTATTCAAGAAAATGGGACCAGATACGTGAAGAAAATTTAAATGATTATTGTACATTTTAAAGGATTTTTACATTTGTTATTATAAATAAGCAGAAAATTAGATTATGAATAAATTATTAAAAATAACTCCAGATAGGTTTCTGGTTTCAGCTCTAACATATAAAGCTTAGAAGTCATCATTCCAAAATTCAGTGACTTTTCTGGGACCCATCAGAAAACAGGTCTCAGGGCAAACCATTACTCTAAAATCTGGAGAGACAGGTAATCCAGAGAATCACAGTCAAGATCTGCTTACCTGAATCAGAAGATTAAGGTAAGCCAAACATTTGCAGAAACATTTAAATGGTAATTTTGATGACTTGCTGGAGGCTGTGTGTGAACAAATATGAGAGTTAGAAATGGTCTATCTTAAACAGCACCCGCCCAACTTTGGACTAGTATGAGAATTAGAAATGTTCTATCTTAAACAGCACCCACCCAACTTTGGTGGACCAGGAACTCCACCAGGTTCTCACTGATGAAGATCCATATTCTCCTAGCACTGGCAAGGTAGTAGACAGGTAATCACTGTGAAATAGCACACTCAGAGCCTTCTCCATAACAAAAGTCTATTCTACCAGAGCCTTATTCCTGTTGGGAGAAGGACATTTCTCCCACTCCAGTCCCCTCTAGCCTTGTGGTCTCACCTATATCACCTAAGAGAGGGAAAACATAGTCAGTAGGGCTTCAAGGAAACAGATGGGGAGTCCTGCAGCTAGGAAAAGGAGTAGGGAGCTAGGGGACAGGGGACGAGAGAGGGAAACTATGCCACAGGAGAAATGCTCGTGAAGGTCTCAGCCCCAAGACACAGGCCCACTAAAAAACTGAGATTTCATCAGATTATAGAATGTTCTCCCCTCACCCACACTTTATCACCACCATAATAGGGTGTCAGTATAATAACAGTGGATTATAGCTAAAGAATTGCAAGATAGAGATATTTCTCTGGGAAGGAGTATTTAGGGAAGCCCAAAGTCAGGAGAGACAAAAGCAAGAATGCTAGAAGAATTTGAAGGCTCTGCCATGCATAGCTACATCAAACACAAACCCAGCCTGACTCCTAGCTATATTAATATGAACACTCATGGTAAAGCCCTATTTATCTCAGTTCCTAATATCCAGTACAACCTGCCCAGCTCTCAATAAAAAAATTACAAGGCATGCCAAAAGGCAAGACAAACTCAGTCCGAAGAGAAAAAGCAATCATTAGAATTAGACTCTGATATTAGAGATTGAAATTATCAGATGGAAATTAAAATAGCTATGATTAATATGCTAAGGGCTCTCATGGAAAAGAAGACAACATAAAATAACAGATGGGTAATGAAAGAGAAAAGTGGAAACTATAAGAAAGAATCAAAAGGAAATGTTAACAGCCAAATGCACTGGAACAGAAATGAAGAACGGCTTTGATGAGTTCATCAGTGATTGGATGTGACCGAACAGAGAAATGGTGAACATAGGTCAATAGAAACTTCCCAAACTGAAATGCAAAGAGGAAAAAAAAAGCTTGAAAAAACAGAACAGAACGTCCAAGAACTGTGAGATCATTTCAGAGATGTAACATATGCATCACTGGAATACCAGAAGGAGAAGAAAGTAAGAACAGGCAGAAGAAATAGTTGAAGTAATATTGGCCACAAACTTTCCAAAGTTAATGACAGACACTGTATGGGGTTGAAGACTGCACCACCTCAACTAATTTCCACTCAGAACCCTAGAATGTGACCTTATTTGAAAACAAGATCTTTGTGGATGTAATTAATTAAGAGGAAGTCATACTGGATTTGGGTGGGCCCTAAATCCAATGAATGCTGTCCTTATAAGAAGGTCATGTGATGACATAGACACACACAGAGGAAAGATGGCCATGTGAAGATACAGGCAGAAATTGGAATGATGCAGCTACCAGCAAGGAATGCCAAGGATGACCAGCAACCAAATGCTGGAAGAGGCAAAAAAGGATACTTTCCCTAGAGAAGTTTCAGATGGAGCATGGCCCTGCTAACAGCTGCATTTCAGACTTTTAGCCTCCAGAACTGTGAGGGAATACATTTCTGTTGTTATCAATGGCTCATTTTGTGGTAGGTAATTTGTTATGGCAGCCCTAGAAAATTAATACAGTTACCAAACTACAAATTCAGGAAGCACAGATAACAGCATGCTGAATAAAGACTTTTAAAAACCCATATCTAGGCATACCATATTCAAACTGCAGAAAACCAAAATCACAGAGAAAATCTTTTAGAAGAAGCCACATGACAGGAAATAAGCCAGAAAAGCAAAGGTAAGAATTACAGTGGAGTGAAGTAAAGAATTTAAAGCATTGCAAGAATAAATTCCACCATCCTGGAATTCTATACTCAGCAAACTTTGTCCTTCAAAAGTGAAGAAGAAAGACTTTCTAAGACAAACAAAAACTGAAGATATTCATTCCTAGCAGACCTGACCTACAAAAAATATTAAAAGAAATTCTTCAAGTAGGAGGAAAATGAGAGAAGTCAGAAACTTGAGTCTACTATATAAAGGAAGAGAATTAGAGAAGTAATAAAGAAAAGTAAATAAAGTTTTTAAATTATCAAGTAATCTAAAAAATAATAGTTGGTATAAAGAAATAATAGTATGTTATTCATGTTTTGGGTGATTAGAGCAAATGGTTAAATTAAATGAATGACAGCAATGTCACAAGGGAGAGAAAGGAAGAACTGGGAATACTCTTCTATGGGGAATCTTCACTACATTTGAAGTGCAATAGCATTATTTGAAGGCAGACATAGATTATTTTAAAACTTACATCTTAAAATCTAGGGAAGATCACAATTTTAAAAAAAAGTATGATTTATACATGAAGAGAGAAGATGAAATGAAATCATATAAAATGCTCAGTTAAACCAGTAAATGCAGGAAAAGAGGGGCAAAAAAAAAAATAACAAATTCAATAAAGAGAAAATAGTTACAGATGTAGTAGATATTAATCCAATTACAGTTGACCCTTGAACAATGTGGGGGTTAGGGGTGCTGTCCCTGCATGCAGTTGAAAATTTGTGTATGACTTTTGACTATGCAAAAACTTAACTACTAATAGCCTACTGTTGACTGGAATTCTTAACAATAACATAAACAGTCTATTAACACATATTTTGTATTATATATATTATATATTGTATTCTTACAATAAAGTAAACTAAAGAAAAGAAAATATTATTAAGAAAATCTTAAGGAAGAAAAAATATATTTACCAATCATTAGATGGAAGTGGATCATCGTAAAGGTCGTCATCCTCATCATCTTCATTTGAGTAGGCCAAAAGGAGGAGGAAAATAAGGTATCAGTCTTG
Source organism: Pongo pygmaeus (assembly GCF_028885625.2). Taxonomy (NCBI): domain Eukaryota; kingdom Metazoa; phylum Chordata; class Mammalia; order Primates; family Hominidae; genus Pongo; species Pongo pygmaeus. Next base: position 25,618,605 of record NC_072383.2, read on the forward strand.
TTGTCTCAGGGGTGGCAGAGGTGGAAGAAAATTTGTGTGTAAGAGAAGCCACGCGTGCGACACGAAAGTGGACTTCCGGGTCACGGCAGAGCCGGCTCTCACGTGGAGGCGGGGAAGTTTGGCCCACCGGAAAGTAGACCTGGGCCCTGGGATCCCAGAGAAGAAAAAGAAGAAGAAAGTGGTCAAAGAACCAGAGACTCAATACTCAATTTTAAACAATGATGATTACTTTGCCCATGTTTCTCCTATAAAAGCCACAGTCCCCTCTAAGAGTGTGGTCCACAGGCAGGCACCTGAAATGCCTCTAGTGAAGAAAAAGAAGAAAGAGAAGGCTGTCAGCACCCTTTGCGAGGAGCACGTAGAACCTGAGACCACGCTGCGTGCCAGACGGACAGAGAAGTCATCCAGCCCAAGGAATCAGGTGCTTGGCTACTTGGAGTTCCTCAGTGGGCAGAAGAAAAAGAAGAAGTCATCTCTCGCCATGTCCCATGCCTCTGGGGTGAAAATCTCCCCAGAACCCAGACAGGGTGAGGAAGAAAACAGAGTTGGCAAGAAGCTTAAAAAACATAAGAAGGAAAAAAAGAGGGCCCAGGACTCCACAGCTTTCTCAGTCCAGGACCCTTGGTTCTGCGAGGTCGGGGATGCTGTGGACACTTGCTCAGTGGGGAAGGAGGGTGAGGAACAGGTAGCCTTGGGGCAGAAGTGGAGGCACAAGAGCCCCAGGGAACACAGTGGGAAGGTGAAGAAGAAAAAAAAAAATCCACCAGGAGGGAGACGCCCTCCCAGGCCACTCCAAGCCCTCCAGGTCCATGGAGAGCTGCCCTAGGAAACGAAGTAAAAAGAAGCCAGTCAAAGTGGAGGCTCCGGAATACATCCCCATAGGAGATGGCCCTAAGGCCCCCGCGAAGTAAAAGATGAAGTCCAAGAAGAAGGTAAAGCAGCCAGTCATTGAGGAGCCGGCTCTGAAAAGGAAGAAAAAGAAAAGGAAAGAGAGTAGGGTAGCAGGAGAGCCTTGGAAGGAGGAAACAGACACGGACTTGGAGGTGGTGTTGGAAAAGAAAGGCAACATGGACTAGCCGCACATAGACCAGGTGAGGCGAAAAGCCTTGCAAGAAGAGACTGATCGCGAGTCAGGCAAAACGGAAGCTTCTGAAACCAGGAAGTGGACGGGAACCCGGTTTGGCCAGTGGGATACTGCTGGTTTTGAGAACAAGGAACAGAAACTGAAATTTCTCAAACTTATGGGTGGCTTCAAAAACTTGTCCCCTTCGATTAGCCCCTACCCCCACCCTCCCGCCCCACCCAGCCCGATTGCAAGGTCCAACGTGGCCCTCAGTAAGAAGGTGGCCGACAGCCTGCAGCCGAGCCTGCAGCGGGAATACGACCTGGCCATGAGCTGAAAGTACAGCAGCAGAGCTGGCCTCGGCTTCTCCACCGCCCCGAACAAGATCTTTTATATTGACAGGAATGCTTCCAAGTCAGTCAAGCTGGAAGATTAAACTCTAGAGTTTCGTCTCCCCACAACTGCCACAATTGCTTTGATTATCCCATTTATGCTGGAGGTTACAAATTATTTTGTGTGAAAAGTCAGATCTTGGTGATGACCTTGAATAGTAGGATATAAATAACTCCCATAAGCTTAGCGTTCCAATAATGGAACACTAGGCATAAATGGGTTATTCAATTGTGCAGATGAAAGCCATCTGACAGTTGGCTCACATTGAACACCTGTGGAGATTAAGGACAAAGACAACTATCTTGATGGGCTTGGACGAACTGCGGCGGGGCAGCTCATGTTTTGGGAGCCAGAAAAACAAGTGAGTGGCTAAAACCTCCTGTTTTCTGTTAAACATTCCGTCCCTGTCTGAGATATCAATGTGTACAGATAACCTTTGTTGAGTGTTTAGCAGGTGCTAGGCACATACTAGTGTTTTCCTTAATGTATTTAATCTTCATAATTATGAAATGGGTATTATTACTATCCCCATCTTATAGATGAGGCAACTGAAGTTCAGGGATAAAGTAATAAAATTGCCTGGGGTCACCCAAACACTAAAAAAAAAAAAAAAAAAAAAAAAAAAAAAGAGAGAGAAGCCACGCAATTCAAACCTGTGTTGTTCAAATGTCAACTGTATATCAATAATTCCTTAAATGTGAATCGTCTAAATACACCAATAAAAGACACTATTGTCATAGTGGATAATGACAAGATACAACTATATGTTATCTACAAGAAACCCACTTTAAACTTAAACACTCAGGTTAAGAGTAAAGGGATGGAAAAAGATATATCATGCTAAAAGTAATCAAAAGAAATCTAGAGTAGCTAAATTAATTTCAGACAAAGCCAACTACAGAATGAGCAACATTATCAGGAATAAAAAGGGGTACCACATAAGGATAAAGGGAACAATTCTCCAAGAAGACAACAATCGTAAACATGTAAGCATTACCAAGAGTGTCAAAATACATGAAAGAAGACTAATAAAAATGACAAGAGAACTAGACAAATCCATTGTTAGAGGTGAGAGTTCACCATCTCTGTGTCCATGTTATGGGTGGAGACTTCAGCATCCCTTTGATAGAGCCAGTGGGCAAAAAAATCAAGGCTATAGATGACCTGAGCAGTATTATCAATCACCTTGATCTAATGACATCTATAGATTACTCCATTCAACAGCAGAATATACATTCATCTCAAGCTTCTGAGGAACATTCACCAAGGTAGACCACATTTTCACCATAAAACACCCTCAACAAATTTAAGAACATGAAAAGTATACAAAGTATGTTCTCCAGCCACGGTTTAATTAAAGTAGAAATCAATAGGAAAGATGTCTAGAAAATTCACAAATATTTGGAAATATAAATATTAAAAAGCATAATTCTAAATAATCCATGGGCCAAAGAAGAAGTTTCAAGAGAAATTTAAAAACATTTCAAACTAAATGAAAAGGAAATTATAATTTACTAAAATTTGTGGGATGTAGCAAAGAAATGTTTGGAAGAAAACCTATAGCATTAAATATGTTGTAAAATAAAAATATCTAAAATGCAATACTTCAGCTTACCTTAGAAAATTAGAGAGGAGAAAATTAAGCCTAAAACAAGCAAAAAAGTTAATATTTCATCAGAAATAAATAAAGTTAACAGAAAAAAAGAATAACAAGTAAATACTACTAAAAAACTATATACCAATTGATTGGATAACTTAGATGAAATGAACCATCTTTTCATGGAAAGCACAGACTACCAAAACACATACCAGGAGATATAGATAGCCTGAATAGCCTTAGAGCTAGTAAAGAAATTGGATCTATAATTATTAACCTTTTAAAAAAGAAAGCAGGAGGCCCAGATGGTTTCATTGGTGAATTCTACCAAACATTGAAGGAAGAAAGAACACCAGTTCTCCACAAGCTCCTTTAGAAGCAGAGGGAATACTTCCTAACTCATTCCGTGAGGCATCACCCTAATACTAAAACCAGATGGAGACATTACAAGAAAAGAAAGTAACAGACCACTTTCTCTTATGAATGAAGACAGACAAAAAATCCTCAACAAAATATTAGAAAATCAAATCCAACAATGTATAAAAAGAATTAAATCCCACATCCATGTAGGATTTATTCTCATTATGCAAAGCTAATTTAACATTCAAAACTCTATCAATGTAATCTGTCACATCAACAGGCTGGAAAAATATCATATGATCATATCAATTAATATAGAAATATATTCTGCAAAACCCATAGTTAAAACAGAGCATAATGTGGAAAATACCTTACAAGTTTTAAAACCATAATTTAGTTTTAGGCCTCTTAATCAAAAGTGGATAGTGAATTTATTTTCAGCTATCACAAGAGCTTTACAGCTGACTTTTGAAATTAACATAGTCTACATATCTAAATACATGCTAAAATGTTAATTTCTTCTGTTTTTATTATTATAAAATTGTGTCTTGTCTGTTTTTTAATATTTGGAGGTATACAATCTCTTTCAGAATCTGATAAAAGCTATGGACCGAAAAAGGTAAACACACAAAGAATGTGCTCATATTATTTCAGAGTTCTGATTTAATTTTACTCTTTTACAACAATTTAGATCAGTGGTCACATCCCTTATTGTTATATCCCATTTTGCTTTAGGACAAAAATCATAAGATCTTACTATTGTGTTGAGACTCTGATTTTTTAAAGAATCAGTCCTTCAAAAAATGTAAGAATTTTACATTTAATTTATGATTTTACTCCATAGCTTAATCAAGGTTAAAATGCAAGAAAGGAAACTGAGAAGAAAACAACCCTGTAATAACTAAAAAGATTAGCTAAATTACATGTTCATCTAAAGGAGCAAATATTATAAAGTCCTGGTCTTAAATTCATGCATATATTCATTCATTCATTCCACTAATCCTGTGACTAATACTAGACCACTTTGGGCTTGCTTTGGTTTAGGCACATGTACTTCTTCTGTACCTGAATAGACTACTAATGTCTCCTCAAAACCTCATTATTTATGCTTATTTTGGGTATGTGAGTCAAGAATTGAAACTTATTTTTAAAGATGAAAGAAAATTGTTTTGATCAATTATCAGAGATTCTAACAAATAAACTACCGAGATGTTGTTGAGGAGGATTCTCTGTATTACCTTAATTAGTAGTAACTTAATTATTTCAGTGAGGATAAAGCAAAGGAGGCATATAATGTAGCCCAGGGAACTGTCTGCTGAGCTCAGATTTGAAGAAGATAAGCACACTTCACAAAGAGGGGAGATAAGAATGAATATCAAAGAATGACATGAATATGTGAAAATATTATCTGAAAAAATAAAAGTCCAGAATAAGTAGAGATTATTGGGAAAGGAAAAAACCTTGAAGCCAACCAAATAAAATTTTTAGCTACTTAGCAGAAAAATAAAAAGGAAGAATTAGGTCTCTTGTTCAAGATATTTTACATAATTTTGACAGAAGAGAGGTTGGTAGGCCAATGACATCATTCCTATACTGTTTCCATCTTTCTGTTAAGAATAGTCTTACAGGCCAGGCGCGGTGGCTCACGCCCATAATCCCAGCACTTTGGGAGGCCAAGGCTGGTGAATCACGAGGTCAGGAGATCGAGACCATCCTGGCTAACACAGTGAAACCCTGTCTCTACTAAAAATACAAAAACTTAGCCAGGCGTGGTGGCAGGTGCCTGTAGTCCTAGCTACTCAGGATGCTGAGGCAGAGGAATGGCATGAACCCAGGAGGCGGAGCTTGCAGTGAGCAGAGATTGTGCCACTGCACTCCAACCTGGGCAACAGATAGAGACTCCGTCTCAAAAAAAAAAAGGAATAGTCTTACAAAACTGGAAAGTGTAGAGTAAACGTGGCCAAAAGGCCGTTGAAGTCCAAAATATGCAGAAATAACAAGAGATTACCTATTGCGCTAAAATAATCCAGACTCTCCCGTTCAGATAAATCACATCCCAGGGTACTGTAATAACTTGTGGATGACCTACTAAATTATAGTTACCCCTTGGTGGTTCCAGAACTCCGTGCCCCAAAAATACCAAAATTCATGGACGCTCAAGTTCCTTATATAAAATGGCTTGGTACTTACAAATGGCCTACACACATCCTCCCATATACTTTAAATCATCTCTGCATTGTTTATAATACCTAATACAATATAATGCTATGTAAATAGTTGTTATTCTGTATTTTTAGAGAATAATAACAAGAAAAAAGTTTTCATACATGTTCAGTACAGATGCAACCATCCATTTATTTTTCTGAATATTTAGGTTGGTTGAATCCACCTATGTAAAACCCATGGATAAGGAGGACAGACTGTCGCATCAGTAATCTCCAGAAATCATGATGATATATATGTGCCTATCTGTAAAGATCTCTAATGCATGCCTTCAAGTGAAATAGGACTGAAGATGGATTGTGTGATCTCATGTATGTAGAAAAGTAATAATATACATATTTATTAATCTATATTTATTTAAAAATAACTAGAAGGACTATATCAGTATTCACCGCTGGTGTTATTCAAAATATAAAAACGAGTCTGGGCATAGTGGCTCACACCTGTAATTCCAGCACTTTTGGATGCCAAGGCAGGCAGATTGCTTGAGCTCAAGAGTTCAAGACCAGCCTGGGAAATATGATGAAACCCTGTTTCTACAAAAAGTACAAAAACTAGCTGAGTGTGGTGGTGCACGCCTGTGGTCCCAGCTACTCAGGAGACTGAGGTGGGAGGGTTGGTTCAGCCCGGAAGGTCAAGGCTGCAGGGAGCCGAGATCACACCATTGCACTTCAGCCTGGGTGACAGAGCAAGACCTTGTCTGAAAAAAAATTATATATAATATATGTATATATATATATTTATATAATATATAAATGAAAGGTAAATATATATAAAAATGAAAGCAAAAACAATAAATAATGAGGCATCTGTGTAACAGAAAAGCATGGAGAATGATAAAATGGAGGTAAGAGGAAATGCTCAATTAGACAAATAGTAAAAAGTCCCTTTCCCTTTGAAGATTATGTACACACACATACCCCTATGTATAAGCAGAATGCAGTGCAAAATTAAAATTTTTGCTCCATGTTCAAAAATTACTAAGAATTTTAATCCTGATACAGCACAGAATTAAACCAAGAGTGGGACCCTTCTATGCATGTGGCCCTGTGCAACTGCACAGGTTGCATATCCATGATATGCGTAATATCCCAAATCCCTGCACATATACACATGCACATACATGCATACACATAGTTATATACATATGTATGCAAAGGTGTTCAGTATATATTACCTTCTTCTCTAAAGATATAATCTTTGCATATATATATACACACAAATGTATACCTATATATATTTCTTGTGTGCAAAGACTGTATCTTTAGAGAAGAAGGTAATGTATACCATACATCTGGAGGTCCATTTTTGAATGCTAAGATGCCATGTGATCCAAATATTTTGTACTCATTCCTTCCCCCACTAGCCTGGATGCATCATCCCTCCCTGTCTTCTTATCCAGAACATGTCTTCCTATTGCCTGTAACTCATATTTTCAGAGTCCTAGCTCCCCCTTGTAGTACTGTTTATATTTTAATAGCAAACATCAGAAGCAATGATAAAAAAACACTCTAAGTTAATTAATGGGGTGCAAATTATATGTGAGGAGTTTGTCATAAGATTGAAATCAAGACCTATGTATTTACCTCTTCTCCTCTACATTTTCTCAAGGTAACATTACTACTCATGAGAAATAAACATTTTCTAGGTACTTATTATGCTATAACTGCACTACAGTCTCAGCCGGCAGAGTGTGAATAAATTCTAAGCCTTCTTCCTAGCTTCTATATCACGCTGAGGGAGGACAAATAAATAAATTAATTAATGCCAAGCTCTGTACCGCTAGAGGAATTTTGAAAGAAGACCCAATGCAAAGACTGTCCAGATCAAACAAGCTTTTATAACAAATGAGTTCCAACTGCCTGGGTTGGAAGGTACCTAAATCTTAAAATGAAGCGAAGCATCATCTATTAAATAATTATTCTGTGTTAGTCACTATACATGTATGTTTTCAGTTAATCTTCCTAATATTCCTGAATTAATTTCTATTAATATTTTTATTTTATAGATGAAGAAACTGAGGAACAAAGCCATTATCTATTTTGTCAGTTTCACATAGACTAAATTTTGCATCCAATTTGTCTGACTTTAGAAAATGTAAATTTACTGGCCAGATTATACTGTTTCCTGGGCCTTAAATGTTATCTAATGCATTTATCGTTTTAAGGAATCCCTTAACACCTAACCCAGTGGTTTTCCAAGCCTATCCTTGAATTTCTTCTATTGGGGAATGAACTCCTGTAAACTAACTAATTCTAAGTTCAGACAGACAGTATTTCTTTATATTGAGCCAATATCTATTTCCTTGTAACATCAGTTTATTAGCTCTAGCTTTACCATTCATGAGAACATGTCTGATTTCTTTTCCATTTAATAGCCCTTCAGATATTTGATGACTAAATTGAGCTAACTCTCATTGCCTATGACCCTTCTCTTCTATAGGTAATATTTTAGGTACAACTCATGGGGAATCGTTTTGAATTTCCTTACTCAAGGATTATTCCCTTTCAAATGTAGTCTAGTTTGTCAATGTTTCCCAGATCCTCAGAACTGAATGTAACACACCAGAATTGTTCCAGCCAGCTCTGGGAGCAAGACAATCACTTCCCTCATTCAAGCCATTACAAGTCTATTACCACATTCAAAAGGGCCATTAGCTTTCTCAGCAGCCACATCATATTGCTGGGTTTTACTGAAATAAAAATCCATGAACCTTTGTTATTCAGGTGCCAATAAGCCATGCTCCTTTCAGTTGACAGGAATGCAGCTGTGTGTGTGTTTGTATGTCTCTGTGTGTGTCAGAGAAATAGAGAGAGATCCAAGGGTTATGATCTAAATTTACCTATATAAGTTTCATGCTGTTAGATTTGGCCCTTCTTTTCAGATGTTAGAGTTTTTGGTTTTGGCTTTTGTGGATGTTAATTCCATCATACATGGATTTCTCTCTACTCCCAAAATAACACTCACTTGCAAATTTGATGAGCATTCCTTTATATCTTCATCTAAGTCTCCGACAAATAATGATAAACTAGACAAGACAGAGCCCTTTGGCTTGCCTCTAGAGACCATCTTCTTGGTTGACACAAGTACTTTAACATTAGTTTTTGGACATACAACTAATAATCTATAAAAATACAAGAGTATGTAGCCTATAGTTCTTCATTCTCTCTAATGGTATTCATGAAAGACAAGAAGGAGACAGAGGAGAAAATGGTGGTTTATTCCTGGAAAGTGCTCTCTTGACAGCACAGCTGATTTATGGGTTTTCAAGTCAGGAGAGTTGAGCAGCCCTCCCACATCTCCCTAGGAAAGCAGGTTTTCCCTCTTTGAAGTTGAATTGAAAACAAACTTGGGCAATCAGCTCAGATTTTCTTTGTTCTTCATTAGTTTTGGAAACAAAACAATAAAATTATTCAGCAAACTACCCCCTATCTCTCCCCTACACATACAAAATCTGTGTTCGGAATCAGAGTCATAACTAAGGTTTATTTTCAAGATCATCCAAATTTATTTTTTATTTCATCCCATTTACCAGTGTGTTATGAGCAATAAGCCACTGAACTAGGCAGGGAGCTAAAATGAGGAAGCAAGTTCTTGGCTTACAAAACTGCTCATCAAGCAGTGACCTAGGACTCTAGGCAAGTGTCCCAGAATTTTGAAGAAGATGAATTAAAAGTATTACTTACCTGTGGTTGTTTCCTGGTTAGCTAATGCCTCAACACTTCCTGAAGGAAGGAAAAAGAAGTCTCCCAGTCCACATAAAGCCAATGATAGGAGATTCAGTATTCTCTATCCTTCCCTGTGTAGTTTGGGAAGAATAAAATGCTGTCTGGAGCAATTCAGAAAGAGCCACCATACAAGAAAATACAAATTATTTGTCATAAGTTTTAAAAAATTTTTCTTACACTTTACTCTTGTCATGGTATATCATATGAACCCGTGTTTAAAAGACTAATTCTAGCCCATGTTTCCTCCCTAGAACTTATCTTTGTCACACCATCCCAGTAATCAGAGATTTGGTTTGTTTCTATTTTGTGTGTGCGTGTGTGTGTGGGTGTGTATGCACATTGGTGCATACTCTCACTGCTTCCTCTCCGTAGCCCTGTCTACTTCCCTCACTCCAGTTGATTTGATGCTTCTTTTGCTGTAATTGTTGGCCAGCTCTGCACCTTGGCTCTCCTGAGAAGAAGAGCAAGTGAACCCTCATCTGTGCTCCCAGGGTGACTGGTGACATCTGCACCACCACCAGCAGCAACAGATAAATACCGTGGGCGCATAGGTGGGGAGGAGAGAAGGGAGGGGTCTGTTATTCTTCATACCCCCTCAATCTATTTCTATTTTTTCGTCACCTGCTTTTTTTTCTACTCCACTTCTCTTCAATTTTTCAGTCTTGCCCTTTTTTCTCTTTTAAGTCTTTAATTCCCTTTTTGCTGTTTCATAAAAACTGGCTTCTCCTGCCTCTTTTTGTTTTTCATTTGTTCGTTTGTTTTTTGAAACAAAGTTTCGCTCTTGTCCTCTAGGCTGGAGTGCAATGGTGCGATCTCAGCTCACTGCAACCTCCACCTCCTGGGTTCCAGCGATTCTCTTGCCTCAGCGTCCTGAGTAGCTGGGATTACAGGCACCTGAACCACGCCTGGCTAATTTTTGTATTTTTAGTAGAGATGGGGGTTTCACCACATTGGCCAGGCTGGTCTTGAACTCCTGACCTCAGGTGATCTGCCCACCTCAGCCTCCCAAAGTGCTGGGATTACAGGCATGAGCCACCACACCTGGCCTGTTTGTTTTGAGACAGGGTCTCACTCTGTCGCCCATGCTGGAGTGCAGTGGCATGATCATGGCTCATTGCAGCCTCGACCTCCCTGGGCTCAGGTGATTCTCCCACCTCACCCTCCCAAGTAGCAGGGACTACGGGCGTGTGCCACCATGACTGGTTAATTTTTTGTTTTGTTTTTTGTAAAGACAGAGTTTCACTATGTTGCCCAGTCTAGTCTCAAACTTCTGGGTTCAAGCGATAGCCCACTTCAGCCTCCCAAAGTTCTTATTTGCTGTCTCACCATCCTATCTATGTCTTCATACAACTTTCTTCTCCAATCTGTATCATCTCCTTTCTTCTGTGTAGTCTGCAGGCTCTCACATTCGTCCTTTCCTGTTCAATCACCAACTTTTGTACATTCGCTCATCTTTAGTCACTGGCTTCTTGGTTCACAAATGTCGTTTTTCTTCTATTCTTATTAGTAAGTTTATTCTTGGATGAAAGTTTAGGAATTCATATTCAGTATATTGGAAACTTTGACAAAGCCATAAAAGATACACTACCATCTAGGGCTGCCGGATTTAGTAAAAAAAAACAAAACAAAAGAGTCACACACACACACTCACACATGCAATTTAAATGTTAATTTCTGACTTTTAAAAGCGAACGATTTTTTTAGTATAAGCATGCACCATCAGTACTTTTGTAGTAAAAATTTATGTCATTTATGTGAAATTCAAATTTAGCTAGGTTTTCTATATTTTATGTGGCAACCCTACCACTACTACATTTGGTCACATTCTCTGTTAGTAAACCAATACTTACCAAATCCACACCGTACACATGAATAGCATAGTAGGCAATGTGAAAGACATCACATGTGTATAAAATCAATGCCTGCCCTCAAAGAATTCATAATGTAGAGGGTTAAGAATTTTTGAAAAAGTAATAAAGAATCAGAAAACAATGCAAAATAGCATATAATTAAATGTTTAACTGGTTCTAATTATAAGTCTGATATAAGTTCAGATATTGATCTGGGTGGAAGAGCTCAGAAATTGCTCCCAGAGTAGAAGATGTGCTCTGGGTTCAAGGGGCAAAGTCCATGCTCCAAAGTGGGAAAAGAATTGTTCCCAGGTATTCTCCCATGCTTTTTTGCCTCTAACTTTTGATGCTATACCTTTCTGCAGAAACAATCTTACCTGGACTTTAATGACACGTACCTCTTGGGGGAGATCTCCCCTCTTTAAACACTTTATCTCACTCTCGATTTCCATATTGATCGTACTCTACATTGATGTTCTGGCTAATTTTGGACATATCTCCTTGGGAGTTATCTGCTTTTTAACAGAAAATGCTATGTCTGTACAGAGTGAAACTCCACAAACTTTGATGAAATTGAATGAGTTCGTGAGTCCCAGACTGTTTCTGAATCTTCAATGATTGTTCTTTCATCTATTGATACACACACCTATCAGCACATGCACACACACACACACACACACACACCCCCCAACATGACCACAACTATGACTTTCACCATTAGGCTTCTTATAGGCAGAGTTGGACATTTTTCTTCTGTGCATTCATAGCTTCCAATATCTCTGATATATGCGGATGTGCTATTACACTGCAATTATTTGGACACACATTAATTCCTTCCACTGGCCTGGGAACTTGTTGCCCTTTGTAGTCACTGAGTTTTCTCAGTTAAGTGTTGAAAAACAGAGTGGAAAAAAATCTCTCTAGGAGAAAAAAAAAGGATCTTTTTTTAAATTTCCACTGTTTGTTTTTATATTAATTAAAGTAAATCTTGTACTATAAATAATAACCATTATAATATGTATTGAAGATCCTATTTATAGTAAAATAAATTATAGATGACATATTGATGACATGAAATGTGCATGTCATCGATGCATTCTTTCTGGTTGCATATAATTTAACTTCCCAGTTACTATAAAACCTTCATTTGAGATGCCACTTCAGTATAATTTATTTTAATGTATATATTACAAAAATATGTTACTCAGTTTTAAAATGACTGTATTTTTATGGTGATATTCAAGACAACAATACTTATTTATAGGGTTTGGATCTGTTTGGGATTATTGTTTTGTAAATATTTGTTCTTGTCTACAGCAAAAATTTTTTCATGATGCTGAAAGTCCTTTCTACAAGCCTTTGTTAGCTGTATTTGGAAGATCTCCAGGCAGCACAAATTACTAAGAAACAACACAGGACTTCAAAAGCATGTTTATTTTCACTATAATATGGAATTCACTGTCACACATAGGTATTTTGAGGCCTTTACTCTCACTCATACAATAGGGGGTGTTCCTGTAAAAAGTTGTAATAATTTACCATAATTTTCTTCTTTTGTCTCCAAAGACTTTTTAATAGTATGCCTTCTAGGGGTGGAAAGCAAGAAGAAAAACCTAGTCAGGTACAATTAACTCCTCATGCAATGCAGTGATGCTCCACCAGGGCTGCAGATTAAAGTCGATGCAGAATTTTAAAAAAATTTCCGTGCTGCAACCCACCCCAGACCTGCTGAATTCACATTGCTACAGGGGGCCCTCTAGGCATCAATAATTTCAAAAGTTATATGGTGAGTCTGGTACTCACCCATATGAAACCACTACTGCAGCTTTTACTCAAGGGAAATAATCTTTAGGAACTAGAAGTATGTTTTATTTGAGAAAATAATTAGAATTATGAAAAATACGGTTGATGCAACATACGTGCTTTTCACAAATTATATCTCTTCTTTTCAACAGAACTAATTATTCTGCATTTTGATTAGGCTTCTTCTTATTCATAGAAATAACTAAACAACTGACCTAATAGCACAGTTAATTATAATTATGAAATTTCATCAATTTGGCTACTGGTTATTTCTAACCAATTACTTTGATTATCTTTTAACAACTAAATAGGATTGGCTATTCTGCAATTCAAACTATTTTTCAGTAGGTTTAAAGAAAAAAACATTCTTGTCTTATTGACTTGGAATTTATTAAAAGAAAAATCATTACCATGATAAACAGTGACAATTATATATTTATATGTAATAAATCAACTCTGCAATGTGTTGTTGATCTTCACATATCCCAGTCCTAGTACTACTAATCAACTATGTTATATCACATTTCATTTATGTATTTATGATATTTATTATAAACTTCTATAAGTCTATTTGATTCTCCCAATATTTCCTAAATATGTCTTAAGAAAATAAAAAGAGATGATCTTCTTCCTTACTGAACGAAACAGACAACAATCCAATTATCAACCCGAATACATTGAAATCAATCACATAAAAAGTTGCATAGCATTTTTTGGAATGGTCACGGAAAGCATTACTTTATACAAATTCTCCTCTCACAACTAAAACAAATTTACCCATCTTTACAACTGTGGATTAGGCAAATTTTAGGATCGACAAGAACGACAAATCCTTCGGATCTTTGTGTCACAAATGTTTTCAAAACAACTTTTATGGATGATTTTGGCATCCATTGTATTATATAGTATTTAACTGACCTCGTTCCAAAATAAACAAGGTCACTGTGAATTTAAATCTTGTCTGGATAATTCCATGGTGTTTTAGGATGGAAGAACATTACCCCCTCTAGTGGATAAAGGCAAAACACATGTCCTTGATGGGTTGAAAAGACAGACTGGGTTTCCTTAAACCATCATCCCCTCTTAAGAGGTTGATGGATTAATTTCCTTACATCATACTTCATTCCAAGCATATTGTTCAGAAAAAGGTGCAATGTCACACGTATTTCTTGTATTAATATGTAAGAATGGTACTTGAAATTGAACACAATGCAATAAGGGAAATGTAATTTGTGCCAGGAGTTCTGTCTCATATTGAAAAGAATGGACTTACAGGACCTCAACCTAAAATGGTTACTTCTAATGATCAAAGCACCATGCAAGCATGTTCTTTCTAATCAAGAAAAAGAAAATATACGGAGAAATCAAATTCACATTTCCTCAACTAAGAATGTTTAATTATTAGGTAAACTTGAAGTACAGCTTTAAAAATTCAGTTGAATGAGCTAGCTTTCGGACCACAGCATCTTTGTTTATTTAGGAAGTTGTTTACAGTCCATTATTTATACTTTTCTATAAAAGAAACACATTTGTTTTTAGTTAATAACATAATATATGATATATATGTGTATATGTATCTACACACACACACACACGCACAAATTTGGGAACTGGTTTATTTTCTGGAATTTATCTATCAGCAAATGGTCCATTAAGTTCTGCTCAAATATGAAGATTTAAGGTCATTCAACCCACTGTGATGATTGGCTTTAACTTCAGATAAGTAGAATAAACACATCCCTGCTCAAATATAAACTAGTTTTGCTTTCTCTATTGTAAATCATCAAAGCCACATTCTCAAAGCCAGTGTCTGATGAGCGTCTGTCACTATTGCGTCTATTGTGTTTATCACTAGTGAAGTGATGGCATCCTCAGTTACCTCATCACTAACAGACATTGTAAAAACATGCTGTATATGGTTTTGAATTACCCTTGATATTTTTCCCTTCATTAGGCCAACTTTGGTTGACCTATTTAAATACACTTAAAAACATTTGCAAAGAGGACAAATCTGTATTTGTACCTACTTATACATACTCTGAGGCAGCCCACATAAGTGAGGCTTATCTCATGTTCTTGGTATCCCTCTTTATTTTCAGGTGCATGGCTGTTATCCAATAGGCAAAAAGTTCGGGGGGAAAGATTTTAAGCTCCTTTCATGGAAAAGTAAAATCATCAGCCAATCACATAAGCTGTATATCAAAATAAATCTGGAAATATTTACAAAGCAATTAATACCTTTATTAACTACCACAAGAGAACATGTTATAATTCACAAAATCATTTACACCTTAGAAGAACTTAAAATGTAGTTGGAGAAAATACTAAGATTGCGTCAACTAGAAGATTTAGTATCAGGAACAAACAGACAAATATATACATTTCTATAGTTGTCAAATAGCAAAGTATTTACGAATTATTGCCTCAGTTTCTTTATCTGTAAAATGAAAATAAGATCTACTTATGTCACAGAATTTTTGGGAAGTTTTAATAAGACATGTTATTAAAACAAGCAAAGTGTTTGGCATACAACATGAAGTCAGTGAATACTGATTTACTTGATCCTCACAAAAACCCTATATGGTTGAGAGGTTAGATATGATAAAACTTAATTTTACAGTAGAAAATCAGACTCAGAGAAGTTTTAAGATCAGTCAGAAGCTACATAAAGCTCAAATTTGTAGCTATGTATGCATTTGTAAAACCATTATGAGCCATATAGGGAAGGAGAAAAATGAAGAGTGATTTAGAAGTGGTGAGTAAAAAATTTTGACTGAAACAGAAGCCTTAAAATGAATGGCTATACATAAAAAGATGGCAAAATAGATATGGACAATTTTTATGTATTTATGTATTTTTACTTATTATACTGTAAGTTCTGGGATATATATGCAGAACGTGTAGGTTTGTTACATAGGTATACACGTGCCATGGTGGTTTGCTGCACCCATCAACCCGTCATCTACATTAGGTATTTCTCCTAATGCTATCCCTCCCCTAGCCCCCCACCCCCCAACAAGCCCCAGTGTGTGCTGTTCCCCTCCTTGTGTCCATGTGTTCTCATTGTTCAACCCCCACCTATGAGTGAGAACATGCCGTGTTTGGATTTCTGTTCCTGTGTTAGTTTGCTGAGAATGATGGGTTCCAGCTTCATCCATGTCTCAGCAAAGGACATGAACTCATCCTTTTTTCATGGCTGCTTAGTATTCCATGGTGTATATGTGCCAGATTTTCTTTATCCAGTCTATCATTGATGGGCATCTGGGTTGGTTCCAAGTGTTTGCTATTGTGAACAGTGCTGCAATAAACATACATGTGTACCATGCTAAAGAGCTAGAATTTTTTTCTGAAGCTCAGCAGGGTCAAAGGCCTGTGGCAGCACAAATTGTAATTGAGGTACAAGAAGGGTCTGAAGCTAAATTTTAGAAGTCTTTACATTGCACCAAAGGCGTGAACAACATGATCAAAATGATATTATAGTGGCCGTTTCAGAATGGTTAGGAAGGCAAAAAACACTGACAGCAGGGAAATAAGTTGGTAATATATTAACTTAGAATGAGATGGCACACAGGGAAGAACAACAGGATTGTAAAAGGAGACTGAAAACAAAAAAGCATGGTCAATAATGCAATATGGGATGTGAGAATGAGATTGGAATGTATAGGAAGGTGATTTTGAGGTTTCAGGTCTTGTGTTTGTAACCACTTAACAAAATTAGAGGAGTTAGTTTGATCAAGATGATGAAATTCTCAACTTTGGACTTGCTGAACACATACATCTTAGTATGTTGAGCATTTTCTCCATGAAACTAACTGGATTCTGCCACTAAAGCATTTAGTGCATAACATTTTTTAAATGCTAATGAAAATTTGTTCTCAACCAATGAAATGACTCTAGGGAATCCTGTATTTCCGAAGTCGACTTCCCTTTTTCAAGGCAGCTTTTGCATACTTCACCAGTTGTGGTTGGGGTTGGACACCTGTGGGGACCACCATTGCCAGTTTTAGGCAAAGCTGTGAAGTAGCAGAGTCGGATTTGGCAAATGTCTTTTCCCTTTCCTGTGCCACTTTCCCTGCTTTGGGTACTACTACCAGCTTGGTATTCTGCTGCTAACTGGAGGTGGCCACTCAAGGACACTCCTCAAGATTTTCACCACATAGAAGCATGCATGGCATGTAGATGGTGTTCTATAAATTTCAGTGATAGGCAGAAAAGAAGTGAGTGAATGAATGAAAAAATTAATGAATAAAACATCTGACAATTCATATGCTCGAAGATGTTGAGTATTTAATTTGGGCATCCCTCTCTAAATTATTTGTGTTAAAAATATTCATCTGAAGATGTACACTAATAGAAGGAATTATTACTGGCAGATTTCACATGACAATGAAGACTGAATTTAGAGAGCAAGAGCCTCTATTCCAACTTTAAAGCACATGATAAAGACAATCATCTCCATCCAAGAGTTGACTCCTTTTGACAGAGGTCCTCATTTTGGTTGATGCCACCCATTATTTAGCCATTTTTGGGGAAATGAAATTATATTACATAAAAATAAAATTGTGTCTAATGGGTAGCAGCAGCTACCTAAAATATGGCCTAAAATATGGTTCCATTGTCAATAACTCTCTTTACCATATGCAATCTGAGTAGCCACAGTCTGATGTAAACGTCAGTTTTCACCATGGCTTCCTAGTATGCTGGGAGATTCCACTCACCAGAGTTGCCAAATAGCATAGCCCAGGACCGTCAATATGACAATTTAATTTGGGCTTCTGTTGCTTCGGTTAATCATTGACGAGAGAGCCTTGACTAAAAATGGAACTAAGTCTCAAGTGCTGTTAGTAACACTGTACAGAAATAAATTATATAACGTTCATGGTGGCTGATTTTTATTGCTTTGAAGCAAACATGTTAATAATGTTTCTTTTAATCAGTGATGAATAGATGCATAATAAATATTTGGAAACAGTTCTAATGGAGAGCCAGGTATTTCCATTTCTCTGACTCCCTCTAATTTTTGATTTGTGACTGGAATTCTTGAGAGTGACTTAGTTTCCAGTCCTACTTGAATAATGCCTTTTTTTTCAGAGTTTGGGTGCCTCTGCTTGTGGCTGTGCATGTGGCTAAGAACAGGAAACACTGTTGAGGGGACGGAAAGAGCATTAATCAAGTGTTCTGAATCATCAAAGAATTTGAATGAAATGTTGCTGTTAGTTATGCCAGATTTTAATGGCATTCCCTGGATGACTATGTAGCTGTTATTACTCATATCCTTGGTTAAAATAATGAGTTTGTGTATATAAAAAAAACTATACATGTAATCTTAGTATCCAAACATGTATGAGTGTAGATTTTGAGTGCAAAAATAAGAATGGTAAAGTATGAATTATGTGAGTCTCATAACTCACAAAGTGCTAATGCATCAGACTCCAAGATGTGACTGCTAAGTTAAAGAACAGCATGCTTAGACAATAAGTACAACATTATGTTTATTCATTAATTTATTTGTATTTTAAATATGTTTAATAGAACAGGGTTTTTTTGTAAGTGTCTTCAAGTACAACAGACCATTAATAAATAGAATCACAATCATAAATATTAAAATACACATTCTCAATAGGTTTTGATACCCTTTAAAAATGTACAGTTTTGGCCAGGCGTGGTGGCTCACGCCTGTAATCCCAGTACTTTGGGAGGCCGAGGCGGGTGGATCACGAGGTCAGGAAATTGAGAACATCCTGGCTAACACGGTGAAACCCTGTCTCTACTAAAAATACAAAAAAAAAAAAAAAAAAAAAAAATTAGCCGGGCGTGGTGGCGGGCACCTGTAGTCCCAGCTACTTGGGGAGGCTGAGGCAGGAGAACAGCATGAACCTGGGAGGCGGAACTTGCAGTGAGCTGAGATTGCGCCACTGCACTCCAGCCTGGGCGACAGCGCGAGACTCCGTCTCAAAAACAAAAAAGGACGGTTTTATTTAATTGGTGCCTATTTTTGATATCTGAAGCCTTATTATTCCCCTGTGACAAATCTTGGAAAAGGAGTAACTGAAGTTCCTATTACTTGCCAAGAATAGCAAGTTTAATGGATTTCAGAAAATAAATAAATAAATAAAATAATAAAACTTGAAGTTTGTATGTCATTCAACTTGTTTTACAAGGAAATTTAGGCCTCAAGTTTGTGTACTCCAGCATATATATATAGAGAGAGAGAGAGAGAGAAAGAGACTCCAAAACCATAGATGGATTTATGTATTTAAAAATAATTTTAAAATTTTGTTTATGAGTATTAGTTCCTTTAAAATTACAAAGCAACCTAGCTCTTCACGGAATCAAATACTCAATAGAACATATTTAATATCATTTCACATGGGACTCACCTCTTAAAAACTTCAGTGTTTAAGTGTTGTTTATAATGACATCTCTTGGAGGTTCTCAGTGTCAACGCCCCAAGGTTCACATCTCGTTTTGTTTTATTTATTTATTTATTTATTATTATTATTTTTTTTGAGACGGAGTCTTGCTCTGTAGCCCAGGCTGGAGTGCGGTGGCACGATCTCGGCTCACTGCAAGCTCCGCCTCCCAGGTTCACGCCATTCTCCTGCCTCAGCCTCCCGAGTAGCTGGGACTACAGGTGCCCACCACCACATCCGGCTAATTTTTTTTGTATTTTTAGTAGAGACGGGGTTTCACCGTGGTCTCGATCTCCTGACCTCGTGATCCACCCGCCTCCGCCTCTCAAAGTGCTGGGATTACAGGCGTGAGCCACCGCGCCCGGCCTGTTGTTTTATTATAGAAACAGAAATAGAGATCCTTTATTTATGTTGAAATCTCCTAATCAGGACCCCTTGCCACAATAAACAATGAGGTGCGTAAGTAAGAAAGAAAAAGTCTATGTAAAAAGAAAAATATAATTATCTACATTGCAAGTTTACTTTTAAAAGAGCCTGAAATATAAAATGGCAAATAATAAAAATAAATATAACAAATACCAAAAATGCTTTTCAGTTTTATGTCTGGTTAAGTGTGAGAAATATATATATATATATGAAGTAAAAATAGGTGTGAACAAATGAAAACATAAACAAAGTTAGAGATCCCCTAATGTAGGGGAGGACCTAGAAAAAAGACGAAGGGGTGATCAACCTGCATTAACAGACTTTCAGGGAATAATATTCTAATTATATTGTTTTAGGATGTTGCTGAGATTTTAAAATCACATTGCAAATTTATAACCTTGAACATAAACAGGTAGCTACATCTAAGTATTTTTCCACCCAGATTAACTAGTTCTGAGAGAACTGGAGGCTAGGACTTGCTCACAGAACTGAAGTTCCTTATTCCTCTTACTAGAAAAACAAACAAACAAAAAAAGGTTGTCCAATCTTTGGCCTGGAAGTTGGAATTAAGCTCATGCAAACCTGAAAATGTTGCTTTCTGTCAGCATTAGGTAGCCCAAGGCAAAGGGAGAGAAAGTTCACCTTATATGTGTCTTATCCTTAAGTACTATCTCCCCTGCAGCAGGATGACTTTGCGTTGAATATCTAGGTGCATCGTTGTGTTGTTAATTTCTCCGTTTTCTCCTCTGTGGCCACTGTACTTTGGTATAGGGCTGTCAGAAAGAAAAACACACGGCATGGGCTTAGCATCTGGCTGAAGCCTAACTAAGCAGCACTGCCAGACATCAGAATATATCATTACTGTGATAGTTATGTTTAAATGTGTGGTGGTGCCATTGAAGTTAAGCTCAAAGTTAGCTATGAAAATACTGTGTAGAAAAGGTTGAAACATTGACATTTCTAAAAACAAAAAAACTAGTAGAACTGTACCTTCAGTAGTCTTCAGAATTATTTTAATTAGCTTTACCTACTTCCTAATTTGCTAGCTGCCTATTTCTTATTTTATTATACCAGATATTTTTAAACTAGGCTCTATTTAAAGCATCAAGATAGGCAAAGAGTGGAAAATCATTACCGGAACGCTTGGTTGTGGAAAAAAAAAAAAAAGATTTGCATCTTCTATTTTTCTTATTTCTTCCTTCAAGGGAGAGTGTTAACAACTTTTCAGAAATTCTAATAATGTTCCTGGCCAATTCAGGGTTGATACGGTATGGTAACTATTTCATGGATCATAGAATAAGGAAATCTCATGTTTTCCCATGGGACTTCATGCCCATTTTAAAAACAAAGTAGAAAAAGTGCCTTTTACATGGACATGGTATTGAAAGAAACCAATTTCCACCTCTAAAAGTTATAACTGAAAAAATATCATCACTAAACCATGGTCAGACACCTTGGATGTGGCTCCTCTGTCAACTCTTGTTCCAAGCGGCAGTCTGGTAATTTTCTACCCTTCTGCTCAACAGTTTCAGTGAAGGCAGATGTTTTCATAATGTACCTAAAGAAACTAATTTATTACACTCCATGCTTTAATTTTTAAAATGTCAGCTGGGCATGGTGGCCCACACCAGTAATCCCAGGACTTTGGGAGGCTGAGATGGGAGGATCACTTGAGCACAGGAATTTGAGACCAGCCTGGGCAACATAGCAAGACCCTGTGTCCTCAAAAAAGAAAAAAAAATAGCTGGATGTGGTGGCGTATTCCTGTAGTCCCAGCTACTTAGGAGGATGAGGTGGGAGGATCACTTGATTCCAGGAGGCTGGGGCTACGGTGAGCCATGTTCTTGCCATTGCACTCCAGTCTGGGTGACAGTGATGTTCGTATCCAGTCTGGATACATTATGAAAACATCTATCCTCACTGAAACTGTTGAGCAGAAGGGTAGAAAATACTAGACTGCCATTTGGAACAGGAATTGGCAAAGCAGCCATATCCAGAATGACTGACCATGGTTTATTGTCTCAAAAAAAAAAAGTAAAAAAAAAAAAAAAGTCTTAGCATTAATTCTTCAACCATTGATATGGTCTAGATTCATAACCACTTGTTATCATATGTAATAGGTTATATTATTCTCCCCAACTATGGTTCTCATGTATTATAAATTCATGCTCCCCCACCCCCAAAGTTCATGTCCTTTGCCTTGTAACTTCCCATACCTCACTAGGTGGGATATACCACCCTGTCACATCGTCAGGTTGCTTAAATGATTGATTTGACCAATAGAATGTGAATAAGTGTGCTGCACTTCTGAGCAGAAGCTGTAAATGCATTCGGATGGTTCAGTTTGGGCTCTTATGTTCATGTCTCTGTCATGAGAACAGCACTCCAGATAAGGGCAGCTCTTTCAGACTGGGCCTCTTAGTCTTAGATGTGAAGATACGTAGAGCAAAACTGAACAGACCTAAACCAAATTCACTAGAGCCATTATTAACTGACACACCCATGAGCCAAAAATAAATGTCTGATGCTGAAAGCCACTGAGACTTAGGGGATATATGTTACCCCAGCAAAAATGATTAATCAACCATAACCACTGAAAGAAAAAAAAAAGAATTAGTGACTCAAGTTTGTTTGTAGAAAGAATGGAGAAATGTGGCTTTGCATATTGGGGTAGAGATAAGAAGAAAATGAAGCTAAACAAAGCTTTGATATACGTTTCAATGGCATATTCTCCTACTCACACTTGAAACATTGGACACTATATTAATTTTCTACTGCTATTTAAAAATTACCCCCAAACTTAGCAGTTTAAAATAATCAATATTTATTACGTCACGGTTTCTGTGGACCAGGAATCCAGGTGTGGCTTAGCTGCATGTCTTTGGCTCAAGGTCTCCCATGAGGTTGCAGTCCAGCTGTCAGCCAGGGCTGTGGTCTCATCAGACTGGGGTTGAAGGGAGAGAATCTATTTTCAAACTCATTCACATGGTTGTTGCAGGCATTGGTTTTTTGCCACATGAACTTCTCCATAGGACTACCTTACAAGATGGCAGCTGTTGTCCATCAGGGTTTGTGATCCATGAGAGAGCAACACAGAACACTCAAGATGGAAGCTGCAGTCTTATAATCTAATCTTAAAAGTGATAACCCATTCATTCTGTCATATTCTATTCATTAGAAGTCAGTCAATAAGTCCAATCCACCCTCAAGGGGAGGGGATTACACAGGGACATGAATATCAGGAGGCTAGAATCATTGGGGTTATCTTAGAGGCTGCCTCCAAGAGACACAGCACTTGAACTCTCTGAGCTGCAATTTCTCAACTTGTAAAATGATGTTATTGTACCTCCCCTGCTTACCTAACAGAATTCCTACAGGGTCAAAGCAGAAAGTATATTTACATATATAAGCCATAGCATATATGCACAACTATACGTATATTCTATAAAGCACTATACAAATGTAGATGCTTTTGTTAGTCTGGGTTTTCTGAGAAGTAAAACCCCAGATGGGATTAAAGGTACAAGGACTGTATTAAGGGAAATGTCTGTGAGAGGAAATAAGGTGGGAGCTGGCACAGATGAGGGTGGGGTAGGGGGAAGTGTAGTGGCTGGGAGAACCGTGAGACACCATTGATCCTAATGTGAGACAGAGGTGGAAGGAGTGTTGACTGGAAGCTTACTAGACCACCATGCCATCTAAGGAAAGTGGCAAGGCTTTTCGGGACATCCCCAAACCAAAGCAGCCCATCAAAGGAGTTTCAAATCTCCCAGGAAAGGGTCTGTCTTAGTATCCCTGTCACACTCAGTCATTGGATGAGAGCAGCCCGGGGGGAGATGGGGCCTTGGTGCCAACATAGTGATGCATTCTATCTCTTTTGTAGATCCCATTCTCATTTTCTTTGCTTGAGTTCTATCTTGGTGTTATTTCTAATATTTCTCGTTCTTCTTGAACATGGGCCATCCTGAAACCTTTGCCAGGGACTCTACTGAAAATGTGAATTTCCTGCCAGTGCTTCTGCTCTGCCTGTTGGAACACCCTAAACCCAGGCTGAACCTCTGTGGGTTTGACTGCTGGACTGTACCACCTCCTACTGACTATTGTCACACCCTCCAGGACCAGACTTCCTCCCCGCACCTACATTTGGGTCTATTCTTCCAGGGATCAATTTCATCCCAAGGTTGGTTTTCATTCTAGATCGGGGATCTAGGCACCCTCTTAGGCTACTCCAACCAGTAGTTGTTAATAACAGTTGGAGCCAGACTTCTCATGTTGTAATCCTTGGTCTGCCACTGCTACGGTTTGGATGTGGTTGGTTTGTCCCCAACAAAATTCATGTGAAATTTCATGCCTGATGTGGTGGTGCTGGGAGGTGGGCCTAGCAGAAGGTGTTTGAGTTATGAGGGCAAATTCCTCAAGTGGCTTTAGTGCTGTTTTGTAGTAGTGAGCGAGGGAAACGCCTCAGGTCTTTTTCTCTCTGCTCATGTCTGCTTCCCTTTCGGCCTTCTCTGCCATATTGTGGCACAGCACAAAAGGCCTCACCAGAAGCCAGGGCCATGCCCTTGAACTTCTCAGCCTGCAGAACCATGAGCTAAATAAACCTCTTTTCTTTATAAATTATGCAGTCTCAAGGTAGTCTCTTGTAGCAACATGAAATGGACTAATACAGTCACTTTCAAACTCTGTGACCTTTGGTGAGTTAAACTCTCTGTGTCATTGTAAAATGGAGATGACAATAGTACCTATCTCAT
The DNA here is from genome assembly GCF_028885625.2 of Pongo pygmaeus. Taxonomy (NCBI): domain Eukaryota; kingdom Metazoa; phylum Chordata; class Mammalia; order Primates; family Hominidae; genus Pongo; species Pongo pygmaeus. The sequence goes on from NC_072383.2 coordinate 25,643,212, forward strand.
AAAATATGTTGTTTTGTAAAGTGCTAAGACAGTGCCAGGCACATAGAAATCATTCTATAAATGTTAACCATTTTTATTATTTAGCTTCTTGAAGACTTCGCAATGTACAAACTAAAATATGCTGTACCATTTTGAGTCCTGTGGCAACTCTGATTGATGTCAGTCTTTCAAGTTCGCATAAGAAAATAAATAATTTCAGAGAGAGAAAGAGAGAACATTTTTCTTAGGTACATTGATGCAACTTCTAAAGGCCTTATTAGTTTAATTCCAGGCTGTTTGTGCTTACTTACTAACTCTGTTTTGGACTCTGAGGCTAGTTGGCTTGATCCTCATCTATTTTCTCAGTCTTGGCTGTATTACTATATTGGCTAGATGTTTCACATGACTTGCTGCCGGGTCCTGCTACCAAGCTTTGCCTCCTAAAGTCAAGTTCCAAATACCAGGTCCTGGAGCTGAGCTCAGCTCAATCCCAATCAGACAGATTGGAGTAGGCAGGAATTGGGGAACTACAGTGCTCATTTTTAGGTGTTTTTGTTTGTGCCATTTGGTCCCTTCTTCATTTGCTTTCACAATAAGTTTATTTTCTTAATTGCCTTGTTACTGCCTGAAATAGGACCATCAATAAAGAACAGTGGTGGAGGGTTTTGTCTGGAAAAGATGGAGGTGCTTTTGCTGGTCCAATTTGTTACTGCTGTTTTATTTTATATTACACCTGTTCCCAAAGGCACAAATTCAGTATTGTATTTAGGTTTTGTGGACACTGAATGGAGAGGTTTAATTAAGAACACTTTTCAGAAACAGCCTTGTAGCATAACACAGAACTTCCATTGCCTCCTTCTCACTCACAGTTGTGGTTCTCCCCACCCCTCCTTTTATCACTTCATTATCTCAAGCCAAAAGTTGATTTGGTCAATTTCCTGTTTGAGTGTAAGCCAATCTCTTGAAGTTATTTCAGTATTGTGGCACTTAAAACACAAGGTTTCCCTGTTAAATTTCCACCATTTTAACACTTCATCTATTGTTTCTTTTTTTCCTAATGACAAGCACCAGTGAATATTTTCAAGTCTACCACTTAATATAACCCCATGTGTTTTTGATACCCTAAACTCCACTAGTCTGTGTTGATAGTGACTAATCCTCAGAACTGTTAAAACATTCTGTGCAAATAGAGGTACATCAGAGGAATTTTTTATGTGAAAACTTTATTTAGGGAGCCACTTTCTTTCCTGTATTTGCTTATTCAACGTTTCCATTTCAACTTGTTTTGAAATACTGTCAAATGACATAAATCAGAGTTTCCTTTTTCAGTTTTATTAACCTAGCCTGATAAAATGGCACCAAAATTGTTGATTTAACATTCCCAAGAGTAGCTATCTTTGATATAAAAACACCTAACCTTTTGTCAATTTCAGAGCTGTACAGAAAAGTCATTTTGTTCAATCTCCTTGTTATATTTTTGGGGAAACTGAGTGTGAGAGAAGTTATGTGAGTTGGCCAAGATCATGCATTTAGTTAGTGAGACTATGGTATTTTTTTGTTTTTATTTCTAATTATTCTAAGTACATAATATTTCTGTATATTTAGGAGCTACACATAATGTTTTCATATAGGTGTACAATGTATAATGATCAAATCAGGATAATTGGGGTGTCCATTACCTCAAACCTTTATTATTTCTTTGTGTTAGAAACATTCCAATTCCATTCTTTTAGTTATTTTAAAATACACAATAAATTTTATAAGCGATAGTCACCTTATTGTGCTACCAAATACTAGATCTTATTCATTCGATCTAACTATATTTTTTACCTATTCACTGTCTCCACTTTATCCTCCCCCACCCCACTACTTTTCTCAGCCTCTGGCAACTGTCATTCCACTCTCTATCTCCATTTCAATTTTTTTTTTAGCTCCCACATATGAGTGAGAGCATATTTGATAACATAGTGTCCTCCAGTTCCTTCATGTTGTTGTAAGTGACAGGGTTTTATTTTTTATGGCTAAATAATATTCCATTGTATACATGTATCACATTTTCTTTATCCATTCATCCACTGATGGACGCTTAGGTTGCTTCTGTATCTTGGCTACTGTGAATAGCACTATAATAAATACGGGAGTGGAACTATCTCTTTGAAATACTGATTTATTTTCTTATGGTTATATGCCCAGAAGTGGGGTGCTGGATCATATGGTAATTCTATTTTGAGTTTTTTGAGGAACCTCTATACTGCTCTCCATAGTGGTTGTACTAATTTACATTCCCACCAACAGTGGTGAGGATTCTCCTTTCTCCACATCCCCACAGCATTTGTTATTGCCTGTCTTTTGGATATAAGCCATTTTAGCTGGGGTGAAATGATATCTCAGTGTGGTTTTGATTTGCATTTCTCTGATGATTAGTGCTATTGAGTGTTTCTTCATATATCTCTTGTCCATGTGTATATTGTCTCTTGAGAAATATCTAGTCCAGATCTTTAGCTCATTTTAAAATCAGATTATATATTTTTTTCCCACTGAGCTTTTTCAGCTTCTAGTATATCCTGGTTATTAGCCCCTTGTCAGATGACTGGTTTGCAAATATTTTCTCCAATTCTGTAGGCTGTCTCTTTACTTTCTTTTACTTCCTTCACTGTGCAGCTTTTTAGCTTGATGTGATCCCATTTCTCCATTTCTCCTTGTTTCCTGTGCTTTTGAAGTCTTACTCAAGAAATATTTGCCCAGAACAATGTCCTGGAGTGTTCCCCTAATGTTTTCTTCTAGTAGTCTTATAGTTCCAGGTCTTTATATTTAAGTTTTTAATCCATTTTGGTTTGATTTTTGTGTATGGTGAGAGTTAGAGGTCTAGTTTCATTCTTCAGCATGTGGACATCCAGTTTTCTCAGCACCATGACAATGGTATTTTTCAGTATTGTGGCATGCTGTCTCCCTCAACATAGAACATGACAGTGTCCACACTAGTCTCTTTAATTCCCTTCCTCACTGATTTTGTTTTTCAAATCAGGAAATTTAATTTTATTTAAGCATAATTTTCAACCAGTAAAATTAACTACATTTTATAAAATTTGATAATTGAATACATGATTTTTAAACATTTTCCCCCAGTCTGTGGTTTGACTTTTCATTTTCTCAACAACGTCTTTCAAAAAGAACAAAAGACTTTAATTTAGATGAAATCTAATTTATAAATTTTTCATTTATGATTTGTGATGTTTATATCCTAAGGAATCTTTGCTTAACTCAAGGTCACAAAAAATTCTCTAATGTTTTCTTCCAAAATTTTTGTAGTTTTAGGTTTTATGTTTGTGTCTATGATCCACTTTGGGTTAACTTTTTAGTGTGGTTTTGAGTCAATTTTGAATCTTTACTCTTCTCATCACATCACTTCCCTCTGCTGATTCTATCATCTGCTTCATTTACTTCTTGGATCAGTCTCTTTCTCTGATTATGCAACTTCCAGGTGACAGATACTTTATACATATATTGCTGAAAGGTTGCTGTGGATGGTTTCTGCAAGTGATCAAATTATTCTCCCTTCAAAAATTTCATTATAACTGGGAGAGTGACTACAGCAAGATGGTGGAATGGGAATTTCCAATGCTCTTCCTCTCACAGAAACATCAATCTGAACAACCATTCACATATAAAAATACCTTCACAAGAGCTAAGGAATTCAGGACAGTGGTTACAGCAGATGGGTGGAACACAGAAATAAGAAAAGATACATTGAAGAGGTAGAAAGGACAGTTTTACATTACTCATGTAATTCCTCCCCCAACCCAAGCCCATACAGTGTAGACAGACATGCCCTCCATGTCAGGGAAGGAGAGTAAAATAATATCCAGCTTTTCTACACACTATCTTAATCTTACCAGGTCTGCCCCAGAGAACCCTGGTGCCAGGCTGAAACCTGTGGCCCCAGGCTCCAGGCCCACCCCAATTCCCAGCCAGTCCCCACAACTCCAGGCTCTAGACAGCCCCCACAGACCCAGGTTCCAGGACATCTCCAACAACCCAGGCACCAGGCTGGCCTCCGTGGATCCAGGCACCAGGCCCGCCTGCCCACGGACCCATGCACCAAGCCACAGTCCAAGGATTCCAGCAGCATGTGCCCATGGGTGGAGCCTGCATTTGATTTGCTTGTATTTTGTAGATGGAATCTCTGAATTGAATGATTGGTGAAGGGCTTTCCTTGTTGAAGTCTGTCTGCAAAGACTAGAAGAGGTGTCTACTTCTTAAAATGCACAGACACCAATGCAAGCCCACAAGAATCTCAAATAAGCAGAGAAACATGATACTACAAAAATAATGGAACAAAGCACAAATACCCAACTCAAAAGAAATGAAGATCTATAAACTGCCTGACAAGTAATTTAAAGTAATCATTTTAGAGAAGCTCAGTGAGCTGTAAGAGAACACAGACAAATGACTAAAGAGACTAAGGAAAACAATACATGAAGAAAATGAAAAATTCAAAGATACTGAAACCATAATCAAGACTCAAACAAAAATTCTGAAGAACACAGTGATCTAGAAGAAATGAATACATTCCTAGAAACATACAACCTACAAAGACCTAATCACGAAGAAATAGAAAATCTGAACAAACCAATGAGCATGGAAATTGAATCTGTACCCAAAAACCTCCCAACAAAGAAAAATCCAGGACCTGATGGCTTCACTAATTAATTCTAATAAATATTTAAAGAAGGAATAAGGCCAATGCTTCTCAAATTCTTCCAAAAAACTGAAGAAGAGGAAGCACTTTCAAACTCATTTTATCAGGCCAGCATTACCCTGATACCAAAGCTAGACGAGAACACTACAAGCTAAAAAATTTACAGGTCCATATTCCTGATGAACATTAGAACAAAAATCCTCAACAAAATACTAGCAAATCAAATGCAATAGCACATTGAAAAGATCGTACACCATGATCATATGCAATTTATCCCTGGGATGCAAGGATAGTTCAACATGTTGAAATCAATAAATGTAATGTACCACATTGCCAGGAGGAGGATAAAAAACATGATAATCTTAACAGATGCAGAAAAAGCATGATTTGACAAAACTCAACATGTTTTCATGATTAAAAAAAAACTCTCAACAAATTAGGTATAGAAGGAATATACATTATTCCTTCTATATACTCAGCATTATGAAGGCCATATATGAAAAGCCCACCACTAACAGTATACTCAATGGTAAAAGCTGAAACCTGAAAGCTTTTCCTATAAGACCAGGAACAAGACAAAGATGCTTACTCTTGCACTTCTATTTAGCATAGCACTGGAAGTCCTAGACTGAGCAATTAGGCAACATAGAGAAATAAAAGGCATCCAAATTGGAAAGAAAGAAGTAAAATTGTCTCTGACTGCAGATGACATGATCTTAAATATAGAAAACTCTAAAGACTCCATCTGAAAACTCTTAGAACTGATAAATGAATTCAGTTAAGTTGCAGGATACAGAATCAACATACAAAAATTGTCTGTGGTTTTATTCACTGAAAACAAACTATTTGAAAAAGAAATTAAGAAAAATCTATTTACAATAGCATCAAAAAGAATAAAATACTTAGGAATAAAATTTTTCCAAAGAGGTAAAGGATCTGTATACTGAAAACTATAAAATGCTGATGAAAGTAATTAAAGAAAGACACAAGTAAACGGAAAGGTATTTTATGTTCATGGATTGGCAGAATTAATATTTGAAATGTTCATACTACTCCAAATCATCTACAGATTGAATGCAATCTTATCAAAATTCCAATGGCATTTTCCACAGAAATAGAAAAACAATTCTGAAATTCATACAGAACCACAAAAGACCCCAAATAGCCTAAGTGATTTTGAGCAAGAAGAGCAAAACTGGAGGAGTGACACAGCCTGATCTCAAACTGTACTAAAAAGCTACAGTAATCAAAAAAGTATAATACTGACATAAAAACAGATATAAAGGCCAATGGAACAGAATAGAGACTCCAGAAATAAATCCACACACTTATTGTCAATTGATTGTTGACAAATTTACCAAGAATGCACAATGGGGAAATGATAGTCTCTTCAACAAATGCAGTTGAAACACTGGATATTCACATGCAGAAGAATGAAATTAAACCCTTATCTCACACCACATACAAAAAATAACTCCAAATGAATTAAAGACTTAAACATAAGATCTGAAGCTTTAAAACTACTAGAAGAAAACATAGGGAAAAATCTTTATTACATTGGTCTTGGCAATGCTTATTTGGTTATTACCCCAAAAGCACAGCTAACAAAAGCAAAAATAGACAAATGAAATTACATCCAAATAAAAACTTCTGCACAGAAAAGAAAACAATCAATAGAGTGAAGAATAGAATGGGAGAAAATAATTGCAAACCAGATATCTGATACAAGGTAAATATTCAAAACGTATAAGAAACTCAACTCAATAGGAAGAAAACAAGTAACTTTATAAAAAATAGGCAAATTAACTGGATATAGAATTCTCAAAAAAAGGCATACAAATGGCTAACAAGTGCAAGACAGTCCCAGCTTGCAATGGTTCAACTTTTGATTTTTCAACTTTATGATGGTACAAAAGCAATACACATTCAGTAGAGACTGTACTTAGAATTTTGATTTTTGATGTGGAATTCTTTATAATAACTTTATTATAAAATAAGCTTTGTGTTAAATAATTTTGCCCAACTGAAGGCTAACATCAGTGTTCTGATCACATTTAAGGTAGGCGAAGCTAAGCTATGATGTCTGGCAGATTACATGTATTAAAAGCATTTTCAAGTCACAATATTTTCAACTTATGACGAATTTATTGGAAGAGAATTCCATTATAAGTCGAGGAGGCCCTGTATATGATAAAAATGCTTCACATCACTAATCGTCAGGAAACTGCAAATCAGAACCACAATGAGATTTTACCTCATCTGTTAAAATGGCTATTCTCAAAAAGACAGAAGATAACAAGTATTGACTAGGATGTAGAGAAAAGGGAACCCTTGTACACTCTTGGTAAGATTTTCTATTGATACAATTATTATGGAAAACAATACAGAGGTTCCTTAAAAATTAAAAATAAAACTAACATAGAATTCAGCAACCTTAGGTGCTACTTGTGAAAGCCGAAGCTTTGAGAATTCCGTGCAGCCTTATCCCCTTGATCTTGTTCAGCATCTTTTGTCCCTCAGTGTAAGACTAAACTGAAAAAAGTGGGAATGCCCTTTATACAGACATAGAAGTTTTGCAGTATAGGCCAGGCATACCTTTCTTATCATAAGCAAAAAGAGAGAGAATGTCCTCCCTGAGTCAGTGAGAAGGAATCTACATCCTAGCACACAGTGTGGTGCCCTTACAAGATATTCAGTTTTATAATCTGCGTTCTGACATAAGGAGGAGTTAATGAATCCATAGTGGGTGTCCCGTCTTTTGGGGAAAGTGTTACTAATTGTACTTCTGTCCCAACTTTGGTTGCTACAGCTCAGGCAGTTTCTCTTGGGGAGGTGAGAGCCATGATCACAGCCACAGTGAGCTGCAGTAAGAGAAGAAGCAATCACTTAGAAGATGGCAGGGAGCAGCTTGCTCACCTGGAGGGACTTCTCAACAGCTTACCCATGGAGGGGATCTATGTCTAGTGTCAACAAAACAAACTGAGCAAACACTGGATTTGAGAAATGTGAAATGGGTGGTTTACTTAGTGCAAGACAGTTATCTGAAGCAAACTGAGAACATCTCTTTATTTCTTTTTAAGCCCACCATACCTCTCAGAACTGGGAGAACTGTGATGAAGTACTTGTTTCATGTATGTTGAAACAATTTTCTATCACTGGATTCTCAAACCTTAATGAATCTGCTTGGACCGACAAATAAAAATGTAAAGCAGGTAAGAAGATTTTATTGAAAAAAAATAAGAAAACCAGATTTAATCTGCAGAACCATAAATTTACATATAGCTTTCTAGGACACTATCATATCCAACGAAAATATGTGGAGCAACCTCAACAGATCTTGTATTTTTTTAAGAAAGACACTCGAACGCAGGAATCATGTTCTCAGCTTCTCCTCTGACCATCACTCCCAAGCACTTTGAAAGTTAATAAATATTACTAATCTCCCTTGAGGTATACTGATCATAAGCATAGATTGTTACCGAATCCAGAGAAAATGGAGAATAACTATTCCTAAACTTCAGTATTCATACATTGCTATTTTTCTGTCTCTCCATTGGAATTATTTACATTCAGGTAATTCTATCTGAAAATAATGGATGCTCCTAAAACATGATACTAATACAAATTCCCTTCCAAGGAAACTGAACTCCAGCCTCTGCAGCTGAGTGAAGAAGAAATTCTTGCCATTTGTATGATTAGGAATTAATATTCTTCAACTAACTGGACCTTAGCCAATATAATTATTTAAGGCAAGATTGTATCCCTTCTTTCACATTGGTTTTATTGTGAGCCAAGGGGAAAAAAACATTATGCTACACTCTTCAGCACTTTCCCTTCTAAAATAGTGAGACCATGTCAGAGTGAAAATAGCATGATTTAATAAAAGTTATACAGATAATAACACCAGATTTGTATAGATATATATAAAAATAATGCCACCCCAAAAAACAGTATCAATCAGAGAGGTTAACATTAATATATTTGAATGTTGAGATTTAGCAAACCATGGATCTATGGAATTAAAGCCATATAGCATCTCCAGAAGGTGTTTCATTTTATTGTTCCAAGTTAGGCTGCAAAAGACAGAGGGATTAATTAAGTCCTATATTGGACAAGACTAGAACATGAATTAAAAGGCTCCTAACTGTAAATCCACGAGGAGCACTTACCAGCTGAAGGTCACGCTGCTGGTCACACAGCTTCATTACTCACTTTAAACTGTAACCTAACTAGACGGTGGTGAGTCAGGTTTGTTTCCTTTCCCTTCTCCTCTGGCATCCCTGGGGGGCTTCTCAATTCAAAGAAACTCCAGGAGAAACAGGCCACTTACTGTGAATAATCTGAAACAATCTATAAGTTCAAAAGCAGTTGAAATTCCTAGAAGATATTGAATGTTATAAGAAGAAACGGGTTAGTATTTTAAAGACAAAACTACCCTTGTTTAATATCAAGAGAGTATTAGCGGGACACAGGTTTTACTGTAACTTTCATTATTTATGTAACTGTCTATATTCACTCTACACTTCAGGAAATGGAGCCCATGCGTTCACAGTCCAAGTAAATTTTAAAACAGACTTTTTTCTTTCTTTTATGTCTTTCTTTTTTCTTTTTTTTTTTTCAAAGGTAACAATAGCAGCGTCTGTAAGTGGTAGTTTTCTACTTATGCCACAAATAGGCCAAATACACAGTATGTTTTCTTAGAACACCTAGACAAATTCAGTCTGTTTCTCCAGGAGGGCAAGATTATGCGTATTAAGACACATTTCTTTAATGCCAAAGCAGGAAATTTGTAAGGTATCAGAAATAAGAAGAGTGTTATACATGATGGCTGTAGGGAAAGAAAAAGGAATTGTTTTTTGCACCAGACTATTATAACTTAAATATTTTGTTTCAAATATATCATCTCTTAAAAAATTGTGATAACACCCTGCTGAGCCTCAAATCTACTTCCAGTCGTAGAGACAGACAATTGCATGTTTGGAACTTCTTTCAAAAAACTTTGGCTTCCAGGAACACCATCAAAATTTTACCCCCACAGGAATTAACATCTTTGAAAACATATCATCATTGAAAGAGAGAAAGGAGAGAAAATGTCACATTCTATATTTATTTTAAAATTTGTATAATGAAAATACTGTTTCTCAAGACAACACATGGAACTCAAAAAAAGTTACATGCAAGTAGAAGCCAAATCGGAGAAATATGTCAAATTTAATTCATCTCAATTCTAATATATATTGAGCTCTTTACTTTGTAAAAAGCAGTGTTAGTGGAAAGGCAAGTAAAATACAATAGCTTCTCTCAAAGAGTTTATAATCTCATTGAAGTATATAAATGCTAATAATAAATCAAAATGCTAATTTTACAGAAATGTAAAAAAGTATTTAAGAATATAAAGGAGAGATTTTTTCATCTAATTGGGTGTATCAGAAAAAGCTCTAAACACTGAGCAGTAATTTAGAGGATAAGTGGGATTTCAACATGCAAAAATAACAAACGGGGCCTGGGTCGGGGAGAATGAGCAAATGACCAATGGGAAAAATTCTGTTTAGAAACAGGGTGGAGTCAGTCTAGTTTGGTTGCCAGAGGATAGAGAGATTAAGTGTGGGGAAATAACTGTAAAGGTATTTGGGACCAAATCTGGCTTTGAACATCTTTCCACAGAGTTTGTCCTACCTCAGTGGGTCATCTGGAGCCTGTGTTTGAGGCAGTCTCATGGAAAGCCATTATCTCCTGTGTATAGAATATTCCAGACTGGGTATGCAGGCATCCAGTTTGGGGGCTGTTAGAAGAGCCTTGGGGTAAGATTAAAAATGGCATGAAGTAGGGTGATGATGATAAAATAGGTGGGTCTAAATGATCTTGTGTGGGTAATACTGGTAAAAGTTTGCAGCTAGTAGACACGGGAGGCAAGAATAAAGGAGAGGTTTAGCAAGCAGTTGTGAAAGCGAGTCTGGAACCCGCGGAGAAGGGTAAAGCGAATCAGCTAAAACTTTCTCCATATAAACCACATGTTTTCTTTAGGAATCTTGTTTTCCATCTGAATATTCCATCAGAGGTTATTATATACCACCACGAAGCAACCTGAATGCTGTACAACATGGGTTTTTAAATGAATCGCCTCATGACTGGTAGTCTATTGATAGTATAGATTGACTTCATACATGAAGCTTTTATCAAAATTATGGATTTGGCTTTGTAACTTTACCACAAGGTCATGGAAGGAAATTGTAATTTTTCCTTTTTACCTTCATGTCATTGTGAGTGTGATTATTTTAGGATATATGACAAAAATAGCTTATTTTAACAACTATTAACTTGAAACACTCCCAGATGCTCTGTCTTAGGATACAGTGTGAGATCTAAAATGCAAATCTCATGGTTTTTTTTTCTTTTCTTTTTTATTATACTTTAAGTTCTAGGGTACACGTGCACAACATGCAGGTTTGTTACATAGGTATACATGTGTCATGTTGTTTTGCTGCGCCCATCAACTCGTCATTTACATTAGCTATTGCTCCTAATGCTATCCATCCCCCAGCCTCCCACTCCCTGACAGGCCTGGGTGTGTGATGTTCCCCACCCTGTGTCCATGTGTTCTCATTGTTCGGTTTCCACCTATGAGTGAGAGCATGCCGTGTTTGGTTTTCTGTCCTTGTGATAGTTTGCTGAGAATGATGGTTTCCAGCTTCATCCATGTCCCTGCAAAGGACATGAACTCATCCTTTTTTATGGCTGCATAGTATTCCAGGGTGTATATGTGCCATATTTTCTTAATCCAGTCTAACATTGATGGGCATTTGGGTTGGTTCCAAGTCTTTGCTATTGTGAATAGTGCTGCAGTAAACATGCGTATGCATGTGTCTTTATAGTAGAATGATTTATAATCCTTTGGGTATATACCCAGTAATGAGATCTCTGGGTCAAATGGTATTTCTAGTTCTAGATCCTTGAGGAATCACCACACTGTCTTCCACAATGTCTGAACTAATCTACACTCCCACCAACAGTGTAAAAGTGTTCCTATTTCTCCACATCCTCTCCAGCATCTGCTGTTTCCTGACTTTTTAACGATCGCCATTCTAACTGGCATGAGACGGTATCTCATCGTGGTTTTGATTTGCATTTCTCTGATGACCAGTGATGATGAGCATTTTTGCATGTGTCTATTGGCTGAATATGTCTTCTTTTGAGTAGTGTCTATTCATATCCTTTGCCCACTTTTTGATGGGGTTGTTTTTTTTCTTGTAAATTTGTTTAAGTTCTTTGTAGATTCTGGATATTAGTCCTTTGTCAGATGGGTAGATTGCAAAAATTTTCTCCCATTCTGTAGGTTGCCTGTTCACTCTGATAATAGTTTCTTTTGCTGTGCAGAAGCTCTTTGGTCCAATTAGATTCCATTTGTCAATTTTGGCTTTTGTTGCCATTACTTTTGGTGTTTTAGACATGAAGTCTTTGCCCATGCCTATGTCCTGAATGGTATTGCCTAGGTTTTTTTCTTGGGTTTTTATGGTTTTAAGTCTTACATTTAAGTCTTTAATCCATCTTGAGTTAATTTTTGTATAAGGTGTAAGGAAGGGATCCAGTTTCAGCTTTCTGTATATGGCTAGTCAGTTTTCCCAGCACCACTTATTGAATAGGGAATCCTTTCCCCATTGCTTGTTTTTGTCAGGTTTGTCAAAGATCAGATGGTTGTAGATGTGTGGCGTTATTTCTGAGGGCTCTGTTCTGTTCCATTGGTCTATATTTCTGTTTTGGTACCAGTACCATGCTGTTTTGGTTACTGTAGCCTTGTAGTATAGTTTGAAGTCAGGTAGCGTGATGCCTCCAGCTTTGTTCTTTTTGCTTAGGATTGTCTTGGCTATACAGGCTCTTTTTTGATTCCATATGAACTTTAAAGTAGTTTTTTCCAATTCTGTGAAGAAAGTCATTGGTAGCTTGATGGGGATGGCATTGAATCTATAAATTACCTTGGGCAGTATGGCCATTTTCACGATATCGATTCTTCCTATCCATGAGCATGGAATGTTCCTCCATTTGTTTGTGTCCTCTTTTATTTCGTTGAGTAGTGGTTTGTAGTTCTCCTTGAAGAGATCTTCCACATCCCTTGTAAATGGGATTCCTAGACATTTTATTCTCTTTGTAGCAATTGTGAATGGGAGTTCACTCATGATTTGGCTCTCTGTTTGTCTGTTATTGGTGTGTAGGAATGCTTGTGATTTTTGCACATTTATTTTCTGTCCTGAGACTTTGCTGAAGTTGCTTATCAGCTTTAGGAGATTTTGGGCTGAGATGACGGGGTTTTCTAAATTTACAATCATGTCATCTGCAAACAGGGACAATTTGACTTCCTCTTTTCCTAATTGAATACGCTTTATTTCTGTCTCTTGTCTGATTGCCCTGGCCAGAATTTTCAACACTATGTTGAATAGGAGTGGTGAGAGAGGGCGTCCTTGTCTTGTGCCAGTTTTCAAAGGGAATGCTTCCAGTTTTTGTCCATTCAGTATGATATTGGCTGTGGGTTTGTCATAAATAGCTCTTATTATTTTAAGATACGTTCCATCAGTACCTAGTTTATTGAGAGTTTTTAGCATGAAGCACTGTTGAATTTTGTCAAAGGCCTTTTCTGCATCTATTGAGACAATCACGTGGTTTTTGTCATTGGTTCTGTTTTTGTGATGGATCACATTTATTGATCTGCATATGTTGAACCAGCCTAGCCTCCCAGGGATGAAGCTGACTTGATCATGGTGGATAAGTTTTTGATGTGCTGCTGGATTTGGTTTGCCAGTATTTTATTGAGGATTTTTGCATCGATGTTCATCAGGGATATTGGTCTAAAATTATCTTTTTTTGTTGTGTCTCTGCCAGGCTTTGGTGTCAGGATGATGCTGGTCTCATAAAATGAGTTAGGGAGGATTCCCTCTTTTTCTATTGATTGGAATAATTTCAGAAGGAATGGTACCAGCTCCTCTTTGTACCTCTGGTAGAATTCAGCGGTGAATTTGTCTGGTCCTGGACTTTTTTTCGTTGGTAGGCTATTAATTATTGCCTCAATTTCAGAGCCTGTTATTGGTCTATTCAGACATTCAACTTCTTCCTGGTTTAGTCTTAGGAGGGTGTATGTGTCCGGGAATTTATCCATTTCTTCTAGATTTTCTAGTTTATTTGCTGAGAGGTGTTTATAGCAACCTCTGAAGGTAGTTTGCATTTCTGTGGGATCAGTGGTGATATCCCCTTTATCATTTTTTATTGCATCTATTTGATTCTTCTCTCTTTTCTTCTTTAGAAGTCTATTTTGTTGATCTTTTCAAAAAACCAGCTCCTAGTTTCATTGATTTTTGAAGGGTTTTTTGTGTCTCTATCTCCTTCAGTTCTGCTCCGATCTCTGTTGTTTCTTGCCTTCTGCTAGCTTTTGAATGTGTTTGCTCTTGCTTCTCTAGTTCTTTTAATTGTGATGTTAGGGTGTTGATTTTAGATCTTTCCTGCTTTCTCTTGTGGGCATTTAGTGCTATAAATTTCCCTCTACACACTGCTTTGAATGTGTCCCAGAGATTCTGGTATGTTGTGTCTTTGTTCTCATTGGTTTCAAAGAACATCTTTATTTCTGCCTTCATTTTGTTATTTACCCATAGTCATTCAGGGGCAGGTTGTTCAGTTTCCATGTAGTTGTGCAGTTTTGAGTGAGTTTCTTAATCCTGAGTTCTAATTTGATTGCACTGTGATCTGAGAGACAGTTTGTTGTGATTTTTGTTCTTTTACATTTGCTGAGGAGTGTTTTACTTCCAATTATGTGGTCAATTTTAGAATAAGTGTGATGTCGTGCTGAAAAGAATGTATATTCTGTTGATTTGCGGTGGAGAGTTCTGTAGATGTCTATTAGGTCTGTTTGGTGCAGAGGTGAGTTCAGGTCCTGGATATCCTTGTTAACCTTCTGTCTCATTGATCTGTCTTATATTGGCAGTGTGGTGTTAAAGTCTCCCATTATTATTATGTGGGAGTCTAAGTCTCTTTGTAGGTCTCTAAGGACTTGCTTTATGAATCTGGGTGCTCCTGTGTTGGGTGCACATATATTTAGGATAGTTAGTTCTTCTTGTTGAATTGATCCCTTTACCATTACGTAATGGCCTTCTTTGTCTCTTTTGATCTTTGTTGGTTTAAGTCTGTTTTATCAGAGAGTAGGGATTGCAACTACTGCCTTTTTTTGCTTTCCATTTGCTTGGTAGACCTTCCTCCATCCCTTTATTTTGAGCCTATGTATGTCTCTGCACGTGAGATGGGTCTCCTGAATACAGCACACTGATGGGTCTTGACTCTTTATCCAATTTGCCAGTCTGTGTCTTTTAACTGGGGCATTTAGCCCATTTACATTTAAGGTTAATATTGTTATGTGTGAATTTGATCCTGGCATTATGATGTTAGCTGGTTATTTTGCCCGTTAACTGATGCAGTTTCTTCATGGCCTTTACTTCGATGGTCTTTACAATTTGGCATGTTTCTGCAGTGGCTGGTACTGGATGTTCCTTTCCTTGTTTAGTGCTTCCTTCAGGAGCTCTTGTTAGGCAGACCTGGTGGTAACAAAATCCCTCAGTATTTGCTTGTCTGTAAAGGATTTTATTTCTCCTTCGCTTACAAAGCTTAGTTTGGCTGGATATGAAATTCCGGGTTGAAAATTCTTTTCTTTAAGAATGTTGAATATTGGCCCCCACTCTCTTCTGGCTTGTAGGGTTTCTGCTGAGAGAACTGCTGTTAGTCTGATGGGCTTCCCTTTGTGGGTAACCCGACCTTCCTCTCTGGCTGCCCTTAACATTTTTTCCTTCATTTCAACCTTGGTGAATCTGACGATTATGTGTCTTGGGGTTGCTACTCTTGAGGAGTATGTTTGTGGTGTTCTCTGTATTTCCTGAATTTGAATGTTGTCCTGCCTTGCTAGGTTGGGGAAGTTCTCCTGGATAATATGCTGAAGAGTATTTTCCAACTTGTCTCCATTCTCCCCATCACTTTCAGGTACACCAAACAAACATAGATTTGGTCTTTTCACATAGTCCCATGTTTCTTGGAGGCTTAGTTAGTTTCTTTTTATTCTTTTTTCTCTAATCTCACCTTCTCACTTTATTTCATTAATTTGATCTTCAATCACTGATATCCTTTCTTCCACTTGATCAAATTGGCTACTGAAGCTTGTGCATGTGTCACAAAGTTATCGTGCTGTGGTTTTCAGTTCCATCAGGTCATTTAAGGTCTTCTCTACACTGGTTATTCTAGTTGGCCATTCGTGTAACCTTTTTTCAAGGTTTTTATTTCCCTTGCAATGGGTTAGAACATGTTCCTTTAGCTGGGAGAAGTTTGTTATTACCAACCTTCTTCTGTCAACTCATCAAAGTCATTCTCCATCCACTTTTGTTCCCTTGCTGGTGAGGAGCTGTGATCCTTTGGAGGAGAAGTGGCACTCTGGTTTTTGGAATTTTCAGCTTTTCTGCTCTGGTTTCTCCCTACCTTTGTGATTTTATCTACTTTTGGTCTTTGATGTTGGTGACCTACAGATGAGGTTTTGGTGTGGATGTTCTTTTTGTTGATGTTGACACTATTCCTTTCTGTTTGTTCATTTTCCTTCTAACAGTCAGGTCCCTCAGCTGCAGGTCTGTTGGAGTTTGATGGAGGTCCACTCCAGACCCTGTTTGCCTGGGTACCACCAGTGGAGGCTGTAGAACAGCAAATATTGCTGCCTGATCCTTCCTCTGGAAGCCTCTTCCCAGAGAGGCACCAGCCTATATGAGGTGTCTGTCAGCCCCTGCTGGGAGGTATCTCCCAGTCAGGCTGCACAAGGGTCAGGGACTCACTTGAGGAGGCAGTCTGTCCGTTCTCAGAGCTCAAATGCCGTGCTTGGAGAACCACTGCTCTCTTCAGAGCTGTCAGACAGGGACATTTAAGTTTGCAGAAGTTTCTGCTGCCTTTTGTTCAGCTATGCCCTGCCTGCAGAGGTGGAGTCTAGAGGCGGTAGGCTTTGCTGTGTTGTGGTGGGCTCCACTCAGTTCGAGCTTCCTGGCCACTTTGTTTACCTACTCAAGCCTCAACAATGGTGGACACTCCTCCCCCCGCCAGGCTGCAGCTTAGCAGATTGATCTCAGACTGCTGCAGTAAGCGAGGCTCCGTGGGCATTGGATCCACAGAGCCAGGCATGGGAGGGAATCCCCTGGTCTGCTGGTTGCTAAGACCATGAGAAAAACGCAGTATTTAAGTGGAAGTGTACCATTTCTCCAGGTACAGTCTGTCACGGCTTCCCTTGGCTAGGAAAGGGAAATACCCCGACCCCTTGCACTTCCTGGGTGAGGCGACATCCCACCCTGCTTTGGCTAACCCTTCATGGGCTGCACCCACTGTCCAACCAGTCCCAGTGAGATTAACCAGGTACTACAGTTGGAAATGCAGAAATCACCTGTCTTCTGCATTGATCTCGCTGGGAGCTGCAGACCGGAGCCGTTCCTATTCGGCCGTCTTGGAAGTGACTCCAATCGCATGGTTTTAATACCGGCTTTTCTTTTGCTCACTGGCATAGGGAAGACCCCGGTTGGCTATCTCTCTTACATGCTTAATGACAACTTTTCAAAAATTGGGTTTCTAGATATTATTCTCCTGACTTTGTGGTTTAGTAGGGTGAGGGAGTATAGTTTGACAAAGGTTGTTCTTCAACACAGTGCAGTTCTCAAGCATTTTAATAATTAACAATTAATTTCAATTAACAAACACCTCTTTTAAAATGCAAGTATACCTTTGGAGAATTAGTTTTATCAGGCATTTATATCTTCATATAAATTAACCTAATGACCTAATGTGTCAGGCCTAGCTGATATAGTGGAAGTAGAAATTTTGGTGGGTGAGGAGCTAAAGCAGAACTAATTCATTTTAGCATATAAGACAAGAGACAGGTCTAGGTAGGAAACAGGAAAGCAGAGAAATAGAGGGATCTAAGAAGCTAAGGAGGGAAGGAAACAAGAGGGAAGAGAAAAGAACACAAGGAAAAGTGTGAAGTCTCCTAAAATGCATTTTACTCTCATCTGTTTTTCTCTCTATGTAAATGGATTGTAGTTGAACTGGTTACTTGCCATAGTACGTAGCATGAATATCCCATTTTTAGGTAGAGAATTTAACCAGGAATGTTAAGATGGGCTTATCGTCAAAAAGAGGGTTATAACAAGTATTATCTAAGAAACACAATGTTGGCAGTTAGTCTCCAACATTTTGGAGAGAAATTAAAAAAACTCTGTGCAGCAGGCTAATTTATTTAGTGATGTATGTAGGCTTGCAGTATACAATTATTGTCTGGTGGCACAGCAGGGGCCCATGTTACTGAGAAAACATCCATGGGGACTCCTGAGGTTAACCTATGACAAGAGGGATGCCTGGGACACCTCATCAAACATTTTAAACATTTTTCAGGCTTTGACAATCCTTGTTGTGTGTTCCAGAACAGAGTGCTAAGGTCTCTGGCAAACATCGTTCAACTGTTTCACTGGGAAAAACCTTTCAGTAGCTACATGTGCAAATGGGTTTTCTCTTATTTAGACAAGAGTAAATTCTGTTAGACTTCCTAATTTTCATAATGGAATATTTATTTTCCTACCTGTTTATTTAGTGTCCAAAGGATCTGCCCACAAATCAGCAATAAAGTTACCATCATTCCAGGCTTTCATTAGTGAGAATAACTTACTTGTCTCATACTCTGTGCCTATTAAAAGCCTTGGTGGGAGAAATGGCTTTTAGGGACATTCACTTGAAGGACAATCTATGAAGTCATTCCTGTAAAAATTCCCAAAATCTCTGAGTTTATTGTTACCAACAGATGACCACGTATTTGGAGCATGTCACCTCTGCCTTCAACAGAATGACCTACATTGGATTGGATTTTACTGTAAGGATTTTAGCCTTCAACAAAGTCACCTAAAGCATGGGGCTCCTGTAGGGGCTGTGTAATTGTGTGCATGAGAACATCATTCATTCTTCTGCCCTGAAGAATCTGTTACTGATGTTTATGTTCTTGCTTCTATTGATCACATCTGGCAGAAATACATATTTTCACATTTGCACCATTTAGTAGAGAAAGGAAGTTCCCTTTGCTAAGAATTCTTTTTGTTCCAGTTTTGGATTATTTGAGAACTGAATAGTACTCTAGAAACCATCTGGTAAGCTTGTTTCTAGTCTGAGTTCCTGGAAACCATTTGGTAAGCTCGTTTCCAGTCTGAGTTGCATAGCCAATAATTATGTGACCTTCAGCAAATTATTTAATGCTCTACCTCAACTCATTCTTAAAAAAATTTTATTTTAAGAATTTTTCAAGGCCAAGGCAGGCAGATCACAAGGTCGGGAGTTTGAGACCAGCCCGGCCAACATGGTGAAACTTGTCTCTACTAAAAATACAAAACTTAGCTAGGCATGGTGGCACACAACTGTAATCCCAGCTACTGGTGAGGCTGAGGCAGGAGAATCGCTTGAACCCAGGAGATGGAGGTTGCAGTGAGCCAAGATCACACCACTGCACTCCAGCCTGAACGACAGAGCAAGAGTCCATCTCAAAAAAAAAAAAAAATCACATTACTTATTGAAAAAATTACAAAACAGAAAATTATGAAGAAAAAAATCTAAGTGATGGATGATTTATGCAACTGTCCATTTTACTACGCATTATGAATATCGATAAGCTATTCTATTTTTTAACAAATTACTAATTTGCTAGAGAAAATTTTTATCTCAAGTTGGCTTTTTTTAAAAGGCTATTTTTTAGAGCACTTTTAAGGTCACAGCAAAATTGGGCAAAAAGTACAGAGATTTCCCTTTGCCTCCACACATGCACAACTCCCCCATTATCAACATCGCCCACCATTGACACATCATTATCACACAGATTCTATAGTTTACATTGGGATTCATTGTTGGTGTTGTACATTCTATGGGTTTTCATAAATGTATACTGACATGTATCCACCATTATAGTATCATACAGAATAATTTCCCTGCCCTAAAAATCATCTGTGCTCTCTCTATTCATCCTTCCCTCCTCCTAACACACACTGATCTTTTTAATATCTCCATAGTTTGCCTTTTCCAAGATGTTGTATAGTTGGAACCATACAGTATGTAGCCTTTTCAGATTGGCTTCTTTTGCTTAGTAATACTCATTTAGGGCTCTTCCCTGCTCTTCGTGGCTTTATAGCTCATTTCTTTTTAGCACTGAAAAAGATTTCATTGTCTGGATATACCACAGTTTATTTATTCATTCAACAACTAAAGGACAATTTGGTCACTTCCAAGTTTTGACAATTATGAATTTGGATGCTATAAACATCCCTGTGCAGGTTTTTGCATGGACATAAGTTTTTAACTCATCTGGGGAAGTACCAAGGAGTGCAAGAGTATGTTTAGTTTAGTAGGAAACTGCCAAACTGTCTTCCAAAGTGGCTGTACCATTTTGCACTCCCACCCACAGTGAATGAGAGTTCCTGTTTCTCCACATCCCTGCCAGCAGTTGGTGATGTCAGTGTTTTGAATTTTGGCCATTCTAATAGGTGTGTAGTGGTATTTCATTTTTGTTTTAATTTGCAAGTCCCTAATGACATATTATGTTAAACATCTTTTTATAGGTTTATTTACCATCTATATATCTTCTTTGGTGAGCTGGCCAGGTCTTCTCCCTATCTTTAAATTGAGGTGTTAGTTTTCTTACAGTTGGATTTTAAGGATTCTTTGTATATTTTAGTTAAGAATCATTTATCAGATATATCTTTTGCAAATATTTTCTTCCAGTCTGTGGTTTGTCTTCTCATCCTCTTGACATATCTTTTGTAGAGTAGAAGTTTTTAACTTTAATACAGTTCTACTTACCAATTATTTCTTTCATGAATTGTGCCTTTGGTGTTGTATTTAAAAAGTCATTGCCATGCCCAATACAAATGGTCATCCAGATTTTTTCTAATGTCATCTTCTAGGAGTTTTATACATATATACATTTTACATTTAGGTATATGATCTATTTTGAGTGAAGTTTTTGTAAAGGCTATAAGGCCTGTGTTTAGATTTTTTTTTTTTATTTTTCAGCATTTGCTGAAAATACTGTCTTGGCTCCACTGTATTGCCTTTGCTCCTTTGTGGAAGATCGGTTGACTATGTTCATGTAGGACTATTTCTGAGTTTTCTATTCTGTTCAATTGATATATTTGTCTGTTCTTTGGACAATACCACACTGTCTGGATTAGTGTACCTATTTAGTAGCTTTGATGTCAGGTAGTGTTAGTTCTCTGACTGTTCTTCTCTTTCAATATTGTGTTGACTATTATGGGTCTTTTCCCTTTCTATATAAACTTTAGAATCAGTTTGTTGATATCCACAAAATAATTTGCAGGAATTTTGATTGAGACTGTGTTGAATCTATAGATAAGTTTGGGAAAAACTGACATCTTGAAAATGTTGAGTTTTCCAATCCATGACCATATAATATCTCTCTATTTGTTTAGCTCTTCTTAAACCTTTCATCAGAGTTTTCTAGTTTTCCTTATATAGATCTTGCACATATTTTGTTAGATTTACACCTAAGTGTTTCATTTTTATGGGTGCCAATGTAAATTATAATATGCTTTTAATTTCAAAGTTTACTTGCTTATTGCTAGTGTATAGGAAAGCAGTTGACTTTTGTATATTAGCTTTATATCCTGCAACCTTAATATAATTGCTTATTAGTTCCTGGATTTTCTGTTGATATTTTCAGATTTTCCACATAGACAATCATGTCATCTTCAAATACTTTTTAATGTTTTCCTTCCCAATATTAATGCCTTTTATCTTTTTTCTCATTTTCTTATTCTTTTCTTTTTTTTTTTTTTTCATTACCTCAAGCCATTTTTACCAGACAGTTTGTCGTATCTAATGAAATGATATAGGAAATGGCTTTTAAAACAACAAAGTGTGGAGCCTTTATGTTAGGATGGGAAATTGCTAATAGTTACTGCATCTCCCTCTTGTAATTTTATATAAAAGTATTAAGGCAGGCACACAGAACCACACAAGATGATGACAACTCTGAATACAAAGACTATTGACTTTTGAATGACTAATGTAGTAGAACAAAATTAATATTTGTTGAGCTAAGTAATGATTAACAACTAGTAAGATCTTGTGTAAAATTACTGTTAACCACATTGATCTCCGAAACAGCTGAGCTAAGCCAGAAGATGAAAAGAGATTTCACTCGGTCCCCTACACACCCAACCCTACCATGAAATAGAGCTTGAGAATGACAACCATCTCCCCCAGAACACCCTCCACCTGTCTCCTGGGACTGACTTCTGATGAGGACACACCTTATTCTATCAGCAGCCCTCGTCCTACATTTTTTTGAAGTCTACAATTACTAGTACTGCAGCTCAGCCCAGAGGGGAAGGAGGACAGTACAGCATTGCATTCTGAAATACGAAGTTTTCAGAGACAGGGATCGCCCTGCAAACAATGCATTCTTGAGTTTTATATTTACTTTATATTCTTCTGATGGAAAATGATGGTAAATGCTTCATGCTACCCTGAGAGAAACTCTTTCTTCATACCATGCTAAGAGGCAGTAGGAGTAGGAGATTTCTGTCCAGCAGAGCCATGTTTGCATGTTTCTGTTATATATTTAAAATGCACACACACACAAAACTAACCAGGGGCTGTGCACAAAAACCTGCCATCCTGTTAAGATCTGAGAAGATTCTAGCAATCCCCAAATGACGAATGAAGAGTACTGAAGTAAATCTGCATGCCCCATGCATTGGCAAATAGCATATTAGGGTTACTCCACATTTCTGAGAAATGGTAAATGGGTGGTGGGAGGAAAACCAACAAGGAGTTTCTATGGTAATTAATTCCTGAAACATTGTAATAAATGCAATCAAACGGTCTCTTTCCTTGTGTTGGGAGAAAAGCAAAAAGAATCATGAATGGCACCATGATGATCATTCACTACCTCATTAACTTTGGATGCAAGTTGTCATATCGACAGAAATTATTTTTAGGAAGATAAAAGTTGGCATTTAGCCAAAGGCTGCCTCTTAATTTGGATGTGCTCACTTGTATGATACTTAACCTTTCATGAGTGCATTGGGGGCATATCTCCCACAGCGTGGTATCCCAGAAGGTCGGTGTCCTCCAGAATGACTGTCTATAGATCTGGCTGCATTAACTCAGAAATGAACTCTACTCTCAGGTATCCAAAATGAAGTTCTATCATGTAGATAAATAGTGAGCTAAATGTGTAAAAGCCCATTATTCAAGTAATATCAATATTTCCCAACTAAGTGCCCTTTTCTGCGCTGCAGGCAACCTTGATAAAAGCATTTCTTTTTTTTTTAATCAAAAAAATCATTTGAAAGTAAGAAAATTTAGATATGATTCTCTGACATTAGATGCCGTACATTATGTTCCCTCCTTAAGAAATATGTATTTTTATCCCAGCATATATGCATAGAACAATGTTCTAAACAATTTTGTTTTATATTTGGGCGGTATATTGTACCCATTTAGAGCAAACATGTGAATTCATTCTTAGTCAAATGAGGAAGTTTCATAATCTTAATAAGCTCATCTCAGATGCAATTTTAGAAAAACACATGGCCCTTCTCAAATCTTATGTCTGCTTTTAAGTTTGAAAGGTGAGAAGGTCAAGAAAATCTAGGTCATATAAAATACTTGCTGATGTGGCTGCATTTTGCGTTAAATGTTACCACTGTTACAGTTTTCTTGTTTCATTCCCCACCTTTACCCCGCATATCTGTTCTCTTCTATGCTTTCTTTCACTGTGCACCCATGGTTCCCCCACAATTTTTTCTGCATGCATTTTTATCTTTTTGCCTTGTTTTTGCTTGTTTGTTTTGTTTGTTTGCTCTTCTCTTTCCAATGTATCCATATGCATGTGGCGAAGCATATATATGTGTGTGTTAATATATGTATATATGTATATGTGCATCTGTAAATCTTTGTCTATTTAAAAAATATGTATGCATGTGTATGGTTGGTTTGGGGATATGGTATGTAGATATTAGGCTCTGTAAGGACACTTGGGGAATGGAATAATTGTAGTTATTGTCTGAATGCTTGATGGATTTAAAATGTGTGGCATGATGGAACAAGTCATCTTGGAATTTTCTCTTTCCATTGCCTTTTAAAGTGCAGAGTAAGGAATCTTTTTATGTGCCAAACTTTGGCAGAATGTTGAAGCATTATGACCATAGTTATTCACAGCTTCATGTAGGAAGACTTCCTATATAGTCTTCCTATTCAACAACTTTAAGAAAAAGATCAGTGATCAAACACACAATCTATTCATTATGAAATGAATCGTTCATTTAGATGTTCTCACAGACTTGATACATCATAAATATTTGGGAAGCTACATCGGTGATGTCATTTCTCCAGATATTTAAAACTCCCCAGAAGGGAGGAACTATGTGAAGATGATTCTGCTGTGCTTTCAGGAATCACTTCTACTAAAAATGTTTCTACTATTTTAAGTGATCTTTTAAAAAAACAGTTTATTTTAATTTTTGTGGGTACATTGTAGGTGTATATATTTATGGGGTACATGAGATGCTCTTATTTTAAGTTATCTTGAGGCAATTGATAATATTTTTCTTGACCTTATAAGGAGACAGTTCATAAAGAGTTTCTAGAAATTATTTCCTTCAACTATATTTTAAATTCTTTGAAAGTATAAATTGATTTTTAAAAGAACAATTTTAATGTTGATTTAAAAAGGGTAAAGCTCTGTGACCACTACAAACATTCATTAATAAAGAATGCAAAATATATAACAGGATTTGTTATAGTTTAATTCACAAAAAAATTCACAAAAAAAGAGACAATGTAAAAGAATAGCCAAGAGAATTGTAAGAAAAAATAATACCAAGCATTTGCCTTATTGTATACCAATGCAAAATTTTAAATATAGGCATTTAAGTAGTGTAATTTGAGCAAAGAGACAAACTCATACCTATGGGATAGAATAGAGAGACCAGAAAGAGATACACATACGGAGACATTTAGAAATGGCTGCATTCGCAATCAGGAGAAATTAGGCAATAAACAGTACATAGTGTTTGGAAACTGAAAATTTGTATAAAAAGTTATTAGACACCTACGTAAAATACACAAAAAATGGAAATGGATTAAACAACTAAATAATAAATAATGAAAATATTAGAAGAATGTGGAGGAAATATTTTTATAATCTTGGTATGGTGAAGGTTTAATAAGGCAAGACCCAAATTCAGAAGCAATGAAATTAACCACAGATTTGGGTACATAAAAATGTTAAATGTTTATATGCTCCAACACCATAATTCAAGGAAAAAGAGAAATAACAGACTAGGCAAACATGATAATATTATATAACCAACAAGGGGTTAAAATTCACAAGCAATAATAAAAAGGCAGTACAGTAGAAATATGAGAAAAGGACAGATATAAGCAAGTCATAGCATATGTGTATAATAACAAAATAATGTATTTATATAATGACAAAAACAAATCATTAATAATAATCAGGGAAATTCAAGTAAACAAATACATGCACATACACATATATCTCCAGGGTGTCAGAAATTTAAAAAGTTATGCTATCTAGTGTTGACAAAGATAGATATACACACTAACACTCATACAGTATAGGTAAATTGGTTAGCATTTTGAGTAGATTTTTTGTTGTATTTTTAAAATTGAATTATTCTACTTTAAAATTTATCTTACAAAAATACATATATATGTACTCAGATATGAATGTGCAGAGATATTCACTTCAACATGGCTTATAATAGTGAAAACCAACAAACCACACAAGTATTTATATTAAGACGAATGATTAAATAGATTATAGTATACAGTATATTCACAGAATTGGAAATATAATGTGTCAGTTAGAAAGAATGGAGATGTATATATTCTGAATATTTAGCAATCTCCTAGACATATTGGTGAAAAAAATCAAATTGCAGAGTAATATAATCTGAGAAAAACAACTTTTACTTTTATGCATGTGTGTATGTACACGCACATGCACACACACACAAGCACACACACACATATATAAATTCCATAAAAAGGATAAACTCCACACTGTTAGTAGCAATTGCTCCTTGGGAAGGAAAGTGAGAAACGGGAGTAGAGAGAGAAAGAGGTGATTTGGGACAGAAGTGATGGAGTTCTTTCATTTTTAGTCCAAGTATTTCTGTGAATTTTTTTGCAATATGCATATATTTTCATTACTTACTTAAATTTAAAACAATACATTTGTTGCCAAAAATTGAAAATCTGATGAACAGTCTTATCAGTCATGTTTTACCAACTGCTTATGTTCCAACCTGTAGTAGAAAAGTTATGCTCACACTGAAGCTGAACTAAATACCAAAAAGACTGTCCAAATTGTGGTTTATTCATACAACTCCTAAAGCATTAAAAGTCTTATTTTGTTGCCATCACCAAATCTTGAAATCACAGTGCCTGATGTTATTTTCTAGTTTCAGACACGATGCTATATCATGTCATTAATATCCAATTGTTATTATCCATACATTTAAGAATTACTCCATTGCTTTATTCAAAAAGTGCTTTTCACTTCTTATACAAATTATACTTGTTAGGATTTTAAGGAGCTTTTTTTAAAATCTGTCTTCACCTAATAAATTTAAAATTATTTCTATTGTTTGAGATTGAACAGGTGTAATCTCTCCTTATTATATACAGCATATTAACCAAAGTTAAAAAAAAAAAAAAAAGCAAGAGTGGGGAGGAGGTAGAATAGGTAGTATCTGGAACAGAGATTTCCAATCATTTTCTAAAGAGAGGTCAACTGTCATTTTCTAAATTCTTGTGACAACTAGTACAAGAATCTAAACTCTCTACCTATCAAAGGAAGGAGCACTAGGGGTGGAGGTAGAGATAGAGTGACAGGAGGGGCCTCTTTCCTCTCAGCAAGATGGCCTTCAAAGTGAAAGAAGTGAATGCCTGGTCAAAAACTGTGTTTATGCTATGGAAACCAGCCTGAGTGTCAATTCCTCATCTCCATGTTGGGAGGTGAACTAAGAGCATTACTGACCATTTAAGGGACCGCTGAGGTGAACGAGCTAGAAAAATTTGGCCTCATATTCAACGAAGTGGAGACTTCTTGAAGGCAGAGATTTTGATTGATAATGAAATACCATTATACCATTCATGTAAATGAATAAATGAAAGAACCAATATATTCTGAAGCCTCACAAAATAGTTGAATCAATTGTTATTATGTTAATTCCATGATTTGCCAAAGGCAAAAAAGAAGGTCTGAGACAGGAAGATGCAGAATGTTAAACTGGGTTTACCAATATTTTCCTGATGAAACGCCATAATTGATATCCTAAAAGTCTTATGAGTGATTTTTCAGTTGTATTTTTGGGGTCTCCTAGAACATTTATGTCCTTAGTGGGCAAAATTTTGCAAATTATACAATTCATTCTTCTTCCTGAAATATAGTTATCTGGAGTCATGAATGTTTTATCAAACTAAGAGTATTCATTTGTTTTCCCCTACTAATAAGCCTGGTCAACCTAACTCTGATGTCTTGCTAAAATTCTCAAGAATAATATAGACTTACTATCTAGGGATGGTTTATAAAGTATACTCTTCCCTCAAAGCCCCTAATTGCTTTTGTATACATATTTGTCCTTTTGTAATTCATGGCTTATATCTCTCTCTTCTCCTTTCATACAGTACAGCCTCTGTCTATTTAAATAGAAAGAGCTTTAATGTAAGTCAGAGCCAGGCCTTGAGAGTCAGGGGGAAGGCAAATCTCCCGAAGTTCAAAATCAATTTGGTTGCTATTAACAGCCTAGCTCTTGTACCAGTTTCAGCACTTCATGCTGAAGCTTAGAGCTTTTTTTTCTTATCTGTAGCCACTTATTTTGTCCCAGAGTATGTTGAGGGTCCCAAAGACATGACCCAGAATCAAGTGCTGGGGAGGTACTGAACTTTTATAGCCTGAGACTAAACACAAACTTGAAAGTAAATTTCATCATTAAAGCTAGAAGAAATGACAATAGGATTCCTGCTTCTTTTAAGAGCCAACACGAGAACACCCACTGGCAGTGAACACCGGGTATTGAAGATTTTTTCCCTTTTAACAAAGGTCATCTTCTTTATCCAACTGCCTTTTTTTGTGGTAAGACAAAAATCGACTCAGCTCACACAAGATTTACTTTATGTTTCTCTTGAATAATAGAGTTTAATGTACGCAATGGAAGCCTCACTTGCCATTCCTGAAACAAATTACTGTTTGTGATTTTAAAGCTGTTCTGATTTTACCAATAATAAGTAGATTCTTGAATATATTTTGAGGTTTATGGTGCATTTCTCCCAGAGTTAGAAAGTTTATTTTCATGGGTTCCGAGACTTCCGGTTTATTACAACCATGAAGTAGTTCTTATTGTGAAAATATGTGATAAACATAAACCAAGGCACTAGAAATTTACTTCCTGATATCATATAAAAGCAACAGGAAATTTGGAAGTAAAACTCAGTTTTAATATCTTAGTCGACCATAATAAGTGAGTCGTTGAAAAACAAAAGCTACAAGGAAAGAATGATGGAATTAATAGAATTGCAGTTATTTGATTGAGAAACACAGAAAGCATGACATGCCTTTGTCACAGGCTGATAACCACACAGGACCCATTTTTACTATGGTCTGAGCTATTGCTGAAAACTACTAAGACTCTTCTTACCAGAACGATGGCAAAATTAATTAGAAAAACATTTTAGTTTAGAGGATAGGAAATTACCCATTCAATTTGACTTCATTTTGCACCAACTCAAAGTCAGAATATAGATAAGCCTCAGTAAGTCTCCTATGTTGTGAATCATTGGTTCCATGGTTCCCTTCAAGTTCTAGTAGGCAGACTTTCTTAGTTAATTAGGAAGACACCCCCAACCTAGAGAGAAAGATTGTGTATTGTAGTTAGATACTAAGAGCTTCCCAGTTACTACTGTGCTACACTATTGATGGGAGTATGAATCTGGAATGAACCTTCAGAACTAAGTTTGCAACAGCAACAATAATAACATCAATGAAACTCTTATCAAGTGCTAGGAAATTTGCTAAACATTACCTACATTGTCACATATAATCCTCAAAACCACCCTATTAGTTTAATGCTAGAATTTTTAAACACTTTACATATGAGGGAACTGAGGCTCAGTGGGTTTGATTTTCCCAAATTCACATAATGTGCAGGTGGCAAAAATGGGATGTGAAGTCATATGTGTCAGGCTTTAACACCTGTGTTCTTAATCTGTCAATATAGATCCAGATTTAAGCAGCTCACACCTCTTGCCTCAGAAATTCCGATTCTGGGACTCTATTCTAATGAAACAGCCTTCAGTACTTGTGATAAAATGAAATTTAAACATTGGAGAGTTCTTAGATTCCCCTCCATTGTAAAAAGAATTTTGTCAATCACAACTCAATCCCTGTCCCCAACCTCTGAGATGAGTCTGTTTTGGACAGAATGCTAATGTTAGGCAGAATCTGAGCATGTCAAGAAAAGTCAAGAACTAAAGCTTGGCAGGAAAGTGGAGAGGGACAAAGAGACTGGCAGAGAGTAACAGCCATGTGACTTTTAGATAAAGCAGAGATAAGTAGTACTGAAAATTTTGGGGGGATATTAGCAAAAGAAAGTCTGGAGACTTTAGGATTTGAGAATTAGGAAGGAGAGAGATATGAAAGTATGAGGAATAAGATGAATGAACCTTTTTAATGTGTTTTTAAGACTGTGATTCTTAAAGCATCAGCATCAACTGGCCATGTGTTAGAAATGCAAATGCCCAGGCTCCACCACAGGTCTACTGAATCAGAATATCTGGTGAGGGAGTAGGGAACAGCAATCAGGATTTTCACAAGCCTGTGCACACTCAAGTTTGAGAAGGAATGCTTTGAGACAAGAATAAAGAACAGAACACTTTTCCAAGTATATTTTTATGTTAATACTCTGCCCCTTTAAATGTGCACAGCTCTGGGACCAAACTGTGTGGTCACAACTTCAACAGGGTTATACACCTAAACCTTTCTATAAGTGCATCATATCATCAGGTAAACCCACAAAATATCCAACTGTGCGTGAATGATTAGGTAGATAATGCTATAACCTATTCAATAAAATATAATAAAGCCATTAAAATAAGTTTTTATCACATTTTAGGAGGAAAAAAGCAAGGTACAAAATCATAGTGCATATAAGTAGATTTATTTATATGTTATAGAAACTTAGCAGAGAAAAAGACCCCAGTTAGTATCAAAATATTACATATAGTTATCTTTAGATATTTGAAATATGGGTTATTTTCTACACTTCCATTTCTTCTTATATTTATTTTTGAGTTTCTTACATTTTCTATAATGAGTATGCACTAATTTGATTTTTTTAAATGTGATTTTTCTAAAATAGTTACACAAACACTCCCTAGAACAATGCTTCCTCCTGGTTGTCTCTAGGCAGGGACTGAAAGTCTCAAAATAAGATTCAACAACAACTTCAGATTTTGAATCTTTCAGTCCCTGCCTAAGAAGTCCCTGCCTAGAGAAGAAGATTATAAATTATTTCCCAAGAAATGCTGAGATACTGGCTTTGCCCTTTTATCACCTTTTCTTTTTTTTTTTTTTTATAAATACATTGCTGGTTTATTGCACCAAATAAAGAAAAGTTGCATGTTCATGATGATACTTAAATTCTTCACAATTTTTGACCACTAGAAATGAATCTATTTATATAGCATTAAGGCATTATTAATTTCTTCTACTGAAAGTAATTACTTTGGTCATCTATTGCTGTGTATCAAATCCTCTCAAAACTTAATGGCTTGAAACCATAATAATTATTTATTTCCTCACAAATCTGAAATTTGGGCAGTTTTAAGAGGGGGACAGCTCATTTCTGCTCCAAAAGACATCAGCTAGTTCAGCTCAACGAGGCTGGAGGATCTACTTCTTTTTTTTTTTTCTTTATTATTATTATTATTATTATACTTTAGGCTCTATGGTACATGTGCGCAACGTGCAGGTAAGTTACATATGTATACATGTGCCATGCTGGTGCGCTGCACCCACCAACTCATCATCTAGCATTAGGTATATCTCCCAATGCTATCCCTCCCCCCTCCCCTCACCCCACAACAGTCCCCGAAGTGTGATGTTCCCCTTCCTGTGTCCATGTGTTCTCATTGTTCAATTCCCACCTATGAGTGAGAATATGCGGTGTTTGGTTTTTTGTTCTTGCGATAGTTTACTGAGAATGATGATTTCCAATTTCATCCATGTCCCTACAAAGGACGTGAACTCATCATTTTTTATGGCTGCATAGTATTCCATGGTGTATATGTGCCACATTTTCTTAATCCAGTCTATCATTGTTGGACATTTGGGTTGGTTCCAAGTCTTTGCTATTGTGAATAATGCTGCAATAAACATATGTGTGCACGTGTCTTTATAGCAGCATGATTTATAGTCCTTTGTGTATATACCCAGTAATGGGATGGCTGGGTCAAATGGAATTTCTAGTTCTAGATCCCTGAGGAATCGCCACACTGACTTCCACAAGGGTTGAACTAGTTTACAGTCCCACCAACAGTGTCAAAGTGTTCCTATTTCTCCACATCCTCTCCAGCACCTGTTGTTTCCTGACTTTTTAATGATCGCCATTCTAACTGGTGTGAGATGGTATCTCATTGTGGTTTTGATTTGCATTTCTCTGATGGCCAGTGATGGTGAGCATTTTTTCATGTGTTTTTTGGCTGCATAAATGTCTTCTTTTGAGAACTGTCTGTTCATGTCCTTCGCCCACTTTTTGATGGGGTTGTTTGTTTTTTTCTTGTAAATTTGTTGGAGTTCATTGTAGATTCTGGATATTAGCCCTTTGTCTGATGAGTAGGTTGCGAAAATTTTCTCCCATTGTGTAGGTTGCCTGTTCACTCTGATGGTAGTTTCCTTTGCTGTGCAGAAGCTCTTGAGTTTAATTAGATCCCATTTGTCAATTTTGGCTTTTGTTGCCATTGCTTTTGGTGTTTTAGACATGAAGTCCTTGCCCATGCCTATGTCCTGAATGGTAATGCCTAGGTTTTCTTCTAGGGTTTTTATGGTTTTAGGTCTAACATTTAAGTCTTTAATCCATCTTGAATTGATTTTTGTATAAGGTGTAAGGAAGGGATCCAGTTTCAGCTTTCTACATATGGCTAGCCAGTTTTCCCAACACCATTTATTAAATAGGGAATCCTTTCCCCATTTCTTGTTTTTGTCAGGTTTGTCAAAGATCAGATGGTTGTAGATGTGTGGCATTATTTCTGAGGGCTCTGTTCTGTTCCGTTGGTCTATATCTCTGTTTTGGTACCAGTACCATGCTGTTTTGGTTACTGTAGCCTTGTAGTATAGTTTGAAGTCAGGTAGCGTGATGCCTCCAGCTTTGTTCTTTTGGCTTAGGATTGACTTGGTGATGTGGGCTCTTTTTTGGTTCCATATGAACTTTAAAGTAGTTTTCTCCAATTCTGTGAAGAAAGTCATTGGTAGCTTGATGGGGATGACATTGAATCTATAAATTACCTTGGGCAGTATGGTCGTTTTCACGATATTGATTCTTCCTACCCATGAGCATGGAATGTTCCTCCATTTGTTTGTATCCTCTTTTATTTCATTGAGCAGTGGTTTGTAGTTCTCCTTGAAGAGGTCCTTCACATGCCTTGTAAGTTGGATTCCTAGGTATTGTATTCTCTTTGAAGCAATTGTGAATGGGAGTTCACTCATGATTTGGCTCTCTGTTTGTCTGTTATTGGTGTATAAGAATGCTTGTGATTTTTGTACATTGATTCTGTATCCTGAGACTTTGCGGAAGTTGCTTTTCAGCTTAAGGAGATTTTGGGCTGAGATGATGGGGTTTTCTAGATATACAATCACGTCATCTGCAAACAGGGACAATTTGACTTCCTCTTTTCCTAACTGAATACCCTTTATTTCCTTCTCCTGCCTGATTGCCCTGGCCAGAACTTCCAACACTATGTTGAATAGAAGTGGTGAGAGAGGGCATCCCTGTCTTGTGCCAGTTTTCAAAGGGAATGCTTCCAGTTTTTGCCCATTCAGTATGATATTGGCTGTGGGTTTGTCATAAATAGCTCTTATTATTTTGAGATACGTCCCATCAATTCCTAATTTATTGAGAGTTTTTAGCATGAAGGGTTGTTGAATTTTGTCAAAGGCCTTTTCTGCATCTATTGAGATAATCATGTGGTTTTTGTCTTTGGTTCTGTTTATATGCTGGATTACATTTATTGATTTGCGTATATTGAACCAGCCTTGCATCCCAGGGATGAAGCCCACTTGATCATGGTGGATAAGCTTTTTGATGTGCTGCTGGATTCTGTTTGCCAGTATTTTATTGAGGATTTTTGCATCAATGTTCATCAAGGATATTGGTCTAAAATTCTCTTTGTTTGTTGTGTCTCTGCCAGGCTTTGGTATCAGGATGATGCTGGCCTCATAAAATGAGTTAGGGAGGATTCCCTCTTTTTCTATTGATTGGAATAGTTTCAGAAGGAATGGTACCAGCTCCTCCTTGTACCTCTGGTAGAATTCAGCTGTGAACCCATCTGGTCCTGGACTTTTTTTGGTTGGTAAGCTATTGATTATTGCCACAATTTCAGCTCCTGTTATTGGTCTATTCAGAGATTCAACTTCTTCCTGGTTTAGTCTTGGGAGGGTGTATGTGTTGAGGAATTTATCCATTTCTTCTAGATTTTCTAGTTTATTTGCGTAGAGGTGTTTGTAATATTCTCTGATGGTAGTTTGTATTTCTGTGGGATCAGTGGTGATATCCCCTTTATCATTTTTTATTGCATCTATTTGATTCTTCTCTCTTTTTTCCTTTATTAATCTTGCTAGCGGTCTATCAATTTTGTTGATCCTTTCAAAAAACCAGCTCCTGGATTCATTAATTTTTTGAAGGGTTTTTTGTGTCTCTATTTCCTTCAGTTCTGCTCTGATTTTAGTTATTTCTTGCCTTCTGCTAGCTTTTGAATGTGTTTGCTCTTGCTTTTCTAGTTCTTTTAATTGTGATGTTAGGGTGTCAATTTTGGATCTTTCCTGCTTTCTCTTGTGGGCATTTAGTGCTATAAATTTCCCTCTACACACTGCTTTGAATGTGTCCCAGAGATTCTGGTATGTTGTGTCTTGGTTCTCGTTGGTTTCAAAGAACATCTTTATTTCTGCCTTCATTTCGTTATGTACCCAGTAGTCATTCAGGAGCAGGTTGTTCAGTTTCCACGTAGTTGAGCGGTTTTGAGTGAGATTCTTAATCCTGAGTTCTAGCTTGATTTCACTGTGATCTGAGAGATAGTTTGTTATAATTTCTGTTCTTTTACATTTATTGAGGAGAGCTTTACTTCCAAGTATATGGTCAATTTTGGAATAGGTGTGGTGTGGTGCTGAAAAAAATGTATATTCTGTTGATTTGTGGTGGAGAGTTCTGTAGATGTCTATTAGGTCTGCTTGGTGCAGAGCTGAGTTCCGTTCCTGGGTATCCTTGTTGACTTTCTGTCTTGTTGATCTGTCTAATGTTGACAGTGGGGTGTTAAATTCTCCCATTATTAATGTGTGGGAGTGTAAGTCTCTTTGTAGGTCACTCAGGACTTGCTTTACGAATCTGGGTGCTCCTGTATTGGGTGCATATATATTTAGGATAGTTAGCTCTTCTTGTTGAATTAATCCCTTTACCATTATGTAATGGCCTTCTTTGTCTCTTTTGATCTTTGTTGGTTTAAAGTCTGTTTTATCAGAGACTAGGACTGCAACCCCTGCCTTTTTTTGTTTTCCATTTGCTTGGTAGATCTTCCTCCATCCTTTTATTCTGAGCCTATGTGTGTCTCTGCACGTGAGATGGGTTTCCTGAATACAGCACACTGATGGGTCTTGAGTCTTTATCGAATTTGCCAGTCTGTGTCTTTTAATGGGAGCATTTAGTCCATTTACATTTAAAGTTAATATTGTTATGTGTGAATCTGATCCTGTCATTATGATGTTAGCTGGTTATTTTGCTCGTTAGTTGATGCAGTCTCTTCCTAGTCTCGATGGTCTTTACATTTCGGTATGATTTTGCAGTGGCTGGTACCGGTTGTGCCTTTCCATGTTTAGCGCTTCCTTCAGGAGCTCTTTTAGGGCAGGCCTGGTGGTGACAAAATCTCTCAGCATTTGCTTGTCTGTAAAGTATTTTATTTCTCCTTCACTTATGAAGCTTAGTTTGGCAGGATATGAAATTCTGGGTTGAAAATTCTTTTCTTTAAGAATGTTGAATATTGGCCCCCACTCTCTTCTGGCTTGTAGGGTTTCTGCCAAGAGATCCGCTGTTAGTCTGATGGACTTCCCTTTGTGGGTAACCCGACCTTTCTCTCTGGCTGCCCTTAACATTTTTTCCTTCATTTCAACTTTGGTGAATCTGACAATTATGTGTCTTGGAGTTGCTCTTCTTGAGGAGTATCTTTGTGGCGTTCTCTGTATTTCCTGAATCTGAATATTGGCCTGCCTTGCTAGATTGGGGAAGTTCTCCTGGATAATAACCTGCAGAGTGTTTTCCAACTTGTTTCCATTCTCCCCGTCACTTTCAGGTACACCAATCAGACGTAGATTTGGTCTTTTCACATAGTCCCACATTTCTTGGAGGCTTTGCTCGTTTCTTTTTATTCTTTTTTCTCTAAACTTCCCTTCTCGCTTCATTTCGTTCATTTCATCTTCCAGGGCTGATACCCTTTCTTCCATTTGATCGCATCGGCTCCTGAGGCTTCTGCATTCTTCACGTAGTTCTCGAGCCTTGGTTTTCAGCTCCATCAGCTCCTTTAAGCACTTCTCTGTATTGGTTATTCTAGTTATACATTCTTCTAAATTTTTTTCAAAGTTTTCAACTTCTTTGCCTTTGGTTTGAATATCCTCCCGTAGCTCAGAGTAATTTGATCGTCTGAAGCCTTCTTCTCTCAGCTCGTCAAAGTCATTCTCCATCCAGCTTTGTTCCGTTGCTGGTGAGGAACTGCGTTCCTTTGGAGGAGGAGAGGTACTCTGCTTTTTAGAGTTTCCAGTTTTTCTGCTCTGTTTTTTCCCCATCTTTGTGGTTTTATCTACTTTCAGTCTTTGATGATGGTGATGTACAGATGGGTTTTTGGTGTGGGTGTCCTTTCTGTTAGTTTTCCTTCTAACAGACAGGACCCTCAGCTGCAGGTCTGTTGGAGTACCTGGCCGGCCGTGTGAGGTGTCAGTCTGCCCCTGCTGAGTGGTACCTCCCAGTTAGGCTGCTCGGGGGTAAGGGGTCAGGGACCCACTTGAGGAGGCAGTCAGCCCATTCTCAGATCTCCAGCTGTGTGCTGGGAGAACCACTGCTCTCCTCAAAGCTGTCAGACAGGGACATTTAAGTCTGCAGAGGTTACTGCTGTCTTTTTGTTTGTCTGTGCCCTGCCCCCAGAGGTGGAGCCTACAGAGGCAGGCAGGCCTCCTTGAGCTGTGGTGGGCTCCACCCAGTTCAAGCTTCCAGGCTGCTTTGTTTACCTAAGTGAGCCTGGGCAATGGCGGGCGCCCCTCCCCCAGCCTCGCTGCCGACTTGCTGTTTGATCTCAGACTGCTGTGCTAGCAATCAGCGAGACTCCGTGGGCGTAGGACCCTCTGAGCCAGGTGCGGGCTATACTCTCCTGGGGCACCGTTTCCTAAGCCCGTCGGAAAAGCACAGTATTCGGGTGGGAGTGGCCCGATTTTCCAGGTGCCGTCTGTCACCCCTGGAAAGGGAACTCCCTGACCCCTTGCGCTTCCCGAGTGAGGCAGTGCCTCGCCCCTGCTTCGGCTGGCGCACGGTGCACTCACCCACTGACCTGCGCCCACTGTCTGGCACTCCCTAGTGAGATGAAGAGGGTACCTCAGATGGAAATGCAGAAATCACCCGTCTTCTGCGTCGCTCGCGCTGGGAGCTGTAGACCGGAGCTGTTCCTATTCGGCCATCTTGGCTCCTCTCCCCTTTTATCACCTTTTCTTATAATTTGCTTATAATAATGCCATATTGTTCAGTTAGAATTAGGTTCAGCTGCACATTACAGAAACCCCCCAAATAGTAGTTATTTAAATTGGTTTATTGCCCTCTCATATAAGAGAAGTAGAAAAGCAGATAATGAGTAAACTCTTCACTTAGAAATCACACAAAACAATTCTGCTTGCATCTCATTAGCCAGAATTTCACCGTGTACCTGCATTTAGCCACGAAGAAGTTGGAAAATGTAGTCCACTAGCTGGATACCTTGTCCTCCTTGAAACACTTGAGCTCTGTTACTTAAAAAGGGAGGATAGACACCAGGTAGCATCTAGCCGTCTCTATCTAAAGTACCCTGAAGAAAGGTAAAAACAAATAATGAAGAGCTAAGGTGCTCTTTCTGCTTTTACACTATCTCTGGAGGGAGGAAAGTACAGGAGTGTAATGGAGAGGGGATGACTGTGCTTATGAGTAAGACCTCTACTTAACTTGACAAATTAATTCAGCTGAACAAATTATTAATTGATGCAAATTTGGTAATCCTAGATGTACCTATGTAATTTTTATACATAAAAATTTACTCTGAAGTTTTTTTTCTCTGTTTCCCTTGAAATCTGCACTTCCTTTCATGTTAGCTTTCTTACATGAAAAGCATACCGTTTATTTTGCAGGTACCAGCATTAGTCAGGATAGGAATGAATGTTTCAATTCCAAGATCCATATATGCATCTTAACGTATGTGCAAGTCAGACAACAACAAAAGACACGGAAATGCTCTAGAGATAGGAGAGGTCACCTTTTCCTTAATTGCATATAACCTTGATGGCTGCATGCAAGCTAGCTAAGTGCTCTACAGAACTTGGGTTTCTGAGACACTTTTGGAAATTTTTGTATTTCCCAAAAAACCACTCTAGGACTTTCTAGGGTCGTGACCTCAATTTTGAATAAGACGACATTAGTCATTATTCTAAATAGAACTCTGGTAGCCTATCTTGCACCTAGTTAGACATTTAATTACAAAGATTAAACTACAAGGAATAAATCAATGTGGAACAATGGATATGACAGTAAGTTACAGTTTTTGAGAAGATACTATCTCCCAGCTAAAACCCAATATAAAGACCAGTATTCAAGAGAATATTCTCCTTGAAAAATGCAGTACATGAAGTCAATGACTACTCTAAAATATCATTCCAGACATCAGAGTGTCACACACATGAAAAAACCCAAAGCAATAGGTTACTTAAAGGAAATATATGGAATTTTCTAGTGGATTGGGGAGAAAATTGTGCTACTTTGTATTTTCAAGGGGATAAGCGAGTAGAAGTTGGATCATGCATGAAAAGATTGTCTAGTAGCCTTAAATTATGTGAAATTCATCAACTCATGAGTTTTTTAAATTTTAGTTTCCTTGATATCATCAAAATTATTTCAGAAAATTATGCCAAGTATCAGAAAATAGACAAATGGCACTTTCAGTTGGTACCATCTTCTGCATATGCAGGGCTATTTCCTTAGTAAGTTCCTTAGTGCTTTTTCCAACTGAAAATGATTCTAACAAAACAGTTTTTGCAACACTTCTTGGCATACTGTTTCACAGTCGAATCTGAAAATTTATCCGAGATTAAAGTGAGAATTTCTGCACCATATTCAAAAATTATCTCAGAGCAGATTATTGACCAAAATATAAAATTGGAACCTATAAAATGATGAGAAGGAAATTTAGGAGGAAACATTTGTGACCTTAGATTAGGCAAATATTTCTTAGATGTGACACCAAAAGCACAATCCATAAGAAAACCAAAATGGTAAATAGGACTATATCAAAATTTAAAACTTTTATCCATTAAAAAATGCTGTTAACAGAATAAAAAGACAAGACAGAGACTGGGTGAAAATATTTGCTAAACATATATCTGATAAAGAACTTGTATTCAGAATTGATATATCAATAATAAGACAACAGTAAAAGTAAAGATAGACAAAATATTTAAACATGCATTTCACCAAAGAAGATATACAGATGGCAAATAAGCAGTAGAAAGAATGCTTATATGATTAGTTCTTAAAGAAATATAAACTAAAGTCACAATGAGGTACTATTATATACCCATTATAATGGCTAAAATTAAAAAGACTGACTATACCAAGTATTGGAGAGGATATGGAGGAATTGTAATTCTTATGACGGTGGAAATGTAAAATGGCATAATCTCTTTGGAAAACAGTTGGGCAGTGTCTTAAAAAGTTAATCCAGTCATTCCATTTTATTTCTAGATATTTACCCAAGAGAAATAAAAGCATATGTCCATATAAAGACTAATACACAAATGTTCACAGCAGTTTTATTTGTAATAGTCAAAGTCTGGAAAAAACCTAAATATTCATCAACAGGCGAATGGATAAACAAACTGGTATATTCATCCTATGAAACACTACTCAGCAATAAAAAGGAATGAACTACTGATATGACGTGAATGAATCTCAAAATAATTGAGTGAAAGGACACATAATGTGTGGTTGAATTTAAATACATTTACAGGAAATGAAAGCTAATCTGTCATGAGAGAGAAAACACATCAATGATTGCCTAGAAAAAGGGGACAGGGTGGGAAGGGGCAGGAGAAGAAAACTATAGAGGCAGGGGGAAAAATTTGGCAATGATTGTACACCTGTTATCTTGATTGTGGTGATGGTTACATGGGCATTCCTATATCTGAAAACTCATCGAATCATACACTTTAATATGTGCAATTTATTGTATGTCATTACTATGGTAAAATTGTTTAAAAAAATAAAGTGAGAGTTTCTCCTTCTGATTGGCTGCTCTATCATCTTAATATTGCCGTATTTGCTGATATTCACCCTTCTTGTACAACTTTTCAATGTTAAATTGCTATAAGATTTTCCAAGTTTAATTTATGACAAGCATTCTCATTTAAAAATATATTTATCTTATAGCAGCTCTACTGTATAAATAAGAAACAGATGTTTCTACTATACAAATGGAAGAAACAGAAGCTTACATGTGGCTATGAGGATTAATGAGATTATGTTTTTGTAAACTCTAAAGTGCTATACAAATGAGAAATTGCATTGTGATTACTATAATTAATGACCATTAGCATAACTGTTATCATTTCTAGCCTTTAAACAGTTACAGGTTTTCATTAACCAATAGCAACAACACTATAAATTCTTAGCTGGCAGGAACTATGCTTTATATTTCTTTGTTTCTTTTTTGAATCTCTCATGGCACCTCATATAATTCTCAACAAATAGCAAAGATTCAATAAATACTTGAGTGATTAATATTTTCTCCTTTTAATACATAAAAGAGGAAACCAAAGAAGGCAATAGAAGGCTTTTATTACATTTTTGCCCTAAAAATTATAATTATATCGAAATATCGAGTATGGTCAGAAGAACATTAGAATGAGATTCTAAAAGCCTGGATTATTTTTCTTATAACAGACTTGGTGGTATTTTATAAAAGCCTGCCTTGGGCTCTTTAGATTTCAAAAATTCCTCACCTGAAACAGTGTTTAAATCTCTCAAACTTAAATGCATAAGTTTCTCATCATTACAAACTTTCATCATTTCTTCACTAATAAGAGGATGCTAGAGTGTTAGTTTTATAACCAACATTTTGCCACCTTTAATTCTGAAAAAGTACATGTTTATAGGGCACTAGCAGAAATCAATTTTAAAAAGCAAATAAAAAAATACATCTTGGCCGAACCATCCTCCTCCAGTAATTCACCAAAATGACAAACACAGAGGGAAAGAAGAGGGGCACCCGATGTGTGTTCTCTAGGCCTTTTAAAAACATAAAGCTGTTTCTTTGGCCACATGCGTAGGAATCGATAAGAAAGGTGATATTATAGACATCAAGGGAATGGATACTGTTTAAAAAGGAATGTCCTGCAAGTATTTCCATGGCAAAACTGGAAGAGTCTACAACGCTACCCAGCATGCCATTGGCATTGCTATAAACAAACAAGCTAAGGGCAAGATTCTTGCCAAGGGAATTAATGTGTGTATTGAGCACATTAAGCACTCTAAGACCTGGGATAGCCTCCTGAAATGCGTGAAGCAAATGATAAGAAAAAGAAGGACGCCAAAGAGAAAGGTACCTGGGTTCAAGTGAAGTACCAGCCTGCTCCACCTAGAGAAGCACACGTTGAGAGCAGTGGAAAGGAGCCTAGCCTGCTGGAACCTGTTCCCTACGGATTCATGGCATAATAGAGTAATAAATAAATAAACTCTGGGCTATGAAAGAAAGAAAGAGAGAGAGGAGAGAAAGAAAGAAAGAAGGAGAGAAAGAAAGAAAAAAGAGAAAGAAAGAAAGAAAGGAAGAAAGAAAAAGAGAGGGAGGGAGGGAGGGAGAAAGCAAGCAAGCAGGCAAGAAAGAAAAGGAAAAAAGAGAAAGAAAGAAAGAAAGAGAGAGAAAGAGTGAGCAAGGAAGAAAAAGAAAAGAAGGAAGGAAGGAAAGAAAGAAAGGAAGAAAGAAAAAAGAAAGAAAGAAAGAAAAGAAAATATATTTTAAAAAGATTTTTATACCTGATAGTTCTTTTTAAATTCAAATATACACAATGGGAAAAAGCAGAACTTTGCTTCCTTTTGTTTTTCAGTTTAGTCCTTTAAAAAAATTTTGAACTATGTTTCTGTAGAAAGGGCCACTTTAAACTTTTTAGTGCCTAAGGCCTCTACTGATTTGACTGAAGAGCCCAGTCACATAACAGAGCTACTTCTTGGAGAGAGAGAGCAGGATGTCATGTAGCAGATGTTTAACAGTTAGATTTAACTGGCCCAAGATCAGACAAACTCATATATCTCTCCCTAAATCTCCTACCGTAATTGTTTATTATGGCATGCATGCATAGTGTTAAATCATATTAGAAAATCCCTTGATTTATTTTCTACTAAAATTAGCAGCAATTAAATGGCATTAGGCAAGGAGAAATTTCAAATGAACTGTTGATGGCATTAAAAGTTCAAACACTTCAGGCTTGGTAAAGGGCAGAGCTCTACAGTTTTGGGAAACTCATGACTTCCCCATTTGTTATAAAAAACACTTCCAGTCTTTAGTATTACAAATATGTATTAAATACCTACTATGAGCTGAGAACTGAAGATACAGAAATTAACAGCATTTTTCCTGCCTGAGGAACTTACAGAAGAGATCAGAGAGAGGAATAAACAAAATGTAA
The DNA here is from genome assembly GCF_028885625.2 of Pongo pygmaeus. NCBI lineage: Eukaryota > Metazoa > Chordata > Mammalia > Primates > Hominidae > Pongo > Pongo pygmaeus. Next base: position 25,685,184 of record NC_072383.2, read on the forward strand.
CCCTATGAAAATCATAATCGCATGTGGTCCAGTCTCAGAGTAGTTAGAGAAGCATAATGAAAAATACAAATTTGAAGTGAGTCGACTTGTGTATCTCAAGATCTAAGAAATGAAGTATAACCCTTCTTTAAAAAATCCCTTTCTCATCCATTTCACTCTTACTGCAGCTGTTCTTGCCTTTTCCTCAAACTCCCTGAACATTTCTTTCTCTCCTTCCCTCCACTCTATAACCCTCACTAAATTTTTGCTTCAAAAAATTTATCCCTGGCCAGGCGCAGTGGCTCACGCTGTAATCCCAGCACTTTGGGAGGCTGAGGTGCGCAGATCAAAAGGTCAAGAGATCGAGACAATCCTGCCCAACATGGTGAAACCCCATCTCTACTAAAAATACAAAAATTAGCTGGACGTGGTGGCACATGCCTATAGTCCCAGCTACTCAGGAGGCTGAGCAAGAAGAATCGCTTGAATCTGGGAGGCAGAGGTTGCAGTGAGCAGAGATCATGCCACTGCACTCCAGCCTGGCGACAGAGCGAGACTCCATCTCAAAAAAAAAAAAAAAAACACAGATTATCTCCTCAGTATCAAATCTACCAGAAAAAAATTCTTAGCAATAAGGGAAGAAAAAGATCTGGCCAGGCCAATAATCTCTTTAGCAACCAGAAGTAGAGAAAAGGCTGAATTGTTTTCATGCTACTATTGTCTGATGCAAGGGTATCATAAAATAGTGTGAAATGTCTCGTATTAGAACTATGTACAAGGATGAGTACTAGTCCAAAGGCAGTACAAGAGAGACTTTTGCCAAGGAAAGCTTACGTTCTGATGGGTCTTAAGTTTTTCAGGCAGGTGAGGACGGATAATATAATACGTTGTGGGAAAGGACAAATTTCATTTATATGAATCTTTGGACTTGGGTAAGAAGAACCAATAAAAGATCTTGAAGATAATCCATTCCTTCCAATATAAATTTTTCTTCCTGGCTGAGGACATGGCAGAAACATACAAGATAGAGAATGGGACATTTCTTCGGAACAGAAATTTTGTAGGGTTTTGTATGGTTTCATACAAAATATGATGATATAAAGATGTTTTGAACATAATAGGACGAAAAGAAAAACAGGAACAAATAAAAATCTCTCTAATTCTAATATGTTATATTTATTTATATGATTCTGAATGTAATTCTAACCCACATGAGATAGTTGGAAGGAGATTAAATGTAGTGGCATTGAGAGACTTCAATTATCAAGGGAGCTGCTAGGAAAATCACTCTGCTAAAAGTGGAATGTCTGATAAATTCTTGACTTGCCTGCTGACAGTGTCATTTCACAGAAGCAGGAGGTAGTGACAGAGAGAGCTGCATCTCTGAAATTAATTCTGAATACAAGGGAGAACTATTTGATCAGGTGGGCATCACAGGGAATTTAGGAGAAAATAATTATGTCATTTAGAACTCATGGCAACCAAATAATGTGGCATATTATTTATATTTATGTCTACCAGTTGAAATTTTTACTAATTCAATAATATTTATTAAGCACCTACTATGTGCTATACTTGCCTATTTACCAGTGATGTGTGTGTGCATGTTTATAATGAGTCTTTATCCTTGAAAACTTTTGACAATGTCAAAGAAAAAAACAGATGATCCCTCTCAACCCGATTCACCATGCTGTTAATTCAAAGGTATCACATTAATGATAATAACTCATATTTTCCCTGGATCTGGCCTCTAAGCTGCTTGCTGAAGACTTCAGACTGGGCAATCCATTCCCCCAAACACACTTATGCATGCACACACACACACACACACACTTCTTGGAGTGTTCAGAAATGACCCAATTCTAAGAATTTGCGGAAATCAAAAGAGGATTTGGGTTTGGATATTCTCACATCATGGAATTGGGAGTTTGAGGCAAGTTTATCTATATATCTGATAGCCTCAGCTAAGAACTCTCTCTCTCTTTCTCTCTCTCTCTCTCTCTCACACACACATACACACACACGGAAAAAGAGAGAGAGCGCGCTAGACAAACGACAGGAATCAATTCAAGTGACAGCCGCCACCCTACACTTACTCAGGCTCATTCTCCTTTCCTGAACAGAGTGTTTTCACCTTTGGGCCAAGTTGACATGCCTGCCTTCATCTCTTCATAGGTAACATTTGGGGCCATAAAGCTCCTCAGTCCCTCGCTCAATAGACTTCTAGCAGTCCTGCCACACCAGCTTACTAGATTTGTTCCAGTGTCAGTTTAAGCAGGATGAAGGCCCCACCATGAATAAATCAGCTCCATGGCTCACGTTGGTGAGGATGTGGGCACTCTCAAATATGAAGGTCTCCAATTCAATTTTTAATTATATAAACATATGACAAAAGGGAGGGAGGGATTGAAGGAAACTATTTAGGCTGCTGGGGAGTTTTGTTGGGCTTATGTTTAAAAAGAACACATGTAAAGATAGAGAGTGATACATAACCATGAATGAAAACAGAATAAAAAAATAAAGCTAGAGAATTTGATCCAAACTGAACCTGAGGATAAGCTTAGGTACGCAAAAAGGCCAAAGACCAGGTGAAAAAACTTTTAAATCTGTCTTAGAATGAAAAAAGAACAAGGAAAAACAGATTCGGTGTTTGATTTTTCATCTTATTATGCTAACAAATTACACAAAGAAAGATGAACTACTCATCTCCTAATTTGCTTCTATTTTCTCTATCAAGGAAAAATGATCTTCAAACAGAAAAGAGTAGAATAAACATGGTTAAGAGGGAAATAAAGCTCAAATTAGGTGAAGAGATGATGAGAGAGCTCCTGGGTGTTTTGAATAAATTCAAGTCCTTAGATTAGAGAAATTATTCCCAGGGGACTGGGGGCTGCACAGGTGTGATCTCAGAAACACTGGCAGAAGTAGTCGTTGAGTATTTAGGGAGAAGAGCTGTGATGACAGAAGACTGGAAATAGGTAAGTGTCCTAATTTTCTACAAGTGGAAAATGGTATACTACAAAAACAACAGAATACTGCCCCCAACAACAATCCTCAGAAAAGTGATAGAGAATATTATTAAAAAGCTCTTTTGAAAGTACATAGCCATTTTGGGGAATCAGCAAGGACTCACTGAGACCAGAGCATACCAAAATGACACTTGGATGTTGTTTGGAACATGAGGAGGAGAGGGGAGTGGTGAGATTTATGATGATTTAAAGAAGTGAAAGAAAAGAAGAGGTAGAGGAGAAAACAGAAGATCAAATTTGTACCTGCTCCAAGGTTGTGCGCTTCTGTTTGCTAAAGGCAAAGTTGTTCTCACTTATAAGCAGGAGCTAAATCATGTGCACACATGGCCATGTGGTGGAATAATAGATATTGGAGACTTTTAAAGGTAGGAGGGTGGGAGGAGGATGAAGGATGAGAAATCGCCTAACAAGTACAATGTCCACTATTTGGGTGATGGTTACACGAAAAGCCCAGATTTCACCACTATGAAATATATGCATGTAAGAAATCTACACTTATACTTGCTAAATCTATAAGAATTTTTTAAAAAATCAACAAAAATCAAAGTTGGGATAGGAGTCGAAAAAGGGAACTGCAAAGCAAGCAGCCAACTTGAGTGATGGAAAGGCAAAAGTCTGGGTGAGTGCTAGCAGAAAATGCTAAAATAAGCAAAGGCGTGCTAATGCCAGATTGGAAACAGAGTGGATAGAGTATTTATCAGTAATTCCTGAGAACCGAGAATCATTTCATACATATGCCCCACCCCTGGCTATTATCATGTGTTAATAATGTGGGGGGGAAGTCCTCATGTTTCTCTGGACTATTTGTGGGGATAATAAATAATAATCAATTAGACCAGAGTAAATTATCTTAACCTACAATTTTTGTGCTAAAAGAGATCTTTGTACTACATGAAGTAGCAGAAGCGGATCAGGGGCAAGTTTCAATTAAGATCACACAGGCCGAGGGCTAAACTCATTTAGTTTGTTTGTTTGTTTATTTATTTATTGAGACGGAGTCTCACTTCATTGCCCAGGCTAGAGTGCAATGGTGCGATCTTGGCTGTCTGCAACCTCCACCTCTCAGGTTCAAGTGATTCTCTGGTCTCAGCCTCCCAAGCAGCTGGGATTACAGGTGTATACCACTATGCCCAGCTAATTTTTGGATTAGCCAAATACCAACACCATGTTGGCCAAACTGGTCTCTAACTCCTCACTCCACCCGCATTGGCCTCCCAAAGTGCTGGATTACAGGAGTGAGCCACCACACCCAGCCAAAACTCATTTAGTTTTTTTTTTTTTTTTTTTTTAATGTGCTTACCAGCTGAAGTTTAGGCTGACGTTTTAGCATTATCTAGATTTCAGGGGGGCATTTTAAAAATCTCTCAGTTATCCATTGATAAATTATTGACATTTTTCTAAGTCTTCTGCATGTCACACACTGGGCTAACCTCTTTGTGATTGTTATCTCCAACACTTATAAAAGCCCTATAAAAATATACTCCAAATCACAGATGAGAAAAATGAGACTCAGAAAAGTTAAGTGATTTGCCAAGGTTTTCAGCTATCAAGAAGTAGAGATGGGATTTGAATTGAAGTTACCCTGCTCTAAACCTATGCTCCTCCACTAGACTGTATGATCTCCATCATGAAATACATGTGTAAATTTGGACAAGCTGATAATATGGTCAGGAGAATTTCTAAATAAATAAATGATTATTCTAAAATAATTTTGATAAATTTCAGGTATGAAATCAAAAATAGGGTCATTGTGCCTTTCATATATGTGTGTATATATATATGTATATAAGAGATAAGGATTTTAATTAACAGCAACTAAATAGAGTTAGCAGAGTGATATGTAGGCAAAAAAAAAGCAAGGGAAAAATCTTAAGGCTTCGTGAATACTCATTCATTCATTCATGTTTATTTATTGTGTACTAATCAAAGGAAATAAAAGACAATTATACTCTGCACTCTTAATACCATACCTCATACATGGCTCACAGTGTTCCAGATGTATAATGATTTAAAATTAACTTTTTAATAATTGGAATGGGTCTTGGTGACAAGACATGAAGAAAGGTCTGGATATGCCCTTTGAAAAAGAGTACATAAACTTAGGATGTTTAGCCTGAAAACTTTTCAAATATTTGAAGCAGGCAGATTTTATTAAACTGCTCATTCATTCATTCATTCATTCTGAATTCATAGTATGAAAATATATTTAGCTTTTACAAGGTACTAAATATGCCAGGCACTGTCCTTAGTACTAAGAGGAAAAAAAGACATGATTCCTACTCTGAAAGACTTTTTTAGTATAGTGAGAGAGAAAGACAAGGAAAACCAAGCATCAGAGTATGTGCTATGTTAAAGGTATTCCCAGGGCACAGAGAAAGGGTATTCAGACCATACACTGGGGTCAGTGAAGGTTCCACAGAGAAAACTACATTTGAGTCAATAAAGGCAATAGTAGGCAATAAGGGCAATTAGGGCAATGAGGAGGCATTAACTAGCTGAAGGACAGGGAAGAAGAGAGAACATTCCAAGAAGAGGAAACCGAATGTGTGACTATACAGAAAAAGCAAAACAGCATAAAATAAGTGGTAAAAATACAAGTGCAATCATGTATTCCTTAATGACAGAGACACATTATGACAAAAGTATTGTTAGGTGATTTCATCATTGTGCAAATATGGTAGTGTGTACATACACGAGCCTAGATGGGATAGCCTACCACACATATGCATTTTCACTATAAGGCACATCACAGCCTTCTTGTACTTAGGAACACCAGGCAGCACTTTGGCACTATGCTTGGGGCCATTTTAAACAGTGGAACCACCAAACACACATACACACATGCAAGATATGTGGCACTAGCATTAAGTAGACCTGGAAAGGAATTTTTTTCAGTATGAGAGCTAAAACAAGAAGGCAGGGCATTGCCTTGTCCAACCACAGCTAAAAATGGGCCTGTTGGGTGACAAATTTTTTACCATCTTTCTGCTCATGTCCAGGAATAACTGTGAAAGCACGGCAAATACTGATCTTTAGGGTTACAAATGCATCTTAGTGAGTAGACAAATGAGCAAGCAAGGAATATGCAAGCAATGGGGATTGACTGTAGTTATAATAGTCTAAGTTATGGTTGATGTGCACCTGAATTAAGGCAGCAGCAATGGGGATAGAGTGAAGGGGACAGGTCTGCTCATTAAAAATATTGAATTTTGACAATGTACAAAGTTCAGTGTCAAGAGTCAAAGATACGGTGGAGCCTCTCAACCCTGAGGTATGTTAGTGATGAAGAGAATTGCAGGGCAGGTGGAGAATTGTGGGGAATTGATGAAAGAGGCATAAGAAATATGACCAGAAGAGATTGGTGATGTCATGAAGTTTGATATTCATGGCATTCAGTTCCAGTGGGCATACAGGGAGGGTTCAGAAGATAAGGGATAGGTGGAAAACTAGGTTAGCACAAGGGAGCATAAAACAATATGAGTGATGATAAGATAGAAGACCAAAATCCAGAGATATCTGCATTGAGTCTTTAAAAATGCAGTTTTTTTCTAGTTTTTATTTTTACTTTAAAAAATATTTTATTTTAATTTTTGTGGGTACACAGTAGGTGTATATATTTATGGGGTACATGAGATATTTTGATAGAGGCATACAATATATAATAATCACTTCTGGGTAAATGGAGTATCCATCCACTCAAGCATTTATTCTTTGTGTTACAAACAATCCAGTTATATTCTTTTAAGTTGTTATATTTTAAAATGTACAAATAAATTATTATTGACTATGGTCACTCCCTGTTGTGCTATCAAATACTCGATATTATTCATTCTTTCTAACTATATTTTTATGCCTATTATTGATCCCCACTTCCCCCTCACCACCCCACCCACTTCCCTTCCCAAACTCTGGTAACCATCCTTCTACTCTCTATGTCCATGAGTTCAATTGCTTTGATTTTTAGATCCCACAAATAAGTGAGAACATGTGATGTTTGTCTTTCCATGCCTGCCTCATTTCACTTAGCAGAATGACCTCCAGTTCCATCCATGTTATTGCAAATGATAAGATCTCATTTTTTTTTATACTTTAAGTTCTGGGATACATGTGCAGAATGTGCAGGTTTGTTACATATGTATAAATGTGCCATGGCAGTTTGCTGCACCCATCAACCCGTTATCTACATTAGGTATCTCTCCTAATGTTATCCCTCCCCTAGCCCCCCACCCTCTGACAGGCCCCAGTGTGTGATGTTCCCCTCCTTATGTCCATGTGTTCTCACTGTTCAACTTCCACTTATGAGTGAGAACATGCCGTGTTTGGTCTTCTGTTTCTGTGTTAGTTTGCTGAGAATGATGGTTTCCAGCTTCATCCATGAACTCATCCTTTTTTATGGCTGCTTAGTATTCCGTGGTGTATATGTGCCACATTTTCTTTATCCAGTTTATCACTGATGGGCATTTGGGTTAGTTCCAAGTCTTTGCTATTGTGAACAGTGCTGCAATAAACATACGTGTGCATGTGTCTTTATAGTAGAATGATGTATAATCCTTTGGATATATACCCAGTAATGGGATGGCTGGGTCAAATGGTATTTCTGGTTCTAGATCCTTGAGGAATTGCCAACTGTCTTCCACAATGGTTGAACTAATTTACACTCCCACCAACAGTGTAAAAGTGGTCCTATTTCTCCACATCCTCTCCAGCATCTGCTATTTCCTGACTTTTTAATGATTGCCATTCTAACTGGCATAAGATGGTATCTCGTTGTGGTTTTGATTTGCATTTCTCTAATGATCAATGATGATTAACTTTTTTTCATATATTTGTTGGCTGCATAAATGTTTTTCGTGTGTCTATCTCCTTCAGTTCTGCTCTGTCTTAGTTATTTCTTGTCTTTTGCTGGCTTTTGAATTTGTTTGCTCTTGCTTCTCTAGTTCTTTTCATTGTGATGTTAGGGTGTCGATTTTAGATCTTTCCCCCTTTCTCCTGTGGGCATTTAGTACTATAAATTTCTCTCTAAACACTGCTTTAGCTGTGTCCCAGAGATTCTGGTACATTGTGTCTTTGTTCTCATTGGTTTCAAAGACCTTATTTATTTCTGCCTTAATTTCGTCATTCAGGAACAGGTTGTTCAGTTTCCATGTAGTTGTGTGGTTTTGAGTGAGTTTCTTAATCCTGAGTTCTAATTTGATTGCACTGTGGTCTGAGAGACTATTTGTTATGATTTCCTTTCTTTTGCATTTGTTAAGGAGTGTTTTACTTCCAGTTATGTGGTCAATTTTAGAATAAGTGTGATGTGGTGCTGAGAAGAATGTATATTCTGTTGATTTGGGGTGGAGAGTTCTGTAGATGTCTATTAGGTCCACTTGGTCCAGAGCTGAGTTCAAGACCTGAACGTCCTTGTTAATTTTCTATCTCATTGATCTGTCTAATATTGACAGTGAGGTGTTAAAGTCTCCAACTATTATTGTGTGGGAGTCTAAGTCTCTTTCCAGGTCACTAAGGACTTGCTTTATGAATCTGGGTGCTCCTGTATTGTGTGTATATATAGTTAGGATAGTTGGCTCTTCTTGTTGAATTGATCCCTTTGCCATTATGTAATGACCTTCTTTGTCTCTTTTGATCTTTGTTGGTTTAAAGTCTGTTTTATCAGAGACTGGGATTGTAACCCATGCTTTTCTTTTTCTTTTTTTTTTTTTTTTTTTGCTTTCCATTTGCTTGGTAAATATTCCTCCATTCCTTTATTTTGAGCCTATGTGCATCTTTGCATGTGAGATGGGTCTCCTGAATACAGCACACCGATGGGTCTTGACTCTTTATCCAATTTGCCAGTCTGTGTCTTTTAATTGGGGCATTTAGCTCATTTACATTTAAGGTTAATATTGTTATGTGTGAATTTTATCCTGGCATTATGATGCTAGCTGGCTATTTTGCTGGTTACTTGATGCAGTTTCTTCATAGTGTTGATGGTCTTTACAATTTGCTATGTTTTTGCTGTGGCTGGTACTGGTTTTTCCTTTCCATATTTAGTACTTCCTTCAGGAGCTCTTGTAAGGCAGGCTTGGTGGTGACAAAATCTCTCAGCATTTGCTTGTCTGTAAAGGATTTTTTTTCTCCTTCGCTTATGAAACTTAGTTTGGCTGGATATGAAATTCTGGGTTGAAAATTCTTTTCTTTAAGAATGTTGAATATTGGCCTCCTCTTCTTCTGGCTTGTAGGGTTTCTGCCAAGAGAACCACTGTTAGTCTGATGGGCTTCCTTTTGTGGGTAACCTGACCTTTCTCTCTGGCTGCCCTCAACATTTTTTCCTTCATTTCAACCTTGGTGAATCTGATGATTATGTGTCCTGGGGTTGCTATTCTTGAGGAGTATCTTTGTGGTGTTCTCTGTATTTCCTGAATTTGAGTGTTGTCCTGTCTTGCTAGGTTGGGGAAGTTCTTCTGGATAATATCCTGAAGAGTGTTTTCCAACTTGGCTGCATTCTCCCCGTCAATTTCAGGTACACCAATCAAATGTAGGTTTAGTTTTTTCACACAGTCCCATATTTCTTGGAGGCGTTGTTCATTCCTTTGCATTCTTTTTTCTCTAATCTTGTCTTCATGCTTTAATTCATTAAGTTGGTCTTCAATCTCTGATAGCTTTTCTTCCACTTGATTGATTCGGCTATTGATACTTGTGTATGCTACATGGAGTTCTCATGCTGGGTTTTTCAGCTCCATCAGGTCATTTATGGTTATTCTAGTTAGCAATTCGTCTAACTTTTTCCCAAGGTTCTTTGCTTCCTTGCATTGGGTTAGAACATGCTCCTTTAGCTCGGAGGAGTTTGTTATTACGCACCTTCTGAAGCCTACTTCACCATCCACCATCCAGTTTTGTTCCCTTGTTGGCGAGGAGCTGTGATCCTTTGGAGAAGAAGAGGAGTGCTTGTTTTTGGAATTTTCAGCCTTTTTGCACTGGTTTTTCCTCAACTTTGTGGATTTATCTACCTTTGGTCTTTGATGTTGGTGACCTTCGGATGGGGTTTCTCAGTGGACGTCCTTTTTGTTGATGTTGATGCTATTCCTTTCTGTTTGTTAGTTTTCCTTCTGACAGGCCCCTCTGCTGCAGGTCTGCTAGAGTTTGCTGGGGGATCACCAGATCCTGTTTGCCTGGGTATCACAAGCAAAGGCTGCAGAACAGCAGTGATTGCTCCCTGTTCCTTCCTCAGGAAGCTTCATCCCAGAGGGGCACCTGCCAGATGCCAGCCAGAGCTCTCCTGTATGAGGTGTCTGTTGACCCCTGCTGAGAGGTGTCTCCCAGTCAGGAGGCCCAGGGATCAGGGACCCACTTGAGGAGGCAGTCTGTCCCTTAGCAGAGCTCGAGTGCTGTGCTAGGAGATCCACTGCTCTCTTCGGAGCCAGTAGGCAGAAACGTTTAAGCCTCCTGAAGCTGCCCCAACAGCCATCCCTTCCCCCAAGTGGTCTGTCCCAGGGAGATGGGAGTGTCATCTATAAGCCCCTGACTGGGGCTGGGATCTCATTCTTTTTATGGCTGAACAGTACTCCATTGTGTATACGTACCACATTTTCTTTATCCATTCATTTGTTTGGTGAGCACTTAGGTTGCTTCCAAATCTTGGCTATTGTGAATAGTGCTACAATAAACATGGGAGTGCAGATATAGCTTTGATATACTGATTTCCTTTCTTTTGGATATATTCTTAGCAGTAGGGTTACTGTCATATGGTAGCTCTATTTTTAGCTTTTTGAGGAACCTCCAAACTGTTCTCCATAGTGGTTGTACTAATTTACATTAGCAACAAGAGGGTTCAGAGTTCTCTTTTCTCCACATCCTTGCCAGCATTTGTTATTGCCTGTCTTTTGGATAAAAGCCATTTTAACTAAGGTTGTGTTATCTCATTGTAGTTTTGATTTTCATTTCTCTGAGGATCAATGATGTTAAGCACCTTTTCATATACCTGTTTGCCATTTGTATGTCTTCTTTTGAGAAATGTCTATTAAGATTTTTTGCCCATCTTAAAAATTGTATTATTAGATTTTTTTATAGAGCTGTTTGAACTCCTTATACATTCTGATTATTAGTCCCTTGTCAGATAGATAGCTTGCAAATATTTTCTCCCATTCTGTGGGTTGTCTCATCCTTGTGTTGATTGTATCCTTTGCTGGGCAGGATCTTTTTAATTTGATGTGATCACATGTATCCAACTTTTCTTTGGTTGCCTATGCTTGTGGGATGTTACTCAAGAAATCTTTGCCTAGACAAATCTCCTAGAGTATTTCTCCATTGTTTTCTTGTAGCAGTTTCATAGTGTGAGGTCTTAGATTTAAACCTTTGATCTATTTTGGTTTGATTTCTGTATATAGTGAGAGAGAGAGAGGGGGGTCTAGTTTCATTCTTCTGCATATGGATCACAGCCCCAATTATTTGAAGGCACTGTCCTTTCCTCAATGTATATTCTTGGCACCTTTGTCAAAAATGAGTTAACTGTAGATGTATGGATTTTTTTCTGGGTTCTCTATTCTGTTTCATTTGTGTATGTGTCTGATTTTATGCCAGTATCATGGCATTTTTATTATTATAGCTCTGTAGTGTAATATGAAGTCAGTTAGTGTGATTCCTCCAGTTTTGTTCTTTTGCTTGGATAGATTTAGCTATTGTGTTTTTTCTGGTGGGGTCCATACAAATTTTAGAATTTTTTTTCTATTTCTGCAAAAAATGTCATTGGTATTTTGATGGATATTGCATTGAATTTGTAGATTGCTTTGGGAAGTATGGCCATTTTAACAATATTTATTATCTTAATACATGAACATGGAATATCTTTCCATTTTTTGTGTCCTTTTCAATTTTTTACATCAATGTTTTATACTTTTCATTGTAGAGATCTTTCACTTCTTTGGTTAAGTTCATTCCTAGGTATTTAATTTCATTTATAGCCATTATAAATGGGATTCTTTTTTATATCTTTTGAAGATTACTTGCTGTTAGCAAAAAGAAATTCTACTTTTGTATGTTTATTTTGTATCCTGCAACTTTACTGAATTTGTTAAGTTTTAATAGTTTCTTGGTGAAGTCTTCAGGTTTTTCTAAATATAAGATATTATCTGCAAACAGGATAATTTGACTCTTCCTTTTCAGTTTGGATGCCCTTTATTTGTTTCTGTCATCTCATTGTTCTAGCTAGGATTTCCAATAGTATGTTGAATAACAGTGGTGAAAGTGGGCATCCTTGTCTTCTTAAAGATCTTAGAGGAAAGGCTTTCAGTTTTTCCCCATTCAGTATTATACTCACTGTGGATCTGTCACATATGGCTTTCATTATGTTGAAGTATGCTCTTTAATACCTAGTTTTTTGAGAGTCTTTATCATGAAGGGATGTTGAATTTCATCAAATGCTTTTTCAGCATCAATTGAAATGATTATGTGGTTTTTGTCCTTCATTCTGTTGATATGAGCTATCACATTGATTGATTTGCATATGTTGAACCATCATTGTATCCCTGGGATAAATGCCACTTGGTCATAAGGAATGATCTTTTTAATGAGTTGTTGAATTTGATTTGCTAGTATTTTGTTGAGGATTTTTGCATCAATGTTCATCAGTGATACTGACCTGTAGTTTTCTTTTTTTGACATATCTTTGTCTGGTTTTTATATCAGGGTAATAGTGACCTTATAAGATAAGTTTGGAAATTTTCCCTTCTCCTCTATTTTTGGAATAGTTTGAATAGAATTGGTATTTGTTCTTTAAATGTTTGGTAGAATTCAGCAGTGAAGCCACCAGGTCCTGGGCTTTTTATTGCTCGGAGATTATTTTGGCTTCAATTTTGTTACTTATTATTTGTCTTCTCAGGTTTTGGATTTCTTCATGGTTCAATCTTGGTAGGTTGAATTTTTCTAGGAATTTATCAATTTCTTCTAGGTTTTCCAATTTGTTACATATAATGGCTCATAGTAGCCCTTAATTATCCTTTGAATTTCTGTGTTATCAGTTGTAATGTGTCCTTTTTCATCTCTTATTTTATTTATTTGTGGCTTCTGTCTTTTCTAAATCTCTCTAAAGGTTTGTCAATTTTGTTTATCTTTTCAAAAAACCCACTTTTCATTTTGTTGATCTTTTATATTGTTTTCCTTTGTTTCAATTTCATTTATTTCTGCTCTGATCTTTATTATTTCTTTTCTTCTACTAATTTTAAGTTTGCTTTGCTCTTGCTTTTCTAGTCGTTTAAGATGGTTATTTATTTGAAGTTTTTCTACTTTTTTAATGTAGGCACTTCGAGCTATAAACTTGCCTCAGTACTGTTTTGCTGCATCTCATAGGTTTTGGTATGTGTACTTCCATTATCATTTGTTTCAAGAATTTTTTTTCTTTTTTCTTTTTTCTTTTTTTTTTTTTTTTGGAGATGGTGTTTCACTCTTGTTGCCCAGGCTGGAGTGCAATGGCGCAATCTTGGCTCACTGCAACCTCCACTTTTCAGTTCAAGTGATTCTCCTGCCTCAGCCTCCCAAGTAGTAGCTTCCTAAGTAATCCCAAGTAGCTGGGATTACAGGCGCCTGCTGCCATGCCTGGCAAATTTTGTATTTTTAGTAGATACGGGGTTTCACCATGTTGGCCAGGCTGGTCTTGAACTCTTGACCTCAGGTGATCCGCCCCTGCCTTGGCTTCCCAAAGTGCTGGGATTATAGGCATGAGCCACCACACCCGGCCTGTTTCAAGAAATTTTTAAATTTCCTGCTTAATTTCTATATTGACCCACTGGTCACTTAGGAGCATATTGTTTAATTTCCATGTGTTCGTATAGTTTACAAAACTTTTCTTGTTATTGATTTCTAGTTTTATTCCCTTGTGTTTAGAGAAGATACTTGTTATTATTTCAAATTCTTAAAATGTTTTAAGACTTGTTTGTGGCCTAATATATGATCTATCTTTGAGAATAATCCACGTGTTGGGGAGAATGTGTTTTCTGCAGCTCTTGGATGAAATATTTGGTAAATATCTATTAGGTCCATTTGGTCTATAGTGCAGATGAAGCCTGATGTTTCTTTGCTGATTTTCTGCCCAATGCTGAAAATGAGGTGTTGAAGTCTCCAGCTATTATTGTATTGGGATCTATCTCTCTAATAACATATGCTTTATACATCTGGGTACTCCAGTGTTGGGTGCATATACATTTAAGTTGTTATATCCTCTTGCTGAATTGACCACTTTATCATTATATAATGAACTTCTTTGTCTCTTTTTATAGTTTTTGTCTTGAAATCTATTTTTGTCTTATGTAAATATAGCTACTCCTGCTCTTTTTTGGTTTCTACTTGCATGGGATATCTTTTTCCTTCCCTTTATTTTCAGTCTATGTATGTCTTTATGGGTTAAGTGTTTTTCTTCCAGGCAGCATATCATTGGGTCTTATTTTTTTTATTCATTCAGTCACTTTATGTCTTTTGATTGGCGAGTTTAGCCCATTTACATTTGACGTTATTACTGATAAGTAATGACTTACTCCTGCCATTTTGTTATTTGTTTCTTGGTTGTTTTGTGGTCTTTTCTTAAATATTTTCTTTCTTCCTGTCTTCCAATTAATGAAGATGATTTTCTCTGGTAGTATATTTTAATTTCTTGCTTTTTATATTTTGTGTATCCATTGTATGTTTTTTGATTGAGGTTGCCACAGGCTTGCAGATACTATCTCATAATCCATTATTTTAAACCAAGGACAACTTAAAGACACTGATGGCACAAACAAAGTGACAAACAAGCAAAGAGAAAACAAAAACTGTACACTTTAACTTTGTCAACTCGCCTTTTAACATTTTCTTACTTCTGTTTATATCTTACTGTACTATGTCTTGAAAAGTTGTAGTTATTATTTTTGATTGGTTCATCTATTAGTTTTTTTTACTTGAGATTCAAGCTTTTACACCACAGTTACAGTGTTACAAAATTCTGTGTTATTCTGTGTACTTACTGTCACCAGTGACAAAAGTACCTTCAGATGATTTCTTATTGCTCATTAACATCCTTTTCTTTCAGATTGCAGAACTCTCATTAGCATTTCTTGTAGGACATGTCTGGTGTTTTTGTTTGTCTGGAAAAGTCTTTATTTCTTTCTCACATTTGAAGGATGTTTTCACTGGATATACTATTCTAGGGTAAAATTTTTTTCCTTTGGCACTTTAATATGTCATGCCACTCTCTCCTGGCCTGTAAAGTTTCCACTGAAAAGTCTGCTGCCAGATGTAGTGAAGCTCCATTGTATGTTATTTGTTTCTTCCCTTTTGCTGTTTTTCGGATCCTTTGTTTTTCCTTGAGCTTTGGGAGTTTGATTATTAAATATCTTGAGGTAGTCTTCTTTGGGTTAAATCTCCTTGGTTTTCTATAATCTCCTTGTACTTGAATATTCATATCTTTCACTAGGTTTGAGAAGTTCTCTGTCATTATCCCTTTGGATAAACTTTCTACCCCTAACTCCCTCTATCTCCTCCTTAAGGTCAATAATTATTAGATTTGCTCTTTTGAGGCTATTCTCTAGATTTTCTAGGTATGCTTCATTTCTTAAAATTCTTGTTTCTTTTGTCTCCTTTGACCCTGCATTTTCAAATAGGCTACATTTAAGCTTACTAATTCTTTCTTCTACTTGCTCTCTCCTGCTCTTAAGAGACTCTGAGGCATTCTGCAGGATGTCAACTGCATTTTTTTTTTCAACTCCTGAATTTCTGCTTGATTCTTTCTAATTATTTTAATCTCTTTGCTAAATTTATCTGATAGGATTCCTAATTCCTTCTCTGTGTTATCTTGAATGGCTTTGAGTTTCCTCAACACAGCAATTTTGAATTATCTGTCGGAAAGGTCACAAATCTCTGTCTTTCTGGGATTGGTCCTCAGTACCTTATTTACTTCATTTGGTTAGATCATATTTTCCTGGACACTCTTGATGCTTGTGGATGTTCATTGGTGTCTGGGCATAGAAAAGTTAGGTATTTATTGTCATCTTTGCAGTCTGGGCTTGTCTATACCCATCTTTCTTGGAAAAAGACTTTTTAGATATTCAAAGTGACTTGGGTGTTGTGATCTGAGTTTTTGGTCACTGCGGTATCTGTATTAGGGGGTACCCCAAGCCCATTATGCTGCGCTTCTTGCAGACTTGTAGAAGTACTGTTTCAGTGATCTTGGATAAGATCTGGAATACTCTGGATTACCAGGCAGAGAGTCTTGTTCATTGTTCGCACAAAACCATGGCGTTTCTCTCTGTGCTGAGCTGCCTAGAGCTGGTGGAGGAATGACACAAGCACCCCTTTGGCCACCACCACTGGGATTATGCTGGGTAAGACTTGAAGCCAGCACAGCACTGAGTCTTGCCCAAGGCCTACTATAACCACTACCTGGCCACCACCTATGTTTGCTTAAAGCCTTAGGGCTCTACAATCAGCAGGTGGCAAAGCCAGCCAGACTTGTGTCCTTCCCTTAAGGATGGTGAGTTCCCTTGGGCCCTGGGCAGGTCCAAGGATGCCATCTGGGAGCCAGGGCCTGGAGTCAGAAACCTTAGAAATCTGCCTGGTGCTCTATTCTACTGCATCTGAGCTGGCATGTAAGCACAAGACAAGGTCCTTCCCATTCCTCCCTCTCTTTTCCACAGGCAGAGGAGTCTCTCCCCATGGCCACCACCACAGGCCCATGGGGAGTACTGCCAGGCTACCACCAATGTTCACTTAAGGCCCAAGGGTTCTTCAGCCAGCTGTGGTGAATGCTTCCAGGCCTGGAACTCACCCTTCAGGGCAGTGGGCTCTCCTCTGGCCCAGGGCAGGTCCAGAAATGCCGTCCAATAGCCTAGGCCTAGAACTGGGGACTCGAAGAGACCACTTAGTTCTCTACCCCACTGTGACCGAGCTGGCACCTAAGGTGCCCTTTACTCTTCTTTGCTTTTCTCAAGCAGAAGGAGTCTCTCTCCATAGCCACCAGAGCTGGCAATGTGCTGGGTCACACCTGAAGCCAGCACGTCTCAGAGTCTCACTCAAGTCCCGCAGTGTGTACCACCTGGCTATTACTGCTCATTATTCAGGGCCCAAGGGCTCTTTAGTCAGCAGGTGATGAATCCCTTGAGGACTGAGTCCTTTCCTTTACGGCAACAGGTTCCCTCTGGGACAGTGTGTCCCACAGCGTGTACAACCTGGCTATTACTGCTAATTATTCAGGGACCAAGGGCTCTTTAGTCAGCAGGTAATGAATCCTTTGAGGACTGGCTCCTTTCCTTTAAGGCAGCAGGTTCCCTTCTGGCCCAGGGTATTTCTGGAAATGTCATCCAGGAGCGAGGGCCTGGAATGGGGGCTTCAGGACTCTGAATGTTGTACTATCCTACTGTGGCTGAGCTTGTATCCAAGTTGCAAGACATAGTCCTCTTAACTCTCCCTTCTCCTCTCTTCAAGTGGGAAGAAGGAATCCCTTTCAGAGCCATGAGCTGTGCTGCCTGGGGTTGAGGGAGGGTGGTGCAAGCACTCCCTTGGCTGCCCAGGCTGGTGTCTCACTAGGTCATGCCCCACAAGTCCACTGGCTTTGAGCCCAGAACAGCAGTAGAATTTGCCTAGGTGTTGCAATCCCTGAGGCCTAGACTGCCTTTCAAGTTTATTTAGGACCCCAGAACCCTTTAGCTCATGGTGGTGAGGTTTACCAGAACTCAAGTTGCAACTGCTGGGGTGGGCGATTTTCCTATGGTTAAACCTGGTCTAAATGCTCCCTCCATGGGCATTCGCTGAGTTCTACCCAGTGTTGCTTTCTGCTGTGACAGGGTAGTGCTGAGTTCCAATGCAAAATTGCACAATCACTGTGCTCTCCTTCCCTCAAATGCACAGATTCTCTCTCAGCACCACACTGCCACTGCTGTGGGATGGACAGGAGTGGCACTGGCAATAAAAGACTGCTTTCTTTGCTCCTTCAGTGCCTCTTTCAGTGATATGAAGTTAAAACCAGGTACTGTGATCACTCACCTGTTTTTTTTTTCTTATAAAGGTGCTTTTTTCTGTAGATAGTTGTTGAATTTAGTATTCCTGCAGGGAGGACAATCGGTAGAGGCTTCTATTTGGCAATCTTGTTCTACCTCCACTCCTCAAAAACAGGGTTTTGAGGCATAATAAATTTACTACTAAAAGTCTATTTGAGCACTTGCCTAACTGAGTAGAAATATTTTTAAGAATTTAGAATCCATTCAGGGTATACGCAGAGGGCAGACTTGTGAAGGAAGAAAGTCATCTAGGTTTTGTTATAAAATTTTGGCTTGGGTAAATGTCTTAGTTTATTTGTGTGGCTATACCAAGACACTGCAGAATGCATAATTTATAAATAATGGAGGCCGGGCACAGTGGCTCACGCCTGTAATCCCAGCACCTTGGGAGACCAAGGCAAGCGGATCACGAGGTCAGGAGATCGAGACCATCCTGGCTAACACAGTAAAACCGCATCTCTACTAAAAAATACAAAAAATTAGCCGGGCGTGGTGGCAGGCGCCTGTAGTCCCAGCTACTTGGGAGGCTGAGGCAGGAGAATGGCGTGAACCTGGGAGGCGGAGCTTGCAGTGAGCCGAGATTGCACCACTGCACTCCAGCCTGGGTGACACAGCAAGACTCCGTCTCAAAAAAAATTTTTTTAAATAAAAAATAAAATAAAATAAATATAAATAATGGAAACATATGGTTCTGGAGGCTGAGACATCCAAGATCAAGGTGCTTGCATTCAGTAGCTGGTGAGGGTCTTCTTGCTGCATCTTCTTATTGCAGAAGGGGAGAAGGCTTTGTTCTTACCTGGCAGAAGGGCTGAAGAGCAAACAGGGTCTGAGCTAGTTCCCTTCAGCCCTTTTACAAGGCACTAATCCATTCATGGAGGCAGAGCCCCCATGACTTAATCACTTCCCAAAGGCTCCACCTCTTAAAACCACCACAATGGGCATTAAATTTTAACATTAATTTTGAGGAGAACACATTCAAACCATAGTAGTAGATAATTGCCTGGTAGTCCCATCACCAGGATAGGGGAACAGCAGAAGAAGCAGATTTGGCACAAAAAGAATCTGAGTCCTGTTTGGAACACTTTCAACTTTGGAGTCTATGGAACATCCGAGTGAAGATATTCAGCAGAGATTGAAAACACAAAGCTTGGATTCTCTGAGTGCTCTGCATCAGACACGAAGAACCAGGAGTTGGAAGCTGAAGTTAGATATTTGTATGAGGACACACAGGATGTATGTGTTGGTGGAGAAAACCATGTGACCAAAGAAGCAGCCTGGAAAATATGGTCATTTAGGGACAAATTCAGGAGAACCTGACAAAGGAGAATCACAAAAGCTGGGAGAAGATAGGCTTCTAAGGAAAAAAAAAAAAACAAACTCTTCCAGATGTAATATGCAAAGCTGAAGAGAAGTCAAATAAACAAAGAATAGTAAAGACATATTAAAGTTACTTGAAAATTATATGTGGATTGATTTTTTGACCAATAGAAAAAAGAATTATCTATTAGGAACAATGGGAATATGGAATAGGTGTCCTTATGACGTGGTGAACACCTTGTCACTGAATTATGCAAACAATGACTGCTGCTGAACAGTATTTCAGGAAGAATTCTTCCACTAGGTAGGAGATAGTATTAAATATTCCACCCTGCCAACTCTAAAATATATGTCTGACTCAGATGGGGACAGAAGACATGCAGTATAAGGCTACACAGGGGAGATCTTATTGACATGAAAACACCATAACCCACACCCGGGAGATGAGGACCTAATTAATTAGGCATAATACTACTTAGCACTTACCATTTTCTATAAATATTACTACATGAATGAAAGAATCCTCAAAAGACTCCAGTAAAGCAGGAACTGTTATTGACAAGAAACACATACTTTTGTCAAGAATTCCTGGAACCAGTCACAGTAGCTTATTGGAATGGCCCCTTGAAACTTGAATACGATGATGATCAAACAGTAAATGACATCAAGACACCAGAATTTCCTTGGCATAGTGTGAAAGGGTTGGAAGGCTCAGGAAGGTGGGAATCTTTGAATGAATACGTAAGATGTATGCCCTGAGATTCAACAATTTTACGATGTCTTCTGAGAAAGGACAGAAGGATGTGTTCCCACATACTGAGTCATCACTTGTACGTAGCAATGGCCAGCTTGGTAACACATTCTAGTATTGGCTTCCCCTCTGCAATTGTTTGAATGTGTCCCTCAAAGTTCATAGTTCATGTGTTGGAAACTTGATCCCCATTTTGGAGTTATTGGGAAGTGGGGCCTAATGGGATGTGTTTGGGTCAGGGGACATCATCCTCATGAATGGATTAATGCTATGGGAACAGATTTTTTTTAAAGGATGAGTTCAGCCTTCTCTTGCTCTTCTGCCTTCCATTGTGGGATGACACAGCACTTGACTCTTACCAGATGCTGGTCCCTTGATCTTGTACTTCCTAGCCTACAGAACCATGAGCCAATACATTTTCGTTCATTGTAAATTATCCAGTCTTTGTCATTCTCTTATAGCAGCACAAAATAAACGAAGACACCTCCTTCTCTGCTTCACTTTGTTTATGTCTCATGCCTGCTCTTTAGGATTGCAAGTTATCATAAAATAATAGCAGATAGGGTCTGCTTTCTGGGGAACCCAGATTAAGATAGTTTTATTATAAGTATATTCTCAGAAAAAAAAATATTTTCCTGTGTTGTGATATAACATTAATATAAATATCATTCATTATTGGTGTCTTATCCTACATCCTTTTATAATTCCCCCTACAATGTAGTCCATGGCACCTAGTTATAATATAGCTTATTATTTGACTATTATCTCACTCCCACTTGAATTTTTCAGAAGAGGTATTAGGATTCCCATTGGTATTATCTGGCAAATTTCAAATTGAGACTTAGTTTTATTTCCTGGTTTTATTACTAACCACCCTGGGATCCTTTGTAGTATTTCTTTCTTAACTGGTGTTTTCAGCACCTTCCAATTTTGTATTGTCTGAGAACTAAACAAATGTGAGCATGGTAGAACTCAAGCAGCTGTATGTATTTAACTACAAGGTTGGATGCTCAATTCGTGCACTGAGTATGCAGCCATCAGGAAAGCTCTGAAAGGAAAATCTGCAAAGCTTCCAGCATATTTTATTAATGACCAGCCAGACACCATAGCCCACACCAGGGAGATGAGGACCTAATTAATTAGGCATAATACTACTTAGCACTTACCATTTTCAATAAATATTACTACATGAATGAAAGAATCCTCAAAAGACTCTCGTGAAGCAGGAACTATTAATCCTATTTTACAGCTGGGGAAACAGAAGCAGAAAGGTTCTTGGATTTTCCTAAAGCTACGAAAAGAGGTGGCATCAATTTCCAATTTGGCTTTCTCAGAGCTGGCTCCCTAGGCTATTTTTAGAGGCTGGTTTTCACAAAGGTCAAAGGGCTATGTGGTCACAACAATACACTAGATGCATGGAAGTGCAAGGCTAGTGTCAAGAGCTTTGTATGAGCAAATTGCTCATTTGCCTCTCCCACTTCCTTTGAGGGCAGGGATTATATGTTATATACATGTACCAGCAAGCAGCACAGTCCCTGGCACATAGTAAGTGCTCAGTAAATATTTGTTCATTCATTCTTTAAACAACATATTAAATTTCTGATGTGTTCTAGATGTTCTGTTTGTCCTCATGGAACCAAGAGTCTAGTGACAAAGAATATATACTAAACCAATAAATAAGGAAATTATATGGGATTATAGATAAGATAAATGCTACAGAGAAGGTGACCGAAAGGAGGAGAAGAATGAGGCATGAAACTATCTGGAAGAAGAGTACTCCCGGCCCTGGACATAGCAAGTACAAACTCCTAAGGGAGGAGCATCCTTGGCATGCTCAAGAAATAAAAAGGGGCTGGGCGTGGTGGCTCACATCTGTAATCCCAGCACTTTGGGAGGCCGAGGCGGGTGGATCACAAGGTCAGGAGATTGAGACCATCCTGGTTAACACGGTGAAACACCGTCTCTACTAAAAATACAAAAATTAGCCCGGCGTGGTGGCAGGCGCTTGTAGTCCCAGCTACTCGGGAGGTGGAGGCAGGAGAATAGTGTGAACCCAGAAGGCAGAGCTTGCAGTGAGCCGAGATCTCGCCACTGCACTCCAGCCTGGGAGAGAGACCTAGACTCCATAAAAAAAAAATAAATAAAATAAATAAATAAAAAGGAGGACAGTCTGGCTGGTGTAGAGGGAGTGAGGGGAGAATAAAAGAAGGTAAAGTCAGAGGAGGTGATAGTATAAGTCACGTAGAGTCTTGTGAGCCATTTTAATAATGTTGTTTTTTTCACTCCAAAGGTAGGAGATTTCAAAGGATTTGGGGTGGTGCTATAATATCACGTGACTTACATTTTAATGAGATTATTCTGGCTGAGGCTTTATAGGTAAGTCTGGAAATAGGGTGATGAGATAGGAGACTATTGCAATAATCCAGTCAAGAAATCATGGTGGCTAACTACAGGACTGTAATGATGGAAGTGGTGAGAAGTCAAGTCCTAGATATAGTTTGAAGGTGGAGCCAAGAGAATTAGATTCAATGGATAGAATCTGAGGTCTGGAAAAAAGAGAGGAGTCAAGACTTGTTCCAAGATTTGTCCCTGAGAAACTGGAAGGGTAGAGTTACTATTTATTGCGATGAAAAATACTATGTAAAAAGAAAATTTCAGGAGGGAAATCAAGAGTGTATGTGTGGACATGTTGACTGTGAGATGCCTTTGGGCTATCCAAGTGGAGACACTAAGGAGAAAATGATGATATCCTGGATGATAAAGGAATAAAGTAATTCAGAAGAGGGAGAGGGATCAACTTGTCAAAGCCACTGATAGGTCAAAAACATAAAAGACTGAGAATTGACCAAGGGATTTAGAAAACTGAAGGACATTGGTGGTCCTCATAATAAAAGTTCTGGTATAGAGATAGTGTAAAAACCTGATGGAGTGGGTTCAGGAAGAAATAATATAAAACATTTGTATATCTACATATAGCTGTTAGTGCAGATATCAACCGAGATAAATCTTAGCTCTGGTAACTGAAAAAAACCTAGAAACAAAAAATAACTCAGTAGTAATGCATTTCTCTAGCACCCAGGTCGTAGTCTTCAAATACTATTTCCCATAAAAGGTACAAGGGATCCTTAGAGAAAAACACTGATGCAAAATCTGCAGCCAAAATGTACAAGATTAACTGGAGACATTGTGTCATATCAGCTAGCAGGGAAGCTTTCTGGTTCCCAGGGTCATGCCAGAAGGACTTGTGAGAGTTTCACCAGGATGAACTAACTGGTTCCACACTAAACTTCCTGCTACAAACACCTAAAAAACAGGGTGAAATATTTGAACCTCTATTTTTAAACACTGGACAGCCTGCAATACAGGACAGGATCCTGGAGAGGAAAGAAACAAAGTTAGTGTCCCAGGCTCTCAATTCAAAAGACAGAGATTGGAGTTAGACGGATGGAAAAATCTGGAATTCAACAGGCAGAGTACTGGAAAGGAGTTAAGCAGATAAAGAGCTTCAGAAATATGGCTAGGGGTGTCTGAGTCTATGACTGAATATTAAGTCCAGATGCCTAGGGCAATCCTGAGACGTAAGAAAATGAACAAGTGCTAGACAGTTGGCAGTGTGAGCACATCTAGGAGACATTGGGGTTTTGACCAACCAGAGTGGAGAATATGCTAGCCATTCAATACAGATCCCAAAATGTCCAAACTTTAGAAATAGGACAAATCTCATCCTAGAATAAATGCTACTTCTGACATACATTAGTAGAAAACTGGTAAATAAAAGAATATCTAGCATGTTTCTGGTATTTCCTATCCAAACTGTACCAAAATGTATACGTTGGGAAGTTTACACTTTCTAAAACTCACCAGCTGG
Organism: Pongo pygmaeus; assembly: GCF_028885625.2. Taxonomy (NCBI): domain Eukaryota; kingdom Metazoa; phylum Chordata; class Mammalia; order Primates; family Hominidae; genus Pongo; species Pongo pygmaeus. The sequence goes on from NC_072383.2 coordinate 25,709,124, forward strand.
AAATGAAGGAATAAGAATACTGCTGTTTTACAAACTGTAACAAACTAAAAGATCTGGACTTTGAGCATTAATGACTCCTAATGTCACAAAGAGGAAGCCATCAGACATTATGTGCCTGCTGATGGAAGAATATATCACCATCTATGAAGTATTTTTATCAAAAATCTTAAAATGCATAAACTTGAATCTGATTAATCTTCTAAATGGAAGTACCAATGTATGACAAATACAGAAGAAAGAAGAATATATTAATGATACCATAAGGATACAATCGGAAATACCCAGATTCTTAGAAAACGCAGAACAAAAGATCTGATTTCTTTCACAGATATATTGAAGAAAAAAAAAGATAAAGGGGGAGCCTATAGATGACAAGAGACACATGAACCAATTGCAATGCACGAACCTTACTGAATATAGTTCTTATTCAAATAGCCAAATTGATAAATATAGTCAAATACTGCATAGTGACTTTTCAGTCAATGATGGACCATATATATGGTGGTGGTCTCATAGATTATAATGGAGCTGAAACATTCTTATCACACAGTGATGTCGTAGCTGTTGTAACATAGTACAATGCATTACTCATGTTTGTGGTGATGCTGGTGTAAGCAAACCTACTGCACTGTTAGTCGTGTAATAAGGTAGCACATCCAGTTGTGTACAGTACCTAATACTTGATAATGATAATAAATGATGAGGTTCCTGGGTTACGTATTTACTGTGGTATACTTTTTATCATTAGTTTAGTGTGTATTCTTTCTCCTTATCAAAGAAGCTAATTTGAAAACAGTCTCAGGCAAATCTTTTAGGAGGTATTCCAGAAGAAGGAATTGTTATCATAGGAAGTGGCAGCTCCACGCCCGTTATTGCTACTGAAGATCTCTCAGTGGGACAAGATGTGGAGTGATATTGATGATCCTGACCCTGCATAGGCCTAGGCTAATGTGTGCGTTTGTGTCTTGTTTTTTTTAAAAAAAAGTTTGAAAGGTAAACAAAAATATATTAAAAATTAAAAACAGAAAAAAGCTTATAGAATAAGGATATAAAACATTTTTTGAACAGCTGTACAATGTGTGTTTTAAGCTAAGTGTTATTATAAAAAAGTCAAACAGTTAAAAAAATTTAAAAGTTTAGCAAGTAAAAAAGTGACAGTAAGCTGTTAATTTACTACTGAAGAATTAATAAAACTAATGTAAACAAAGTCACAGTATTTATAAAATCTACAGTAGTGTACAGCAATGTGCTGGACCTTCACATTTACTCTGCAGTCACTTGCTGACTCACTGAGAGCAACTTCCAGTCCTGCAATCCACAAGCTTCATTCATGTTAAGTGCCCTATACAGGTGTGCCATTTTAGATCTTCTATATTATATTTTTACAGTACCTATTCTAAGTCTAGATATGTTTGAGTGCATAGTTACCATACCAATTATAATTGCCTACAGTATTCAGTACAGGGCCACGCTGTACAGGTTTGTAGCCTAGGAGCAAGGCTCTACCATATAACCTAGGTGTGCGGTAGGCTATACCATGTACGTTTGTGTAAGTACACTCTAAGATATTCACACTGTGATGAAACCACCCAATGATGCATTTCTCAGAACATATCTCTGTTATTAAGTGACACCTGGCTGTAACTTAACAACGAGAGACATGTTCTGAGAAATGCATCATTAGGTGATTTCATCACAGTGTATGTATGTATATATTTCCAATCACATATAATTGGAAATTTGAACACTGACCAGATATTAGACATTAAGAAATTATTGATATATTACTTTAGGTTTTTTATGGTATTGTGGACTGATTTTTGAAAAGGGTCCTTATCTTTGAGTAAAACATCTGAAATGTGTATATATGAAATGCTGTGGTGTCTGAGATTTTGCTTCAAAGTTACATTGTGGTGATAGGAGTGAAATTTGGTGGGGATAAAGAGGAAACAACATCATTTGGCAATAAGTTCATAATTGTAAAAGTTGGGTGACCAGTAATAGAGGTTTATTTTACTCTTCTATTTATCAGTTCTTGAATTTCTATTAGGTTCTTTTTAATGGTTTCTTTTTCCCTACTGAGGTTTTCTATGTTTTCATTACTTATGAGCATATTTTCATTTCTATCCTTGAGCTTTATTATAATAGCTGCTTCTCCCACATCTAAGTCTTCTCAGGGTTGGTCTCCATTGATTTTTTCTCTTGATAGGAGTCACATTTTCTCCTTTCTCTTTAATCCTGGACATTGTGAATAATACATCAAGAGACTGTATTCTGTAATGTTCCTCCAAAGTGTACTTGTCTTTTTGGTTTGTTTGTTTTGCTTTGCTTTGCTTTGCTTTGGCAGGTAGTTAACTTGGCTGAACAGAAACTTCAGGCAGTGAAATATCAGTTCAATTCTTTTAGCCTTAGTTGGGTTTGCTTGATGCCCATTCCATGCATGTGTAGTTCAGCCAGAGATTTGGGCAAAAGTTTATATGCAGATTTGAGGCTCCTGTCTATGGCTCTCTTCTTTCTGTTACATCCTGCCTCCCTTACCAATTATTCTGATCTCTGTTCTCTAATTTTTTGTGCCAGTAAAACAGCCAGCCAGGTTTCTGTCTGGGCTTTAGCTACCCCATGTGGTGCCAACTTGCAGGTTAAAAGCTGTAAAAATTAGAAAACTTCCCACGTGTCACACTTTTCTTACATGTATCAACTGCCATTCAATCTCTGCATGACTCTTTTTCACTCTTCAGAGTTTTCAGGTAGTTGTTTTTCATATTTTGTTCAGAATGTATAGCTGCCATTTGTCTGATAAGAGCTACTTGGCCATTACTGAAAGTGGAAAATATTCTGTTTACTTTTGTACATGCTTACGAATTTTCCGAAATACTAAAGTTGGCTAGTGGGTAGAGAATGGGCAGGGGGATTGGAGTCAGGGCCTATAAACAACTCCTTTAAGGACATTTTCTGAAAAAGAGGGAGAACTAGAGTTGTAGCTGGAGAGCATGTGGGACCCAGAGGTTTTCATTTTTAACGATTATACACATTATTGCACATTTGTAGGCTGTTGGGAATAATCTAATAACGAAGAAAGTATTGATGAAGTAACAGAGCTGCAGAGAATTGCTGAAGCAATATACATAGGTAGACTAGAGGGGCTGAGATTTAGTGCATGAATGAAGGGGTTGGCCTTAGATCATCTGTGTAATAATTAGGGGCAAGATGGGGTATATGGCAATGACAGAGGTTAGTTGCTAGATGGGTAATGAGAGCATATAAAAGATCTCCTGACTTAGGCTATTTTCTCAGTAAGACCGAATATTACACATTAAATGAAGAAGTTTCTTCCAAATCCCTCATTTGGGGAATAGCAAAATTATCTTAGCTTCAGAAAGATAGTCCAAGTCTCAGGATAAGTAAGAAAAAACTAAAAGAGTAAAGAAGTGAAAAAATATTGAGTGACTAGGGACTGATCTTTTTCATAGATTCAACATAACAAAGAACTTGCTTATTAAAGAAACAAAATCTGTACAGACACATTTTAAAATAATTATATTTTACTCCACCCACTTACATTTCCATTCCTCTTTTGTTTCTCTAAAGATTTTGCTGTCACTATTCTCAGGTCTGATCATAACAGCGATGGCTACCCCAGAAGTGAGATTGTTTGTGATGCAGAACATTACAAGGCTAAGGCATAATTTGAAAAAAATACTCACATACTTCTAATCAACCAATGGGTACAAGATGTAATAATAAAAAAATTTAAGGTATGCTTAAATGGAAAAAATCAAAATGAAACACAAATAAAATCCACTTATCAAAATGTAAAAGGTAGCAAAAGCAGTAAAGAGAAGTGTATGGCCTTTGATGTGTAGATCCAAAAAGAGCAACACTATGATAAATAAGCTAAGCATCCTACCAAGAAAGTAGAAAAACAAAAAACAGAATATGCCCAAGAAAAGCAAAATGAAGGAAATAGTAGAGGAGCAGAAATCAATAAAATAATTTTTAAAAATACAGTGGAGAGAATACAAGACAAAAGTTGATTCTTAGAAAAGATGTTTAAGCATATCTTCTAGCGAATATTATACCAGAGGCCCTGACTAGCAAATAAGACAAGAAAAAAAAAATCATCAAGGAAAATAACTATTATTCACATATGATTTGATTGTCTGCATGGAAAGCCTAAAAGACTTCATGGAGAATTTATTAGAATTAATAAGAGAACTTGGCAAATTTGCCAGAAGTAAAACTGACATACAGAAGTCAACTACTTTGCTATAATTATTCAAAAATACCTAGAAAATATAACAATATAAGAGACTACTTAAAACAGTAACAAAATTGTAAGTAATCAAGTAATAAATCTAAGTAAAATGTCTAAGAATTTTAAGTAGATAAAACTTACATTTTATTTAGAGACATTAGGGGGAGGAGCCAAGATGGCCGAATAGGAACAGCTCCGGTCTACAGCTCCCAGCGCGCGAGCGACGCAGAAGACGGGTGATTTCTGCATTTCCATCTGAGGTACCGTGTTCATCTCACTAGGGAGTGCCAGACAGTGGGCGCAGGTCAGTGGGTGAGTGCACCGTGCGCCAGCCGAAGCAGGGGTGAGGCACTGCCTCACTCGGGAAGCGCAAGGGGTCAGGGAGTTCCCTTTCCAGGGGTGACAGACGGCACCTGGAAAATCGGGCCACTCCCACCCGAATACTGTGCTTTTCCGACGGGCTTAGGAAATGGTGCCCCAGGAGAGTATAGCCCGCACCTGGCTCAGAGGGTCCTACGCCCACGGAGTCTCGCTGATCGCTAGCACAGCAGTCTGAGATCAAACAGCAAGTCGGCAGCGAGGCTGGGGGAGGGGCGCCCGCCATTGCCCAGGCTCGCTTAGGTAAACAAAGCAGCCTGGAAGCTTGAACTGGGTGGAGCCCACCACAGCTCAAGGAGGCCTGCCTGCCTCTGTAGGCTCCACCTCTGGGGGCAGGGCACAGACAAACAAGAAGACAGCAGTAACCTCTGCAGACTTAAATGTCCCTGTCTGACAGCTTTGAGGAGAGCAGTGGTTCTCCCAGCACGCAGCTGGAGATCTGAGAACGGGCTGACTGCCTCCTCAAGTGGGTCCCTGACCCCTGACCCCCGAGCAGCCTAACTGGGAGGCCCCCCCCAGCAGGGGCAGACTGACACCTCACACGGCCGGCCAGGTACTCCAACAGACCTGCAGCTGAGGGTTCTGTCTGTTAGAAGGAAAACTAACAGAAAGGACATCCACACCAAAAACCCATCTGTACATCACCATCATCAAAGACCGAAAGTAGATAAAACCACAAAGATGGGGAAAAAACAGAGCAGAAAAACTGGAAACTCTAAAAACCAGAGTACCTCTCCTCCTCCAAAGGAACGCAGTTCCTCACCAGCAACGGAACAAAGCTGGACGGAGAATGACTTTGACGAGCTGAGAGAAGAAGGCTTCAGACGATCAAATTACTCCGACCTACGAGAGGATATTCAAACCAAAGCAAAGAAGTTGAAAACTTTGAAAAAAATTTAGAAGAATGTATAACTAGAATAACCAATACAGAGAAGTGCTTAAAGGAGCTGATGGAGCTGAAAACCAAGGCTCGAGAACTACGTGAAGAATGCAGAAGCCTCAGGAGCCGATGCGATCAAATGGAAGAAAGGGTATCAGCCCTGGAAGATGAAATGAATGAAATGAAGCGAGAAGGGAAGTTTAGAGAAAAAAGAATAAAAAGAAACGAGCAAAGCCTCCAAGAAATGTGGGACTATGTGAAAAGACCAAATCTACGTCTGATTGGTGTACCTGAAAGTGACGGGGAGAATGGAAACAAGTTGGAAAACACTCTGCAGGATATTATCCAGGAGAACTTCCCCAATCTAGCAAGGCAGGCCAACATTCAGATTCAGGAAATACAGAGAACGCCACAAAGATACTCCTCGAGAAGAGCAACTCCAAGACACATAATTGTCAGATTCACCAAAGTTGAAATGAAGGAAAAAATGTTAAGGGCAGCCAGAGAGAAAGGTCGGGTTACCATCAAAGGGAAGCCCATCAGACTAACAGCGGATCTCTCGGCAGAAACCCTACAAGCCAGAAGAGAGTGGGGGCCAATATTCAACATTCTTAAAGAAAAGAATTTTCAACCCAGAATTTCATATCCTGCCAAACTAAGCTTCATAAGTGAAGGAGAAATAAAATACTTTACAGACAAGCAAATGCTGAGAGATTTTGTCACCACCAGGCCTGCCCTAAAAGAGCTCCTGAAGGAAGCGCTAAACATGGAAAGGCACAACCGGTACCAGCCACTGCAAAATCATACCGAAATGTAAAGACCATCGAGACTAGGAAGAGACTGCATCAACTAACGAGCAAAATATCCAGCTAACATCATAATAACAGGATCAAATTCACACATAACAATATTAACTTTAAATGTAAATGGACTAAATGCTCCAATTAAAAGACACAGACTGGCAAATTGGATAAAGACTCAAGACCCATCAGTGTGCTGTATTCAGGAAACCCATCTCACGTGCAGAGACACACATAGGCTCAAAATAAAAGGATGGAGGAAGATCTACCAAGCAAATGGAAAACAAAAAAAGGCAGGGGTTGCAATCCTAGTCTCTGATAAAACAGACTTTAAACCAACAAAGATCAAAAGAGACAAAGAAGGCCACTACATAATGGTAAAGGGATTAATTCAACAAGAAGAGCTAACTATCCTAAATATATATGCACCCAATACAGGAGCACCCAGATTCATACAGCAAGTCCTGAGTGACCTACAAAGAGACTTAGACTCCCACACATTAATAATGGGAGACTTTAACACCCCACTATCAACATTAGACAGATCAACGAGACAGAAAGTCAACAAGGATACCCAGAAATTGAACTCAGCTCTGTACCAAGCGGACCTAATAGACATCTACAGAACTCTCCACCCCAAATCAACAGAATATACATTTTTTTCAGCACCACACCACACCTATTCCAAAATTGACCATATACTTGGAAGTAAAGCTCTCCTCAATAAATGTAAAAGAACAGAAATTGTAACAAACTGTCTCTCAGATCACAGTGCAATCAAGCTAGAACTCAGGATTAAGAATCTCACTCAAAACCGCTCAACTACGTGGAAACTGAACAACCTGCTCCTGAATGACTACTGGGTACATAACGAAATGAAGGCAGAAATAAAGATGTTCTTTGAAACCAACGAGAACCAAGACACAACATACCAGAATCTCTGGGATGCATTCAAAGCAGTGTGTAGAGGGAAATTTGTAGCACTAAATGCCCACAAGAGAAAGCAGGAAAGATCCAAAATTGACACCCTAACATCACAATTAAAAGAACTAGAAAAGCAAGAGCAAACACATTCAAAAGCTAGCAGAAGGCAAGAAATAACTAAAATCAGAGCAGAACTGAAGGAAATAGAGACACAAAAAACCCTTCAAAAAATAAATGAATCCAGGAGCTGGTTTTTTGAAAGGATCAACAAAATTGATAGACCGCTAGCAAGATTAATAAAGAAAAAAAGAGAGAAGAATCAAATAGATGCAATAAAAAATGATAAAGGGGATATCACCACCGATCCCACAGAAATACAAACTACCATCAGAGAATATTACAAACACCTCTATGCAAATAAACTAGAAAATCTAGAAGAAATGGATAAATTCCTCAACACATACACCCTCCCAAGACTAAACCAGGAAGAAGTTGAATCTCTGAATAGACCAATAACAGGAGCTGAAATTGTGGCAATAATCAATAGCTTACCAACCAAAAAAAGTCCAGGTCCAGATGGATTCACAGCCGAATTCTACCAGAGGTACAAGGAGGAGCTGGTACCATTCCTTCTGAAACTATTCCAATCAATAGAAAAAGAGGGAATCCTCCCTAACTCATTTTATGAGGCCAGCATCATCCTGATACCAAAGCCTGGCAGAGACACAACAAACAAAGAGAATTTTAGACCAATATCCTTGATGAACATTGATGCAAAAATCCTCAATAAAATACTGGCAAACTGAATCCAGCAGCACATCAAAAAGCTTATCCACCATGATCAAGTGGGCTTCATCCCTGGGATGCAAGGCTGGTTCAATATACGCAAATCAATAAATGTAATCCAGCATATAAACAGAACGAAAGACAAAAACCACATGATTATCTCAATAGATGCAGAAAAGGCCTTTGACAAAATTCAACAACCCTTCATGCTAAAAACTCTCAATAAATTAGGAATTGATGGGACGTATCTCAAAATAATAAGAGCTATTTATGACAAACCCACAGCCAATATCATACTGAATGGGCAAAAACTGGAAGCATTCCCTTTGAAAACTGGCACAAGACAGGGATGCCCTCTCTCACCACTTCTATTCAACATAGTGTTGGAAGTTCTGGCCAGGGCAATTAGGCAGGAGAAGGAAATCAAGGGTATTCAATTAGGAAAAGAGGAAGTCAAATTGTCCCTGTTTGCAGATGACATGATAGTATATCTAGAAAACCCCATTGTCTCAGCCCAAAATCTCCTTAAGCTGATAAGCAACTTCAGCAAAGTCTCAGGATACAAAATCAATGTGCAAAAATCACAAGCATTCTTATACATCAATAACAGACAAACAGAGAGCCAAATCATGAGTGAACTCCCATTCACAATTGCTTCAAAGAGAATAAAATACCTAGGAATCCAACTTACAAGGGATGTGAAGGACCTCTTCAAGGAGAACTACAAACCACTGCTCAAGGAAATAAAAGAGGATACAAACAAATGGAAGAACATTCCATGCTCATGGGTAGGAAGAATCAATATCATGAAAATGGCCATCCTTCCCAAGGTAATTTACAGATTCAATGCCATCCCCATCAAGCTACCAATGACTTTCTTCACAGAATTGGAAAAAACTACTTTAAAGTTCATATGGAACCAAAAAAGAGCCCGCATCGCCAAGTCAATCCTAAGCCAAAAGAACAAAGCTGGAGGCATCACACTACCTGACTTCAAACTATACTACAAGGCTACAGTAACCAAAACAGCATGGTACTGGTACCAAAACAGAGATATAGATCAATGGAACAGAACAGAGCCGTCAGAAATAATGCCACATATCTACAAGTATCTGATCTTTGACAAACCTGACAAAAACAAGAAATGGGGAAAGGATTCCCTATTTAATAAATGGTGCTGGGAAAACTGGCTAGCCATATGTAGAAAGCTGAAACTGGATCCCTTCCTTACACCTTATACAAAAATCAATTCAAGATGGATTAAAGACTTAAATGTTAGACCTAAAACCATAAAAACCCTAGAAGAAAACCTAGGCATTACCATTCAGGACATAGGCATGGGCAAGGACTTCTTGTCTAAAACACCAAAAGCAATGGCAACAAAAGCCAAAATTGACAAATGGGATCTAATTAAACTCAAGAGCTTCTGCACAGCAAAAGAAACTACCATTAGAGTGAACAGGCAACCTACAAAATGGGAGAAAATTTTCGCAACCTACTCATCTGACAAAGGGCTAATATCCAGAATCTACAATGAACTCCAACAAATTTACAAGAAAAAAACAAACAACCCCATCAAAAAGTGGGCGAAGGACATGAACAGACACTTCTCAAAAGAAGACATTTATGCAGCCAAAAGACACATGAAAAAATGCTCACCATCACTGGCCATCAGAGAAATGCAAATCAAAACCACAATGAGATACCATCTCACACCAGTTAGAATGGCGATCATTAAAAAGTCAGGAAACAACAGGTGCTGGAGAGGATGTGGAGAAATAGGAACACTTTTACACTGTTGGTGGGACTGTAAACTAGTTCAACCCTTGTGGAAGTCAGTGTGGCGATTCCTCAGGGATCTAGAACTAGAAATTCCATTCGACCCAGCCATCCCATTACTGGGTATATACCCAAAGGACTATAAATCATGCTGCTATAAAGACACATGCACACGTATGTTTATTGCGGCATTATTCACAATAGCAAAGACTTGGAACCAACCCAAATGTCCAACGATGATAGACTGGATTAAGAAAATGTGGCACATATACACCATGGAATACTATGCAGCCATAAAAAATGATGAGTTCACGTCCTTTGTAGGGACATGGATGAAATTGGAAATCATCATTCTCAGTAAACTATCGCAAGAACAAAAAACCAAACACCGCATATTCTCACTCATAGGTGGGAATTGAACAATGAGAACACATGGACACAGGAAGGGGAACATCACACTCTGGGGACTGTTGTGGGGTGGGGGGAGGGGGGAGGGATAGCATTGGGAGATATACCTAATGCTAGATGATGAGTTGGTGGGTGCAGCGCACCAGCATGGCACATGTATACATATGTAACTTACCTGCAGATTGCACACATGTACCATAAAACCTAAAGTATAATAATAATAATAATAATAATAATAATAATAATAATAAAAGAAAAAAAAATTAAAGAAGATCTAAATAAATGCAGAGATGCATGATGTTCTTTAATAGGGAGATTTAATATTTTCTTTTCTTTCAAGCTATTTATTTATTATTCACACAGGCTGGAGTACAGTGGCATCATCATCACTTACTATAATCTCAAACTCCTCAGCTCAAGCAGTCCTCCCACTTCAGCTTCCCAAGTAGCTGGGGCTACAGGTGTGCACCACCATACCTGGCTAATCTTTAAAATTTTTGTGGAGATGGGAGTCTCACTGCATTGCCCAGGCTGGTCTCAAACTCCCTAGCCTCGAGTGATGCTCCCACCTGTCCCACCCAGAGTGCTGGGATTACAGATGTGAGCCACCATGCCCAGCCAGATTTAGTATTTTAATATTAATTGCTATATGGGTTCAATGGTATTCCAAACATCCTGTTTTTCATAAACATTGATTAACTGATTCCAACATTGATATGTAAAAGCAAAGGGCCAAGGATAGCTAAAACACTTTTGAAATGACTTTCTCCACCAATAAGAAATCAAAACTTATTGTAAATCCATAGCATGAAGAAAGCATATTATCAGCAAAAGGATAGCCAAACAAAACAGAACAGACTTACATATACATGGAAATTTGACACATGACAAAGCTGGATTGTTGACATGTGAGGAAAGAACAGACTAAAAAAATATGTGGAAAGAACTGGCTATCCATACAGGAAACAAAATGATTCCTATCTTATATTATGTGCAAAAATGAAGTCCATGTGATTTAAGATCTTTCATGAAAGGGGAATTTTTTTTTCCTTTTTTTCTTTTTCTTTTCTTTTCTTTTTTTTTTTTTTTTTTGAGACAGGGTCTCACTCTCTCACTCTATTGTCCAGGCTGGGTGCAGCAGGGCAATCTTGGCTCACTGCAACTCCCGTCTCCTACACTCAAGCGATCCTCCCACCTCAGCCTCCTGAGTAGCTGGGACCACAGGCATGCACCACCACATCCAGCTGATTTTCATATTTTTTTGTTGAGATGGGGTTTTGCCATGTTGCCCAGGCTAGTCTCCAACTCCCAGGGCTCAAGCATTCCGCCCGCCTTGGCATCCCAAAGTGCTGGGATTACAGGCATGAGCCACCGCTCTCACCAAAAAGGGAACATTTTTAAATGTTTAGAAGAAAATTAGGGAAAATATTTCAAGATTAAGAAGGAATTCTTAATAAGATGGGAAAACCAAAAACTATAAGAGAAAAGATTGATGAATATAAATGCAAATATTAAGAATCAGAATTTACATTCATCAAAAGACACCATAAAGAAAGTGAAAAGACAAACTGTGGACCAGGAAAAGATATTTGCAACACATGCAACTGACAAATGATTAGTATCCAGAATATGTAAAGAACTCTTATAACTCAATCAGAAAAAGATGTGCAGTCTTTGAAAAATTGTCAATGAGCTGAAGAATTTCACAGGAAAGTAAACATGCCTGAGCCATAAACATATAATGACAGCCAACTTCATTATTAATCAGAGACATACATATTCAAACCAAAATAAGACTCTACTTTATAGTCATTACATTGTCAAAAATTCTGACAAAAATTTTGCCAAGCATGTGGAGCATTGGCAACTCTCATAGATTGCTAGTAGAAATGTACATTGCTGCCGGGTGTGGTGGCTCACACCTGTAATCCCAGCACTTTGGGAGCCTGAGGAGGGCGGATCACGAGGTCAGGAGTTTGAGTCCAGTCTGACCAACATGGTGAAACCCCATCTCTACTAAAAATACCAAAAACTAGCCGGGTGTAGTGGTGGGCGCCTGTAGCCCCAGCTACTCAGGAGATTGAGACAGAAGAATCGCTTGAACCTGGGAGGCAGAGGTTGCAGTGAGCCGAGATCGAGCCACTGCACTCCAGCAAGGGTGACAGAGCGAGACTCTGTCTCAAAAAAAAAAAAAGTGCATTGGTACAACCACTTTGAAAAACAAATTGATGTTGAACATGTACATACTCTATGATCTGCAATTGCCCTTAAAAAATATTTCCTAAGGAATTTTTGCACAAATGCATCAAGATGTCTGAAGACTAATTTTATGTCAACTTGACTAGGCCACAGGGTGACCAGATATTTGGTTAAACATTATTCTGGGTGTGTCTGTGAGGGTGTATTTGGATCAGATTAACATCTGAAATGGTAGACTGTGTAAAAAGATTGGCCTACCTAAGGAGGGTAGCGCTCATCTAATCAACACTAAATAGAACAAAAGAATGACCCTCCCTTGAGTAGAAGGGAACTCCTCCTGCTTGACTGCTTTGAGCTGAGACATAAGTCTCATAACCTTTGGACTTGAACTAAAATATTGACTTTTCTTCACTGGAACTAAACATTGGTTCTTCTGGGTCTCCAGTTTACTGGCTGTAATCTGGTGGCTTCTCAGCCTCCATAATTACATGAGCCAATTCTTTATAATAGATATATATAGCCTCTTGGTATATGTCAGATGAATATGTAGCCTATTGATTGTTTCTCTAGAGAATCCTCATTAATCCAGGAAGCATGGATAAAAATGTGGATAGCAACATAGTTCAAGACAGCAAAAAAACCTGAAACACCCCAAATAATATTTAATAGTAGAATGGATATACACATTCCATAATACAATGGAATAAATAAGTACATAGCAATGAGAATATGTTAAGTATATCTATAAATATCAATATGGATGAACTTAAAAATATTGTTGAACCAAAAGAACAGCAAGTTAGAAAAATTTATGGAGTGTAATTCCCTTTGAATAGAGTATAGAATTCAAATATGGAAAAAATTAAACACCTATAAAAAGCAATGTTAACGAATATATCATATACATAGAATACTATACTATGCACACGTTGAGCACCTCTCAATCAAAAATCTGGAATCCAAAATCCAAAACATGAACTGTAAGTAGAAAATTTCACATGTGATTACATGTGACAGGTGTACAAAATTATTTAGACTATTGAATAAAATTACTTTCAAGCTATGTGTATAAGATGTATAGAAAACATAAATGACTTTCATGTTTAGACTTGAGTCCTATACCTAGGATATCTCATTATGTATGTGCAAATACTCAAAAATTTAAAAAAAATTCAAAACATTTCTGCTCAAGGGATTCTCAACCTGAAATATGAATACTTTATAATAGGTATGTATATATTCTAGTTTATACATATATACAACTATGGTAGAATTAATCATGTATAAACAAATGAAAACAACTAGATTAAACTACAAAAACTAAAAAAAAAAAAAAAAAACAAGGAAGCTATATATACAAAATTGAAAATAGTGATTATAGTCAGTCCATTTTGTGCTGCTATAGCAGAATACCTGAGACTAGGTAACTTACACAAAACAAAAATGTATTTCCCAGTGTTCTAAAGGCTGAGAAGTCCAAGATCAAGGCTCAAGCTGGTTCAATCGTCCAGTGATGGCTGCTTTCTGCTTCCAAGATGGTACCTGGTCGCTATATCCTCCAAAGGTATGAAATGCTGTGTACTTACATGGAGAAAGGAAGAAGGGCAAGTGAGCTCAAGGCTGTGTGAAGCCTCTTTTGTAAGAGCCTTAATCCCATTCATGATGGGAGAAGCCTTCATGACCTAATCACCTCTTAAAGGCCCCACCTCTTCATAGCATCACATTGGCCATTAAGTTTCGATACCTGAATTTTGGAGAAGACACATTCAAATCACAGCATCTGGGCATGAAAGAAGGATGCAATTTGGAAACAACATACAACAAGCCCAAAAGTCCACATAATAGGCTGTCTCTTAAAGTGGGAGGTAGATAGATGGGTGTTCATTTTGTTATTGTTGTTTAAATTTTATGTTCATACTACATATAGCCCTATATGTATGAATATGTATAATCCTACATCTGTTTGTTATTTGTTAAAAAAATTATATCACAAAACCAAAAAATTAGAGAACGAAGTGGCCTAGGAAAGTTTGTTTGGGGCGTATTTTCTGACATAGAACAGGCACTCAACAAATATTTATTGAATATTAAAATATGAAACCCAAAGCATCTGTTTTCTGCCTCAAGCCCTGGAGACTGGTGATCATAGTTCTTCCAGGTTTCATACTTCATCCCCTCCACTGACCATCTCCATCTCTAGAATCCCTCATCTCTGGTCACTTCCTTGTTACTATTGGCTCTTGCTCCAGAGATACAAGTATGAGTTTAGCCTCACACTCTGGAAGTCAGGAACTGGTGATCTATGACCTAAAGATAATTTTTAGTTTTTTTTTTTTTTTGAGACAGAGTTTCACTCTGTCATCCAGGCTGGAGTGCAGTGGTACTATCTCGACTCACTGCAACTTCTGCCCCCCAGATTCAAGTGATTCTCCTGCCTCAGACTCCCGAGTAGCTGGGATTACAGGCGCCCACGACCGCACCTGGCTAATTTTAGTGTTTTTAGTAGAGACAGGGTTTCACCATGTTGGCCAGGCTGGTCTCGAAATCCTGACCTCAGGTGATTCACCTGCTTCGGCCTCCCAAAGTGTTGGGATTACAGGTGTGACCCACTGTGCCGAGCCATTTTTAGGTTTGACCTAATGTTATTTTAAAATCTTTGAGCATGCCTAAAACATCAAAAGATTTCATGTATAAACCCTGACTTTCAGCTTCTCTTGAAAAATAGGAAGATCAGGCAACAGTGAGCTCATGTTCCTTCTTGCCAGAAACTAGCTGGGATTGTGCAGTAGTTGCCCATCTTATGCGCCTGCTCACCATGGTGCATCTCTGTGTTCTCTGACAGAACTGTGTGGGTCACCATTTATCACCTCTCTTTCATTGTTCTTTCTACTATTATTTAGAGAAACATTTATCAAGACACTCAGCAAAAAGAAAAGTAGGACAAGGTGACTGAGTGATTTTTCTTTACTGGAGGTCATTTGACTGAAGTGTGACTGTTACTTGCCTTGCCCAGTTTACATTCACCTTTGCTAACTCTGCTGTGTGTCCTTATCTAGCCATATCAGAGGGCTTTCTCCTTCGCCCCATGCATAAATGTTGATGATCCAGAGGGCTGTTTTCCCCTTCTTGGTATTGAAATGAACTGAAGAAATTGCCTAAAGTTGCTGAAAAAGGAAGAATTTTAATGTCTAAGAATCTTAGGCAGCCCAAGAAGGTGAGATTGTCTCGGACCATTGTATTCCTGCACCTCCAAATGAGAGAATTTGGAAATCAACACCTTAATCTGTTTTCTTTTCCTTTGCCTTGACTTTCCCCTGTTTTCCCCACCCTGTGTTCTCTTCTTGGCAGGAAACTCAAGCCTTAGAAATCTAAGTCTATTCATAAATGCACTTCTCTCAGTTACTATGGCAATGCTGAAGGAATCTGTCACGGCCAAACAGGATCACAAAAGGATCACTTTTATTTTTATTCTCAGTGTTTCCACCAACAAACAAATAAATAAAATGTTTCAACTAGCCAGAGTCACATTTGGTTCTTGGAAAACAGCTCCCAAGGACTGACTCCTTACCTTCATTTCTTACTTAATTTTTTTCCTCCTATTTTTTACTGAGTTTTATTTGTTTTTACATTTCATTAGAAAGGACCACAGTAAGTAGTATTCTCTGCAGCCAGAAGGTTTTTCTTTACCTTTTGCTGTTATAAATGTGGCATAAGAGTTGCAATTATTTTTAAAAGAAGCAGTATAGCTTCCCAAGATTATGCTGTTAGAATTCATTTAATAAAAATATAGAGGTTTCAAATGCTGTCATCTCCATCAGCTATGGATAGCTACCCCCAGAAAGCTGCTGTTTTGTCTATAGCCCTTGTCTTTGTATTTCATCATTGACAGTTGGGAATGAAATAATTCAAATGTCCTTATTTAAAGAAAGCCAAACAAGACAAACTTCCCGCCCTATCCTTAGGGCAGGGATGACAAGTTAAGTTGACATCAAGATTAACAGATGAGCATTCAGCCACTTTGCCAGTCATTGCTACTGCATGGACTCCGTGCAGCAACAGAACATTTGCTCTGAACAACCTACAGTCTGTCAAATTCCATAGCAGTTTCCAAGGCAATGATATGTTCTTGGTCTTTTCTTTATGTATTGCACAATGCTTTAGAAATTGCACAACAAAGAAGAGGGAAGCCCTTTGAACCCAGTGGGGGAAGATCCCCTGATTACCAGAAAGAGGTGACTTCGCAGATGGATTCAAATTCTTTCTGCTTCTTACAAGAGGGCACCAGCTCTACACCCTCTAGATGAGGGGGTGGCACTTAAATCTCTAACCTCAGTGCACATTTCCAGAGAAGAAATTTTATTCGAAATTTCACTGGCAATTGGATTGCATTGACTGCCCTATGTTTATGGGTGAAGAAGGAGGTAAAGATTTAACATAAGAAACAAACATGGGTATCTTTGATTGGCTATGGGACCCCCACTGTTCATGCTAATGACCAGCAACTTCACACACAAACACGGGGACCACATAGCAAAATGAAGAATAAAGGCATGGGGTGAGATATACTTAGGTGTGAATCCTTATCCTGCTACTTATCACCCATCAACTTGGTCATGTTACTGAATTTCCATAAACTTCAGTGTTTTTCTCTGAAAAAAGGGGGTAACAGTAGTACCTATAGCATAGGATGATTGTTGGAATTAAGTTGGAAATTGCATGTAAAGCACTTAGCACAGTGCATTGTCAACAATTGGCATAAATATTAACAACTATTATTACTATTTTTGCTATTATATGCTCAACAGGAAAATGCATACTCCTGTCTTCTATGTTCCCTGTTTGTGTGTGTGCGTGTGTATGTGTGTATATATATGGTTTTATGTTATTTATTTACTTATATTTTAGCAACTCATAGTGTGCCCTAGAATATTCTGAAAAAAAAAAAAAAAAAAAAAAAAAAAGGAAAGCAATTCTTCCCTTCACCCTAAGTGGTATTTAAAGATGCTTAATATAATTTAGAAACAGCCCCTTACCTCCTCACATACTCAGGCTATACTAGGTAGAAGGTGGTATACTCATTTTTTTAGAGCAAAAATGACACTAACACTGGATCCGCCTAAATAAATCTAAAAATATGAATGAAAGTATTTCTGACTTAAGATTTGTTAGCATAAATACTGATATCCAATGCTATCCCCAATTCAGAAGCCCTATAACAAATCCATTCATTATTGGGGGAATGGTTGTGATCTGATTTGATACATTTTTAAAATAGCACCCTAAAGAAAATATCAGGAGGCTAATATAACATGCATTCATTTATCTTTTGTTTTATTCATTCTGCGGATATTTATTGATTTTACTTCATGCCAGGTGTTGTGAGACACAGGATCAGTGATAGATACACAAGCAAATTCCCATTCCTTCTTACAGAAGTTCAGGGGAGGTATGTATATGTATACTGGGCCAGGTAGAAAGTGACAAGTGCTCTAAGAGAAGCACACAATAAGTGCTGTAAGAGTCAGTATATGGAAATGTTAATATTAGTTTAATTATGCCTCAAGATTAAGGTAGTTTCGTACGTGAGAAGTAAATTTGAATCTGCAACTTTTACTGCTACCAGCTGCCTTGTAATCAGTGATTGGGTATATCATAATTTAAGCACAGAGGAAGTATCAAGATATTAGGTAGGTCAAAAGCAACTAGTGCATTTTTAACATTTTCTAAAAAGAAAGTGAACATAAAAGCAGTAAAATGCATAAAATGATGGAAACAGCTTAGTCCCGATCTTAATGACTGACTTCTGCTTAGTAGATCTGTGCAGTTGAGAGGAACTCAATTTATTTTCTTCAAAAATTTAACCTTGAATTTTCTTCTCCTGTTAAAGAAAAAAATCAGCGGAAAGTTGACATTTATGTGAATTCTGAATAAAAATGTGAAACAAACTGAGTCAATAGCACTCCAGTCCGCCATCTGGGATTTCACACTACTCAGTGAATTCCAGAAATTAGATTAATATGGAAGAACTCAGAAAGGGGAATTTCCTTTCGGAGGAAATTACAAGGCTCACCTATTAACAGTGGAAAATCTGCGGCCACTAATTGCTCTCCTCAAGTCACATAGAAGACCTCAAATGAAATACAAGCCCAGAATGTGTTTTCAAAATGAGAGTTCTATTCCAATTATCAATGGGCATAACAATTAACATTATTTGGAAATATCAAAGTATAGAGAGATTTTTATTGTGAGAATTTAAAAATCACTACAAAAGCACAGGTCAAAATACTAATCTGCTCTTCCTCAAAACATTTTGAAGTTAGGGTTTTGCTTCAATATTTTCACTTGCTCCAACCAGCTTTCTTTATCCCCCAAATGGCTTCCTCCGAATTGTGTAAAATTTAAGTTCAGAAAATTTGGCTTTGGTTCAAGATTTGCACACTATGGAGAACCAGCACTGCTCTCAGACTGAGAGGATTCCAAACAGCTTCTCTGGACAGCAGGTGCTGTGGCTGAACAGTGAGGCCCCTTTGTGGAGCTGGGACCAGTCACACACTAATGGTCCGGCTGACGGTCCTCAAGACCAGGCCAACCCCAGGATCTGCCCCTCCCTCACTCCCACTGCCAACTCCCTGAGATGAAGTATATTTGAACACCTATAGTAGTTTCAGAGACAGAGCTCCCTCTTAAAATAAATAATGTGCACAATCTTTGACAGGAAACAAAGAATGCAATTATTTCCTTAGAAAATGTAGAAGTAAACAATGTGATGTATGGGAGAATATTTTCATTCCTTCTGAAACTTTGGAAATTATAGTCAAACAATTTAGAATGTATGTGTTAATAAAAGATCTTTTGTCTAATTTATGTACATCACTTTACCACAGATCTATGGAATTTAGGTTACATTTGTATAATTCCATAAGGGGTTTTTGATTGCTTAAGCGCCACCTGTTCTTTATAAATGCTGTGACTGACATCAAGTTTTCCTCCATATGGTGATGACATTTTTGATTACTATTTGTCTTCTTACATTTTAATAGTGAATTGAGTTAAAATAATTTAAAGTCTGTTTCCCAATAGCTTCATATAACTGAACAGTACTGTTTATGAGTTTTATCTTTCTGTATTTTGAGTCGACATAATTTTTTAAAAGAGCTTAAACTAGCTACAGAATACAGCTTTATAGGCTTAAATGAGTAATTTTTCAGTTGTGAGCTAAAATCAAGAGTAGAATCAATACGGGCATCTCTGTAATTGAAAACCAGTGGGTGATAATTCTGTACTGAAAACAAGATAATAAGAAGAAAGATGAGCTATTGGTGGGAAAAAGATAAGATTAAAGTTGTGATCTCAATTAAATATCAAATATTATTAACATTGTAATAAAACTTCCACTTATAATTTATCCTTTATTTTCTTCTTTTGAGGTATAATTATGAAGATATGCAAAATAATTTAAGCAAATCATGGTAGAATCAATTTAATTTATTATTTCTGCTAATTTAGTATTTACAGCACTGTTAATATGCAAATATTTGGGGGAGTAGAAATAGTTCAGTTTTTTTGGTATGTAAAGATTTATTTCTCTATATTTCTGATATGCTATTTTTCACTTGATATGCATGTGTTTTGGAGATAACAAAAGGGGACAAAGCAAAGCATGTGACATTGAGATGCACAATGAAAGAAAAGTGAATTTCTGTCACCTTCATGCCTGACAGTGACTTCTTTACAGTCAAAGGCCTACATGTTTTTGTATTTAAAAGTGAAAACAAAAAAAAAGAAAAGAAATGGTCACTTTCCTGTTTATAATGACTTTCTACATTTCTCTATTTATTTACATTATACAAGTTTCCCAATTAATTTCTAGCCATTTATTTGATTCTGATATACTCTTTGAAGCTGTTTTCCATCTCCCTCTTATTTTGAGGGAACTCATTAACTTTTCCTGTTTCTTCTGTTTCCTACATTTATTCTTCCAAACTTCAAATTTTTTATTATTCAAGCCCATGAGCTTCTGATAAACTCATATTATCTGTAAGCAAATAGCCTACAAATATCTTAAGCTAGTCTAACAAGGACAAAATGCCTTGCTTTATTCCGCTATTAATAACTGAACAGAAAAATAAAAATTAGGAAACATAAATTCTGATTGAACCTTATATAATTAATTTAAGTATAATGAAGAATAAGAAATTTGCCCTTCCTTAATATGAATAAACATTGATAATTTATGCAAATGAATATTTAAAATCAGTCAACCATACAATATTGTTCAAAGTTATTTAGTAGTCCCTTAGAAAAGGGACTCTTGGTTATCTATAAAATATAAGTGCATTAGATTATGTACAAATTCTAGTCTAGTTTTCAAAATTCTGATCTTTCAGAATGGAAGAACTTTACCTTCTTGCTATAGAATCTTTCAGAGTGGCCATCTGGCAAAAATTGTATTTCACAAATATTGGTCAGGTAAGCTTGGCTTTGCCATATATAAAGTCTAGCTTGGGGTGCTCAAGGAGAAGACAGCTGAATGCAAACAAACTGCATTCTTTGAAAACAATGATTACTACCACCAATTTAAATTCTATCAGAGTCTTGGTTCTGGCGAGTATTTTATTTACTTATTTTGCCTTAAACATATATTTTTTAAATTATACTGTAAGTTCTGGGATACATGTGCAGAATGTGCAGGTTTGTTACATAGGTATCTATGTGCCATGGTGGTTTGCTGCACACATCAACCCGTCATCTACATTAGGTATTTCTCCTAAAGCTATCCCTCCCCTAGCCCCCTACCCCTCAACAGGCCCTGTTGTGTGATGTTGCCCTCCCTGTGTCCATGTGTTCTCATTGTTCAACTCCCACTTATGAGTGAGAACATGCCATGTTTGGTTTTCTGTTCCTGTGTTAGTTTGCTGAGAATGATGGTTTCCAGCTTCATCCGTGTCCCTACAAAGGACATGAACTCATCCTTTTTTATGGCTGCATAGTATCCCATGGTGTATATGTGCCACATTTTCTTTGTCCAGTCTATCATTGATGGGCATTTGGGTTAGTTCCAAGTCTTTGCTATGTGTGTAGTGCTGCAATAAACATATGTGTGCATGTGTCCTTATAGTAGAATGATTTATAATCCTTTGGGTATATACCCAGTAATGGGATTGCTGGGTCAAATGTTATTTCTGGTTCTAGATTCTTGAGGAATTGCCACACTGTCTTCCACAATGGTTGAACTAATTTACACTCCCACCAACAGTGTAAAAGCATTCCTATTTCTCCACATCCTCTCCAGCACCTGTTGTTTCCTGACTTTTTAATGATCACCATTCTAACTGGCATGAGATACTATCTCATTGTGGTTTTGATTTCCATTTCTCTAACGACCAGTGATGATGAGCTTTTTTTCATGTTTGTTGGCTGCATAAATGTCTTCTTTTGAGAAGTGTCTGTTCATATCCTTTGCCCACTCTTTGATGGGGTTGTTTGCTTTTTTCTTGTAAATTTGTTTAAGTTCCTTGTAGATTCTGGATATTAGCCCTTTGTCAGATGGATAGATTGCAAAATTTTTCTGCCGTTCTGTAGGTTGCCTGTTCAGTCTGATGATAGTTTCTTTTGCTGTGCAGAAGCTCTTTAGTTTAATTAGGTCCCATTTGTCAATTTTGGCTTCTGTTGCCGTTGCTTTTGGTGTTTTAGTCATGAAGTCTTTGCCCATGCCTATATCCTGAATGGTATTGTCTGGGTTTTCTTCTAGGTTTTTTATGGTTTTAAGTCTTACGTTTAAGTCTTTAATCCATCTTGAGTTAATTTTTGTATAAGGTGTAAGGAAGGAGTCCAGTTTCAGTTTTCTGCATATGGCTAGCCAGTTTTCCCAACACCATTTATTAAATAGGGAATCCTTTCCCCATCGCTTGTTTTTGTCAGGTTTGTTAAAGATCAGATGGTTTTAGATGTGTGGCGTTATTTCTGAGGCCTCTGTTCTGTTCCATTGGTCTATATATCTGTTTTAGCACCAGTACCATGCTGTTTTGGTTACCGTAGCCTTGTAGTATAGTTTGAAATCAGGTAGCATGATGCCTCCAGCTTTGTTCTTTTTGCTAAGGATTCTCTTGGCTATATGGGCTCTCTTTTGGTTCCATATGAAATTTAAAGTAGTTTCTCTAATTCTGTGAAGAAAGTCAATGGTAGCTTGATGGGGATAGCATTGAATCTATAAATTACCTTGGGTAGTATGGCCATTATCACAATATTGATTCTTCCTATCCATGAACATGGAATGTTTTTCCATTTGTTTGTGTCCTCTCTTATTTCCTTGAGCAGTGGTTTGTAGTTCTCCTTGAAGAGGTCCTTCACATCCCTTGTCAGTTGTATTCCTAGATATTTTATTCTCTTTATAGCAATTGTGAATGGGAGTTCACCCATGATTTGGCTCTCTGTTTGTCTGTTATTTGTGTATAGGAATGCTTGTGATTTTTGCACATTGATTTTGTATCCTGAGACTTTGCGGAAGTTGTTTATCAGCTTAAGAAGATTTTGTGCCAAGACGATGGGGTTTTCTAAATATACAATCATGTCATCTGCAAACAGAGACAATTTGACTTCCTCTCTTCCTATTTGAATATGCTTTATTTCTTTCTCCTGCCTGAGTGCCCTGGAGTTCTGGCCAGTATTCTGCACAAATACAACACTTCAAACATATAGTAAAGCCTAAAATTAAGTTGCATATAAAAGGAGAAAGTTATGTTTCTATAAGAAACATGTCCCCAAGTGACAAAAACAGTAACTCTTAAACCAATATCGAATATGGTACTTAGTAGTGAGAAAGAAGAGTTGCTCCCTTTAGAAACTTTAGAATGGCAGGAGAGCCATTCCTTATTATGGGATATTGCACATTTCAGTTGTTTGCATATTGTCCTCACAATTTTTACTCCATTCACATATTACCAACAAATTAATTACTTCAAATCTTTGTTTAAAACAATTTCTATATATTATATAAATAACTTTACATAAGAAGAAGCAGCATAACTAGAAAACCAGCACTTTTTTGTCTTTAATAGGATATAATTATATAAATTAAAATAAAATTTTTATATTAAAAATTTTTAGAACCTTAATCATGTTAAAATTATATAAAAGTTATAAAATTTTTCAAATAAATCATTGTCACTAAATTTTGTCTATCTACGAACCTATCAACATTTCTGAACCAAAGTCTTGTTCTTTTTCGTTAAAAGGATATTAGAGACAAGCAGGAATCAGACAGACTTTCTGCTGACAAAACTAGAAAGATGGAAAGAGAACTGAAAGGGATATAACATTCACACTGCTTGATTCCACATCTTTTATTTCTGGGTCTAAAATACCCTCAGTATCTTCAGAACTATGTAGTCTACGTTTTTGAAAACATTGACTCAACAGACAATAAAACAAATTGCAAAGATTTTAAAAATAAAAATATGTCAAAGATATACACATGGATCACTGAAACAGTGCCTGACATATAGTAAGCATCCAACAGACGTTTACTGAATGAATTAACTCATGATTTAACTAAATATATAGTGAAGAATACTGGCTGTTCCAGTTTTTTTGTATACATAAAATAACTCTGATTAGTCAATAAATGGTTCTGGGAAGTTGGTGAACAAGTCAGGAACAACAATCCAGTTTTTCCTTTGGAAAAAAATCCTTCCTTATACAAATCCAAATTTCTGCTAGGTTTGCTAGGCTTATAGGGTGTAGTGCTAAGGATGGAGCCAATACTAAGGAAAGCAAATTCTAGAGACAGAGAAAGATTCTTCTGAACACTTAAATTCAGCTCTGCCTATAATAATTTCCTGGGCTTTACAATTATTTATGTCGACAATATTCACCCTAAACTTGTATGAAATGCTTTGTAGATCAGGCTGAGGAAATAAGATTTAATAGAATGGTAAATAGGGAAGCACTGAATATACTGTAGACAAACATCCTGTGATCTAGACCTATGTACCTGCAGGTACCAAAGCCCCTTGCTTTGATGTCTACAGCTTCTAAAGTCTCTTCCAGACTTCTCTACCCAATTTTCTCCTTTCTTCATCCTCCATCAAACACCTGATTACCCTTCAACACTTACTTCAAATGTTACCTGTTGTCATGAAATCTTTTCTAACAGGAAATTAAGTCATTTTGTTCTTTCTGCCTCCACCGCACTTTGTATAGAACTCATTAATAAGTTTCCCCTATTTTACCAAAATTACTTGTATGTTTACATGTATGTTTCATCTCTTTGAGTTGAATTCATATTTGAATTGCCAGCTTCTAGTATACTGTCTAACACAAAGTGAGAGACTAATAAATGTTTAATAAATGAATGAGTGAATTAATGAATAAAGATAACACTAATAATGGCTTGAAAAAATCAGCTGATCTATCTGCTAGAAATTTACTGCTCAAATGTTACCCATTTATTGCACTCTAAATGACATGGCATGTTTTACATATCTGAGAAAACTGCATGGTCTTTTTATTTCTTGCTTTTGCATGAATTTCATGGTCTGTTCTCAGGTAAATTCTTGAGAAGGTGAATTTTGTTTCAGTAACTCTGAAAGCAAAGCCCAGTGCATTTGCCTCTGAATGTTGATGGCAGATCCCATTGTCTCTTTTGCTCTTTCCAACAAAATCTAGGAGAAAATGAGCATGGAGTTCTGTTCACGCCTCAATCTTCCTAATAGTAACAAGTCTTTCCGCCAACCCAACTGTTTCTTTTCTTTTTAACAATGGCATATGGTTCATATGTTTACAACAAATTTCCACAAAATACTTTTTCTTTTTAGAGAAAGATACGTTGAGTTACGAACTCTTAATCTACACCTCACTTCCTACACACAAAAACAGAGTCCTTGGGTCTGTACAAGCTGTGGACATATTTGCAATGAAAGCACAGCAAAGGCGAATGGAAATTTATTTCAATGAGTTTACCATAAGCACACTGTTTTTTTTTTAATTGGTAGGTTTTTAAATTGGTATTGGTAGGTTTTAAATGCCTAATTATCTTCATATAAATGGCACCCTATCATCCTAAAAGTGTTGTACTCAGTGCCCTGTGCTGTTTATTATTTTGCATTACAATTATCATGCAAAGCAGAGAAGGTGACTTTAAGCAGCTCATTTAAAGCGCTTTTTTTCTTTAGTGTAAAATCTTTGGGAGGCTATTTACATAGATGTTTATCATTGGGTGTTAAAAATCAGTCCAATTATAAGTACACAAAAGTTTTTATTGTGGGTTTAATTTTGAAATGTAAATGACCATTGTAAAGTGCCTGTTGAAATTTTAATTTGTGCTTGTATTTTTGTCTATGGATTAACAAGCCATCCTGTATCGAAATTAATTATAGAGATACACAAAATGTTCAAACATAACAGAACCTGTGTGGCAAAATTGCCTAAAGGTATGCCATGCAATCCCCTCTTTGGAATTGGACATTAGCAATGTTGTAAGAAAGTGCTCGTCTGCCACCCAAACCACGAACAACGCTGTGCAGATGATAGGATTCCACTTCATGTTGCATTCTGTTGCCATGGCTAGGATGGCCTTAATATTGTATGCTCACAGCAAGGTTGCAATTAGTATTTGGATTTAGAAGAGAAACATAATGATCTCATATTGAAGAAACACTTGTTTAATACTATTTTGGATCTAGGCATCCTTTCAAGTTGCTAACGAGCAGCTCTGTTGGTCAGAAAAAAAAATCACTCAGCCATTTTGTACCTGCATCCTCAGTTTCTTTCCAACAAACTTCACTGGGATAGAGAGCTGCTGATGTTTCTGGTATGTCTATATGCCCCCTCTGCCAGGCATCGAAAGTCACATTCCTTGTGTACTTTCAAAGTTACAATAGACTTTCATATGATTTCTTATGTAGTGAGCACTGATGAAGCTCCACTGCCTTAATAATAAGATTGAAATATATACTAGATACCCCTGAAAATGCAGTCAGGGTATGAGTTGTAAGAGTTTTAAGATTTGATATATGCATGGTCAGCCTCATGAAATACAGTTTTGGATCACGAGACATGAGAAGGGCTTATCATTTATTAAAAAGGAGGCTTAATTTCTCCATAGTGTTCAGTAATTATCTATTGTGAGCCTTTAACTCTTTCACCCACTTACAAAGCATTCAGTTTGGTATTATTCACCTGGAAGTGGCAATGGGTGAGAGGAGCAGGACATGGCTGGGTCCAGGGAGTGGGAGGTGGGAAAAGCCTGCCTAGGATAATAAATGAGGACAAGGAGTTGGGAAAAGGCAGGATGGCTGTCCCACGTTCTCCGACTATGAAATGTAGACAGATCGTCAGAGCCAAGATCCCTGCAAGACTCCAGTCATGCAGCGTGGAGAGAAGGTCCTAAGCTGAAGCTGAAGCTGAGAACTCCAGGAGGGGAGAAAGCACTGGATAAACGGGCCAAAGTGCCTTTGACAGCAGCTCAAACAGTGGAAGAAGCAACATTGTGGATATCAGTTTTGTTTTATTATAAAAGTGAGGGTTTTTTTTTTTAAGATACATTGACCTATGGTATGTGGGTTGGCAATTGCAAATATAAAAGACACAATAGCTGCTTCCTTTTGCATGCAAGAACCTCAAGTCATACTTTCAGCTTTATCATATTATAAACAATGAAATATGATCCTCTAACCTATTTATTTTCATGGAATTGTGTTATTGGAACCCGGGGCCATTATTATATTAAACTTGCAAATAAGCTCTGGGGAGCTACAGAAAGCTCACAGAGTCTCCTGAACTCAATATTGTTTGGGGTCTGAAGATGAGCTCCAGAGAGAGATGAGAAACTGTCCTTCTGGGAGAATCAGGAGATACCCTGGGATCCAGGCCATATTAGTTTGGACAGTATCAAGAAGGTGTTATGTAAAACCACCAAACTGCAGAGGGAGGCTGGAAAGAAACTAAAAGACACCAAACAGATCAAACTGAAGGAAAGAGGTGGAGCTATAGATAAAAGCTAGAATTAGTGTTGTGGTACAAAATAGGAGAAGGAAAAGAAAAGGATGTTGATAATAATAATAACTACTATTTACTGAGTTATTTTGTACCAACCATGTATGACTTACCATATGTCATCTCATTTAACATCTCATTTGTGAGCAAGATATAATCTTCCCCAGATTGGAAGGAAGACTTTCGTGTTTCCATCTTCAGCTCTCTCTCCAATTCTTTATAGCAGTCATTTCAAAGAATCTCCACTCTCTTCAAACTTCCAACCTCAACCTCAATCTCAACAGATGCTCTCACCTCCTACTCCAAAAGGAAAATAGCCAGGAGATAAGAACTCCCTTAACTGACTCTGACCAAACTTGGAAATGTAGCTGTAGCCACAGCCATCCTCTCTGCTTCCCTCCAGGTGCAATGGGAGGGGTATTGTCCTTAAAGTGTAAAGTTAATCTCCCCACCTATACACTGAATTCCATTCCAGCTTGTTCCTTGGAGCAAGTCCTTCTTTCCATTTCTCCAGATCTTCTCCCTTTCTCCTTAAAACTATCAGTAAAACCAAAGAAACTTTCCTTGAGCCTATGTCTCTTTCCAGCTTTTCTCCTTTCTCTCCTTCCTTTCAAAGCCTAGTTTCTTGAAAGAGCTACTTATATTTGTTCTCTTCACTTCTTCACTTTTCTTGTGCTCATCAACTTACCACAGCATAATTTTTCCTGCTGTGGTCCATTGACACTGTTTGCTCCAATGGGAATCTCCTGGTTATTAAATTCAATAGAAAGGTTTTGGTTACTAAATACTGCTTGTTCTCACTTATAAGCAGAAGCTAAGCACTGGGTACACGTGGACATAAGGATAGAAAGGATAGACCCTGGGAACTACTTGGGGGGAGAAAGGGAAGGGAAGAAAAACTATCTATTGGGTACAATGCTTACTACCTAGGTGACAGGATCATTTGTGCCCCAAACCTCAGCATCATGCAATACACCCATGTAACAAACCTGCATGTGTACCTCCTTGTATCAGTCCATTTTGTATGGCTGTAAGGGAATACCCGAGGCTAGGTAATTTACAACAAGAGGTTTATTTGGCTTATGGTCCTATGGGCTGTACAGGAAGCATGATATTGGCATCTGCTTCTGGTGAGGGCTTCAGGAAGCTTACAATCATGGTCGAAAGTGAAGGGGGTACCAGCATATCACATGGCAAAAGAGAGAGCAAGGAAGAGGGGGAGGTGCCACACACTTTTAAACAACCAGATCTCACATGAGCTCATTACCATTCATTACTGTGGGGAGGGCACAAAGCCATTCATGAGGGATCTGCTGCCATGGCCCCATACCTCTCACCAGGCCCCGCCTTGAACACTGGAGATTACATCTGAACATGACATATGGAGGAGACAAAATATTCAAACCATATCTATAATAAAAATTGACGTTATAAAAAATAAAATAAAATTCAGTTAAAGATTACTAAAGAAAATGATGTGTAAGGAAAAAATTAAATTAAATTAAAAATTTTTTAAATTTTGAATGAAAACAAAAAGGTTTTGGTTCCTAATGTATGTAACTCTTAACAACACTACTTTTTTTTTGCACTACCTTTTTTTTTTTAATTGAGATGGAGTTTCACTCTGTTGTCCATGCTGGAGTGCAGTGGCACAATCTTGGCTCACTGCAACCTCCGCCTCCTGGGTTCAAGCGATTCTCCTGCCTCAGCCTCCTGAGTAGCTGGGACTACTGGGGCCCGCCACCACACCCAACTAATTTTTTATATTTTTGGTAGAGACGGGGTTTCATCATGTTAGCCAGGATGGTCTCAATCTCCTGACCTCGTGATCCACCTGCCTCGGCCTCTGAAGTGCTGGGATTACAGGTATGAGCCACCGCACCCAGACAACAACACTACTTTTAAAAATAATGTCACCTCTAGGCTTTGTGACACTACTCTTTCCTGGTATACCTATTTCCTGATACTCCTCAGTTTCCTTCGCCAGCTCTTTTTTTGGGCAGGCCTCTGAAGACTGATGTTCCTCTTGGGTCTATCCTTGAGCCTGTTCTCTCCATACATTCCCTGTGCTCTCTCAATTCCTCAGGTCGCTGCAAAACACTCACCTCTGTGTTGACTCCCAAGTTTGTACCTGCATACTAAATCTCCCACCTGATCAGGTCAAAGCCTCCACTCTCTCACCTGAATGTCTGAAGCAACTTCCTTACTTCTATCTTTACTCCAAGTCTTGACCCCACCCTCTTGCACTATAAGTGGAGTGATCATGTAAAATGCAAATCTTCCCATGTTACCCAGATCTTTTAATGACTTTCCATTGTCTTCATGATAAAGCCAGACTTTCTAATATGTCTTAAAAATCCTTCATGGTCATGTCCCCATAAAACTTTCTGGCCTTATTTCTTCCCTCTTTCCCGCTTTTGTGCAATATGGTGGCTTAATCGCTTATATTAAGCACTTATTAATTTCTTTTCTGGTGCTTCCAGAGAAAAAATTTCTCCAATGTACTCATTAAAGTTGCATAAGGTCTAAATGTTGCTAAAAGACAATGTATCTCACTTCAATGTTCCTGCTTTAGAGCTTTAGATGTGAGCTGGGATATCTTTTTGTGTCTTGGGGGTAATTTTCCAAGCACCTAATCCAGACTGAACATACGGGATGGGTGGTTTATGAAGTAGATTTTCTGGTTGAGATCAGGCCTCTTTCTTTGAGTTTGGGTCCTGCCATGAGAAAATGTTGGGATATAAACTCCAGTCCCCTGGAAGAATATCTCAGAAAGATTTGGACAGTGAGCTCGGGAATGAGAAAGAACCTGTAGGACATTGGGCCCTGTTTCGTTTTAGGGCAGAGCAGAGATATTATTAGATTATATGGTAACAAAAGCAAGAAGACAATTTGCTTTTTCCATTAGCTCAACTAGACCTAAACTTGCAGCCAGAGCAACACTATAGGCAGTTATCTAAAAGATATATTCTTTTAAAGACTGTCACGTTGCCTCCAATGGGCTCAGCTGGGTCTTGTGACTGACTGAGAGTAAAAAAGGCAATATGATTTCTAAAGGATTGCTGCTGAGACTTTGCTGAGAATCACGACCAGGAAACGGGGCATCAAGGAACCACTGTTAACAGTAACCACTGCCTTCTGTATCTGCCTCAAGCTGCCTCCAGGAACCACTACTGGGTAACTCTATAGAGATCCAAGCTGGGATTAAGCATATCGAGTGTTGAGTGGAGTTTGAACATCTTGCCAAGTAATATTTATTTTTCTCTGGGTCAGCTCTCCATTTCTCTTGTAGGAATAAAGGTATAAATTCTTATTGTTTATTTACCATCTGGTGAGAAGTGTAGAGATTGTAGGTGTTTTATTATTCTCCTCATTTATCAGAGAGAATAACATGAACTTGATGGAATTACTAGTGGTAGTTTCAGACAACAGAGGGCTCACATTAACTTAGTCCTTAAAATATTATTTGACAGGGCATACACTGAGAGGAGAAGGCTGCACTAGGAAACTGGATTACTTCTGATTTATACAACAAATCAACATGTTTTGAACACAGTAGGTGAAATAAAGGTACATACCAGTCAGGATGTAATGGTGAAAAACAACATGTAAACTGTGATAGTTTAAGTCAGCAGAGGGATTACTTCTCACAAATGCTGCATACCCAACTTAAGTTGGCAGGGAGGCTCAAGGTTGCAGCCAATGAACAGCTAAAACTTAAAACATAGGTTCTAGAAGGTCTTACATCAGCATTTAAACACTTTAGTACAGAAATAACATGTCTATTTTGCTCAACACTCATTAGCCAGCCCCCTGACACCCTTACCATCTAAACTCAAACAAGGCTAAGAAGTGACATCCTACCATGTGACCTGAAGACAGAGAGTTCAAAAGAATTGGGAGACAGCACTAATGATGACTACAGTAAATATGTGTTGAATAACAGATAATTTTGCATCATGAACATTTCTATTATGACCTATAACGCATATATGCTGAATGTTCTAAAATAATATTCTTCAGTCTTGAAAATTTGTAAACTCCCAAGAATATATGGAATCCCAGATTGAGAAACTAAAAGTTAAACATGGTCATGTCAGGTGATCACCTAAAGCAACTTTAAATGCAAGTACAAATATGGTCACTGAAATTGCTTAGTAGATATTCCAAAATAAGCTAATTTTAATATTTAAAAATTTTTCATCAGAATGAAAATGTAAAGTATAAAATTTTATACAGAATAGAAGATTCCTGAGTATATTCCCAAGAACTCCCATTTGGTTATAGACCCCTATTTGAAAAATAGTTCCCAGTTAAAGAAAAATAACTAACGTTTACATATTAAGTGCTTGCCATGAACTAGACATTGTTCCAAGTGGTCTGCATGAAATAACTGCTTTGATCTGCACGAGAACTATGTTACATAGATACTTGTTATTCATATTTACTTGTGGGGGAACTGAGGCACAGAGAGAGTAAGTCATACTGCTAGTAACTAGTTTTACTTCAATTTGAACTCAGGACATCTGGGTGCACAGCACTCATTGTTCTTAACCTTTGCACTACACTGCCTCTTTACATCTCAAGAAGTTTTTAAATTTTGTAAATC
The DNA here is from genome assembly GCF_028885625.2 of Pongo pygmaeus. NCBI lineage: Eukaryota > Metazoa > Chordata > Mammalia > Primates > Hominidae > Pongo > Pongo pygmaeus. Next base: position 25,741,136 of record NC_072383.2, read on the forward strand.
ATATGCTTAATAAAATATTCCTATGAAACAATTTTATAGGCATAAACCATCCTAAATATATAGACAGCCTAGAGATTTTCTTACATTTGTTCCTTTATTTAGTCAATAGATATATGTTTCCTAATATACGCAATAGTGATATTGACACAGAAGAGGGTATAAGATACTGCCCATCTTTCCATCTACAGGCAAAAATGAGATAGATACACAATGATCCAGAAAACAAAATAGAGGGAGATTATAATATACATGCAAATATTTAGTTTATTTATTTATTTCTGGTTTATTAGGACCCTTCCCCTCCAGAGTGTAAGCCTCATGTGATGAGATGCTATGTCTACCTGGCCCACCATTATTTCCTCCATGCCCAAGGGCCTAGGAAATTGGTGGTGCTCCATAAGTATTCGTTGGAGTGAAGGAATGAATGATTAGCAACCTCACTCCTGGCTAGATGCCAAGCACAGTAGTGAGTGCTGTATGTGGTTTTTCTCATTTAATTTTCAAAACACGTTTTACAAATAGGAAACTTTAAAGTTGAATCAATTAGAAATGACAAAGCCAGAATTTGAACCCAAGTCTTTACAATTTTGCATTTAGTACTTCTTCTGACTCAAAAACACTGTCTCTCAATGTAGCGTAAAGGAATACAAAGTTCAATGAGAAATTGTTTTCTTCCAAGCTCATGCATGACAATGAACAAATCACATATACAAAGAAACATTTCCAATGACTCCCACCATTTTTGTCTAAAGCAAGGACAAGAGGATATATTGCAAAGCCAGATGACTAGATATTTACCAGTCAGAAATGTCTGAAAAAAATACAGCTTGATTAGTGAATTGCAGTATGTTCAGTAATTAATTAAGAGTTTGATTTGTAAAAACAAAGCATGATGGCTCCTACACACACCATGTGTCCCCTGAGCAAATGAAGATAGAGCTTAATGCTAAGGCTCCCAGTTCAGCTAAGCAGTCACAGATGTGACTCAAATTAGAAGAATGAACTCTGAATAACAATAACGCCATCCAAATTAGCAAGGAGTATATAAAATTTCTCCCAGAAAAGCTGAAGACTGAGTCTAGGTCCAGGTTTGTGAGCTTTATATTCTGCTAAAGCTGATTTTTGGATTTTTTGGGCCAGTGCCACAAATCATGGGCACTCTTGCAGAAACGAGAAAAGCGTTCTAGTTGTTCAGCAGAACACACTTAGCAAGAGCTTTAAAGTCTACAGTTCATATTAGAAAAACTGCCCATTACCATTCTAGGGAAACATGTGTGGGGCGGGGTGTAACAGAAATGCACTGTCATACAGACACAGTATCTGGAAATAGAGCGATAAAGCCTCTGTTGAAAGTGGTTGCCTTTGTAGAAAGCAGAGTTTGAAAGAGCATAGTAGTAACATTTTGCTTGGTTTTATTTAAGCTTTGTTATAAGCCTATGTGTCTTTTTAGAGTACACCAAGTATTTCACATTGACAAAAAATCAAAAATTTATTTTTCAAAATGGTCATCTGAGAAAAGGTCACAAAATAAAACTCAGACAAATTGTTGTAAGAAATACAAAGATTACATCTCTGCAACGAAAGGTGAATTGTCCCTTAGGGAATTCATGTAATAAGTACAACTAGAATTATAACATATTTAAGGGATAAGGACAAAACATACTTTGTTACCAAGACACGTATAGCATGCATTTTAGACACTCAGCAAAGAGTTGTCATGGGTGGTCATTTCTTTTTCATTAGAAAAACAATTTAATCATATCATTTCACTTTTTACTGTGATGGAATGCAGAAAAAGGAAAGAAAGGGTCTACACCAACTCATCTCTGTCTCCTATTACCTATTACTAATGTTACTCAATTCCATCTCAGTAAATGTTTGGTGGCTTCTATATGCCGATCCCTTATTTTCATGACTCTACTTCTCTGTCGTTGGCCAGGCATCATTCTCCACCCTCTCAACCCCTCCCCATCTTGCCTTAACTACTCTCTAACTCTACTTTTGCAACCTGCTGTGCTTTTGCTCACTGCCTGTCTACTCCTTCCTTGCTACTTTTGTAGCCATTTTCCTCATACCTACGGAAGACTAATGACCTTTGCTTTTAGCTGCTTCATCATGTTGGCATTTAAACACTAAAATGGTGTGGTAGGCCTGCCACTGCACAAGGGATCATGAGGACTGCCTTCATTTCTTCACTTTTTGTACTGTGTTTTTCAATAATCATGTGGCCTCAGCTGACTTCGTAGGCATTTAGTTCACTACATTTTTGATAGACACATGGACTCAAAATATTCAGCTGGGGTTGACATGACCATTTTATGAAGAAAAGGAAGTTCATAGACTTCTGGAATTTGTAAATAACATTTAGTCTCAACCATGCCTTTGAAATTTTCAGCTGTGTGAAACACTTTTGAAAATAGAAGACAAAAGTCCACCAGAGAGTTGCATTCCATTCTCTGAAGTTAAAAAAATTCTGCAATCTCAGTTGTAGGAAAAAAAAATGCTTATTTTTAGTGCTTTCTGTAATTTTCTGCTTGCAAAGAGACACACCTTTCATGACAGTGTCGTCATTTCATGGCCCTCAAAGTTTTCAATCAGTCTTGTTGACTTAAGCCTGGACTACCCAGGTTTAAGTGTATGACACACGATCAGATCAGTCTTCTGGAAGCACTCTCTTTCTGCAGGTATCAACACCAAGTTACCTGCAGGAGGCAATTTTGCTCTGCTTTATAATAAAGATCTCAACATTAACTGATGCTTTGCCCTATGAATCTCCTTTCACCTTTGATGGGAGCTGAGAGTCTCAGTAATCTTCAAAACATCTTTCTTGGGTTGATTTTTAAATTGACAAGCCTTGATATGATTGTGCATGTTCTCATTTCTAACTTATTTTTAATGATAGAGATGAGCTGATAGCATATGTATGTGTTCTCCATTAGGCCAAGGAAATTAAGAGAGAATCTTATCCTCACTCCTTAGCCATTTAAAAATTAGTTTCCTTATTTTCTTGCCCCAGATGAATTCTCCATTGTTCTAATGAATTCATTCACAGTGTGAGGGCACACAGCATTGAAGAGACCTCAAGCAGTTTCACATTACAGGCACTGACATAGCTTGCTAGAGATCTTCAAAGGCTTTTGTACTCTATTGCTTCATCATTTCTTGAGAAAATTATTTTTAGGCTGTCACACTCCCCCATTTCTTTTTTAAACAGCTACCAAAAAAAAAAAGGAATTAAGGGCAGAGGACGTGATCTGAACTATATCTGTTGTTTAAAAGATTAAATAATGTGTAACTGATATAGTTTGCTGAAAAATAGATTTTCCTTATTTGTAAAATTACAGAAATTTTAATGTAAAATGAGGCAATTGAATTATCAGTTGTTTTCTAAATTTCTTTAGTAGTAGATACATCTTAATAAAAACCAAAATGTTACACAGGTGCCTAGTAAATAAAATGGAGGCTATACTAATTAAAATATAAGTTGGGGACTCTCAGAAATCTGCCTTCTCATCCCGCCTTTCGGCAATCTCTGGGCACTTCTATGAACCTCTTAGACTAGACACTAGACTAAATGATCTTTGATATACATTTCCAAGGCAAACACTGTATGATTGTACTCAATTCAATTCAAAAAAATGTATTTGGGTGCTAAAATATAACTGGAGATACAAAGATAAACACAGTATCCTCCCTGCCTCAAGAAGCAACACACAATTCTGTTTTGAATACAGGCTCCTTGTAACCCCATCCCATTAGCATATTAAGCCCAAAAATAACCCACTAGTCTCTCTCCCGGAGAGTATTATGGATCCCAGTGCCTGGTGCTGGTTACTACTCAATTAATTCTTACTGAGCAAACTTATTGAGCAAATGAAAGCATTTGAATTAAATAAGTGAGTTGCATGACTAGATAAAATAATGGGTAATATACTAAGAGTAAATGAAAATACAGTCCTAGGGAAATATTATATTCAATACAATAGCTTAAAATAAATGTCATCCTTATAAACTATTAAATCAAGTTTCTATATGGTTAAAAAAACACAATGGATGCCCTTCCTTGTCAGTTCCCCTACAACAACCAGTGATCAGATACTTCAAAGGAAACCCTATCTTTTACTTAACTATGGAATAGTACTCCATAAGAGGAAATACCTGATTTCAACTGATGATTAGCATATGCCTTAAAAAATAGGGAAAAGGACTCTCAATGATTCTTAAATGTTAACTGTTTTTAATATCTTACTTGGGGCTTTTAAGGCCTCTCAACCTCAGCTAATATCCTGTAACAAGAAATTCTCTAATATTGACAAAGCAAATAAGCAAATGTCTTGCATATTTTAAGTTGAGAGCTTAAGTATTTCTTTGCTCTTTTTTTCCCTTGTATTAGGAAGCTGCATTGCTTTCTTTCTATGGGAATGGTTTCACATAGCAACCTGTCCAAACACCTATGATTTGCATTGTGGACCAAAGGCCAGTGTGAAGGCCAAAGCCAAAGAAGAGCCCACCAGCAAGTGTGTGAGAATACTCAATGGTATGTTGAGGCAATTTTCAAAAAAATCATTATTTTACATTCACTGGTTGCTGCCTTGTCCAGATAAACAATATCTCTATGTCCTTTTGCCAAGTACACAAGTCATTTTTTGTTCTTTTAGGCTAAAAGGCCAATTTTAATAGAATTTTTTCATTTGGTTAATTCACTCTAGAAAGTAAGAATATAAATGACTTAAATGAAACTATATAGAAACTTACATTTAGAGAAATAAATGTTTATAAATGGCTCTTTTAACACAACTGAATATCCTTTGGGTATTTAATAGTTACTTATTATAAGGAGCATTAAAAATTGGCCACAAGAGAAAGAGAAAACTAACACTTTCATAGCTCTAGTCAATAAGCTCAGCTAGAGCTAACCCAAATGTTAGGTATACTTGTACAGGATATGATAAATCCATTTAGAATCCACTTAAAGGATATGATTTTGAAACAAAAAAAAAATTAATATAGTATGGTATATCCATCCACTTGATTGAATATCATAGTCATTTAAAAAGATCGTTATTAAAAGTTTTGGAAAAAAGTATTTTTGCTAAAGGAAGTTATTTCCACAAAGCCATTTTTATGTAGCTATGGTAAAACAGCTAATTTAAAATAACTCATTTAAACATCTTCAAGGATTTCCTAAATCAGACACTAATGACCCTGTCTATTCATTCTTCTCATCTACCTCAATTAAAGGAGGTTTGACTTTAATTATTTGACTTGTATAGGTACAAATAACCTCTGTATCCAGAAAATAAAATGTGTATAACAGTCTTCGGAAGCTGGGTTCTAAAAATATTATCACATCTGTCTTACAATCGAGTACTAAGAGAGCTATTTAAAATTTAAATGAACATTTCCCCTAATTGAACTAAGAAACATATCAAGGTCAGGCTTACTATCTAGTACATAGCCCTAAAAGAAAACTGGAAAAAGAGAAAGCTTAAAAAATACGGAGTTGCTGTCCTCTATATTTTTAAGGACAGAGGACAATATATTGATTATTAGATAGAAAAACACATGTGTTAACTGACAGTAAAATAATATAACCTTCACAATTTTATGAGAGAAATCAGTGTTTAAGATGAAGATCATTCAAAATACAGCAATGTAGATCAATCAGAATGGTTTGACAATACATCACACCATATACAAAAACGAACTCAAAATAAATCAAAGGCCAAAATGTAAGAGCTAAAAGTACACAACTTTTAGAAGAAAGCATAGGCATAAATATTTATGACCTTGGATTAGGCAATTGTTTCTTAGACATAAGACCGAAAACACAGATAACAAGAGAAAAAAAAGATAAATTAGACTTCATCAAAATTAAAAACTTCTGTGCTTCAAAGTAAACCATCAAGAAAGTGAAAAAACAACCCACAGAATGGGGGAAAGTATTTATAAATCATATATCTGATCAGAAACTGGTATCCAGAATACATAAAGTACTTTTACAACTCAACAATTTAAAAAAAATTTAAAAAGGAACGAAGGATTTCAATGGACATTTCTCCAAAGAAGATGTACAAATAACCAATAAATAAAAAGATGCTCAACATCATTATTCATTAGTGAAATGCAAATGAAAATCTCAATGAGGTTCATACCCATTAGCATGGCTATAATCAGAGAGACAGACAATGACAAGTGTTGACAAGGATATGGAGAAACTGGAACTCTCATACATTGCTGGTGGGAATATAAAATGATGTAGCCACTTTGGAAAACAGTTTGGCAGTTTCTCAAAAAAGTTAAACATAGTTACCATATAACTCAGCAATTCCACTCCTAAGTATCTACCCAAGATAAATAAAAATATATCCACACAGAAAGTTGTACATTAAGGTTTATAGCACCATTATTCATAATTTTAAAAGTAAAAACAGCCCAAATGTCTATCAATTGAGTGAATAAACAAAATGTGGTTTATCCATACAATAGAATATTTTTCAGCCATAAAAAGGAATGAAGTACTGATATGTATTATAACATGGATGAACCTTGAAAACATTATGCCAAATGAAAGAAGACAGACACAAAAGGCCACACGTCATATGATTCTATTTAAGTGAGAAATCCGGACTAGACAAACCCATAGAAACAGAAAGTAGATTGGTAGTTTCCAGGGGCTGGGACGGGGAGGGGAAATGAGACATGAATACTAATGGGTTTGGTGTTTCCTTCTGGAGTGATAAAAATTGTCTATAATTAAGAAACTATAGGTGGTGGTTATATAACTTTGTGAAAATACTAAAAACTACCTAGTTGTACACTTTAAAAATGTGAATTTTATCATATATTAATTATACCTCAATTAACAAAAAATGATTAGAGAAACTGATGACCTTTTCTTACATGAGAAAAATTGACAAATAACTATTTTTTTGCAAGTATCACTTGCCAGTCAGATGTTTCTTAAGTCCTACACCATTGTCCTCATGGTCTGTGATCTCCATCCTGTTTTTCAAGCCATTGGCGTCTTACTCTTCAGCAGAAAAGGATTATGGGAGGAAGAGGTCTAGGATGAGGAAAGAATGTCTATTTCTTCTTGTTGGTAATTTAAAAAATAATGATCATAATCTATAACTTTGATGATTTTTTTTTATCATGTTGAAAGAGCTGTGTCGAAATAGCTTCTTCAGCCAGGCACGGTGGCTTATGCATGTAATCCCAGCACTTTGGGAGGCCAAGGTGGGCAGATCGCCTGAGGTCGGGAGTTTAAGAGTAGCCTGGACAACATATCGAAACCCCATCTCTACTAAAAATACAAAAATTAGCTGTTCGTGGTGGCACGTGCCTGTAATCCCAGCTACTTGGGAGTCTGAGGCAGGAGAATTGCTTGAGCCCGGGAGGCGAAGGTTGCAGTGAGGTGAGATCGCACCACTGCACTCCAGCCTGGGTGACAGAGTGGGACTCCATCTCAAAAATAAAAAAATAAATAAATAAAAATAAAAATAAGTGTTGAAGATAGTTTTTTAAGTGTAAGGAAACTAATACCTTGTGGAAACAAATCTACACAAAGGAATGAAGAGGATTATCAGTAATGAATAGGGGTTTAAATGTAAAGAAAAAAACCTTTTTGTAGTAATAGAATTGTTCTATACCTCGATTGTGGTGAAGGTTATATTAGTGTAAATATTTGGGGCCGGGTGCGGTGGCTCACGCCTGTAATCCCAGCACTTTGGGAGGTCGAGGTGGGTGGATCATGAGGTCAGGAGATCGAGACCATCCTGGCAAACACTGTGAAACCCTGTCTCTACTAAAAATACAAAAAATTTAGCCGGGTGTGGTGGCAGGCGCCTGTAGTCCCAGCTACTCGGGAGGCTGAGGCAGGAGAATGGCATGAACCCCGAGGGGTGCAGCTTGCAGTGAGTGGAGATTGTGCCACTGCACTCCAGCCTGGGTGACAGAGCAAGAATCCATCTCAAAAAAATAAATTGGTAAAACTCACCAAACTGTCAAGTAGGTGCTTAAACGCCTGTATTCCACTGGATGTAAGTGCTTTTCAAATCCTCTAGTGTCGTTACTCCTTGGATGTGTGATTGATCATTGATATGGTTTTGATATTTGTCCTGCCCAAATCTCATGCTAAAATGGAATCCCCAGTGTTGGAGGTGGGCCTGTTAGGAGGTGTTTGGGTCATAGGAGTAGATCCTTCATGGCTTGGTGCTGTCCTCACAATGCAATAGTGAGTTCTTGAGGGATCTGGTTGTTTAAAATTCTGTGGCATCTTCCCCCTTCTCTTGCTCCTGTTCTTGCCATGTAATGTACCTGCTCCTACCTTGCCTTCTGCCATGAGTAAAAGCTTCCTGGGGCCTCCCGAGAAACTGAGCAGATGCTGGCATCATGGCTGTGTAGCCTGCAGAACTGTGAGCTAATAAAGCCTCTTTTCTTAATTGAAATACCTAATCTCTACTATTTCTTTATAGCAATACAAGAATGGTCTAGCACAATCTTTTAAATTTCTGTCTCTTTTACTGTACCTTCCATGCACCAAATTCTTCTCAGGAAAATGCTGGATCAATAATGTGAATTTTATTCTCCTATATCTAGTCAAATAAGCATAACTGAAGAAAAAATTACCATGCAGATGTGAACCACTACAAATACATTTTTCCAGCTTCAACTGGTTCCTCAGTGCTGTGCAGGAATTCTTGATGTGTTCTTAGCTATGGTCTCTTCACCTCACTTACTGAGCAAATGAAAGCATTTGCTTTCATTCCTTTCATTTCAAATATGAGGGCCGATATTTGTGAGATTTCTCTCACTTTCTGCAGAACATCTTGCCTTGTTACTTACTTATAAAAGGGAAAGAATCTGTCATAAATTGTCCCAAATATCCCCCCAACATATCAACAGATCTACATTCACCCATCCTTACCTCTTCTGTCCACTCTCAGAGGATGAGGTGCCCTGCTGTTCAAGGCCTGCCCCTCCATCTGTCCCCTTGACTGTGGCCTCCCATAACTCCTCTGGGATTTCACTCCATCATTTCTCTCACCCTCTCATCTTTAGCCCACCTCATCATTGGCCCTGCATTCAGCTAATAAATATGCTCAAATTATCTCCCATCCTAAAAATAAAACCAAAAATCTCTTTCAGTTGGCTGCCATATTCTCTCTTCCAAATTTCTGTAAATTAAAAGTAGTCTGTGTTTCTCCCCCAAACCACTCTCTTTAGTCTCTGGATCTTCTGACCCACCACTTTGCTGAAAATTTGGCCATAAATAACTCCTCTTCTTACAGTCTTTTTGGATATTTCCTATCCTTAGTGAATCATTGTGCTGTGCTTGATGCTTGCTGCCCCCTCTTCCCTTCTCCCTTGGTAACTGAGATAACAGTAGAGGAAAAGTTTGCCCAAGGAGAATGTCGATTGACAAGAGAAGAAACCCAGAGATGCAAACTTAGGTGAAGTGAACATTTTAAAAAGCAGGAGCCTATGATTGAAGAACTTTAAATTTAGAGGGAATGGTCAGATGACAAGAGGAAAACCAAGGGGTGATGTCGTGGAAGCTAGAGGAGAAAAGGAGAGGGATTAATGTGTCCAGCAATTTCTTCAAGGCAATACGCTGAGCAAGAGACTGGCAGTTAGGAGCCTCGTGCTCTTGGCTCACTTCATAGCCATCTAGTTCTGTGGCCTACCAGTTCTCATCCTCTTAATTCTTAGGTTAGACGAGAAGATATGTGAGATCTCTAAATCTTCAGGTTTAAACATGGATGTCTTTCACTACACCGGAGTAAATAGCTTATTCAATATTCATTTTAGGATCCTTATTGGACTTCAGCTTCCTACTACCTTTCAAATGGGCCATCGCAAGATTTTGTCCAGTAGTAACAGTGAGCATTGCAGCATCTTTACTTATCTTCCACGCTCAAACAACCCAGCCATCTGGGCATTCTCAGCCATAGAGCCTCTTACTGTTTTGAGTCACTACCTTCTAAAGGTTGTACTGGTTTTATCCCAATCTCTACCAAATAAATGCATGAGCCAAAGAAACTGGCTCATGTGTTATGAATAGATTTGTTCTCTGTAAATATAACTTCAAAAATACTATGAAAAAAGTATATGTATTTAGGTTCAGGAACTCCAGAACTGGGTACTTTGCTTTTTCACCCTTCATTTTTCTTTTTCCTGAAAGATTTCATCCCAGACTTATAAATGGAAACAAAACACCTTGGGAAAAGAAAGAAGTAGTATTGATTAATTTCTTCTGTATATTATTCTAGTCCCCTTTAGTCAGAAAATAGCTAAGAGTACTGTTCTTTTGGCATTTGGAGTAAAACTAGTTCCTAACATTCTTTTTTGAGTGAACTTATATCTCAGACACCAAGGAACAAATGAGAAGTGTAAAAACAGCACTGCCTCTACTAACTCCCACTAGTTTTCTGTCTTGAAACACTTTTTAAAAGTTCGATATAAATTACCTGACAATGGCATTTGCAGCTGTGGCAAGGTGATGGGAAGTGGATTTATTTTGCCAGGTTTCCTTTGGGGGGTGCCAGTAGCAGTCCTTTCTAACTCTGTGGTTATACCCAGTGCAGCACAAATAGTCTCCAGGAACTGTTAATCCTTTCCTTGCAGCAAATTTACAGTGGCAGCCAAGGAAAACAGAAATCACTGTGACTTGATGGGAAGAAGGAGATGATTGCCAACTGGAAGATGGCAGTGGAAAGATAAACTTTTACAAAAGAAATAGATCTAACTTATCAGGAAAGCATGCACCTGTACGAAAATTCATGAAGCAACGTGTAGAAATACGATGATGAGTTGGGTGATGATAAAAGGAGAGAGAAATAGAATTGATATTGTCATGGAAGTCAGCTTTACACTAAATGGCCAGAGAGGAGATGCGTAGTGTTTTCTGAATATAGCCAATAATACGGACACAGAACAGGATCCAGAAGTGATGGGGGTAGGGCCGAGGCTTTAGCTAGACAGCTGCTGAAAGTTTCATTCTGCTAAAAGCATGTATCTGGTAAATTCTTGACTTGCTTTGCTAATAGTTTCATCTCTCAGATGTTTGAGGAAGCGATAAGGGGAACTGCAACTTAACTGTGAATTTCAGGGAAGGGCTAGATGGTGATGCGTCAGGGACAGGAAATTTGTGAGATATTTACCCCTATATTTTGGAGATTTGTAACAGTGAGGGGTGGGAATTCTGGGAAGAGTCAGAAAGCCACTTCGGCCTTCAGGAAAACAGATTTCAAAGAAACCAGACAGAAATTTTTCACATTTTTTAAAAGGAATGTAGCTCAAGAGGGAAGGGCAATTCTAAAAGTGAGGAGAGAAGAGAAAGTCTAACAAAGCAGTTATAACTTCCAATATAAAAAAGAATTCTTTAAAATTTTTGAGATTTAAGAAACAATATGTATTTGTATATTAGTGAACTCCCCAGTCACTGGAAACAAACTAATTCTACACAGTTGCCTCTAAATAATGGAATCAAGGGGATTTTTATATAGCATGGGAATTTGAACTATATCAAATGTGTGTGTACCTTGATTCTTTTGGCAGACTGGAGAAGCCTGTGGATCTCTTAATAATGATTTTAAATGTAGAGAATTACAAAAAAGTTATATTGAAATACGGCTATCTAAATTTTAAAAATAAATTCGTGATATAATAATGTATGCATATCCTTATTAATGCATTAAATAATAAGATCTAGTATCAGGTCTAATAACTATTGTAATTTTGAGTAGCACGGAGTATAAATATCATTTCAAGATACCTAAAACAAATTTGATGAGATGTGAAAATATTTCAGTCACAGGTGCCGTGAATACTACTGACATTTTTTACCTAAATTCATGTTTAAGAAAACACTATGGTACAGTTAGACATTTGTATAAAGATGTAGCTGGGCATGGTGGCATGTGCCTCTAGTCCTGCTTACTTGGGAGGCTGAAGCAGGAGGAACCCTTGAGCCCAAAAGTTCTGGGCTGTAGTGAGTTATGCCAATTGAGTGTCTGCACTAAGTTCAGCATCAGTATGGTAATCTCCTGTTAGCGGGGCCTATGGGGCTGGCAAAGGAGGGGTGAATGGACCCAGGTCAGAAGCAGAGCAGGTCATAACTCCGGTGCTGATCAGTAGTTGGATCACCTGTGAATAGCCACTGCACTCCAGCCTGGGCAACATAGCAAGACCCTATTTTTAAAATATATATATATTTTTTTTCTATCCAAGCTCATAGACACCCTGAATTCTATTCAGAAAACGCTGAATTCTACCCAAGGAACCATGAGATTCTACTAAAGTGACTGTATATGAAATTTCACTGGATTCCCATTTCCTGTAGAGAAAAAAACAAATTCTAGAATTGCAAAATAGGTCTTCAATGTGGTGCTTGAGGAATAGAACTCTGGAACCAGTTTGCCTAGGTTCCAAACCTCATTTCAGCTACCCAGCTTTGTGATCTAGAGCAAATTACTTAAATTCTTAATGCCTCAGTTTTCACATATGTAAAATGGGAGAAATTGTAGTATTCGTCTCATTGGGTTTGTCTGAAGTTTCAATGAAATAATTCTTGTGTTGTCATTAGCTATTACTAACACTGATGTAATCTTATTTATCACTTTACCCACCCTCTATCTCTAGCCTGTGCTTAGCCATGCTAAGCTAACTGCAGTTGCACAAACACACCGACATTGTTTCACCCCTCCATGCCCTCACTCATGTTACTCCTTCTGCCTGAAGAATTGGTTGTAAATCTTTTGCAACACTTTCCCTTCCTTGCATCTATCCCTGTACCTTAAAATCCATCAATCCAATCTGGCAACACTTCTATGAAGTCATTTTACCTCATTCATAGCAAACTGACCGATTCCTTCTTTGGGTTTTATCATGCTTCTTCTGACCAGCAAATTTCGATATGTATTAACCCTGGCAGATAACAGATTAACAGATAGGTCTAGCACCCAGGAGAGCAGTCAGGGCTGGACATATAAATTTGGGAGTTATTAGCATGTTAACTTATAGGTGGGAAAGACTTGGGACTGAATGTGATATCCTAGCAATAATGCAGGAAAGGAAGAAAAGAGAGTTAAGTGCCTGGCACGTAAGGCACCATACACGTCTGTATGTTGATCATAGCCAATGCTGTTTTTATGTACTTTTGTTACTTTTTCTTCTCAACAAACATACACTTCTCAAGGATAAGAACCAGGATTTGATGATGAAGACCTTATGACAAGGCTAAAGCCAGGTGTGCAGTGCAGTTCTCATGAATGGATGGATAGGTGGATGGGTGGATGAATGAGTGGATGAATTGATGAGTGCATAGTATAATAGTAGAGGATTTTCAGCATTCATATCAAGACAGAGTTCAAACTAGCTACACTGACTGAAAACCAAACAAAAATGATTTAATCTCTCAAATGATTCACATGTAACTGGAATCTTTGCCCTGCCTTTCTCATCAATTGCCCTTCAGGTACATGCCTTCTTGTTGGAACTATTTCTAACTTACTGGGTTGCTGTGGAAATCAAATGAGAGAATGTATAATATAATGCTTTATGAAATGTAAAGAGCTATACATATGTAAATAATTAAACTATGTAATTTGAAAGATGCTCTCTCAAAATATCTCCTACCATATTGCCTTTCCTGGCACAATCTGCCCCACACTGCCTAACTGGTCAGAGTTACACAGCCCTTCTCTAGATCAGAGAACATCCACAGTTCATTGGCTTTCTAACGTCACTGAGCACTGGTTACTCATAAAAGAAGGGATAGGGATGACCTTATCCTTTTCCCAGACACAGAGATAAGTTTATTAGTCTAGCTTTGAAATCAGACTCCCTGGGTTCAAACCTTGAATTTGGTTCAAACTCTGAGCAAGTGACTCTATCTGTCTATGCCTCTGTCTAGTCCTACTTCCTCAATTCTCATTCCCTCTGTTCAAGCTTCACTTTCCTTGGCTTCCATGTCATTCCATGGTCACTCTCTGCTGTTATTTTGTTCAACCTGTCAATATCAACTAACATGAGAGATCACTTTTTCCTTCACTGTCATCTCTTGGCGTCTGGTGACTCCACTCTCTCCTGGTTTTCTACCTACTTTTCTGGCCTCTCCCTTTTAACCTCCTCTGCCAGATCCTCTCTCCACCTAACTTTTAAGTTTTGAAGTGACTTAGAACTCAGGCCTGAACTCTTTTCTTCCTTTTCTGCATTATTGCTAGGATATCACATTCAGTCCCAAGTCTTTACCTAAAAGTTAAAATGCTAATAACTCCCAAATTTATATGTCCAGCCCTGACTGCTCTCCCAGGTGCTAGACCCATCTGTCCAACTTGGCATCTTTATTGAATGCCTAAAATCCATGTCAAACAAAACTGGATTTCCCTCAACCCATCCCCACCAAAAAGAACACACAAAAAACCCCACTCTTCCCCCACTCATTCCCCTCTCAATTATGACACACTCTAACTGCTCAAGCTGAAAACTATGAGTCATCCTTCATTTTCTTCCCATCATCTTCACCCACGTTTATCTTAATGCCTAACAGCTCCACCTCCAAAACTCTCCTGCCTCTGTCCTGAACATGGAATCATTTTCATGTCTACCACCAGAGTCTAAACCACCCTGAACTTTCTCCTGAACTATTCAATAGTCCTGTAACTTATCTCTCTGTTTATAATCTCAGATGCCTACAGTTCATTTTCCATGGTGATCTTTTAAAATTATAAATCAGACCACACCACTCTCCTGTTCTGATCCTCAGAATACAATCTAATTCCTTCCATAGCCTACAAAGCCTTGTAAGTACTGGCACTAATCTATGATCTTATCCCTAATCTAATATTCTCTCATTTGCTAACTATGGTCCGGCCAGACTAGGTTTCTTCCTGTTTCTCTTAATTTATTTACAATTCCAGGATCTCTGTGCTTATGCTTTTTTTTTAAGAGTGTTCTTCTCTTAGATAAAAGTACATCTGACTTTATCCTATCACTTAGGTCTGGCACAGCCTCAAAGAGTTCTTTCCTGATTACTCTATGTAATGTCAATCTTTATTGCATCATCCCCTTTTATTTTCTTTATGCCACTCATTACTACCTGAAATGATCTTTACCTTCTTGTTTGCTATCTGCTTTCATGGCTAGATTTTAACTCAATCAGACCTGTGTCTTTTTTTTTTTTTTTTTTTTTTTGAGATGGAGTCTTGCTCATCACCCAGGCTGGAGTGCAGTGGCACAATCTCAGCTCACTGTAACCTCCACCTCCCAGGTTCAAGCGATTGTCCTGCCTCAACCTCCCGAGTAGCTGGGACTACAGGCATATGACACCACTCCCACTCCCGGCTAATTTTTGTATTTTTAGTAGAGATGGGGTGGTCAGGCTGATCTTGAACTCCTGGCCTTGTGATCTGCCCGCCTTGACCTCCCAAAGTGCTGGAATTACAGGCATGAGCCACCACACCCGGCCCAGACCTGTGTCTTATTCAAAACTGTATTCCCAAGACCTGGAATAGTACCTCACATGTAGTAAATGCTAAGGGCATGTTTGTTGAATGACTGAATGACTGATTGAGTGGATGAATGAATGGCTGAATTTTGTTATGGTATAGGAGTTTTTGTAAGGGTTAAATGAGATGTACGTAAATTGTTTAGCATACTGTCTAGCTCATAGTAAGTATTCAAAAATACTCAACAGGAACTAAATAAATTTTAGCTCTTATTTTTATAATTAGATTTTTTTCCCTTAATCTCCCATAGCTTTCTAAATAAACAAAAATTAATTATTAATTGAATTATTCACTTGTGGCTTCAAGAAAGATTTGACTTCACTCATAGAGAGGTACTTTGATGGTGGGAAATCCGTAGAGGAGAACAGAGACCCATGGAAGGAGAAGCATCTACCTTTGATGTCATCAAACCCAGTGTTTCACTCTCCAGGAGCTTGCTTTTAAACTGGTCTTTGCAGTATGGCTTGCAACTGGCATGGCCATTATACTATTGAGCACACAGTGGTGGGCCTTGTGACTTTGTTCCCACACATTTCACAACAATCTTTGAAAATAGCATGGAGCCATGTTGAAGCTGGTGGCCACCAGCCACAAGAGTCCCATTCAAGTTAAAATATCTGAGAGGTGTGAGAAGGGAAGATATTTTTCTTATTAATTGCCCTGAAGTAGGCCACAGGGAGCCGCGAAGGGGAGGGTTGGGTGTAGTATAGTATGAAGGAAACAAAAGTTTATTCAAGGCATCCGTGGGGCCTATATTTGTCACAGAAATAACTAACATGCGTTTTACGATTAAACTACGATTGCTCTATCAAAACTCAGGACATATTAAAGTCCCAGTAACAACATAACTAAAAGTGTGGGGAATTAAATCCCACCCACTGAAAGCTTCTCCAGATGCATGCTGCCCACATAGAGAACTATGCACAAGACTGAATTAGACTGCCTGCAGCTTCAGCAGACTTGGTGTTAAAATGCTGGGAGCTTTAGGTGAGATGCTATCTGAACCCTGTAAGTTTGAAAATATTGCACTAACACAGTGTCCCAAAAAGTCACTCTTTTACTAATACAATGGAAATCTTGCTCCAAAGCTACAACTGAGTGGGCTGAAAAAGGAAAACTGTATAGTGAAAAGATCACAGTCTTTCGACGTATAGACCGATGAGGGTTCAGAACCCAACTCTGCTGAGTGGCTTTCGAAAAGGTGCTGAACTAACACAGTGTCTGCCATCTAATAGGGGCCCAATAAGTGTCTGGTGAATGAAAAAACTAATTTTTAACTTCAGAGAACCTATCTGTAAAATAAGGATAAAAATTACATCTACCCTATCTGACTGTAATAAGCATTAAAGATAAGCTGTCTGGCCCCAAAAGTACATGCCAGTAAATTGTAACTTTCTAATTTTCCTTTACCCTCCTAGCAACTGTCTCCTTGTAATACATCCTCCCACCACTACGTCCTTTGGGATAGCCAGGCCAGCAGCATCGCCTCACTGTTTGGATTATTTCATCTTTTCTTGAGGAAATTTAGGATAGAAGAGCACATATAGCAGATTTGAACCCTTTCTTTAAGGCCGTGGCTCCTCTCAGGAGGCCTGCTCCATAGAGCGTTCCTTTCTGGGTTGCAGGAACTCTTCTGACTGTTATCCCTTCAGGCCTAGGGGTGGCAGTGGTTCCCCGCTGTTACTAAGACCCACAGTTGTGCACTACACCTTGTTCATTTCCTTACCCCAGTCCATGCAAATGCTTGCCAATAGCCCCTTTATATTAAACTCCATGCAAATCACTTCATTGAAATGTACCATTTGTCTTTTGATATACAAGCACACAGAAGTAATGTAATAAGAAGGAAGGAAGGAAGGAAGGGAGGGTGGACGGAAGGAAAGAAGGGAGGGAAGGGAAAGGAGAGAAAAGAATAATATCTCTAAGTAAAGCATTTCCTGAGCTAGACTTGCCACACATTTTGATCCTTGTCATTATTAACTGTGTGTAATTGGAACTTTCATTATTCTTTTTTCCCCCATGATACAGTTTTTATTTTTACTGAGGTAAAATTTATAAACCGTGAGATGCACAGATATTAAGTATTCAGTTCAACGAGTTTTGACAAATGTATTTTCTTGTATAACCAACAGCCCAGTCAACATATAAAATATTTCTATCACCCAGAAATTGCCCTCTTTTAAAAACATCCTGACCCTCATAGGGGATCTGATCTCTGTCACCATAGATTAGGTGGCCTATTCTTGAATTTCATACAAATGGAATCGGTGCTCTCTTGTGTGAAGCTTCTACACAGCTGTTAAAAACAGTGTTGTTAATAGCAAAGAACATACCTGGAGAAACAGCGTCAGTCCTGCCAAGGCTCTCCACAGCAAAAATCCAGGCTGAGAAGCCCAGAGGCTGAAGAGACTCAGTAGGGTTCACCTGGGAAAGCAGACGCACGTGATTCATTGCTAGCAAGGAAGAGTCTGTGGAGGCATGGGGGTGGGGTTGAGGCGGCAGGTTGCAGGTTGCACCAGAAGCCTTGACAAGGCCAGGCCTTCAGCAAGAGCACGGGGTTGACTTGAACTTTTACTATTCTTTACCATCGCTGATAGTGTGATTTGTGAAAAACTTCCCTGAGAGGATGTTGTAAGCTGTGACTTCCTAGAATGAGGGCCAGAGTCTCCTCTGGAAGGTCATAACCTTAGGAAAGAATTTCACACCCTCTGGCCTCAGAGCAAATAGAATTCTTGTGCCACAACGGAGCAGTTCCTATAGAAAGAAGGGCCCGCAAGGGGACTTCTGAGGAAAGGCAAAGAACTGGACTTGAAGGGTGAAGGAGAAAAGAAGGTTCATGCCATAGAAGAAAGGATCCGTGGTGCTGAAAGACTCCAGTGCTAACTGAAGCTGCTAGAGAATTAACTGCAGACCAAAATAAATTAATGTAAAATGGTCACCATTGCCTCTACTCAAGTTTTCTGGGGGCGAATGTTTCTCCTATGGCCAAGTATGAAGAATTTGATTTGCAACTCCCAAATCTCTAAAGCTATGAAACCTCAGAGTCCCCTAGCTCAGATGCAGGTGGATCTCCCTCTCAGGTGACTGTCCTAGAGATTGTTACAGGGTCTCAGGCTTCAGGCAACAGGAGAAAGCTGTGGTAAGCCTCCTCATTCTCTTCACCACCGAGGCTGCAGCAACTACTTCAACACCATTTTCTTCCATTTCCAATGACTACTGTTAACAAGTTTGCAACTCAACATATCATTCCAACACCCCCCTCCCAAAAAAATCTTATTCATGATTTTGACACATAAGAAGGCAATTGATACTGTGAAATGTCAGAGCAAATTGGCACATTTTGTTCACCACAACTTAATTATTTCTTATTTATTTACTTCAAATCGCTATTCCCACATTTATTACAAAGGTGAATTTTTAACATAAACCTGTGATTTTTCCAGACTACATGCCCTTTGAACCCTAAGCCTCTCAGCTCAAACATGCCTGAAATACATGCACAGACAATATAAAAAGGCCCACAGCTCAGGATCCAAGTGGCATTTGTAATTCCAGCCCACTGAGAAATGTTTCCACCTACTTCCCATGACTAGAAAGCAGCTGAAGGAAACTCACTCTGAACAGTAATTGCATGTTTTGTAAAAGCTATCAAAAGTTACACACAGATGCATTTTACAAAGACCTGGAGGGGTGTTCACACTTCTTGGCAGGTGTGTGAGCCTGTGGCTCTAACAAACCAGGCCCAAGAGCCACAAAGGTGGCTCAGGTGATCTTGAACATGTCTCTATTAGATGATTTTAAACATTCCCTCCACATCTGTATGGCTTGGCAGCAAGCTGCAAATGTGTTTCTGTCACTGGAGCCCTTCAAGTGCTGCTATCTTCCCATAAGCCATAATGAATCCCACAGTCAAACACTGCATGGTATGCAAACTTCTGAACACCTGCACTCTCCAAATCCTGCCTTTGACTTATGCAAGAGTGTTTGTCACTTCATTGGCACTGCATTATAGAAACTAAGTGTATTACGACCTAGAAAGTTTCAACAGTGAAACCAAAAAAAGAATAAAAGTAAAGGAACCTCGGCTTAATATGGAGCATCAAGAACCGCCTCGGTCTCGGAGTGTTCGGAGGACTCCGGTTAACACTGGAGGAAAACCAGGCTTGTGTTTGAATATTACTTTAGCTGGAAAACACTATTTCATTACGTTAATGTCTGCACTAATTATTATAATAACCCTGAGTTTACACCAGTAACAAATCAATTGTAATGAGCTGAACAAAAGAATCTAGGTGGAATTCTTCCCTATAAATATGCTCCTGTCAGTGTAGTCAAAACACAGCGCCAGCACACTGCCTGTGTCAGTGAATAACACATTTTAAAACTGGTATGTCCTTTTAATCTCTTAATTGGTTGTGTATGTGGGAAATCCTATGAAAAGCAAAGTCTCTGTCCACCTGGATTTTTGAGGGATAGCTATACTTAACAGCTGTCACAAGTTGTCAGTATTTTGTAAAGTGTCTGAGTCTGATTAGGTATAGAGGTGCGGAATTTGAGTGTCACAGAAGGGGCCTGAATTTGGATCTTGGAATGTAAACAAATTAGGATTTTGTAGTGCCTAATATAGTGTGCTCATACAGTTTCTTTGAATAAATGTGATTGGTTGCCTTAAAAGTTAATCAATCCCCACTTCTAAAATAGTTTCACAACTGATATGCTTGAGCACAAAGAAATAATTTTTTATTCTAAAACAGCTCTGCAAAGTTGGATAGGGTTGACTTTAAAAGTTGTTCGTGTGAATGATTCAGTTGTTTAGGCTGCTTTCACAGACATTACCCTATTGTATCCTCCTAACCCAGGAAGTAGATAGGACAGGTTTAAAAGGTTTTGAAAGGTTAAATGAGTTCCTGAAGGTCACAATGCTAATTAACAGTTGAGCAATTTCAGGAACCCAGATCTCTGTGCACCTACCTTGTTTATGACTACACATTTTCTCTGAATAGGTTATTTTTTGGTCAGATCATTGATGGTACTACATGGTGAGTGCTGAGGGAAACCTAGGAAGAATGATTCTACATTTAGGTTGTTGGCATGAGTTGCTATCTATGTAAACACGTCTTTAGAGTCTCTCAGAAATGAACGGAATTGCTTTTGTTCAGCTAACAGAAAATAACTAGTGGGCAATGTCATAGAAGACGGAGAAATATCATTTAAGTTTGGGGACCACTCAATATAAGCATCTGTGTGTGTGTGTGTGTGTGTGTGTGTGTGTAGATGCTTGTGCATGCGTGCATGTGTGTGTGTGTGTGTGTACATATGAGTAAGAAAGTGAAGGAGAAGCCTGGCATGGTGGCTTACGCCTGTAATCCCAACACTTTGGGAGGCCGAGATGGGCGGATCCCAGGAGTTCAGCCTGGGCAACATGGTGAAACCCTATCTTTACAAAACATATTAAAAAAAAAAAAAATAGCCAGGTGTGGTAGTGCGTGCCTGTAGTTCCAGCTACTCAGGAGGCTGAGGTGGGAGGATTGCTTGGGCTCAGGAGGTTGAGGCTGCCGTGAGTCATGATCTTGCCACTGCACTCCAGCCTGGGCAACAGAGTGAGACTCTGTCTCAAAAAAAAAAAGAAAAAGAAAAAAAAGAAAGTGATGGAGAGAGAGTCTGAAGAAATTGCATAATAACACATTACAGCCCATAATATGATGTAGTGCTGTATGTTCCACAATACATTATGAAGCATCCAGACGCCATAGGTCAATCAAAGTCAGGATGGCTGAAATGTGTGTTAAAGTGTAGGAGATTAAAATATTATGCCTAACACTGTATAATGCATCATGGAAAAATCCTTGTAAGTATAAATTAGCTTTACTGTTGAGTATAAAATCTTCCTTTTGGTTATTTATGAAGCTTCATTTTGAAGATTGCCTTCACTGACTAACAAGCAAATCAGAACTTGTCATGTGCAAATCTTGTGAAGATTGCAAGGCCAGTATATAATTAGCCTCAAAAGAGTGTGACCAAATTGGGTAAAAAATAAAAACACTATGAAAAGGGAATAAGAAAACCAAAAGGAGGTCAGGGTGTGGTCAAACCATGGGAACCCTTTAACTTTACATTTTCCTGACATGGTGATGTTCAAAGTCTGTAGAAAAAGTGAAATTATGAAACAGATATTCCTATTCTGCTATTCAAAGAGCTGCTATTGTTCATAGATCAAAGAATCTGGTGATGAAGAGAAGTTTATACAGCTCTGAGTGTGAAAAATATTCAAACTCGGAACAACAAAAAGAAAGTTGGCAGGAGGAGAAAACAGGGATGAGGAGGAGGAAGGGCTAGAACAGTGACTTGCTCATCCCAAGTGCTCAATAAATATTTGCGGAAGAAATGAGGAAGGCTATGGAGAGCTCTTTTTCCCTCAGGCTGTATCATCAAATACACCCTTCCTCAGTGACCTCTCTTCCCCCGCCCTAGCCCAATTTTCTTTCTACTCTAAAAATCAGAAGCAAGATTCCAATCCTATATTTTACCCTCTTGCTAATCATGTATGTAATGCCCTGAAGTCATTTTCGAATTTCCTGTAAGGCATACACCACCCTTTCTCACCACAGAGAGTCTTGCTTGTGAGGTCAGATGGTTCTCACAGATGACATGAAGGAAAAAATTCCCAACTAATTGTCATTGCTTAAACCCTCTTCCCTCACAGTCTCCAGAGATGGGACTCTGGGTTTCACAGGGACCATTACATCAGAAGGGTCTGTCAAGGCTTTAGTTAATGAACCCAGTTGAGATCATCCCCTGCAGGGTGGGGTGCCTGCAGACCCTGGGTGTGAAAGCTTCAAGGGGGAAAACCCAGGAAGTGGTCAGATGACTCAGTGGTGGTGCTTTGTTGAGTCAGACCTAGGCACTGGCACTATGATGTTCCAATGTGCAATGGGAGACCCCAGCTCTCAAAAGAATTTCTTCTTGCTCATTGTCCACAAGGTCCTCATTAGATCCCAGAACCTCTTCCTTCTTGTTTTTGTCTTTTCATCATTTAACTGTGCAGTTTGTGCCTTTAGAGTCACTGTTACATCCCAGCCAAGGTATCTATAGAAGTGAGCTGCTGTATGGAGGTGAAGTAATCCTCATACTACACTAATTACACTTATAAATGTGTAATTAGTTCAACAAATATTTATTGAGCACCTAGACTGTGTCAGGAGTTCTGCTGCTTATTGATTTGTATTGAGGCAATTTACAACTCATATTCTCCTGAAAATATTTTCATTTATTCTCGTATGCCCTCTTTAATTAAGTTGTTGTCTGCTTTCTGAGAAACACCATTAAACAAGTATCTTCATCTTGTCGCTTGAGCCAAGTTAGTTTTAGTGTAACTCACACAGAGGAGAAGAGAGGCAACAGAGAAAAGCAAGTCCTTACTCATACAGCATACTGAGTATCTCCCAGAACTGTAGAGGCAATAAGGAAAAAACTGATAGGGGAGGGGTGGTGAGAATCAAATATCTGTGATATATCCATTCATCCAGATTATAAATTGCTACAATAAAGAGAGCGAATTTCCCCCAAGTCTATATTGCTTCTCAGTATTAATATAGACCTCTTTGTGGTGTTTGTGTCCAGTAAATCTCTCTTGACATTAAAATGCTTTTTAAAAATTTCTACTTTAGTAAAAGTATTGTCTCAATGACAAAATACTAGCCCAGAAACCAGAAGGTCTAAATTCAATGAATTCCAGTAACTGTCCCTAAAAACAAATATTCTGAGAGTGATTTCTCAAACTGTGTGGACAGAATAATGGCCCCCAGAGATGTCTACATCCACATCTCCAGAACCTGTGAAAATCGTACTTTATGTAGCGAAAGAGACTCTGCAGATGGAATTAAGCTAAATGCTTTGAGATGGGGAGAATACTCTGGATTATCGAGGTGGGCCCAGTGTCATCACAAGGGTCCTTATTATAAGAGGGAGGCAAGATCTCTTGTCCCATCTCCCTATCAAAAGTCAGAAAAAAGATGGGATAAAAGAATCTGAGGTTGGAACCATGTGCTTTGAAGATAGAGGAGGGGGCCATGAGCCAAGACAAGCAGGAAGCCTCTAAAAGCTGGAAAAGTCAAGGAAATAGATTTTCCCTTGGAGCCTCCACAAGGAATAAACCCTGCTGATGGCTTTGTTTCAGCTTCATAAAACTCATTTCAGACTTCTGACCTTCAGAATTGTAAGATAATAAATGTATAATGTTTTAAGTCACTAAATTGTGATAATTTGTTATGGCAGCCATAGGAAATGTGTATTTGTATGTGGCATAGAAATAACTCAAGCTGAATAATTGATGTCTTCTGATTTCATTCCTTCACCAAATATTTATATATTAACTACCCTGTAGTTGCTAACATTCTGGAAACTGGGGACATGAGAGTATGCAAAATAAACATGGTTTCTGTTCAATTTAGGAGGCGGCAGGACTTTGTTCATTATACATATGAGGAAATTTATGAATTTATCTAATGTGAAAATTAAACCAGTTGTTTATATAGGAAAACAAAACAACTGGTTAACATTTTTTTTTTTTTTTTTTTTTTGCTTTCAGTAAGTTAGGTTGGTGTCCCACTGTGACTCATTGTATTTTTATGTCATAATTGACTAGTATTACAACCATAACTGTGGTCATTTGCTAGTCAAGTTCCAACTCTGCCCCTGCTTTCTTTAAAGCCTAGTGTCACAGAGATAAATTGAGAATATTCAAGGTCTTGTGATTTTTTAAATTGAATTCTCATGACCCCATGTCCAAAAAAGATGGGTATGCAAAAAATGCCTCTACAGCTAATGATGAACCAAGTACAAATAAATCTTAATCAGTCAAGGTTTTATTACAAAGAAGTTTGAGAAAAACGCTCCTTAAATATGGTCCAAAAGGGAAGTATACTCATTCCCTTTTCATATGAAGAAAAAAATATCACAATGGTTAGAAAGACTTCCTTTGCCCAACAAAGCTCATGAAGTTTAAGCTCTAGGGTCCTTCCCTCACATAGTTTCTTTCTATCCAAAACTCTGAGAGTGGGTCCAGGAATATGTGCCATGAGGGTTTTTTAAAATAAGATATTAAGCATATATATTTTGGTTTAGAAAGCTATCTTGTCAAGGCATGGTAGCTCACACCTGTAATCCCAACATTTTGGGAGGCCAAGGCAGGAGGATTGCTGGAGGCTGGGAGTTTGAGACCAGCCTGAGCAATATGGCAAAATCCCGCCTCTGCCAAAAAAAAATAAAAAATACAAAAATACAAAAACTAGCTGGGCATGATGGTGAATGCCTGTAGTCCCAGCTACTTGGGAGGCTGAAACGGTAGAATTGCTTGAGCATGGAGTTTGCAGTGAGCAGAGATTGTGCCACTGCACTCCAGCCCAGGCAATGGAGTCACATCTTGTCAAAAAGAAAAAAAGAAAAGAAAGAAAAAAAAAGTTATCCCTCTTTACTCCAACTTTCTGTTCCACTTTTCCCCATTCTGATGATGTTGGTGTGGCCACGGGTATTTCTTGAATCTTCCAAGGGGAGGTTGGGTGGAGGTGCACCTTTTTTTTGGTTCAGTGGGACATGTTGATGTGGTTTGAAGCCACATTCATGTGTAGTTGGCACATTGCTAGCCATTTTAGTGTAGTGTTGAGTTTCAGTTCCTGCCCACTGTGCTGACTCTCCTGGTGTTGTGCCATGAGGTACAGGTCAGAGGTTCTATTGTGATAGGAACAGGTGCCATGACACCCAGCACTGAAAGCGTGTGGGTAAGAGAGAACAGCCCAGGTTTGAAACTGATGGAATCACAAGTTAGTGTGAGAATAAAACTTCTGTAACATGTAAATGTATAAGTAAAGAATTGAGTTTTCCTTAATTCTTAGTCATAATAGAAGTTCTCTTCTGTCAGGAATATCCTTGATGTGGTTTGGCTGTGTCCCCACCCAAATCCCATCTTGAATTCCCATGTGTTGTAGGAGGAACCCAGTGGGAGGTAATTGAATCATGGGGGCAGGTCTTTTCTGTGCCGTTCTTATGATAGTGAATAAGTTTCACAAGATCTGATGGCTTTACAAGGTGGAGTTTCCCTGCTCAAGTTCTCTCTCTCTTTGCCTGCTGCCATCCATGTAATACATGACTTGCCCCTCCTTGTCTTCCACCATGATTGTGAGGCCTCCCCAGCCATGTGGAACTGTAAGTCCATTACACCTCTTTTTCTTCCCAGTCTCAGGTATGCCTTTATCAGCAGCATGAAAACAGACTAATACAATACTTGATAATGTTGTATATACAACTACAAATACACTACACATTTTTTCTTTTTTGAATATAAATTTTGTGAAGTAGAAATTGTCAGAATTCTGGTGTTGATATGGCAAAAACCTGTAGTAACACTGCCCAAAGCAAGTGTGTCTGTGTATAAAGTTGCCAATGTTTTGTACATCTCAACTATCAATTAAATAAAAATCTATTAACCATCCTAAGGAAAGGGCTGACTTTTTTATTGTTATAGAAAAAAGCATTGAAAATTAAATAGGAAAAAAAATTGAGGAAAAAAGTATTAACAAGGTTACACTCAATAAAAAAATATGATTCCTATAGATTTCAGGATGTTTGTGTACTTGTTAGCTTTCTGACATTTGTCACTTGATATGATTTCATGTCTCATTCTAAATAAATAATCTAATTTTGTATTTATAACTATATATTTCTTAAAGTTATTCCTCCCAAATGCTTCAGTTTGCGGTCCTGGAGCCACCTCTGCCAATATGTAGAAAACGAGTTGAGGCACCCGATCAGGGAAAGCTTGCAACAGGTTCTGCTTCATCCTCAAGAAACCAGGGCTCTGAAATCTGATGGACAGGGCTTGTGCAAGCAATGCTCCCAAATGAAGCTCTTTCTTCCACTTGGCATTTGAACTTGATCAAAGACAGTGGAATGGAATACTGGATTGACTGTCAGGACGAAAATATTTTTTCACTTTGGAACTTAGAATGAGTACCTGGAATCCTTCTGTACCTCAGTTTCCTTATCCATATGTCATGCTTAAGGCATAAACTCTAGAGCCAGACTGCCTGGGTTCATATCTTGGTTTTGCCACTTACTATGTGACCTAGGGGCAAGCCACTTAGCCTTGCTAAACTTCAGTTTGCTTGTCTGTGAGTGTAATAAGGAAATAGTACTTCTTACCTCATAGGTTTGTTTGGGGATTAAGTGACATAATGAATGTAAGGTGCTCAGCATAATGCCAGGCAAATAGTAGGTGTTCAGTAAGTGATAGTTATTATTTTTCTATGGAATGAAGAATCCAAACAAACCCCAAACTATACCTGATACTCATCTTTCTTAGAGAAATGGGGTGACGAAGAAATAGCTAAGTAGAATCAGAAAGAAAAAAAAAAAGAAAAGAAAGAAAGAAGACAGGAATTAAAATGTGCCGTGTTCATAAGTGTGGGGGATAATACAATCTGAAAACCCTCATCTGTTTGTTCCAGGTCACAGGACTCAGCTGATGTGTGTGTATGTGCAAACCTGTTGGAGGGTGAGTGCAGTGTAGACAGGGGAAGGGCCAGGAAGGGGAGCAGCAGCTGGCATGCCTGGAATGCCAGATCCTCTCCTGTTGCCCTGTGCGAGGTCATCCATTCAGATGTCCTGGGCTTTGCCTCCCACAGTCCCATCATTTGAGGAACAGAAATGGAAGCTGGCTTCGAACTTAGGGCTATGCTGTCCAAAGGCAGATGCAAACCTCCGGCTTCTACTTCTCCTCTACTCCATACATCATCCCATACTTCAGCCCTGAACATGCCACAGCGTTCTCAGAGATGTGGACAACATAATGTCTTTGTGAAGTTGCTACTCGTGTTAAGAAGGAAACAGACAGAATGGAAGAGATTTACAGTTTGGGACAAAGAGGAGGATCTGCAAGGATAGTGAAATTTCCTACCCATCCTAGGAAAGAAAATATAAACTAATATTCTATCTAAGAAGTCTACTAATTTTGTTTTGTCACTAAATTTAGTGCTCTTGAAAACACAGGGTCACTTGAAATTCAAAACACAGTGTTTGAACTAAAAACAGAAGTGTGTTCTTGGAGCTGTATGTGTGTGTATACATGCTGTATTAGTCCATTCTCATGCTGTTATAAAGGACTGACTGAAACTGGGTAATTTATAAAGGAAAGAGATTTAATTGACTCACAGTTTCACAGGGCTAGGGAGGCCGCAGGAAACTTAGAATCACGGCTGAAGGGGAAGCAAACACGTCCTTCTTCACATGATGGCAGGAATGAAAAGTGCCGAGCAAAAGAGGGAAAAACCCTTTATAAGACCATCAGATCTCACTCACTATCACGAAAACAGCATGAGGGTAACGGCCTCCATGATTAAATTACCTCCCACCATGTCCCTCCCATGACACATGGGGATTACAGAAACTACAATTCAAGATGAGATTTGGGTGGGGACACAGCCAAACCATATCAAATGCCTAGTGATTGACCATGTCCCCACAATTACCTCATTTAATCCTTACAACAAGCTTCCAGTTAGGAGTTGAAGGCCTTCATGTTCACCATTTATATATTAGAAAATGAACACTGTAAGATGTTAAAGGAGTTGCCTAAGAT
Organism: Pongo pygmaeus; assembly: GCF_028885625.2. Lineage (NCBI taxonomy): Eukaryota > Metazoa > Chordata > Mammalia > Primates > Hominidae > Pongo > Pongo pygmaeus. Next base: position 25,769,279 of record NC_072383.2, read on the forward strand.
TGCCCAGCAGAGATCAGTAACTGCCTTCCCACGAAAACACGTGAACACACATATGAATAAATGCCTTAGTTACAGTGACACACATACGAATATATACACATGTATATATATGTACACAGCCTGTATGTGTATGAAATTATATAAATAGGGTAGGATGATATTTGTAAAATAATACTTTTTTCCTTCTTTTTAGTGTTTCTCTTCTTCCCTTTCCTGCTTAGAACAGAAAATCAGAACAGGTCTATGTGGGGCCAGAAAATATCCTCTGATCTTCATATACTTGGTTTTCAAGAGCCCAACACTTAGGAGAATGATGATCATTAGGTTACAGGTCAGCTAGTAGGGAACACACAAAGGCAGAGTGATTTCCCTTCTAGACCTCAAAACACTTTCTTCTGGCTTCTGGGGAGGAGAGCAAAGAAGACAAGTGGACCCTGAAGAAATAATGGCTAATCCCAGGAGTGAGAACATGAACCCAGTCAGGGAATTAGCATTCATTTGTATGGGACGAATCATGGCCTTGCAAGGATTCCCTTGGCCCTAGCATGCCAGGAAACAGCAAGTTCCTGCTTCCAAATTTGTCACAGTACTAGCAGGGGGGCCACAGGCCTGGAGGTGCCCTGTGGACAGAGGGTTGACAGTTTCCCTGTGTCAGTCTGTGTGGAGCAGACCCCACCTCACCTAATATCTCGGCCTTAATTACAACTATCAAGCGCCACAACCTCAATGAAGGAAGGGTCCCAATAATAGTCCTGGAGCTAAGTTTCCTAACCTGCCAGTGGAATGATATCTGAAAATAGAAATTAAGTTGAATTTTAGAAGAATAAATGGTAGTTTGCACACCTGAAGTGGGAGCCTGAAATTTAAATCCACCGTATTGCCTTAAAAAAACAAAACCCAAAAACTAAGAACCATAACTGCAGCAGCAGATGTATGAATTCATTTAGCCCCTAAGTAGTTAACATTTAAAGTGTCAGATTAAGTTTACTCCAAAACAATCAAGGGATATTTTCCCATCCCCTTATCTGACCCCCACTAAAGGTTTAAAGCCTAGAAAAAGCCATCAGATAGAATCACTTGAGCTCTTCCTCTAGTGAAACCTCTCATAAAAGAGACTTATGCTATCCATTGTAGAGATCTCGGATATCTAAAATTTAGTGCATTGCAAGGTAGACACTGCATCTGGGGCCTTATCACAAAAGCAGAACTGATATCTAGAAAATACAGGATGCTCAAAACTTTTACTATCTGTCCGCTTATGCATCCTGAAGTCAAAATTTTGTAATCCCAATGAGAAGGAATATAGATTTTTTTGGAGAGGAAAACAGATTCGAGTAAGTTAATATTATCCTGCACATATATTGTCTGTTCATTGTATTTTACGATTTACCTAAATTTTTTTCCCTCCAAATTAATCTGGTAAAATCACTGTTTTTCCTCCCAAGTGGATATAAAATAGGGTTGTGCTTACAAGACTGTTATATGTTGGTCCTATTTACAGCCTCATTTTTCTTCTTACTTCCCACACAACCACATCTTGGGCTTTGCTCAACCAGGAGCACCTTTGTCCACTGGGTGTGGGGTAAATTTCTCTTCCTCAGCTAAATCCTCTTTCGCTTTCCTCAAGGAGCCCCTCACTCTCCTTTGCTCCCATCTCATTTTATGTAGGACTCTGGGGTAGCACACATTAAATGAGTGCTGTGGTCTGAATGTTTGTACCCACCTCATAACTCACATGCCAAAATTCCAACCCCTAAAGTGATGGTATTCAGAGATGGGGCCCTTGGGAGGTGACTAGGCCATGAGGGCAGAGCCTTCATAAGTGAAATTAGTGCCTTATAAAAGAGACCCCAGAGAGACTCTCATCCCTTCCACCACGTGAGGACACAGTGAGAAGGTACAATCTGTGACCCAGAAAGGGGGCCCTCACCAGAGAGAGACTCTGCCTTGATCTTGGACTTCCCAGCCTCTAGAACTATGAGAAATACATTTCTGTTGTTTCTAAGCCACCCACTTGATGGCGTTTTGTTTTAACAACCCCAACAGAGTACAAAACAGTGACCCGGTCCCACTGGGAGCCTTTGTACTTAGTGTCTCTGCTGCCTAGAGTGTTCTTCCCTCCAGACAACCACACAGTTCACTTCTGTACCTTCTTCAGGTCTTTTTGCAGAGAGAGACAGAGACCTTATCTCATGACCCAAAATAAAAATATAGCCAATCTAATCCTCTCCTGGCCCAAGAGGCTTCTCTCCTCTCTCTGCTTTATGTTTTCTCCTTAGCATGTATCGTTATTGAACATACTATAGAGTTCACTCATTTTATGTGTTTATCTTATTTATCTAGATTATTGTCTGTCTACTCTAGTGTAAGATTTTTGGCCATTTTATTTACTATTTACCTTCTTATAACACCTGATACACAGTAAACACTCAATAAATATTTGTTGAATGAACGAATGAATAGGTGAGTGATGATTATGCTCTTGCAATTACATGCTTATTCCCTTATCCATGTTCTACTCATCCTTATGTTTTCTTCAGCCCTTGGCACAGTGCTGGGTACAGACAGAGGGTCCACAAATGTTTACTGAGTAAAGGACTGAACTGAATTGACCGTGCCTTTTTTATAATTGAGATAGGATGGAGATTTCACCCTAATTTATGACATATTTTTATAATACCGTAAAATAACAGTACTTCCTGAGCAAAAGAGGCAGAGCTTTTTCACCAGCAAGTGGAAGGATATAAAGTATCCATAAATTGTTCTGGTAAAAAATGAGTATTTTAATACTTCTTTTTCAGTAGGACAACTCATGAAATTCCACAGCAAATATTTATTGAGTATCCAGTGTTTACTAGGCAGTATATAATCACTAGGCTTCATACACAGTCAAATAATTTAAAGTCAGATCCAAAGTGGACTCAAACAATAGACGATGTAGAAGAGTTTTACTTTAATATTTCTTTAAAAAATATATTTCTGTCCAGAAATTCCAGTACTGTCCACTGGTTGCAAGAAAAATAAAACCATAAAGTGAAATTCAAAACTTTAATAAAAGAGCAGAATCTAAAATATAGTAGCAGATAAAGCAGAAATAATAAATGAAACTGGATTGAACAAGAAGGCCACGCCACCTTGTGGGTACTGGGAGTATTTTACCATCCTCAGTATCTCTCTACAGAAAGAGTGACCAATTACAGAGTAAGAAACTGGGGAAACTTTCACTACCTTTTTCATGGTAAATAAAATACATGGTATTTACTTTTTGATGCTGTAGCCATTGGAAGCAGTTTTTTTATCAACATACAATACATCTTAAGCCACTTTGATGAAAGAAATAGTCTGCAGGTGATGAGGTTGTAATGTTTTAAATAAAATAATCTTTTTAAGGGAACTTGAACATCTATTTAAAGATGTGGTCATGCACTCTTTCCTTTTCATTTTTCTGAACAGAAGATGTACATTGTTAATGAAAGAAAGTGTTTTAATAACAAAATCAACAACACATATACTCCTATGTAATGTCCTAAGGAATAATCAGAAATTTTAATGCCTCTGTAAACTTGTACCAATTCATAGCTTAAAATTTAGTTACAGATATTACATAATGAGTAACATGATTTTTCTGAAAAATTAAAACTACTAGCCATGAGGGTACAAAATGTCTCTGTTGCTTACAGATAAATCTATTATTGTTTTAAAATGAGAATTTGGAAAAAAAATTTTGCAGGTTAACAAGAATATGAAGCAACATAAGGTTTTCTAGAAGGCAAAAAATACAATTAATTGGCCGGGCACAGTGGCTCATGCCTGTAATCCCAGCACTTTGGGAGGCCGAGGCGGGCAGATCACGGGTCAGGAGATCGAGACCATCCTGGCTAACATGGTGAAACCCCATCTCCACTAAAAATACAAAAAATCAGTCGGGCGCGGTGGCGGGTGCCTGTAGTCCCAGCTACTCGGGAGGCTGAGGCAGGACAATCGCTTGAACTCAGGAGGCGGAGCTTGCAGTGAGCCGAGATAGCACCACTGCACTCCAGGCTGGGCGACAGAGTGAGACTACGTCTCAAAAAAAAAAAAAAAAAGAATACAATTAATTTTTCTTATAAGAAGAATTGTCTCTGATCTCAAATTAGAATCTTAGAATCATAAACTTTAAAACTGGAAAGTACCTTACATGAGGCAGAAGGACCAATGACTCATTCTAATGAATCCCTAGGCAGCTAAATTATTTCAACTGAGAAATTACCAGAAATCAACAAAAAAACTTTCTTATTGACAAAATACAATAAATAACAAAAACAGAGTTACTAGTATAATTGAATGCTAACTGGAAAGGGTCTTAGAGATCATTGAACCCAGGGTTTCCAAAAGATATCTGTGATACTCTATTCTTAAGAGATATTAAGATATGTCACCAGAAAAAAAATCTGGAAAATACTGTACTAAATAAAGTTAAGTCAGGCATAGTGGCTCACACCTGTAATCCCAGCACTTTTGGAGGCAGAGGCAGGAAGGTCGCTTGAGCTCAGGAGTTTGACACCAGCCTGAGCAACGTAGCAACACAGGTGAGACCATGTCCCTACAAAAACAAGAAAAAAAAAAGGGGAAAAGAAAAGAAAGTTAAACCATGTGTTTAACTGCAGAACATTTCACAGACATCAATATGTCAGTGTACATTTGAACAGCATAGTATGCAGTATTTCTCAATTTATTTTATCACAAAATTACTTTCACTTTTGCAGACAACTTCACAGGTCTGAAGTACAAATTTGGGGAACTCTGAGCTAAACCAGTTTCTTATTTTATAAAGAAGGGATTGACACCATGTTGGTATGTGACTTGCCCAACTCAACAAAACTGAATAATAGCAGAGGCAGGACTGGGGGTCAGTTTTCCTTAAAGTCAGGGATTTGTTCTTTGCATCATGTCATACTGCATCATTCTTTCCAAATTGTCATAATTCAAAACTACTGCTCTAAAAAGTAAATATGTTTTAAAAAAAGTTCACTACGAATGTTTTTTCACAATTTTATGTTGTGTTTTATACAACCATTACCACCAAAGGACCAACACCCCCAACTCAGCCCCACCCCTAAAGCTGACACTTCCCAAATGACATCTTTGTGGTTTCCTCAAAGTGAGACCACCAGATAAGAATAGCAATACAAATTAGTTTGATTAACTATAGTGTTTCTGCCTCTTTGGGGTTCAAACCCAGATGTGTAGTCAAATTGGTTGGCTTCACAATGTTCATTTTGAGAAAGTGTTTTTGACTATAAATGAAGTGATTCAAATATTTAGAGAGAAATTTTCATGCTTACTCAGTGATGTGAAAAACCATGACATTTACCAAAAATAGGCACTCATATGTCTACCTCTGACTTTCATGTGGAGGAGTGGGTAGAAGGAGAAGATATGGGGTCTAGGGTTGAGTGCAATGAAGGTGTGTTGTCCTCAGGGTCACGGAGTGAAGGTGTAAGTGAACTCAGTAACATATCTACAGTTCCTTAGCCATTGGGACATTGGCTTGGAAGCCCAAGGCTAGTCTGCAGATGACTCCAGAATGTACTCTCCAGCCTCCTGGAATCCTGTTCTGGTGCAGATATGCATTAGGTTCTACTTAATAAAGCAGTCTTGGTTGCTTTAGGAGATGGACAGACACATTGCTGTCTAGCAAACAAGGCATGCTGAACTTGATAAATTATTTTAAAAAGAAATGATACAGAACTCTGAGAACAAGAAACAATGACCTCAATTTAAGAGCTAGGAATACCCATTTGCAGGATAGACTCCCATCCACTGATGCAATTTGTCCCTCTGAGGCATCTGTACTTCCTCCTCTTGTTCTCTGTATGCTCAAACTAAGGGAATTTAAGATTACGTTGGCAACACTACTGGAGCTTTTTTTTTTTTTTTTTTTTTAAGCAAAATAAAAAGAAAATTTAAGATTCTCATTTGAACAACCTGGGTCCTAAAACCCTGCTGTTGAAAAATAGGTGGTGGTTTTGTTTTATTTTAAACTGTTTGCAATTGTCATCTTAATAGAATGCATTAACTAGACAATTGCTTGGCTTTCAAAGTACATTTTTCAAGCTCCTGTCAACTCAACTTTTTATAAAAAGAATGCAACAAAAAAATAGAAAAGAGAAATACTGAATATTAAATCTTTCTTCAACCCACTGTCTGATTCTCTTAAGGTCTCTGCTGATATTTTTAGGATTTTAGCACATATAAAATTTCATGGCTGTTTTAATATACATACAGGCTTGAAACAGATGAAAGCTTCCATCTGAATGATATAGATTCCCACTCCCACACGCAGTACTCAGACAAAACACATGAAACTAAGTTTAACTACTCCAGAGGAAAAAAAAAAAGCTAATTCAATCCTGCCAGGATTTGAAGCTGAGATTCTAAGGATTTTAGGCTTTGCAAATCTGTTCTTCAGCTTTTTAACACACTCCCCTCTGTCAGAAGCTCTCACATGGAATCACATCTCAGGACTTGTCTGTGTTTATATAGTGAGTCTTCATTATTCAACATGGCTGCAGTCCTAGAGGTCATGATAAACAGTGCAATATCAAATAAGTGGGCAGAGGAGTTGGTTCTCTGGTGTAAGAAGGCAAAGTCCTTCAGGGAGGATTAATTTCTGTTTCTGGATTAGTGAGGAATCTGTGCACCAACCAATGAAAAACATGACAATAAAGAATGAGGGCTTTCTATCCGTATATAGTCAAACCACATAAGAGGGAAGGGACAGACGTTTATTGAGACCTTATCATGTACTATGCATTGTACAAAGTTTTTTTAGATGCTTTGATTTTATCCCAGTAGTCCTTATAAGTTTGCTGATAAGAGAATTTTCTATCCCCCAATTCTATAGAGTAAAAAACTAAGGTTCAGGGGTTACGTACTCTGCCCAAATTTACACAGTAACTAGGAGTGCCAAACATGAACGATTCAAAGCTAATTAGTACTTAAGACTAACTCAGTTTACTCCAGTGGTGGAAAATTCCCTATAATCAATGTAACTACAGTGGACATGAAATCTACCTATTTGTCAAACAAATTATCCAAATCTTGTGCAATTATTTTAGCTATTGGAAAGATGCATTTGGATGAAAACATCTACATATTAGAGGTCTCAGGATGAAGAGAAAAGTGATGCTTCTTTTTATTAGTAAGATAAAATCCTATCATGTTCCTAAACAGACAAATAAAGTTTTCAGATTGGCACCACTGCCTTGCAGACACAGTTCAATACTTGCAATGCAAAATATCTACTGAATCCACTTTTGCTATAAAGTTCAATGGCTTTTTGCAATCTAAGGAATACAATGAAATGAGTTGAGTCCAGGCTCATTGACTAAAATACTATGATCTTGTCTTCCTCATTAGGAAGAGTGACAGGTCATGAGAATGTGTCATGTGAAAACTTGCAGAAGAAATCTCAGTGTGTATCTTATATAACATGTAATCTTAATATAACATTTGACATATCTTCATATAACATTTGATATACTGCTAAATATATTGTTCATTGAAATGTACTTTCCAACTCTCAGAAAAGAAACCAAAACTCTCATTAATATTTCCCAAGCTGACTTTCTTGTGTTATTGTTTTCAATGTGTCCCTTATAATCATGAAATAAGGGCTGCCTGTAATCCCGGATGTAGGGAAACAGTTCTCCATGGGTGTATCATATTTCTGCACATCTTGAAAGAGAATTGTTGACCTTTGTTCTAGATCATCTTTTCAAGGAAGTTTCTATCAGAAACAGCCTTTGAATATAGAGATAGTATCTCTCTCCAGAGCAAAAAGTAGGTTTGCTTATAGCTTTGGAAGCTGAAAATGGCATATCCCCCTGGATCAAAGAACAAGTATGCTTACTGACCATTATAAAACATTCTATTCCAGTAAGCTCAGAATGTCTCTCCTGTAACACAGCCACTATGTGTGCAGGTATCATCCGGCCCTCTTCATATCACCCTATGCAAATTGGATCTCAAAGAACTGATACAAAAATGTGGACTCTCTGCCTACTTCTTGCTGCAAGTAATAAATTGTTCTTTGTCTCTGATTTAGGAGTCTTGTGTCTTCCACCAGCATCTATGAAACTGTAGTGGCCTAACTTGTTAGCTTGCAAGTAGGGTAAAATCTCAGACTATTCACAGTGTTTGACAGTTTTATAGATGAGGATGAGATGATGCTGACAGAGACATGGCTTCATGGGAGAGAAAGAATGGAGGCCTTACAGGCCAGTAAAGGGATATAAAGGAAGTTCATAAAAATCAGTGGTGAATATTTTGTCCACTTAGTATAGTGTGCCAGGCAATAAATGTTTCTCCTCTTTATTGCCTACTAATGAGGAGGCATTTGGAAGGTGGTTGAAGGCTAAATACCAGAGAGTAGATTCAAAGAAAGCTGCCCAAATGCTGTCCTGTTTTTGCTAGCACTCCCTGAGGTGAAGGAGACTTCCTTTCCATTCTGCCAATCAGCATCAAGCCCTCCAAGTGGGAACAAACGGCATCAAGATTCATCCTGGGTATATCCCCTTTCAGAAAAGAGTTACAGAGACACAACTTACATTGAGTACAAAAGGAATGAAATTTTGACCATATAGGTAGAAACCAGGTACATCAATAAAACTTTGACCTGATATGCTTAGGAGATGAAGGGCAGGCTTCATAATACTTCTTAAGGAAGAATGGTAAGAGTCAACCCATCTTATGGCTCACACCCACCTATCACACCCATTCTAAATCTACTTGGAGATGACAGAAAAGGTCTTACAGTTTCTTGTAATAGGTACTGAATGAAACAAGGAAACTTTAGCCTTCTCAGGGAGATTTCTCCAGGACAAACTCCCAGGTGAAACCATAGATGAGGTGTTGATGAGTACCTGGGTTCTTATTGCCCTGGTTGGACTTACAATGCTGTTGAAGGTAACAAACTGGGCAAAACCTTAAGACATTTTCTTAATAATGACCACCAGGTTTCCCTGAGTAAGATGGATCCTCAAAGAAGGTTAATGTCTGAATCACCCAGAGAGTGCAAACTTTGCAGCCGTGGCGAGAATGCAATATATCTGTGGCTGCAGAGTCAAGGAATCCCTGAAGTTTGAAATAGAAGTAATGATGCTCCTGCCACTTGATATACAGCTTTTGATGGAGAAAAAAGAAAAAGATGGGAGAGGGGAATTTGTTTGGTTGAGCCATGAGCTTAGTGTAAAAACAATGTTTCCTTCCAGAGCAAAGGGCATTTATGTAGACTTCTTACTATGAAAGTTTCAGGTGTTCTATGCACAGTTTCTTATCCTGAAACACAACCTACTACATATTTGGGTGCCATCTAGCCCTCTTTGGCTCATCCTGTGGGAATTAGGGCTCAGGGAGCTGATGGCTGTGTTGTTGCTGTTGGTAATAAACTGTCCTCTGTCTCTTATCCAAGAGTCTTGTGTCCTCTGTTCACATTTATGAAATGGTGGCAGGTTAACTTAGCTTGCAAGTAGGGTAAAATTTCAGCCCCTTAACAGTTCTTGACACCAGACAAATTTATGACCTCTGTTAGAGTTTAAGAATTTGAATACATGCATACTGTGTGTGTGTGTTCTAAAGTTGTTGTTTAGGAAAATATGTAAGATAGAAACACTTCACGAAGGTAAGTAAAATGGCAAGGGGTAAATGACAATGAAATATAGCTTTTCCCCTCAGAGCTAAGTTTAAAGCTTTTCTTGTTCTGTTGCCTGAGACCTCACCATTGAGCTTCCACTTCTTAGATTAAAGAAAAATTGACTTGTAAATATACATGCTCCTGGGAGTAGAATACACTAGGCCAGCTAGTGGTCATTCAAAACTCAAGATAATTGAACCAAGCCCCTCCCTCTATCTAATTGGAATCATCAACAAGAAAGAATAAGTTGTTTGACGTGCTTGTAGAGGGATAAGTGAGGGGAGGTAGAACAAAAAGGGGAAAAAAGAGTAACACTGAGATAATATTTAGCCTGCATTATCGCACCTGATTTTAGCAGTCAGAATGCAGTACAACTGTAAGACATCCCAGAGACACGTATCCAGAAAAGGCATAACAAAGACGACAGTGGGTAGTCACCGAAGACAAACTGTTTCCACATCCCTAGAGATCATCCAGCGACCATGGATATAAAGTGACTGGAAGAGTCATTGAGACTGATCTGCCACATCTCAACTGTGCACTCTGGACCAGGTTTTAAAGACAAGTTGTATAGTAAGTTTGGACAGTTCAAACATCTTTTATCACCTTCAACTCCACTTTTTAAGAATTGACATAATCTAGAGGTCTAATTTTAAGAAAAATGACACAAACATTTGTTGCTTTCATTTGAAAGACTAATATTGAGAATCCAAGCCTTGACAAAGTTAAGATAGCTCAAACTTTGTGAAATTAAATCTATTATTACAATTGCTAAGTGAGTAATTTAACTTTTTTCCAGCTGGGTAGAAATAAAACATTATTGCCTTGAGACTTTGGAAAATATTGCTAGAAGAAATAGGTTTATAGATCTGTCATACAAATCTTATCTTTCTGTAACTGAGTTGTAACAAAAATATATTTCCTTCAGATAATCAAAAAAGACAGTCTACAAAGTGATCCTTTAAATCCATTAACTTTTTCCCCTAGATATAAGAACAACACCTTGCACGTAGTAGGAATTAGTAAATATATGTTGATTCGAATTGAATTCAATGCTGATTCTAGAGAGAAGGATACATTAGTTTGAGTTCTAGGTTCAAACTCACTTAAATACGCACTTTCTTTTAATGTTTTGCTCTACCAAAATAAATCAACATAAAATTTCCTTTATCAGTAGCTGCTTTGAGCCTATATGTAACATTTTACCATCACAGGATCACTTAGCACTCTTCTGGATTTGATGCCTCTACTCTATTTTTTTTAACTATAAAATGTAAATACCTATTCAAAGATAAGAGATGTCATATATGATTCCATATATTAGGACTTTATTGTGCAAATATGTATTCAAAGATAAGAGATGTCATAAATTATTCCATATGTTAGGACTTTCTTGTCTATGATAGTAAAGTGACTTAGTTTAAGCAACCAAAACTGGGGAAAGAGTGGGCAGTTGTCAAATATGGTCCCAAGAATCTTTCAGTTCCATGACTGTGTTGTTATCCTATGTCTCTGAAAGCCTGTGGCTGTGGCAGTTCACAATGCATAGTGGCATCGTTTCCTGAGAAGGGAAAAACTAGGAAAGAACAGTATTGGAGTGTGTGTGTGTGTGTGTGTGAGAGAGAGAGAGAGATTGAGAATCAAAGGTTAAGAACTGTAAGAAGTGCTCTGTTGAGGAAACCTAATGAACATCCAAATCTTGTACTTTACCTCCTTATGCAGTGTGGTCCTCAGTGACAGTCTCATCAAAGGTTCTCAGTTACATCATTTTATCCTACAGACAATTCACTACAAACACACAAGGTATACTTATAAATATAAATTTGACTCAGGAATTACTAGGCTGCTATAATAGATGTTGAGTAGGAGGGACTTTTCTGTTCTCCAGAATTGCAGTTATGATTCAAAGCTCAGGGTAATAGTGCAAAGTGCCCAGTCCAGAGATGGCCACCAATGAGCTTCTGACAATTGTAATCGGCTGTATAAGAAAATACATAACTGACCCTGTTACCAACAACCACTACCATAACTCCTACCCCACAGTCAGTATTTAAAAAATGACTGAAGATGATGGGAGGATATGGACAGTCAACCTCATAGAACACTATAATGTAGTTATTTCCTTCCCTTCTTGCTTCCTTCTTCCTGTATGCAAATTGAAGGAGCTAAACTTTGAAGAGGGAGAGGGAGATGTTACCCAGTGCCGCAGCTTGCCTCCTTCCCCACTTCAAACTCCTTAATTCACAAATCTACCCTATGATGAGGAACGAAAAAAGTTTTAAACTGGATATAAGATTGAAATTTTAAACAGGTCTGGACTACGGTTTAACTACTGGTGATTGGTAAATGATAAAATATGCCCAAGATGCTATTAGGAATAAGAACGCAGGAATTGCTATAGTATAGTAAAAGTCAGTGTTTGAGCAAATAAAATTATTTTATATAATATACCTCAATAGTTTTAAGACTCTAACTATTATGCTTCACATGAATCAAAAATCATATGCTAAATTTTGTTCAAACCACAATCACTGCACATTAACCAAAGATAAAATGAAGGCCCGAGATATCTGAGAAATAGGATCCATTTACAAGTGCATTTCTCTGCCTGCTGCCATTGAAGCGCTCTTCTAAACATTTTCTGCTGTCTTTGTGATAATGCTCAGAACTAGAAGATCTCCATGTTTTCAACTGGGGGTTGTGAAGGAACACACTCATTTGTGCATGACAGGGCAAGCAGGGGTGGGCTGCAGGAAAGAGGAAACTCACATGTATTGAGTACCTACTATTTACCAGCTAGATGCCTTACATGTGTGCTCTCACTTAATCTTCAAAGTGTGGTTTAGATAGTCAGATCAATAGATGGACAGACAGATGGATAGATAGACTCAATTATTAGAATTAAATGTTAGTAAGTTTCAACTAAAATAGCTCAATGTAGTGGGTTTAATTTTTTTCAAAGCCAGGATGTTTATTTTTTTTAAATGACAGTTTAGAGGATATAAGAATTTCCCACTATTATAGCCACATAAACCTAAGGCATGTTGCCAGAATCATCTACAAAATCAAGTATAAAACTAGTGCGAAAGAAAACCTAACTTCTATTTCTCTTTCTTGACAGTTTCCTCAACTAGGAAATGATGAGATTGGTGTAAATCTCTATGGTACATTCCAACTCCTGCAGACTAAGATTTTCACATGATAAAGTGAAAGGATAAGCTAAAAAGTTCAGTTGTTTGTATAAAGCAAATCTAAATTAGCCAGGTCTAAGGTTACGTCCACATAATGTCACCTAATCAGTTGAAAAGTGAGTATTTCAGCCAAACCATAGATTTGTTATTACATAGTGGACCAACGGCAGTACACAAGAACCATACTAACAAAACACACTATTCTGCAATTTTTAAAAAGACCAACACACACAAAAAAAACTGTGTATGTAGATATGACCTAAGATTTCTGAGATTTCTCAAGTCCCACAGTCTTCTTTCCAATAATAAACAATACTCCAACAAATTCCCTTCTAGGAGCGCAGTGGCCCTGGATACCAAGTGGCATTTCCTGTGGATTCTTTTCCTGGGGGAGGCCTTTGAACATCAACATTTTGAGGTTTCATGATCTTGAATGAACCTCATTGAATGCTAAGGCTTAAACTGATCTTAGTCTAAGTGTTTCTTTTTACAGATGGGAAAACTGAGGCTCATAGCCTCATTTGTCATCCTGCAGTATAGCATGAATTCCAGCAATGTTGGCTACTACATTTTGATCCCTTTAAGATAATTTTCTTGGAAAATATTAAGTTCTCCATGCTGGAAATATTAAGTGCTACTTAAGATTGGAGCCAAAACTACCAACATTTTCTCAAAAGAAAAACATCTTTTCCATAAAGACTAGAAATGATATGTTGCAGTGAGGAAAAAAGATGTGGAAAGAGGAAACATAATAAAAAGACGGGATTTTTTTGTTGTTGGTTTTGATAAATTTTTCATCAGGTGATTTGTCATTTGTTGAGCTGTAAGCAATAGAAGGATAATTTCAGACTCCCCTAGGCTTCACATTTGATTTGAAAGAAACCAAAATGGACTTTAAAAAAAATAAGTTTCTAAAAGGATACTTTGTTCTTTTTCTCTGAAGTGAGTCCAAAATCAACAACAACAAAAATGGAACTGCTAAAGGATGGAATGTCTTAATCTGGATTAGTTTAGTCACTGTTTAATTCAATTTAGTTTAACTCAACAAACTTTTATTGAGTATGTGATATGTGTAATGCACTATCTTTTGCATTTTCCTGTCTCATGACTGTGTATCTCTGAACTTCAGAAGTTAGTCAAATGAGAGGTGGCAGAGTGTGTAGATTACAGTTTAGGATAGTATTTGGCCCTTAAAAACTAAACTCCACTTTCCTGCCTGGCTAGATTCTAATGGGGATGTCATGTTGGAGAAATATTTGGCAACACCAAATGTAAGTCAGTGTTATTACTTACATTACATTACTCACGCTTTACTTAGTTAATGAGCCCCACGTCCTCAATATTCCAGTGGGATTATGTATACGTGTGGGTGGGGGTAGGGGGTGCCCCATTCTCTTGGTTGCCTCAGAGCTATAGTTCCAAAGCTACATCCAAAGTATTTAAACAAGTACTACAATAACTTCATATTAATCTATCCAGAGCAATCCTTCCAGAGGGTTTATTGAAAAGGGCCCTACCTTTATAATAGCAGAAACATCAACTGTCTTCCCAGTTTACTCCTCTCAAGAAAGTGGTAACTTCAAAGTCTCTGAAGTTTTAACCCAGACATTACTACAACTGAGAACTTTACATTCCAGTCACTGTAACTTTGGATTTACAAATACAAACAAAAAGACCAGAAATGCAAATATTAAATTTCTTTTCGTTCTGAGTTTGCAAAATTGATGCTAACAGTCTATAGAAATTTTGTATTTATTAACATAGATGAGCAAAGATTTCCATGAGTTATTATATTAGAGTTTTGCACGTAATTGTTAACTCCCTAGAGAAGTATTAATATTTGTGTAAAGTGTTAAATTTACTTAGCATTTTGTTCCCCCTAAGACATTCAAAGACTTTACAGATATTAGCTAATTAAAACTCAGCCCATTACTGAAGTGCAAGAAGCCCTAGGAAGTATAGGCCACAATTAAAAGATGCAGAGGGCCGGGCGAGGTGGCTCACGCCTGTAATCCCAGCAGTTTGGGAGGCTGAGGCGGGCCGATAGCTTGAGGTCGGGGATTCCAGACCAGCCTGGCCAACGTGGTGAAACCCCGTCTCTACTAAAACTACAAAAATTACAGGGCATGGCGGTGCGTGCCTGTAATCCCAGCTAATCAGGAAGCTGAGGCAGGAGAATCGCTTGAACCCGGAAGTTGCTGTGAGCTGAGATCGCACCACTGCACTCCAGCCTGGGCGACAGAGCAAGATTCCGTCTCAAAAAAAAAAAAAAAAAAAAGCAGAAAAAGAAAACCAGGAAGTGATGAGTCATCAGGTCCAACAATAAGCCGATGGCATATTTCAAAGATGCTTGGGACCAAAGGGAGAGAAGCCACAGAGTTTCCTGTCCCCACAGGTTCAAGAGTTCATTCTGGAGTAAGAGTATAAAGAGGAGAACTAGTCTTAACAGTTCTGGTCCTTTCTAGCACAGAAGATAACAGGAAATCCAATTCCAATCTTACCAGCACTCTCAGCCAATCCGACACAATGCTGTGGAACCACCCATCCTGCAGAGACAGAGGACCCAATTGTAATGATGGCCAGCTTTTGTAAAAAGACTTTTTATATTATTTGTTTTTGCACTACAGTTATTTGTGCATCATGAAAAATAAACTGCAGAGTCAAAAAAAAAAAAATGCCAAATCTTGGCTCTGCCCCCTACTAACTGTGTGATACGTAGTCACTGCACATAAAGCAGGTTCAATTCTTTTATCTGAAGAATCGAGATAATAAAACCTATGTCACTGCATTATTATGAGAATTAAATGGTAAAATATAAAAGTGGTTTAGAACTTAATGGACTCGGAAATGTTTTTCTTTCCAAAATGGATCTTTCTGTGGGTAGGGTGGCGGGGGTTGGGTGGGTAGGAGTTAAAGGTTTGTGTTTGTATAGATGTGTTGTTTGCAACCGAATTCAAATTTATCTGTGAAAGATCCTACTAGAGCTCCGGTTATTTTCGAAAGTCAAAAACTAGGTCATTAGCAACTCAACTTGAAACTTTCTTTGTTAGCATTGCTACTAATTGAGAGGTTATCATTAAGCACCATGGCTCGGTTCAACTGGAGCTCAAACAAAGGGGAAATTTTGAGCAATTACCCAGGACTCGGTGTCTAGAACCCAAAGTCAACTTATGAAACACTTTGCAAACAATGAAGCATTAAGAGGAACTCACTGCCTCTGTAGAACCTGCTCTTGTTGGTACCAAGGGACAAAATGCAACTTGCTGCAGTATCCAGACCCAAAAGGCTTTTCTCAAATGGACTCTATCTCTTGAGTCAAAATTGTTTTTGCATGTCACCACACTGCCCCATCTCATCTGGCTTTTCCATGTCTCTTCACAAAAAAGAAACTTTTGACTAGAAATAAAACACTCCCAAATTCCTTTTTCCTTTACCAGGACTAAAATAAAACACAATTATAATGGAAAGCAAGAGGGAGCACCAACAAAGAACCAAATCTTTAATTTTTATTTTTTAATTTTGACATAAATCTCAATTTTCTGGTTCTTACAGGAATTAGAGGCACTTGAAAATTGTAGGAGGAATGTAGCAGTCCTAGGCTGACAACAAGAAATACATATTTCTTGCCAAAAATGTCTTCAGAAAAATGAAAACCAACATTCTGAAATTTCCCAAATATCTATTAATATTGATTGCAATGAATTCTGATTGCAATGAAACCAAACATAAAAATCTTTCAATGGCCCCACAATTAATCTTCTTTCTTCAGGACAGATACTCAAACAAAATGAAATAACTATTTAGGTTCAGCCTGTTCAATGTTCTGATTTAATTCTGGTTTATTAGTTTAAAAAAACAAAAAAAAAAAACCATGAGTTTAGGTCTAGCTGAAACAAGTTCCCTAGGTTTTCTTTGAAAGATTTTAAGCTCAGTTCACAATTGAGTTAAAAAGTAACAAGAAAGTCAGGGTCATATTAGGTTTATCAAATCCTACAGTTCTTAAGGTTTGGGACTGAAAGGTGTTTTCAGGCCCAATCTTGGCTTCGGAGACCCGGGAGGTTCACTTGGGTGGACAAATACTGAGACAACAGGCTGAGTTTTATGCAGTACCTTTTAAGTAAGGAATGAAAAGGGAAGCAGCCATCTGCTTTGTGAGAAATGAAGGAAGTGCCCCAGTCCCCTGCAATTCAATCTGAGAAGTCACTGCAGTGTGGCTTCCCCCGAAACTTGAGTTCCTGGCAGTGGAACCAATAGACCGTGGGGGTTGGGTAGGGGAAGAGCAAAGACAGTCAGTCTCCTCATGTAGGCCAATTTCTTCTCTTTACAACTCCTCCCACTTTACCCAAGGCCAGTCTCCCAAGACGTGCATCCATACACCCATCTGTGCTGTCAGGAAGAGGTGTCTCCCACCTCTTCTTCACCTAACTCGACTTAAATGTCACTTCTCAGATAGGCTTCCTTGACCCTCTCTTTTGAAATTTGATGTTCATATAATACAGGTTCATGTCTTCCTGTATTTTTCCTTTATTGCTCTTATTAACAATTGTAGGAACTGGGCTTGGTGGCTCACACCTGCAATCCCATCACTTTGGGAGGCCAAGATGGGCAGATCACTTGAGTCCAGGAGTTCGAGACCAGCCTGGGCAACATGGCAAAATTTCGTCTCTACAAAAATACAAAAATTAGCCAGGTGCAGTAGCCTGAGCGGGTAGTCCTGGCTAGTCGGGTGGCTGAGGTGGGAGGATTGCCTGAGCCTGGGAGGTTGGGGCTGCAGTGAGTGGTGATCCTGCCACTGCACTCCAGCCTGGGTGATAGAGGGAGACCCTGTCTTTAAAAAAAAAAAAAAAAAAAAAAAAAATTGTAGCTACACAGACACTTGTGTGGTTATGGCTCATGGTTGGTTTCCTTCACTAGACTATTCATTCTATGAGGCTAGGAAAAATAAGTATTTCTTAAACTTCTATTCCCAGCCCCCAAGCAGAGGGTTTGGTATATAGTAGATGTCCATTAAATAATTGTGGAATAGGTAGCTCTCTGCTCTCAAATATCAACCCCATCTTTTGATTGGTTTTCCCATATTCAAGTCCCATTTTATATTCTAAATACCCTTGGATGTATTACACCTTTAGCAATTAGCATAAATAATTAAAACTGTCACTTACTGAGGCCTTAACATGTGCAGAACATGGAACTAAAGACATCATTGACCTGTAATCCCAGCACTCTGGGAGGCTGAGGTGGGCGGATCACATGAGACCAGGAGTTCAAGACCAGCCTGGCCAACACAGTGAAACCCTGACTCTTCTAAAAATACAGAACTTAGTCAGGTATGGTGGTGGGTGTCTGTAATCTCAGCTACTTGGGAGGCTGAGGCAGGAGAAATGCTTGAACCTGGAGGGGAAGTTTGCAGAAAGCCAAGATCGTGCCACTACACTCCAGCCTGGGTGACAGAGAAAGATTCTGTCTCAAAAAAAAAAAAAAAAAAAAAAAAAAAAAAGACATCGTTGACATTATTTCATGGAATTTTCTCAACACTGTGAAGTGTGTAAAATTATTGCTGTGTTACAAGTGAAGAAATCAAGGCTGGATTAAGCCTAGAGGGGAAGTACCATTTGCCGTGGAAGAGAGAAAGAAGGGTTGGTGAGGAGCATGGAGACAGTGAAGGTAGGAGTGTGCCAACGAACCTTCCTTATGTCATAATCCCCCAGTGAGCCCCGTCTATACCACTTAAGAGCAATGCATATACCATATGTGTTGCTGCTGTCTGCAGCATTAAATATATATTCCATAGTTGAATCCCTTTTCCTGGTGCTCAAAGGAAAGAGAAAATAGCAGATCAAAGGAGAATGCTGAAAAGAGATTTGACTCTGTGGCCCTTATTGTTTAACATCTTTTAAATTTGTTTTTTTCTTCTGTGTCTATAACACTGGAGCTAAGACATGGGTGGCCAGAATACATAAGCCTCTGGCCCTCTTCCAATCCTATGATTCTACAATTCTATGTTGCCATAATAATTTCCACTATATTCTGTCAATGTGCTCTCACTTCCCTTCAGACAGGATTTATCTGGCAACTGAAGTTGGTCCTGACAACATCTTAAAATGCCTAAACTGATGGTGTCTCTAAGATTTTTCTAACCCCTATTTATATACCGTCAAGACAAATATGTAGGAATTCGGCAATCAGAAAGTTAATTTCCACCATTGTGACAGCCACTGTTTTTTGACGATTCATTCCCATTCTTGAAGCAATGATGGGAAGCAGCTCCTCTGGAATTTGTCGTGTAGCACTTCAGCTCTTCCACGACAACTGGTATGCACAGAAGATTGCAGAATATGCCTTCCTCCCGTGCCAAGGCATCACTCTCCTCCCTTTCTCCTTGTTAGTCATTTGTAGAGTTCTGTAAAACTGCATTGATAAGGTGCTGCTTTAAAGCTGCCAATTATATATTTTGTTGTAGTGTAATTTTTTAAGAAGAGGATGCTGCTGGTTATCCTCTTGTTGATATTTAAAAGAGTCTCAGAGGGTTTTGACTAAGGGGACTGTAGTTATTTTGGTGTAACTTGCAGTTGTTCGGTTAGAGACAGAGTTGAGGTATGAAGACATTTGAAGAAAAATAATGGTAAACTTTTATGTTTGAGTGGAAGTAGAGAGAGATGTTCTCTTTGGTCAACATACAACTCCAATTTGGATGGAAAAAAAAATGAGGACAAAAGTTACCTTGTTCAGGTGAAGATGTGCCTGGAAAGAAAGAGAGCCTTTCCCATGAATTTTGTTGGAAACAGCTCTGCTTTTGGTCACCTGCTCCATGTACTCCCACAGAACACACAAGGGATGAAGGCCTGACCTTTGAAGGCAGGATTAAATTCCCATCATTTAATCTAAATTCATTCACCCATCACCACTGAGAAGCAGGAAGCATCAGATGCTCTGCTGTGAGCCAACTGGCATCCTCTCCCCTTTTATTTTGCAGTATTTTTCTCTTATAAACCTCTAGTTATTTAAGACCTGGTGTTTGATAGATCAGTAGGGTGACTACAGTTAACATCAGTCAATCGTACATTTCAAAATAGCTGGAAGAGAATAATTCGAATGTCTGTAGCACAAAGAACAGATAAATATTTAAGGTGATGGACATCCCAATTACTCTGATCTGATTATATGAATGTATCAAATTATCACATGTACCCCCAAAACATATACATCTAATTTTTTATATAAAAAATAAATAGCCTAAAAAATAACTAAAGTGCTATGTTTTAATAAAAGAAGAAAAAGAAGTGATAATAACACACATATTACAACATCATTTCTGATTTTACATGAACTTTAAAGAAGAAAAATCCATAAATGTGCCAACGGAAAATGTTAACAAACCAATCATCTCCATTTTGGCCATCATCACAGCTTACAAACACACACACAAACCCACATACACATGCACAAAGAGTGGAGGAAACAATGAGTTAGAAAGGAAAAAAATGTGAGACATATTCACAATATAAATTCTATGAAAGGAATTCAACAAACCAGAGCTTTCGGCTTAAGTGAGCTTTTAAAAATATTTTTGTCTCAGGAGAATCTCTTGAACCCGGGAGACAGAGGTTGCAGCAAGCCGAGATCGCACCATTGCACTCCAGCCCGGGCAACAAGAGCAAAACTCCATCTCAAAATAAAATAAAATAAAATAAAATAAAATTTGTTTCATTATTAATATTTTATCAAAAAATAATAGTTTTAGCACAAATTCCACTTTTCAAAACTCACACGGCTCCAACACTAAGGTTATCTTGTTTGGCATTAGAATAGCTCATGTCTACATTAAAGCTGGAATCTTAGAAATGACATAAACAGGCCTTTTTCTATAAAGATAAAAGGCTAAGCTTTAAAGGATTTTATATTTATAGATAAATGTTTCCATAGTAATCAGTACTATAAAACTTGCTGGTGTCAGCACTCCTTTGCATACAAAAATGGCTCATATTAAAATGAGCTAGATTCAGAGAATCAAATGTAGATTCTTTTACCTTAAAAAAGCACAACTTTTGTGAGAAGGGCAAAAACCTTACTGAATTTTGTTGGAAACAGCTCTGCTTTTGGTCACATGCACCGGGTACTCCCACAGAACACACAAGGGATGAAGGCCTGACCTTTGAAGGCAGCACAGACCATGATGAAAAGTAATTTACAACAACACACTCATTATTACATCCTCAGATGATGAGCTTGGAGCTATGCGTTTTAGATTTTTCCCAGTGTCTGAGGTCAGTTTTGTTTTAGGAAGCAAGAAAGTTCAGGAAGAAAGAAAACAAAGTTCAGAAGGAGGCAAGATTAAAAAGAAAAGAATACAACAGTAATGCTTTAATAATAGAGTCAAAAATTCATGAAATAAGTGTTACATGTAAGACAGTATAAAACAGGTAAGAATTCTGTTTTTAACATTTATGACTATCCTAACAGAAATAGAAACATATCTTCACTAAAAAACATGCACAAGGAATGTTTGTAGCAGTCCTATTCATAATAGCCTCAAACTGGAAACTATTGAAAGTTTACCAACAGATTAGATATTTTGCAGTATATTTATGAAATTAAATACTATAAAACAAGCATGAATAAACTATTGCTATATGCAGATACACAGACATAGTATAGAACCAAAGAAAGCAGGCACGTGGAGGAGAACTTACTATATGATTCTATTTACATAGAACTCAAAAATGCACAAAACTAATCTATGGGTTAGAAGTCAAGAGAGTGATTGCCTGGAGGGAAGGCAGCAGCTGGGAGGGGAACAACAGAGGTTTCTGGGACCCATATTTTCTTTTTTAATCTGGGTACTGGTTACAGTAATGTGTTCACTTTGCAAAAACTTGTCAAACTGTACCTTCATGATTTACGCACTTTTTGCATGTATATCATAGTTTAATAAAAAGAAAAAAACACAACGTTGTGGTGGTCTGAGTGTTTTTCAATAAATATGTATAAATGTTTCCATTGTAATCAGCTCAGTTTTATCTGTCCTAAATACCTCCTCATTTCTGTTTCTCTTGGCCAGCGAACATTTGACACTCCTAAGAGATCACTTTCATAAGGCAAATGCATGTGTGTATGCATGCACACTTCACCCCCAGTTACCCACATTTTTATGACATCTTTGGAGGCACATATTCAGTTGTTCAGCTGCCCCAAAGCCACCAAAGTCTGGGACCTTGCTGGAAAAAAAAAAAAAAAGCAATTTTAAAGTAAATATTGAACCGATCCTGGACTACGTGGTGTTTGTGTTAACACCTCACAAGAGAGTAGAGGGCAGGCAGAGGAGAGGGCTCCCATTTCAAAAAGGCTGCCTGCGGCGCCCACAGGCGCTAATGGGACCAGGCTGGGGCTCTGAGACATTGCCAGGTGGAGGCAGGACAATGGGTTCCCTGAATCCCCCGGCAGAAGGCTTTGGTCTGTCATTTTCTGGGGTTTCCATGTGGCACTCAAGCGTCAGTTAAGTAAAAAAATTAAGTAGGAACTTTTAACAACATTCCATTCCAGGACTTTGTACTGCTCATTCTGTAAGGCTTTTGACTGAGAGGACCAATCTTTTTATTTTCGTTATTTTTAAAAAGTCTTCAGAAGAAGAGCTAGCTATGAGGACAAGGCAGTGAGGAAATAGTGATAAAGAGTGGCATCACTAGAGCCTCTTTCCCTAAGTGACTGTGTGACCTCAGGCATCATCCTGCATCTCCAAGAACCTTAGCTTCTTAGCTGGGAGCGTTCCTCATATGACTGGTATGAGGATTAAATGAGATAATAGTAGAGTCCTCAGGTCATTATCTTCTGGCACAAAGCACACCAAACACGCAATAAACATTAGCTATTATTGCTATTATATTATTGCTCTTGAAATGTTTACAACTTCGTATCTGGATTTTTCCGTTGCATGGAGCTTATATAAATGGAATCCTGGCTGCCCATATTTGAAAGTCACTAAACATTATGTCTAATCTTCAAATAACCACAGGTACCATGGCAATTATTTTCATGGCTGAAAGTTGAACACTCAGGCACAGAACCATTGTGACAGAACAGCGACGTGTGTAGAAGGCCTGTCTCCAAAAAGACCACAGCAAAGAAGCGTTGCAAACCTCAGCTCTCCCTTTGTTTCTAATTTTGCTCCTTTTGGTCTCTTCCACTCTCCCCTCTCACCCCTTCGTTTTTCACATCTGTGCTTGCTTCCTGACATTAACATAAGTTTAGGAGTCAGGTTGCTGGGGGACTAAGAGGCTGAACTTAAACTAAAGGGGATCGTTGTGAAAGGAAGAATGAAATCGAGGACTAAATGAGGGGACTGTGTAGCGGCAGGATTCATTCGTGCACACACATAATACTTTTGGATGGTCTCCTGAGATGGGTTGCGTGGCAATTTTGCTGCCTGTATTCAAATATATTTAATAGTCCTCATTGCATTCCTAATCATGTAGCTCATAAGGGAATTTCTGCCCTGAGATATGACAGAGAGGCACAACAGCCATAAGGAATAAATATTGGCAGAACAAAGAGTAAAATATTTTACCTGCAACACTGACCTTCACCTTTGGCAAAAGCAAAACAAACAAAAACAAAACACTGAATATGGCCAGGAGTTTCCTTAGGATCCAAGAAAATGCTAATCGCTAGGCTGGCAGTTTTTCCGATAATTCTTTTTACTTTGTCCATTTCCCTTTCTCAAGCAAAATAAAAACATAAATGCCAGAACTCTATAAAAAGAAATTTTATTTATTTCTTTGTTTCTTTTTATTTCCTTCTTTTTTTTTTTTTGCCACATATTGATGGAAATTAGAGAAACGTGAGACCAGGTAAGCAAGGTATTGTGACAAGATTTTGGTTCTTGGCTTTAGGTCATTAAGAAATTAAGATAATTTGGATCTATACTCAGATTTGCCCAGATCTGTGAAAATTAACAAATTGTAGGGGAAGGGTCAAGATTTCCTGTTATGACTCAACATAATTGAGCCATCTCATGAAATTACTTTGCTGAACAACATCATGTTGCATCTTCAGGCATACCTTTTATACGCAAGTGATGAGTTTGTGGCTCATGGGCTTCTGCAATCTCACTGTGAGCAAGATAATGTACGTTAGGAACTTGACAGTGCCTGACAGTTTGTAAGCTCCCAACAAATGGCAGTGACCATTGCTATCACAGGCCTATGGGGAGTGCCTTGATCCAGTGGAGTCCCTACAAATCCTGACCACAGAAACGAAGCATGTCCTAGGCCAGAATGCTCTTCCAGTATGATGGCAATACCTGGATGTACAAGAAGACACAGGTTAAAATTTGAATTTGGAACAAGTTCCATATGAAACAAAGCTCAGGCTAACATGACATAAATATGCAGATGGAATAAACAACCTAATAGCAGGCTCCCTGGGCAGCTTCATTCTCAGAATTTAGATGAATCATGTAAAAGAGAAGTTTATAAGTTTAAACGAGATGAAATGAGGAACAGTAGAGAAAGATGAAGACCTTCTGCAAACAAACTCAACCATGCTTTATGCAGTAGGCCAGATCCACATTGCACAGGTACCTACACCGCACTCAAGAGCACCACAAGGTCTGGCGGGGGGCCACTGGGAACTGTGCGTTGGGCAGGCCAACGTTTTCATATCTCGTCAAGATTTCCCTATATGCATTTTCCTTTATGCTTGTCCATTCCTTCCCTTCAGGTACCTTTTCAGTGCTCCTGGAAAGGTAATGCGCAAAAAAAAAAAAAAAAAAATCAAACCCTTGGCTTTGTAAAGTTTCAAAAAAGTTTAGGTTAGAAATTGTGGTAATGACTGCATAACTCTATGAATCACAAAAACCTTTGAATTGTATAATGAAAATGCGTGAGCTGTATGATATCAGAATTATATCTCAATAAAGTTGTTTTTTAAAAGTTATAAAGTTTAGGTCAGGCCACAAATTGCAGATTTGGAATATATAGTACCAGGTGACCCTGCTCTCAAACTAAATAAATATTCTTCTGATTCAGGAAAGAGAGGAGTTCAAGGTCAAGGGCTTTTGATGGTAGAGCGCTAAAGAAACGGGCTCCCTGGTTTGTACATCCTCCTGACCACAGGCCAACTCTTAGGAGGGGGTGGGTAGAAATTCCTGGATAGATTTGCGGAATGTGAGAACAGAGAGAAATCTGCCTTCTGCTTTTCTGTAGCTCAAGAGTCCCAAGCAGAAAGGGCCCATGCAGGTGTCCAGGCAGCTGTCCCTGAAGCAGCCTCACAGAGTTTGCTGCAGCCCAGAGTTGTAGGCTATCCATGGAGTGTTTCCTGGGTATCCAAGAGGAGGTCAGGTATGACACAAAAGCCCGGGGACTGGACGGGATGAGAAACTGATAGAGAAATCTATGTGGACCAATGACTGAAGACCAGATAATAAGGGCACCTCAGCAGATGACAACATGGATAAATTGCAAAGAAGAGGAGCACGTGCCACTTTCATCCACACATCCTGGCACTACACGATTCCTCCAAATCATACCAACTGTCCAAGGCAAGTAAAAGTGACCCTAAATTGACTGAAAATATGCTTTTGCCTTTTGTCCAAATGAGGACTCAAATTCAATGTTAAATAAATGAAGAAAGCTACATTAATTGAGGCTAAGTTTAGAGATTGAAATTTGTCTAATATAGAGTTATTTTAAAATCAGCACAGGAAATTATGAGAACCTCAGATCCTGAATGCCACAAGCTTTACTGGGCTGACTTTTACAAAGGGTGAGAGAGATTTTTCTGCCGTCTAAGCCTCTTGAGGCAGATCAGCTGGACATTGCAGATTTAGAAGGAAAGAATCAGGAAATTAAAGAGACATTTACATTTTCTTTTAAAGAAATACTATAGTTTGAATTACTTTCTCAATAATGATCTCTCCTTCTCTGAAAGGTTATGCCACAATGACAGCAAGTTATTTCACAGGTTGAGGTATTCTATTAAACCTTGAATAATCTGTTTAGAATAGATTTGAGTTAGAAAGGGAAAAGTATATTAGAATGTTTATTATAGATATTTTCCATATGAGTCATACTAAAACTGTCATTCAGTTTATCCATGTGTGCTCTTATTCTATCTCCACTTCAACCTCGAGAGTTGCTTCTTGGTTCCTTCAGCTGTACTTTCTTATGCATCAGAAGTCAATGTTATCAGAAAACATACATACTTGAGACTTACCATTAAAAATGAAATCACGTTTGTTTTCTGCAATCACTCCATTTTTCTACTCTCCTCCATACCTATATCTCTCAAAAGAATGATTTACGTACATTTCTCTCCGTTTGCTCACCTCCCATTTATACTTTAATTTTCTGCAATCTGATTTCTGCTCTAAGCACTTTCAATGGAAGGGCACTATTCCCGTGATGATGTCCATGTCAGTTCAATGGATATTTCTCTATCCTCAGTATTTGTTGTATATTATCTTGGCATTACCTCTTTTCTTGGCATTTGAGACATCACTTTGGTTTTCCTTGAACTTTACTAGCTGCTCCTTCCCATTCTCTTTTGCCAGTTGCTTCTCCTGTAATGAATCTCCAAATCTATTTAGATTAGAGCTGAAATCTAACTCAGGGTTGAAATGAAAAGCCTCTTATCTTCTCTGCATCGCCTATTTAGATATCTCACCATTCCCATGGGTTTAAATACCATTTGAATTCTAATAACCCCAAAATGTTTCTCTCCATTTAGACCTTACTTCCAAGCTCCATACTCACACACAATATTGTTTATCTAAATCAGATATCTTGCAGACATTTGCAACTTAACAAATTCAACATGAAATTCTTGATTTTTTTCCTCAAAACTGTTTCCCCATCAGAAGCTCAGATTTCTTCTCAGTAAATGGCACCACCAACCACTCAGTTGCTCAAATGAGAAATAGAGGTGTCATTCTGTTTTTTTTGTTTCCTCCTGCCCCATATCCATACGATAGAAAGTAGTGTCAAATCTAGCTCCAAATATATCTTTTGTTTGTTTTGTTTTGTCCTGTTTTTCAGAACACGGTCTCACTCTTGTCACCCAGGCTAGAGTGCAGTGGCATGATCTTGGCTCACTGCAGCCTCAACCTCCTGGGTTTAAGTAATCCTCTCACCTCAGACTCCCGAGTAGCAGGGACCACAGGTGTGTGCCACCACGTCCAGCTAATTTTTCTTTATTTTTTATTTATTTTTGTGTGTGTGTGTGGAGACATGGTTTTGACATCTTGCCCAGACTGGTCTCAGACTCCTTAGTACAAGCGATCTGTCTGCCTCGGCTTCCCAAAGTGCTGGGATTACAGGCATGAGTCACCGTGCCTGGCCTCCAAATACATCTGAATGAGATTGTTTTCCTTCATCTCTTCTGCCATTACTATCTTACACTAGTTCACCTTCATTTCATTGCATGGACTACTTTAAGTTCAGTTGATCTCACGTCTTCCATTTTTACCTGTCACCAAGCCATGCTCAATATAGCAGCAATAATTATCTTATTAAAATATAAATTTTGTCTAATGTCACTCTACCACTTTGGTGTCTTCCTGTAGCTCTCAGAATAAAATCTAAAGCCCTTATAATGATCTGTGAGGTCCTGTTCACTTTCCCAGTTTCAACTCATATGACCCCTGGGCTCTGCACCAACCACTCTAGTATCCCAGTTTTTTCCTCTTCCTGCAAATTTGTCAAATGACTGCTTCCTCTGCCTAGAATGCTCTCATCCTCTGAGCTTCAGGCTAAATATTAACTACTTAGTGATTTCCTTGCCTATCTCTCTATTTAAAGTAGGTCTCTTTATTTTCTTTATTAAGCTCCTATCCCTTAACTTTATAACACTTGCACTGATTATAACTATTTTATTTATTTGTCTGTTAATTTTTGGCATCTCTCTCCTTCACCAGAATATAAGTTCCAAGTTGTATAGAAGATAAATTTTGAACATCATGTTTCTCATTATATTCCTGAAGTTTAGCACAGGGCCTAGCGCATAGTAGGTACCCAAAAGTAAATATTGATTGACTAATATTATCACAATAGAAGTAGAGTTCTTATCCTCATGCTGTACATGTGTATGTGTATGTGCCTGTAAGGGCAAAAGAGAAAAGTATATTAACATGTAATTATCTACACTCACACCCAATGAGTTAGTGGCTTGGCAGAAGTACTTTTCATGTAAAAATAATACAGAGATAACATACATACATAGATACGCTCACTTATCTACCTATGGGATTTGTTAACGGATGATCTCCGAAGTTGACCTTTCTATCTATAAGACCGAAGAAGTGTTTAAAACCTTGCCAAACTTATCAAAGGGAATAATTAATCAGGACCTGATAATGTGCCATATTATAGTAGAAGCAAACTATGTATTTGTTAATAGATCTTTATAGATCATGTTTTGAATGTTCATTTGAATTTTCTTTTTTCATTTGAAAATGACTTACTTCAAGTTTTGGGCCAGTGCTTAGAAGTTTACATATGCGTTTGTGTGCTATATGAGAGTACGTGATCATTCTCTGATGATAAAATTTCCCAGTGCATCTTTTTCTCCATGATATTAGTTTCTTGTGAGTATGAAATTTGTTCTAAATGACTTTCAGACCACTTCTCACCATAACCAATGAAAAGGAAAATTATCTGTTGCCACCAGAAAACATATTTGCTTATGTCCTGCATGGCCAGGTCTCCAGCACCCAGCATCCCCAGAGGGTCTCCCATCTCAATACTTATCCTGTTAGAGTTCTGTGGATGGCTAATTTTATGTATCAATTTGACTGAATCACAGTACTCAGGTATTTGGCCAAACATTATTCTACATGTTTCTGTGAAAGTGTTGTTTACATGAGATTAATATTAAATCAGTAGACTTTCAGTAAAGCAGATCACCCTCCATAATGTGAGCTGGCCTCATTCAATCCATTGGGGGCCTTAATAGAAAAAGACTGACCTCCCCTAAAGAAGAGGAAATTCAGCCAGGTGCCTCCCTTCATCACTTAAACTGCATCAGTTCTTCCCTGGGTCTCCAGCTTGATGATCTACACTGCAGATTTTGGACTTGCCAAGCCTCCACAATAGTGTGAGCCAATTTCTTAAAATATGTTTCTCTCTATATATACGTGTGTGTGTGTGTGTGTGTGTGTATGTATATCCTATTGGTTCTGTTTCCCTGGGGAACTCTGACTAATACAGTTTCCATCACCAACCCATTTTCAATTTGCTTCCCATTTTAAGAGTACCATAGAAGCCACCAACAAGACGGAGTCTCATTTTTCCTCCTTGAAACACTCACAAAGAATAAGAATAACTGTAATTTGGGTAAATGGAAGGACTCTGTTCTCTGTGGTGGAACACATTCGTCTCTATGACCTCAAGACTCACCCTAGTCACCCTTTGCACCAACTCAAAGGCATCAGATTCTGTAAATGATATTGTAACAAAGAGCTCGGCAATTTAAGTTCTCTGCTCTCCACTCTTTTATCGACCAGTCTTATTGACTTTGGCCAGGTCAAGAGCTTTTCATTGCTTTAGTTTCCCCATCTGTTTGTGTAATGCTTATTTCTCTGATATTTTGAATTCCTTCCATAAGCAGGTGCCCCAGAAGAGCAAGTGGGGCTATTGATCTGGTGCTACATGCACAGGAAGGCTCCAGTCCACATGCCTGAACCCGTTACCCTGCTTTGTCACACATTAAAAGCCTGGAGATTACCAGAAGTATTTGGTTTGGGTTGTTCTTTGAAAGATATGACTGTACCCACAAATATGCACAGAATACTCATCAAGGACTCTTGAATCACAAAAGCAAGTCCTTCCCTCGTCTTGCCACAATCTTTGATGGTGATGAAGAATGTGTTTACTCAAGTTCACAAAAGAGAACTTGGTTTGCTCTGTTTTAGCAACAGATTAGGATTTTCAAAAGAAAAACTGGCAATATAGGTCTTTTTTTTTTTTTGAACAAGCTTTGAAGCCATGCTGAAATCTTATCAGGATGTCAAGATTTAAAAACTCCCACCTGTACATCTCTCTCCCTAGAACTCTTTTGTGCAGCTGCTGCCGCCTCCTTTGTTGAGTATGTGTGAACAGAAAAGTAGCATACACTCAGCTCTAGGCACTAGAAACCACTGTAAGCCATTTCTATCTCCTTATGGCCGATTGGGCAGGCAAATTCAAAGCAAACATGAATTCCTAGGGATGTATTATAATATATACTATGTGATTAAATTGTGCTGGCTCACCTGCAATGGATTTGTACTTGCTCTCTCTCAGAGCCCCCATTTTTCCCGCAGTAATCTTCCTAAAGGGAAAGCCTACTCACTGGGCTCTTTTTAAAAGGCGAGCAAATCTCAACACTGCAACCATTTAATGCCACAGACATGATTGTAAAGAGAGCACAACAAAATGAAGATATTGTATTTTCATCATTCATCAACAGAAGACTTATGTGTAATATACCCATTGCAGGCGGGTCTGGTGTATATATTCATTTATTAGGCTCACACATCACATTACCTCACATACATAACCATTTAAATCATGTCAAAAGTCAGCCAGCAAGTAAGCTGTGATGAAAAGATCCTCCAGAGAACAATTTGCTTCCCTTTTACTTTTCACCATCATAGCTTTGCCTCTTCTTGGTAATTTCTATGTAAACCAACAAACAAACTCTGGTTCTTATAAAAACAACTCAGGGCATGTTGCATGCTTACATTTTAGGATGTTCATAGAGTATGCTATCATATTTTAACCTCAGAGCCTTCTTTGAGCCAAACGGGATTCCTCCTAACCTCTCTAACTGTATCTAGACAAACTTCAGATGAGCACAGTCTGCAGGCTGCTGACTTTCGACATATCATCATCAACACAGCAAAACCAAAGATTCTCCAATAGAATCTTTTAAAACCAGAGAATCCAGAAAGACTCGGACAGCAAGACTGGTGGACCGTGAACTCAAGTTGCACCTCTGATCTAACTTAATGCTTACATATATTTTCAAAAGGAAAAACTTTGAGCACACATAGTATAAAAGTTACTTCCTGGTCCACACTGCAATACTTTTCTCCTACTCTCCCAGAAAGCTAGAGAAAATCTTTTTAACAAATAATACCCAAAAAAGACTTTCTGCAGAAGTACTATTTTCCCAGCTCAATGTCACAATTATTTAGTGTGTTGAGCACTATATGTCTTTTAATTTCCTATGATCCCTACCCATAGTATAATGTTGAATTCCATTTATTCTATTTTTAAAGAGATGAAGTCATCCAGGGTGGAAACTATGTCCTGATTGAAAGGACTTAAATGCTGCTATGTCTCAGACTGGGCTCTGGCACACGGAGAAGTATAAATTAAACTCTTCTGCAGACATTTGATCTCTTGCTATGAAAAGGGATATTGTGTTTCCTCTGTTTAACAGTATTCTCTGTCCACTGTGAAAAGAAGCCTGTTTGCTTAAAAAAGTGTGGCATGTTTCTTCCACTATGAGTGGCATTGCAAATGAAATCACAGCACGCACCAAATATAGTTCCAATCGTCTGTATGAACTGTACATCTGTCAAGAGAAGCCAATGTTGAAATTGTGGTCACTTAATATGAGATGAATAATTTAATAATATGATAACTGGTCACAACCACATCTCTGGATGCTAAGACTGGCAGCTTTTGTTGAGTGCCCACCTGCAGACAGCACTGCGCAAAGCAAGTTAAACAGAAACAGTCGTGCCTTCTAATTCCAGTCCATCTTGCTGCACACCAGAGGCTGCCCACACACAAAGTTAGGATATCACTGTTACTGGTGGGATGTTATTCTGAAAGTGCATGCACATGTTTATCAGTTGGGCAGAAACATTTTCTTCCATTTCCTCCACAGGTCCTCTGTGCTTTATTAAGATCATAATAATTCTCTGTGAAAGAATAGAAACTCTGAAAAATCTATGACACTGTGTTAACATACTATTAAAATACTTGCAGTAAAACTTTCATTGGTATCTAGCATGTGGTAGGCACTGTGTTGGCTGAATGAACCAAGGCTATCATCTCTGAAGAAAAACTCAAGCAAAGGTTTTCAAACTCTGTCCTGCTCATTTACTGGAGGTGTTGCAGGAGTTACCGTAACATCGTTTGTCATATAACATCAACTTTTTTGTTATCCTAAAGACTTGAACTCTCCTCGTCTACCACAGAAAGGCTGATAAATGAGGAAGGTGCTGATTTAGCTGATGAATCTGGTCAGAGCTGGGAAAACCCGGTAGACAACCCTCCCCCTACTCCGCAGCCACTGCTGAAAACATAGCTGCTCCTAACTTGTTTCTATATCGGAAACTATATCGGGTTTTGGAAAAAAAGTGTTCAGCTGCTACAAAAAAATAGCTTAAAAACTATTGCTGGAAAGCATATTTTTGTACCTTAAATGAGTTTCAATTTTTAGTGGCTTATATGGAGACATAGTGTCAATGAGAAAGATTACATAGCAGGTGCCATAGACCCAAACGATGACTTTTATTGTCATAAGCAGGCAGTAGGTGTCTTTGGGATAAACAAATAATTTATTTTTCTTAACCAAAGTGCCAATAAATCTATTTCACTTTGTAATGAAAGGAAAATATTATAGCCCGATCCACATTTTTTTACCCCAGCCTAATTGGCAGTACTTACTTTAGTAAAATGATCTGGAGACCCAATAAAAAAATTTGGCACAGTTGCTTTTATATTGCCGTCATTCCTTCTACTAAAATGGCTTGCAAAATTATAAAATGTATAACCCCAACCATTTCCTTATTATTCTGATGCTCAGTAAGCCCTATATTACAGTGTTCCATTTAAAGCTTAATAATATATGGTGAGTCAAAGAATGCTGTTTTACTCAATTTACTTAATCATTTTTGCAATGTTTCCCAAAGTTCCCTAAAGATCATGAACACCTGGAGTGCTTAGTAAAAATGGATTCCTGGGCCCCAAAACAGACTCACTGCACCAAAATTTACAGGGAACAAGTCTGGTAATCTGCATACCCAGCAAGCACACAAGATGATATTTATCCTCATAGAAGTGGTGAAAACAATGGGGTAGAGGAAAATCGAGTCCAGACTCAATTGATATGCCAATTTCCTGTTCTACCCTATATGTAGTTCTCCCATCGTAGAATGATGATTCCACTGCAGAGGTTAAAAAGTTGGAATCTTGGCAAATGTACACAACTGTCCTGCCAACCCACACGCCTAGCTGAAGTGATCAGTTTGAGATCAGAAATTAAATATTTTACTTCTGAATGACATACCAGTTATGTTAAGAGAGTGTGTTTTTCCAATATATGTAACTGAAAGAGCATTTGATTCACTGAAATATCCCCTTACTCTTGTTGCATTGTAAAGGGAAAATAACCGTCAGAATATGGCAGCTGAGGTGAGAGAGGCCAGGTTGTGTTTATTTAGTTTCAAAAACTTTCCGTGCATAATTTTTCATTACCCCTTTTCCTCTGGAGAATGCTTTCGAGTTTCCTTTGAACTCCTAAGGCTCTAAGGACACTAAGGATCTGGAGTTATCACATATTATCCTTTCAGAAATTCCTCAATAATATGATGGCTGTGTGTCTTCGTAGGTGACAAATGACTTCTCTTAATGATTGATGCAGTAACTTTCCAAGAAAAGTGAAATATTGAGTGGCTATCTGGTGAATTCAAACAGTGTAGACAATGAAGTGAGAAAAGAAAGGTCCAAAAAATACATATGACCCGTGTGATGAGATTTGCTTTGGGACCCTAAATGAACAGCTGACCAAGTCATCTCTTGGGAGTTTGGATTGTGCAGACTGGCCAGCTTTACCTGTCTCTGTACCCCTCAAAACCCTTCCAAGGATCACAGAGTCTCCTACAGGATCAAGTCCAAATTACTTACCATGGTACAAGAGGGACTCTGGATCCAGCTATCTCCTTCCTCTTTATCTTCTTGCAGTCCACTTCATGATTCAGCAACAGAAGCCTCTTGTAGCTTCCTCGGCTGGGCGCAATGGCTCATGCCTGTAATCCCAGCATTTTGGGAGGCCAAGGTGGGAGGATCACTTGAGGTCAGGAGTTCCAGACCAGTCTGGCCAACATGGCAAAACCCCGTCTCTACTGAAAATATAAAAATTAGCCCAGCAGGTTGGTGTGTGCCTGTACTTCCAGCTGCTCAGGAGGCTGAGGCAAGAGAATCTCTTAAACCAGGGAGGCGGAGGTTGCACTGAGCTGAGATCGTACCCCTGCACTCCAGCCTGGGTGACAGAGCAAGACTCCGTATCAAAAAAAAAAAAAAAAAGAAGAAGAAGAAGAAGAAGCTTTTTGTCGCTTCCTGTACAGACCCTGGTATTTCCCAACTTTTGCTGGTGTGATTCCCTCTACCAGGAATTCCTGCCCCAGCCTTTGCCTCTAGTACTCAGCTTAGCGGTCATCTTCTCCAAGAAGCTGTCCCTCCCCTGTACTCTGTCATTGAAACAATCAATGCCATGACATCATTCGAACTCTGAAACGTAAGTAATAAGACTAAGGAGAAAAGGAAGGAGAGGGCTTATTGGCCTTTATGCCTCCAATGCCTAGTACAGAGCCCGGCCTAAGGAAGTTCTCAAAAGGATGGTTATTGACCAAAAATACGTGAATCCATCCTGAGGGTGTTTGCAAATAGTGAAAATGAGGAGACCAGAGCATGCCTGCCAATGTTGGTTTTCTGATGCCCGATGTCCTTCAAAAATGACCACCATCATTTTTTTTTTATTATTATTACAGCCTTGGAAAGAAGGCCTACAGTAGAAAAGACACTCCATTCATTTTTGATGGAATACATTTGTTTGGTATGCAATGTGATTCTTTTTCTGCCTGTTAACGTGTACATTTTAAAAATTAGTTGCACCTTTTCCTTTTAGAGGTACTTAGTAACCATGTTGTTTCAGATACAAAGGCCTACAGAGCAATACCCACTGCCCTGTGAATGGAGCCTTTGTTCTCAGCGCTGTTTTGGTAGGAAATGGTTGCTATTTAGGTCTCCAAGAGGGAATATAAACTATGCTCACCTAATCAAACAGACCAGTAAATACAGCAGTTAATCTAACAACTTCAAATTCCTGAGTTGCATTCTGAGAAACAATTTAACACCAACAATCATTTAAAGCCTATGTAAATCATAAGCCTTTGGTTACTTAAGAGGTTTATTGTATTTTATTTCATTTCACTTTATTAATTACCGCAAATGCCTGGTTCTAAGTCATATTTCAGGACACAGACTTCTTGTTGGTTGGAAAAGAAAAGAAATCACACTGAAAAATACAGCACTGAAGCTCAAAAATAAAAACATGTTATCCAGATGCCAAAGAGAGAAGAGACACAGCGTGAGTGAATATATGAAAGCAAAAGATGACCCTATCATATTAGTATGCTATGAAGTAAGTATTGGTCCTGAGGACAGGGGAAACCCAGGTGCAGGCCTTCAATGTCCATTGTTCCCATTCCTTCAGATAGTTACTTCCAACGATTCTGCACTGTGGCTGTGGAATAAAAAGCAGTACCTGTTTGTTCAAGTTATTAACAGTTTTACAATGCCCTCACCACCTCACCTTGAGGGTTCAGTCACCACTTAAGAAACAAAAGCACTGAAACAATATATGTGTGGGGAAAAAAATCCACCTAGTTCTTAAATGCAATGTGGAGTGATACTTTCAACCCAAACAACAACAGCAAAAAGATCTCTTAGTTGGAGTTATGGGATATAAATATCACCATTTAGATCCTACCTGTTTGCTAACAATTGCAATAGCCTCTTACAATTTGTGATTGCAGTATATCAGGGAGCAGTATCCAATAGGCACACAGCCTGTATTAAAAGCACTATCTGAACTATTCCCTCTCTTTTGAAGGAAAAAAAAAATCAAGTGTTTCTTGTTTTTAAAGGCACCATTGTCACTTCTGGTTGAATGTTTATTTTACTGTCTCCTGCACAGAGGAGGGCATTTCACCTATAAAGAGTGATTACAGAGTACTGGGACAATTTGAATACTCTAATCAATGCTAGTTAAAGGAGGAATAAATAAACTTTTATGGCACCAGGGTTCCTACCCTTCATGGAAATTATTGTTAATTTATTGAATCAATAATCTTAAAACAATAAATTATGATGCCCTTTGTTTTATTAAGCCCTTCTCACAGTGTGTTAAAAAGCAAGGGCTTTATAAATATTGCAACAGGCTGGGAGGAGGTTTTCTTAACCAAGTCTTTGTATGTGGTCCGTTATGCAATAGATTAGACTATAAAAGTTAAAAGTGTGTGTGTTGGGGGCTGGGGGGGCGGACTTGAACATGAGTAGACACTAAAATAATAATAATAATAATCCCTTTACTACTTAAAATGGCTAAGCAAGGAATTTGGATTATTTTTCTCATTAACCCTGCCACCGCTTGGGGTTATTTGGTTTTACTCTTCGACTGTTTGAGAATTTTTACATATTAAGAGCATATTCGTTACAAAACAGGAAGAAAGATTTTCAACTAATACGGGCTGGACAGCGACTGTCCAGAAGGAATCGAATCATTGTCCTCAGTGGTTTTCTCTTAATCATGGTCCCATGTTTAATCTGTTTTCCACCAAAACCTTTAGGGAAAACAAAACTCCCCAGCTTGTTTTGAATTTCCAATCTCCTACTATCCTGACCTAGTCAGGATAAGATAAAGTGCCTAAAACAGTGTCTGGCATGGGGCTGACTCTAAACAAAATAGAATGTTCCCTCTCTGGGGCCATCCTAGTGCTGCTTCTCTACCCCACACGCGACTGTAACAGGTCATGAGAATTGTATCCTTGAAATCTTTATTAGTTTTCTCATTATGTTTTTACCTTTCATAGCTATCAGAGTATCTTTTGGGTACCTATTCATCCTGTTACAAAACTGTACCCAAATGCAAACTCTCCGGCTTTAAAAAATAAAATATAATGGGGAAAAGTGCACATTTGAGGTAATATCTGCAGATGAGACATTACTGTAGAAGCAATGTCCCAGAAGCACCTAATATCCAAAGCTTTCTGTATAGATTAAGCTCCTGTAATGGCTCTACAGCTACTATATACAATTATGTGCTCACTAACAGCATCCCTTAAAACAGGCAGAAGGGATCTTTGAAGCCGAGCTCTGCATACCTTAATTACGGAACCAATTTGGGACACTATTTGTTCCAACATTTTTTAAAGGCCTTCCCTAGATTACAAGAACACATCATATCAGGATTACTTTTTGTGCCTGGAGACCACAGACCATTGGAATGGTCCCCAGAGTGTCGGTGTTCACCACCTCATTCTCCTGGGGGTTTTACAGTTTTTGTCACAGGACTGGCCTAAAACCAGAAATATTATTCCCTGGAGCTAACATTCTGACCAAAGTTCACCGTCCTAGAGATCCAGCTCTGGCTATGGAACTGTAACAATTTAGCACCTGAAGGGCCCGGCAAGGAAACTAGAAGCCGACAATTTATGGAACTTCCATCCATCATGGATAGGTGATTTGACAAACTCTCGGCAAGTTCAGTAACAGTTCAAGGAATCTTCCTGGCATTCTGAGGAGTTCAAGAGAGATGCACCTAGACCAAAGGAGGAAAAGGAGACCCAGCATACTATAACCCAGGAGTGTTGCTGAATTAACCAGATCTTCACAGAGCTGAGCCATTGGCAGAGGCCCTCTGAACCATTTGTAACGGGTTGAGGCAGGCAAGGAAATTCTTGGGTCCATTTTAATTTACTGGGAAGGCTTAGCTAAGTTAAGGGTTCTATTTAGGTCCTTGGATTCTTTTCCCCCTGTATATTCCCAGAGCAGCTCTAGAGCCACTGGAATCTGGCTGAAGATTAAGGAAGAACCGTACCCAGGAGTATTCATTACATTCAATCTCAGGGCAAGACGAATCAGGAGTCCAGGCAGTCAGTAGAACTGGCTGTGATGATGGTAAAAGGATGGCTACTACGTACCAAGCACTATCATGGGAGATATATATTATTTCACTTAGTTATCACAACAACCCTTTGGGTAAAGTATTGCAATCTTGATTTTAGAAATGAAGGGCAGAAATTCAGAGTGGTTTAGGGACTTCCTCAAGGTAATACAGTGGTGGTATCATGTCTGGGCCTTTCTAGCTCCCAAAGTCATCCTGAAGCCAATAGGCCATGCAGACAGACTTTCCCTAAAATTGTTCTGTCACTTCAGCCTGTGTATCTTCAGGGCCTTGGCAACTTTCTCAGAATTATCTCTCTTACTTATAGAAATCAATCCAAACCTTGCCCTTATGGCTATTCCACAGTCTGAAATTCTCATAAAGAAAGAATCAATATCCATTATGTAGGTACAGGATTCATAGATTTCAGTGGATTCATTCATAAATAGGAAGATTTAACGTTAGTGGGTCTATTAATATTAAAGCTGATTATATTAATTGTATTCTTCCAGCCAGCATTCATCCTTTAATGTTCGTGCCCATCTCCTTAGGGCTTGATAGAAAGGATTCGCTTCTTATGTTAGGTAAGCAACTTGAAGAAATGGGAGGAGAGGTAATTATGTGCAGATATGTATATGTACAACACAGAGACAAGAATATTTGGGGGAGCTAAGAACAGACATGCATCTGGGCTTCACAGAGATAAAAGTATAGTTTAAAACCAAGAGGGGGCCAAGCGTGGTGGCTCATGCCTGTAACCCCAGCACTTTTGGAGGCCAAGGCAGGTGGATCACCTGAGGTCAGGAGTTCGAGACCAGCCTGACCAACATGGTAAAACCTCATTTCTACTAAAAATACAAAAATTAGCTGGGTGTGATGGCAGGCCCCTGTAATCCCAGCTACTCAGGAGGCTGAGGCAGGAGAATCACTTGAACCTGGGAGATGGAGGTTGCAGTGAGCCGAGATCGCGCCATTGTACTCCAGCCTGGGTGACAGAGTGAGACTCCATGGAAAAAAAAAAAAAAAAAAAAAAAAAAACAAGAGGGATCTAAGACAGTGCTGGAAATGGAGTTATTTTGACACTTTCATGTTGTGGATACCAGGGTTCAATGCTCGGATCTCCCTTTCAAGACTAAGATTCTTACCTCCCCTCCCCACTACTGTGAGTGATGCCTAATTGTGGAGACTCTCTCCACAAATCACTCTTGGCCAAAGTGAGCCAGCAGTTCCCAAGGTTATGAGCCTCCATAGGAAGCAGCCCATGTACAAGGACTGGTCTATGCCCTTTGCTTCACTCAGACACAACTTTGATGGCCATCCTAACTCAAGAACTCCCATTAGATCAGGTGTAGCTCTGTTGCATCAGAACTCAGTCTCTCCATTTGCCTAATTCTGTTTCCCTTTCTCTTCCTGTACACAAGTCTCCCACCTCAAATCTGTTTCCAGAAAACCTGACCTAAGACACCTCCTAAGGCATAGAAACTTATCGAAGCTTTGCCATAAGTCACTCAACCCGTCTCTGTCTTTGGTTTACCCATTCTTGTCATTACCAACCAAATTTGTCACCCTTGACCAAATGCCTTTTCTTTACTATCTCCTGGCTTCTATTTTTATAGCTTCTGCATACACATAACTTTGGCTTACTCACAGCTTTAGTTTTCTCTTGGCCCTTCATGGTTTTCCCATCATCGAGCTTCTTCAGGTGAGGTTTTGAGTACTGCTTATATGTCACTGGCAGTACTATGGATTTGACTAATTTTGGTTCAGGTGCATATATTTAGATGGAAGATGGAGGAGATTTATAAGACATGACCACCCCTGCTTAGGAAAAAGCTTAAGACGTCTTTCTTAGTAGAGAAAACTAGGAGCATGACAACTTCTCTTAGAAGGAAGGGTGAACTTTGGCCAGCACTGTGACTAGCCTGTCCATTGCATTCATAAACCAGATCTAACTATAATCAAGTCGTCAGTGACATCTAGGAGTCAATTCAACAAATATTTATTGAGCACATATTAATCAGGATCCATTTTAGGAAAGGAAATAGACAATAAACAAAATGAAAAACTCCTATCCTCATGAAGTTTACATTTTAGTGTGAAGGACAGAAAAAAAGACGGATAATTGAAATTCAAAGAAAACAACAACAGTCTCAATAACTTTATACATTTTCCCTGGAAAAAACTGCCTTCCAGATCCTCAACAGAAAGGCAAGATCAGCTGACCTTTTACCTCCTTTCTCTACTCCTCTATCCTGGTAGTGTTCATGGGCAAGAAAATGACCAGAGAAAGAGGAGAAAAGGAAGAACCCACAGCCTTAAATCATCTGCTTCCTTAATGAAGGTAGCTTTACAAGTGAGCAATAACAACTTTATCCTGAGAGAGGATTCTGTTTTCTCTGTTCAGACTGTTTTATTCAATCATTTGTAATTTTTAACAACACTTATATAGCATTATTATGGTTTAGGATGCATTTCCATTTAATCATTCATTTAGTCTCTCATTCAGCAAACATTTAGTATTTAAGTATGTGTGGCACACTCATAGACCGTCTTCTTTCTTCCCAATGCAACTCTAGCAAGAGAGTAAATATTGTTAGCATACCCATTTACCAGAAGAGGTTGGTGAGAAAACAAAGCCCAGAGGTTGACAACAAGAATAAAAAAACCTCAGGTTTAGAGCCAAGTGGACTCAAGTTTGTTTCCATATATGTGTCTATAGGAATATTCTTGCATATGCAGAGAAAAATTTTTTGAGATGACTTATAATAATGCATGCAATAGAATCATGGAAAAAATATAAATGGATTGAAAGAAACTTAATGAAGAGACAATAGGAGTAGAATGGAAAGATGAGAACAGACAGCAAATAAGAAAACAGGTATTGTGTTAGCTATGTTAACAAGATCTTTCATGATTACTGAAGTTGAGCGTCAAGTTTTCTATGAGCTTTGTTGCTGATGGGGAGAAAACGGAAACACAGAAAAGATAATGATTGTGTTTTCCTTCCTTCCTTTCTCTCCCTTTCTCCCTTCCTTCCTTCCTTCCTTCTTTCCTTCCTTCCTTCCCTCCTTCCTTCCTTCCTTCCTTCCTTCCTTCCTTCCCTCCTTCCTTCCTTCCTTCCTTCCCTCCTTCCCATCCAGGCTGGAGTGCAGTGGCACAATGATAGCTCACTGCAGCCTGGGCTCCAGTGATCCTCCCACCTCAGCCTCCTGAGTAGCTGGGACTACAAGTGCTCACCACCATACCTGGCTAATTTTTCATTTTTAAATTTTTTTGTAGAGATGGGGTCTTGCTATATTGCCTAAGCTGGTCTCAGACTCCTCAGGCCAAGCAATCCTCCTACCTTGGCCTCCCAATGTGCCTTGTTTTTCAGTGAAGAAATTACAAGGGGTGGGGGGAGGGAAAAAGAAGTAGAACTTACCAATTAAAAGAGAATTAAGAGGCATATCCCCCAAACCAACTGTAAAAGAATGACTTAGGAAGAAATTGGAGAACTCTTAACAGTGACTTTTTCATATTAAGAAACTGCTATTTTAGGTGTGATAATGGCATTGTGTTTATGTCTTTAGAAGAGTCATTATCTTTAAGATACATATTGAATTATTTACAGTTAAATTGAAAAAAGAAAACAACAATAACTATGAAATTCCTGTTGCCCTCACATTAGCTTTGTGACTTTGGGCCAGTTGTCTCACTTTTTTCTCCTATAAGTGGAGGGAAATGCAATATATTGCTCAGAGGTTTTTATGGAGATTAAATGAGATACATATAGTCAATCTACATGATTTGTGTATTTCCTATTTGCAAATTCCCCTACTTGCTAACATTTATTTGTAATCTCAAAAGCAATGCTTATGGGGCCTTTGTGGTCATTCTCAGACATGCAGAGTGGCAAAAAACATTGAGTCACCTGGAATCCACGTTCAGCTGAGGTTGAACCAGGTGTGCCTCTTGTTTCAGCTCTCATACTGTAAACAAGTGTCTTTTTCATGGTCTATTTAGTGCCACATTTTTTGCATTTTGTGGGTTTTGTTGTAATTTCTTTGTTCATAATGCCTCCACAAACATAGTGCTGAAGTGCTATCTAGTGCTCCTAAGTGCAAGAAGGCTGTGACATGCCTTCTAGAGAAAATGTGCATGTTAGATAAGCTATGTTCAGGCATGAAGCTGTAGTGCTGTTGGCCAAGAGTTCAATGTAATGAATCAACAATGTATGTTGATTTCTGTCCTTAAACAGAAACATACATAAAACATGGTTATGTATTGACCAATTAACAACAATGCTGTGACCAGAGGCTTGCAGGAACCTAACCCTGTATTTCTCCTAGGAGCAGTGGTTCAGTATTTGCTATTTCAGGGTTCACAGCAACTTCATAAAATTTAACTACTGTGAGTAACAGTAATCAACTGTACAGAAATGGCTTAGGCTAACACCATCCTTAGAGCAAGCACTCAACAAATGTTTTTAGGCTTAGGCTAACACCATCCTTAGAGCAAGCACTCAACAAATGTTTTTACTTCTTCCCTTAAGTGATAGAGACCAAACCCCAAACTGCCTTCTGCAGACTAATTTTCTGGACTCTTTGTTCT
This sequence comes from Pongo pygmaeus, assembly GCF_028885625.2. Lineage (NCBI taxonomy): Eukaryota > Metazoa > Chordata > Mammalia > Primates > Hominidae > Pongo > Pongo pygmaeus. The sequence continues at coordinate 25,811,669 of NC_072383.2, forward strand.
TGAGAAAGCCCCCCAGCCTGTGAATACATTGTAATGTGTGTAACACACTATTTGATCAAACAGACCTTCATCTGGACATATTTTCCATCTTTCAACCAGTTTTTGTTTCTCTGGGGTAACCTTGGTTAACAGAAATTGCACTGGGCTTGGAATTAGAGAGCCTGGGTCAGGCTTCCGATCTTATGAGTTGTGTGATCCACAGTCGTATGTCAAGCCCCGAGGAGTTCTCAGCAATAAAATAAAATGTAATAAAACTACAAGTTCTATGGTTAAAAACTAAAAGAGAGAGATGAATATAATCTGGAGAAGCTAAGGGAAGGCTTAAGGGGACAGATGAAAAACAAGTTTGAAGCTACCTTCCCTCCTGGCACCATTGAGTACTGCTTATGCCCACCATCCCTGGAGAACTCCTAAGCAAGTTGCATATCCCACTATGATTTCCAAATCCAAGTTTATTTCTGGCCTTCTAAATGGGTGTGCCAGGCCTACTCAACACCCCAGGATCGACATGTTTCCTGGAGCATCCGTTTTACTAGAATGTTCATTAAGGAAAACATATACTAAAATAAAATTTATTCAGCTATGGCTCCAAAAGTCTACATAGGAGGATGAAGTGCATGCTTTTGGTGTTCCACAGTATCTCCTCTCAATTCATCTTGGGTTGTACCTGCAACAGGGAGGGCAGTGCAGTTCTCATGTAAACCAAGAGCCTCCCAGCCTGAGTGCCCACTATCTCTCAGCTTTCTAGTCTCAAGCTCTTTCCCAAGGCCTCTGGAGCTTGCTCAAGTAGCCCAGAGGGCAAACCCAGAAGTGCAGGAGAAAATGTCCCTGGGGAGAATTCACAGTAATGTGAGCTAAGTGCCTCACCTCCATGTCCTTCAGAGGAACAATTCTGAGAAGTAATGTACATGGTTCTTGAAAAGCTTAAGCCCCTATTGTCCACAACAGCAAGCAGTTCAGAAACACATACTTTATTGAACTTCTGTCTTTCTTGTCTCCCTCTCCCTAATCTCTCACCTTCCAAAATGCTGCCTGTACCCAAGTCCTTGTCTCAGGCTCTGCTTTTGGAATTAGAAGGAGCTGTTTGGTTAGAAAAATGGACTTGAGCTGCATTTGCACAGCACTTTACATGAGAGTAAAGAAATCCATGGTAAAACCCTGTCTCTACTAAAAATACAAAAATTAGCCAGGCATGGTGGCATGCACCTGTAATCCCAGCCATCGGGAGGCCGAAGCAGGAGAATCACTTGGACCCGGGAGGCAGAGGTTGCAGTGAGCCGAGCTCATGCCACTGCACTCCAGCCGGGGGGACAGAGCAAGACTCCTTAAAAAAAAAAAAAAAAGACTAAAGAAATCCAATTGTCTGTTTAAAGACACACCAAACTGCCCACAGATACATGACAAACTTGAAAGCACAATTCTCATGTATTAAGAATAAAAAAAAATCAAGAAACTTCTCTCTTGGTGCTACGTTGGTCAATACATCTAACCTCCAGTCTATTCTCTGTGATTAAGGTTCCTGAGTGAAAAGAAATCACTCTAATCTTTTTTTCTTTTTATTTCTTTTTTCTTCTTTTTTTTTTTTTTTTTTTTTTTTTTTTTTTTTTGACAGGATTTCACTCTGTTACCCAGGCTGGAGTGCAGTGGTGCAATTACAGCTCACTGCAGCCTCAACCTCCTGGGCTCAAGTGATCCTCCCACCTCAGCCTCCTAAGTAGCTGGTACTACAGGTGTGCACCACCATGCCTGGCTATTTTTTTTTTTTAATGTGTGTAGGGATGGGAGTCAGGGGTCTCACTGTGTTGCCCAGGCTGATCTCAAACTCCTGGGCTCAAGTGATCCTCCAGCCTCAGCCTCCCAAAGTGCTGGGATTACAAGTGTGAGCCACCACACCCAGCCCAGCTTAATCTTAATAATCAACATTATCCACCCACATAACCAATCAGGAGTTGACTATAACTGAATGCCAATGCCAAGTTCTACAAAACTCCATTTCAGCAGGTGGGGCTTGGAGAAGGTTTAAGTGTTTGTTCACTTTGATAACTCACCTACTAAGAAGCTCAAGGGGAACTGTATCATAAAAAGAGGCCACCCCACTTCTCAGGCAAAGGAAAATGGAAGTCTGATTCAGTAACCTGGATAATTATGACTACATGAATCATATTAACATAAAATTAACTTTCTTTCAAAGGATCATTTGACCCTGCAAATCTGATTTTTAAAAATCTATATATGCAACAGTATGTTACTGCTTTATTCTGGAGGATTTCAGGAGCCATTGCTTTAAAAACCACCTTCACAATCAAGATTCTTCCTAACAGTAAAAAAGAAAAATGAATTGCCATCGAAATTGGATAAATGTATGTATGTGGACCCTCCCTTACTGACCATTTGTCCTTGGGAAAGATGAGTTTATACTCAAGGTCTATACGTTGTTGCTGCTATTTCAAACTGAAACTGAAGAAAAGAGGTAAATCAAAGGAAATTAATGCCTGATTTTTAACTTCCTTAAAAAAAGAATTGACAGATAAAATAATATGTATTTACTGTGTGCAACATGATGCTCTGAAGTATTTATAAATTGTGGAATGACTTAATCTATCCAATTAACATATGCGCTACTTCATGTAGTTATAATTTGTGTGGTGAGAGCACTACATCCACTCTCTTAGCATTTTTCAAGAACACAGTATATTACTCACTATAGTTGCCATGTTGTACAATAAATTTCTTGACCTTATTTCTCCTATCTAACTGTAATTTTTAGCTTTCAGTCATGTGATAGAATTTCAATGTATACCTATTAACCTATTCCCCAGGATGCCCTGTGCCAGACTGTCTGATTTATCATTCATCAATTCATCTTATAATCTACATTGCAGAAATTACAGTCTTCTCTAAATTTTATGAGACAGATATGAGCACTGATTTTGGCATGAAGATCTAGGTTGCTTCGGCCCTATTGAAGTTCAAGAAAAGCTGTACTGTTTGTACAAGATTTCCATCCTCATCCTCAATGGCTTGGATTTTGTTTTGTTTGGAGAGGGGTGACAAATAAACAAAAACCTCTATCAAAAGCAATGAGGAAATAACAGTTTACAATATATTCTCTTTTAAAAACTTAATATCATTACTTTTATTCCTTATATGGCCAGCAATGTAACCACCCCCGGATCTTCTGAATGTGGAGGTCTGGGTGATGAAATCACATTGACCTCTTGTTGCTGAGGTCAAGCAACAAACTATGGGCCAGTTTATGAGCATATCGTGTGTGCTCTGTGAGTTTGTTGTAAATTACTGCTAGATTGTTTTTATCCCCTTCTTCTTTTAAAATAGAGTCTGGACCCAAATGCTGCTATTTGATGACAAGAAAAAGCACAGCCATACTATTGCTACTCATCCATCCATTTCTTCCATCATGCCCTGATTTCATAAGGTGTCCAAATAATGACTCTTTGCCAACCTGGAGGATGGAATTGAAATGGTGACAGGGCAAGTTCTACTGAACCACACCTGTCCTATGTTCTACTAGTTTCACTCCATCATCAGAAACTATGTGTCCTTGGTATCAACTATAACTCACTGGTCCAAGAAGAATTATATAAATAATTTTGGCTTTACTTTTTTTTAATGAAGGAGAAGAGATCAAAATATTGATACTACTGCAGAAATGTGTCATTCATATTGAAAAACATCTGGACAGAATCACTTCTTTGGGAGTGAAAGCAGTTTGAAAACGGTAATGTTCTACGTAAATGTATTTGCAGTTTTGTTTCTGGAATTTTTCTCTACATGTTGGTGGTCATGCACTGAAGTTTCTTGCAAACCTACTTGATGTGAATTAGTTTGTAGTTTGTGCCTTTCACATATCACCATCTGCTAAAGGCAGTACAGAGTTTTCCAGGCCAATCCACGGAGGGAGGACCGAGGATGGGCAGTCCTGGGGCACCGTGACAGATTGTGTGGCATAAATTTAACACAGAATTCAGTAAGAAGTATACTTCAATGTAACTCGTTTATTGATTCATTCATTGCCAAAACATTTACTCACTGTCTATTATGTGATCCATACTATGTAAGCCCTGGGAATTCAAAGTAACTAAGATAACTCACTCTGTAAGACTCATAGTCTAGTGAGGAAGGCAGGTAAACAGTTATAATCAAAGAGATAAGGGCTGATATAGCCTCTACAAAAGGCTAGAAATATGGATAATAAATGATGAGACAGCTGCATTTTATAGTTCCGTGAGAAAATGAACTTGATTTTCATTGCTTCGAATCCACATGGTCTTCCTTGGAAACATCTTCTCAGTAATTAAGAGAATTCAATAAGAATTTCTACCTTTTTAGATTTTGGTGCCCCAGCGTAGGGAAGAAAAGGAAAATTATAGACTTTCTTTCCCATTGTTGCTTGTTGGGCCATCACCATGGTCAGAGTCAAGTCTACGGCATAACTCACAGTTCTTATCTCTGCAGCTGCACACAGGGCTCTGAATGCTCACACAGGGAAGGAAACAGGTGGTGAAAATCTCTTTCTAACAGAAATGCAAGGAAGATAGACTGTCTACTACTTTAGAATTATTCTACTTTCTTGGCAAGTTCTAAGAAAGATGGACTACAGTCTCCTTGAGAGGTCTCATTATGTAGAAAGGCAGCATCTGAGAAAGAATAGAAGGAAGGGAATGAAGGACAGAAAGATGAAGAAAGGAAAGAAGGAAGGAAATGAGAAAGGAAGGGAAAAGGAAGAAAAGAAAGAAGGAATGCAAGATACCTACAGTATTTGAAATAAGAGAAATTTTATTTTCTGCTGCAAAAAAATCCTGCAACTCACACCACATCTATTAACATAGGAAGTAAAGAAATGTTATGGGGGCATAGGGGGAAAGTTAGTCCACAGTCCTTCCATAAATCTATTTTATCACTTTATAGTCATCTATTATTAAATGTAGTGGGTCAATTCTCACTTTGCTTCCCTGTCTACCCATTAGCAAAAGCTGAGTGTTAATTTTTCTGTGACAAGTTCTGGTGTGTGAAGCCTGGTAACCTCACTGGAAAATAACTGGATTTTTGGAAGCAAAGGCCTAATGACCACCACATGTGATTTTTGCCTTTTTAGAAGGGAGAACTGCCTGCTGGGCCTTGGGCCCAGACTGTGAGTACACTTCCCTTCCTAAACATTCTCTTAAGTCATAGTATTTCTTTATTGTAATCAAGAAAAATAAGAAAGGAACATTAACATTTTCTAAGAAAGGAGACACTAACTCTAAAATAAGAGAGAGGTCTCCTTTCTTTACTTAATATTTATTGAATGTTTCTAAATATATGCAATTCGCTACAGCTCTCTCATGTTTGTTACTGTGAGTACACTTCCCTTCCTAGACATTCTCTTAAGTCATAGTATTTCTTTATTGTAATCAACCAAAATAAGAAAGGAACATTAACATTTTCTAAGAAGGGAGACACTAACTCTAAAATAAGAGAGAGGTCTCCTTTCTTTACTTAATATTTATTGAATGTTTCTAAACATATGCAGTTTCCTACAGCTCTCTCATGTTTGTTACTGTGAGTACACTTCCCTTCCTAGACATTCTCTTAAGTCATAGTATTTCTTTATTGTAATCAAGTAAAATAAGAAAGGAACATTAACATTTTCTAAGATGAGAGACACTAACTCTAAAATAAGAGAGAGGTCTCTTTTCTTTACTTAATATTTATTGAATGTTTCTAAACATATGCAATTTGCTACAACTCTCTCATGTTTGTCACGGTGATGAATTAATACAATTGTTAAGCACATCAAATGAAATTTTTCTCCTGGAGGGAAATCACAGAAGAAGAGAATGCTTGGTGAACTGTTTTGGAAGCTTACACTGAATTAAAGTCATTCGTTATTGCTGTGCAGAGTTAAGTAATGAAACTAACAGTTTCTTAGTATTTTCTTTAAATTGTTATTTTATTTTAGAATGTAATCTCTAATTTGGATAATAATAGTATTCAGTCATTCTTTCAATAGATATTTCTTGAAGACTCATTATGTGCGAGGCACTATTCTAGGCTCTGGGAAGAAAAAACAAAGTTCCTGCCCTCCTATACGTGTACATTTCAGCAGGGGAAGACAGACAGTCAATGTATAAACAGGAAAATAATTATGCAAGATCATTTTAAATATGTATTAGTGCTAAGAAGATAATAAGATACAGTAATGGGATAGAGAATGATTGAGGCAGTGGGGAGTGGGGATTGCTTCAGCGTGGTCAAAGAGGACCTCGCTGAGCTGAGACAGGAATGATAAAAAGGAGGGAGATGTGTAAAGAACTAGGGGAGAAGTATTCTACACAGAGGAAATAAGAAGTACAAAGGACTTGGGACAGTTTACCCTTGAGTATTAGAGTATGTTTCGTATGTCTTTTCATAACTTAAAGCACTTCCATGTATATTGTTTCTTTTGATCCTCACAGCAATCCTGGAATCAGGGCACTACAGGTAACCACATTCTCACTTTACAAATGATAACTCACACACCCCATGGAAGATCCGGGAAGTCTTCCGATGCCCCTGCTTTCCAAGACAATATGATGCTTCTCTACATTCCATGGACTATGACAAGTATATCAGTCATCGAAGTGGGTGGTTTAATGTCATGATTAGCTCCATTTTCTCTTCCTGCAGCATAGCAAAGTGAATAAAGCTTGAGCTCTGTGTCCAGCAGATCTTTATTAGAATTCCAGTCCCACCACAGTTACATATGCTCTCTCCCTGCCAAGTTTTCACAGATGAATCATCCAGACTCCGTTTCCTATTAGTGCTGGACCCTCCACTTGGACTTTTGACACTTGGACCCCTCTAGCCCACACAGGGACATCAGTGCAACAATTCTTCTCCCCTTTCTACAGCATCATTAAATTTTGCCTCTCTCCTGGATCATCCCATTCACATATTCACATGCTGTTATTTCTCCCATCTAAAATTGACCAGGCACTGTGGCTCATGCCTGTAATCCTAGCACTTTGGGAAGCCAAGGCTGGCAGATCACTTGAGGCTAGGAGTTTGAGGCCAACCTGGCCAACATGACAAAACCCCATTTCTACTAAAAATACAAAAATTAGCCGGGTGTGCTGCACTCCAGCTTGGGCGACAGAGCAAGACACTGTCTCAAAATAAATAAATAATTAATTAAAAATAAAATTACTTTCTCCTGATCCCATATTTCCTATGATTAAAATGCCATTTCTTTGTTCTTCTGTCTGTGAATTTTCGCAGAAGAGTTGTCTATACCTATTGCACCAACCCATTTCTTCCAATTCTCCATATCGTCAGTATTTCCAGTTATCCTTACCTCTCTCCCACACAGCCCCTATCTAATCTGGCAGAAAATCCTGTTGACTCTACCTTCAAAATATAGCCAGAGTTCAATACTTCTTACCATCTCCGTGTCTACCGCCCTGGTCCAAGCTACCGTCATCTCTCATCTGGATAACTCAATTACCAACTAACAGGGCCTATCTGCTGGTACAGTGTGTGCTCAAAACAGCAGCCAGAAGGATCCTTTTCCAAAGTAAGCCAGGTTGCAGCCCTCATCCTGCTGAGGGTTTAATCAAAGTCCTTAACAGTGTCCTGTGAGGCCCACATGTTCTGACCCCTCAGACTCCTTTGACCTATTTTCTACTTCCCTCCGCCTCGCTCACTCAGCTCTAGCTACGTGGCTTTTATCCTGTGACCCCTTTGCTGGAATGCAAGCTTCACAAAGGCAGGGATCTTTGTCTGTTTGGTTCACTCATGTATCCCAAGTACAGTTAGTCCTCCGTATCCATGGTTCCACATCCGTGGAGATGGAATGGTGGACTGAAAATATTTGGAAAAAAAAATGCATCTGAGAAGGCAGGCAAGGGTTGAATAACTACCTATTGGGTACCATGTTTACTATTTGAGCAAAGGGCTCATTAGAAGCCCAAATCTCAGCATCATAGTATATACCCATGTAACAAACCTGCACATGTACCATATGAATTTAAATTAAAAATAAAATTTTAAAATAAAAAAATTTATATTGCATCTGTACTGAATATATACAGACTTTTCTTGTCCTTACTCCCTTAACAATACGTTATAAACATTATTTACAAACCATTGCATTGTATTAGGTATTATAAGTAATATAGCAATGATGTAAAGTAAACAAGAGGATGTATGTAAGTTATATGCAAATACTACTGCATTTTATGTCGGAGACTTGAACATCTTTGAATGTTGGTATCCACAGGAGGTTCTGGAACTAATCAACAGATACCAAGAGTATTAGTCCGTTTTCATGCCGCTGATAAAGACACACCCAAAACTGGGTGATTTATAAAGAAAAAGAGGTTTAACTGACTCACAGTTCCACATGGCTAAGGAGGCCTCACAATCATGGCAGAAGACGAAAGGCACATCTTACATGGTGGCAGGTAAGAGAGAATGAGACCCAAGGGAACGGGAGAAAACCCCTTATAAAAACATCAGATCTCATGAGACTGATTCACTATCATGAGAACAGCATAGGGTAAACCAGCTCCATGATTCAATTATCTCCCACTGGGTCCCTCCCACAACACGTGGGAATTATGGGGGCTACAATTCAACATGAGATTTGGGTGAGGACACAGCCAAACCATATCACCGAGGGACAAGTGTACCTGGAACATGCATGGCGCATAGCAGACATTCAATATGTATTTGTTGAATGAATAGTCTGTGCCTACTTAACATAAAGTTAACACAGATTTGCATGCTTTTCACTTAATCTAATTAGTGCGTAAAATTTTCTACCAGATCACATCACAATCTTAGTTACTAAAAATAGTTTTCCCTTAAATAAAGATACGAAGTGTAAAACTCCCTTTCACGACGTATTGCATACACTTAGCCATTTATTAACATCTCTCCCCTACAGAAAAGGCAACTCCACTGGCTGCTATCTTAGTTTAAGGATCCAGTCTCCATGTTGAGGAAATATTGCTTGCTTATCGTTCAGATTATTGGTTCACTACAATTTAAGGGCCTAGAAATAGTTAGGAAATAACCTTAAAATAAGCAATTTACTCCTTCCCAAACAGAATCAAATCTGTTATTGAGTTTCTTTTTGGATCAATGAAAGCTGTCATGAGATTATACACTAGTTTTTAACTCCTTCATGTAAAACAGAAAATGGTTACTTATGAAATAAACACAAACATTTCTTTTTAAAATGCTTTGTGGCTTAATCATTGGACCAGAATTTTCTCTGGATTAATCAAGAATTTTTCTGTACATATCATAGTTGATGACAGACGTAAGGGTGATTGTATAGAGCTTCAATAGAGGAAAAAATAATTCACCTTAGAAAAATGAAAAAAAAATGAGAAAGTAAAACATTTAAAACAATAAATAACATCTCTGAGTTGGACCTGAAAAGTTACTCTACTGAAGTCTTGTAATTACTTTTTTCAGTTCTACAGTCAAAACCTATTAGGGCAATTTTATGTGGTTTTTCTTTTTTCTTCCTTTTTTTTTTGTTTTGCCTAACATTCTTGAACTGAGTTCAAGTATTAAGTATTTCCCCATATCTCCTGTCAGTCACATATCTAAGATAGAATAAAATAAATGTATTCTCAGACTGTGTTTCACACTCTTCCAAAGTTTTTTTTTTTTTTTCCATGGAACTCTCAGAGCTTTTAAATCTGATTATTAGCCCTGATACTTTCTCCCTTTTCATCTTCCAAACCCTGGGCACAATCCCGCTGACCTCTTCTGCAGCTATTTGATTCCCAACACAATATTCAAACACAACTAGGGGCAGCCTTCCTTAATCAGGTCTGTCCCTGCAGAGTTTGTTTTGCTTTGTTTTAACAAGCAGGAGTCTTGACTTTCTACAAAGCTCTGCAAAGGTTGTTACAATCGGCGATTGAAGGAAACTGAAAACTGATTGCCAAAGAACTAATTGACCTATTTTTGGAGTCTTCATTAATTTCATTTTAGCTCAGTCATACAAACATTTAGTGAACATCTGTCTACCTTGCAGGCCTGGTGCCAAGCATTAGACAAATAAGACATGGCCCTGTTTATCGTAGAATATATGCTATGGCGGAAACAGGTACCGGGTACTCTATAATACCAATGGAGTGTTGCACTGTTAGGCAGGCAGTGTTTTTTTTCTATAGATTTTCAGGGTTTCTGTTCTGTTTTCAGTGTCTCTTTTCCTAGGAGTCAGAGAAAACTTTCTAGACAAAATCATGCCTGGGCCAAAATTTCAAAGTAAGTGTAAACTGGGCAAAACTAACTGGAAAGGGCATTCACAAATTCCATTGATTCATTTTTACCAATTTTACTTTTTTAAAAAAATGAAGAGGAGGAAGGTTAAGACCTAGTATCTAAAAGGAGACTGGATTATCTCTAAGTCTTAGTATATCTTGGTTTGTTTACCTTTGCTGAGCTCACTCGAGGTAAGCTGCAGTCCCATATTGAAAATGTTTGATTTATTTTGCTTGCTGTGGTGTAAACGTCTTCATTAAAAAAAAATAGTTGCCCTGGTCTGAATTTTGAAAGTAAAATTAATATATTCTGGATTAAGTCTGAGTAAAATCGCATTTTAACTCAGTTAAAAGACATTCTTTTTAATAATCAGGTTTAAAATTTTGAATGACTATATGTGAGATTTTTAAAAGAAGTATTCAGTTTGAATTTTGCTTACTAATATCAGAAGAACCCCTACTTCTACGGAAAAGAGAACTGTATTCCATTTTCCTTAATCCTTTGTTAGTTTGTCTTCCTTAATGTACCCACTGTGGTTGTTTCTATAACATCTGGGATTTTATACATTAAAGCAAAGCTGTGTTTGTAAAAAAAAGGAAAGAAAGAAAAGAAAAAAGAAAACTGCTGATTTTAAATTCCAGTTTTTATTCTATGTATACTATACTTGGTTATAAAAAAGTTACAGATCATTCGGTTTTGCCCAGATTTTACCCTACAGAAGTCCCTTTATTAAGAAATGAGATTTAATGAAAAGAAAAGTAGGGCTACTGTTTATGTGGCTGCAAATATCACTGGGGAAATATTTCATGTTTACATTTTGCTAAACTATTTATAGTGAGGACACATACTACAGTAAGGCCCTCTTTTCCCCATATAATGGATATCTTTGTGCCTTAATTCTACACACTTGCACAGTTTACATTTTTACCCAGTCTGCCCACATTTCATGCCACATTACTTTGTCCTCCAAAGCCTAGCTATATTGGAGCAACATCTTCTGGCAGAACAGAGACACAGAAAATCCAGAGAAATAAAACCCTGCCTGCCTAACAGTGTCTTAGATTGTTAGCAGGGAACACAGACCAAATTTAGCTATTTAACAAATCTCTCATTGTTGATCATTAGGGTTTTTTCTTACCCTCACTGTTGATCTTTGAAAGCTCTCAATTTTACTCAACTGAGTTTCTTTCCCTCAATTAATGGTTAACACCTATTGCTGTATTTTATCTATATTTTAACTATTTAGCATGGTGTATGAGTACACCATGTATGAATCTTCTAAAACAGTTCTTGCCTGAAGTATAGAATCAATGAGTGAACTTTGGAGTCCCTCTGGTGGTCATTTGAGTCAGTTTTAAATGAAACTGATTTCCTGTAAGCCCTTAGACACCAGCCTCATCCATTGGCCATCTTATCTCTGCACCCCTACCCCTCCCACCCTACTTCACTTTTACCACTTGTCACACGCAATTCCTCACCCTGCTCCTATGAAGCACACAAATACAATGTAAATAATTTCTATAAATTTCTAATATTTGCTTGTGGAAACATTTTGCCCACAACATTGGATTTACAATAAAATGTTCTCCTGTTTTATGACGTTGCTGAAAATTAAAACTATTGCCAGTTCCCTGATTCTTCAATAGGAAATCATTGCTTTGGTTTCTCCTTTCCTTAAGTAGATTTTACAAATGAATCGTAATTTTTAAAGCATATCTTTCTTCATGTGTGTGGCCCTTAATGACTTGTATTTCTTTTTAGTCACATGATTTAGTCTCTTTGAACATTTCTTTAATTTCACTTTTTTAAGAGCCCAAGTAGAAAACAGTTGTGCTCAGAATAAACAGTGATTTGGGGTAGTCACTGTGCAAATGTATTGTCTTTCCCGTGATTCCTTCTTTTTACCTGTAGAGGAGCGATGTCTTCCTGGACTGGCCCTTGAGTGGTGGAGGAGGCTTTCAGGAAAAGTCTTGAATTGTGCTTAGAAGAGATTAAGAAGTCACTTACCTAGACGGAAGTGAGATGTCTCCTTGACATTATGTTTCGTCCCCTTGATAGTCCTGTCATTATCTATATTTCTAGTCTGTGGTCTTAGAATTTCAGAGCATTAAATGTTCAGTTCCCATGAGTTTGTGGTTTTTCTGAGTGGGTATGTATTTGCCTGCCTTCACTTTCAGTTGAAAGATATTCATCCTTCAGGGCTGTGTTTGCTTTTATTCAGAAAATAAGTGTATTTAATGTACTGTTTTCAAAAAAGGAATGAAAACAGTGATTGAGCTGATATTGAGATCATCAAGTGTTTCTAAATCTCTCCAAACACATTGCTCCCTACATGCCCAGAAGGCACCATCTTTTCCTCTTAATATAATGGGTTTGCTTGAGTATCAAAATGCTGCATTATACAACACGAATCATCACACCAAAGATATCAATCATTTGTGTTATTAAATTAGAGTAAGAGAATTTAGTACAGAACAGAGGCAAAAAACAAAAAACAAAAAACAAAAAAAACTATCGCTGGGCATGGTGGCTCACATCTGTAATTCCAGAGCTTTCGGAGGCTGAGGCAGGAGGATCTCTTGAGGCCAGGTGTTCATCACAGGCCCAGGCAATATAGTGAAACCCTGTCTCTACAAAAATAAAAATAAAAAAAATTAAATTAACCCATTATGTTGGTATACACCTCAGCTACTAAGGAGGCTGAGGCTCAAAGATGACTTGAGCCCAGGAGTTTGGGGTTTCAGTGAGCTATGATTGATTGCACCTCTGTACTCCAGCCTGGGTGACAGAGCAAGACCCTGTCTCTAAATAATCATCATAATACCACAGCACAGATCATGCTTTTAAGAGTTATAACAACCAAATATAAAAAATCTACATATACACATGCTTTATACTATTCAAAAAATAGTCAAATAGATATAACCTTGTCCACTAGGAACAAAACATAAATAACGTTGCATTTGTTGAAAGTCGACATTAATTAAAGAAAACATATAGTGAATAATTTGCAATAAAAAAATGAATGTCATCTTTTGCTGCTTAAGTGTTGCACCGCACAACAGATGAAAAAACAAACAACAGCAGCATTACTTCTATTGCAGACATTTTTTTCCCTGTAGTTTCTGATCTCCAATTCACTTTCATACTCTGTGCTGCTTCAGGGCGTTCAGTGTTTTGAAGGAGAGTTGAGGTTTATATTTCAACATTTTTAAGAGAGGTAAATGATTCAATGCAGCAAAAAGAAAATAGGTTTCATTGTTCTTTGGGTTTTAAATAAGTGGTTACTGTTAAATTATAGCAAGCAAATCTCCAACTTCTTGCATTCATCACTATTCTGATGCAGTTTTTCAGAATCTGTAACAATGTGACTTATAGACTCATGAATAAATGTTTCAACTGTTGTCATATGGTCTTAATTATGTTAAATTAGAGGATCTGGCTGACAACACTAGAAACATGGATGCCTAGCACCATCTATTGTTCATGAACAAAACAACTGTATGGTAAATAAAGTGGAAAGTCCTCCCCCAAGTAGGACTTTCAGAGAGGGTTTGCATTAGTTTTCTACTGCTGCTGTAACGAAGTATCACGAACTTAAACAATGCAAATTTATTATCTTTGGGTTCTCAATATTGCTTATAGGTTAGAAGTCTGCAATGGGTCTCACTGCGCTAAAATTAAGGTGTCAGCAGGGCACTTAGGGGAGAATCTGTTTCCTTGCCGTTTTTAGTCTACGGAAGACACAGCTTTGAGAGGCCACCAATATTCCTTGGCTTATAGCCATCTTCCTTCATCTTCAAAGCCAGCCATATTGCATCTCTTGAACCATTCATCCATAGTCACATTGCCCACTGATTCTAACCTCAGCTGGGAAAGTTTCTCTGCTCTTAAGAAGACTCGGGTGATTAGGTTGAGTCCATCCATACAACATATCCAGGTTAATCTCCTCATCTTAAGGTCCTTAATATTAATGATATCTGCAAAGTCCCTTTGTCCACATCATGTGACATATTCACAGGTTCCAGAAATTAAGACACAGACATCTTTTGGGAGGCCATTATTCTGCCTACCAAAGGATACGAGAGAGCACTAATTAAAAACCATATCTAAATATCCAAAATTTAATCTCTTGACTTTTGGTGGAGTCAGTATGTTGGCTGTGGTAGATTATCATTTATGTTGGAGACAGAGAAGGTTTGCTATTTTAGTGCTTATGAACTTAGGCTACAACTTGTTAATTTTCTCTCACTGATACTTATTAGGTAAGTATTCTTAAAATGACCATTTCTTAAGAATCTCCCTAATAATTCAATATTCCTTAGGCAATGAGTCAGTCCTTATTTCTTCCAACACTCAACCTCTGCCCCTCGCCCTGCCCCACGCTTCAACCTGGTCAGCAATGTGCATGTTCACACACACACACAAACACACACACACGTGCACATACACACATCTATACATATTCATACATTCAATAAATTTTATTATTTTCTAACGTTTAATGTCTGTTTTACTGAGGGGTTCAGCTTTGAATGTCTTTGGGAGCATATAGATAACTTTCTCACCTTCCTTTCAACACTGAAATACTCTTTGTGATTATTCTTATTTTTTTCTACAGTAATGCCATTTGTATGTTAGTGATAGACAATTTTGATGGTAAGTCCTGATCTCAGCATCCAGTTTTATTGCATTTGTAACAGTAACACAGATACATGAGCTGCTGGGCTCTCAGGATGCCATTAGCATTTCCTGACTAATCTAGAAGAGGAAAAGGATAGTTGCTATAGAAATACCCAACAACTTGCTCCATGTTAAAATCGTTTCCTCTCCTGATCAGGAGATGCTTGTGACAACTAAAAATAGAGACAGCTCTTGGTTGACAACATTGCTCTTAGTCTTTAATTATCTGTAACCTATGCCCATCACCTTAAATTTTCTAGAGGAGAAGAAATCCGTTGAGAATAGTTTGTCACTTTGTGATGTGTTTGATGTTTCTCACTGAGGAAGGAGAAGAGAGGACATTTGGAAAATAAAAGCCTCTTTTCATAATTTTTCAAATTTGGTAACAAAATAAAGGTACTGAGTTTTTGAAAGGACTTGAAGATGAGTATCAGCTCTTCCTGGTCTATCCAAACTTCCCTCTCAAAATCAAAACAAAAATGTATGCAAATATAATGTATAAGTCACATTCACAACCATGTAACTTGATAGCAACACTATCCCTGTGTCATAGATATTATTTTGCAGTTGAAGAAACTAATGTTCATATCTAATTGACTAGGATTCTGCAAGAACATGCTTGTTGATAAGGATATGTGGAAATAGTCACATTACATAATGTTGGTGGCGGAAAAAAATTAATCCAAGTTTTCAGAAGGGCAGTATTAAAATGCTAACGTATGTCTTAAAGCAAGTCTTGGACCTAAATTTTTCACTTTAAATAAGTAAAAGTTTAATAATATGAACAAAGACTGAAATAAAGTGGTGTTCCATGGAATACTACACAGCCATAAAAAGAAATGAGATAATGTCCTTTGCAGGAACTATGGATGAAGCTGGAAGCCATCATCCTCAGCAAACTAACACAGGAACAGGAAACCAAACACTGCATGTTATCACTCACAAGTGGGAGCTGAACATAGAGAACACATGGACACAGGGAGGGGAACATCACACACCAAGGCCTGTTGGGGGGTGGGGGTGGTGAGGGGAGGGAACCTAGAGGACAGGTCAACAGGTGCAGCAAACCACCATGGCACACGTATACCTGTGTAACAAACCTGCACATTCTGCACATGTATCCCAGAATTTAAATTAAAAAAAGAAAGAAATAAATAAAATGGTGTTCATCTCAGCACTGTTTATAATAGCAAAAAATAACCTATGGCAGAAACTGCTGGTATTCAGCAAAGTCTGTTTCCCCTACCTTCTGGACACACAACTGGGCTACATTTTCCAGCCTCTTCTGCTGTTAGAGATGATCATGGGGCTGTATTCTGGGTGAAAGAATGTGTGCAGAAGTGACACAACTTCATGTACTAGTCCATAAATATCTCCTGAGTGATCCTCCATGCTCTCTTCAGGTTGGTGAAATACAGAGAATACAGTAAAGAAACCTAGAGCTCTAGATGATGACAAAACTAGATCAAAGGATCCTGGGTCCTTCCCTGGAACGACCAGGTGGAAGATAATCTCTGACCAGGAACATACACATTATGCTTTGTGTGAACAAGAGATAAACTTACACTGGTTTAAAACACTGAGATTGTAGTCTTTACCAAGTACAGCAAGTAAAGTCAACCCTAATACAAAATTTAAATGTCCAACGATAGAGAAATTACCCAAATAAACTTAAGTGAATTTCTTGCAACATAGACTCTCTTTGAATGAGTTATTGATCGCAATCTGGGCAGCAGCCAAACTACCATAGAGATAAAAGTACGCATTTCCATTCTGCTTTATTATTGTCAATTTTAATTCCAGGCTATTAAATAAATGCACTACTACTTATTCTCTGCAACCTTTGTGCGGCTGAGTTGGAAGTCATTCTGCCTCGTATCTCTGTTTTTGACACTATAAGAGTAGGAAACAAGGAGAAAAAAATTTACCTGTAATTAAATCCTTTAAAGATAAAATGACACATTCTGATTGGTGATTTGCCATTGGATGATAGAATTGAAGATTTAAGGTGAATGAAGGGCTGGTTGAGCCAATCACCAAATTGGCTTGAATTCCAGCCACACCATTCAATCAAAAAGTCATCCATTCTTTCCTTGAACACCTTCAATTATGCATACTTGATGAAAGAATAAAAAGCAGCTTAGGGTTTTTATGTCTCTCTGCTCGTTTGTTTTGCAGAGCTAGTAACAAAGATAAAAAGAGGAAAGCAGGCAAGCAGACAAGCTAACATTTACCAAATGCCAGTTGACTAGGACCTGTGTATAGCACATCCGTACATATTATTTCATTTAATTTTTGCAACAATGCTATAGGGTTGATGTGCCCATTTTTCAGAAGACCTGAACCTTAGAGAGTTGAAATAATTCATGTATCTGCCAAGTTGTTATATCTTCTATCTTCTAAAGTGATAAAGGCAGTATTTACTCTACAAGAGCGTGGCAGATCCTCAACCTTGAAAGAGGGCAATAGGAAAAGACAGAGAGGATTAAAAGCATTTGGCTAATGACTGGTGAGCTAACATTTGCGTTCATTTCACTGGAAGACTGGGGAAAATAGCATTATAGTAGGACTTGGCTTCTAAAATTAAACTGCTGAGGTTTATATCCAACTGCCTCTATTCCTTAACATATATCCTTTGAAAGTTTCCTAACCTCTCTAGACCTCGGCTTCCTTATCTGTCAATGGAATAATAAATGATAGCTATTTTATACAGTCATATCAAAGATGGTTTGCGATGATGCACATAAAGTATTTCGCACAGGGCTTTGCAGAGAGTTGGTGAAAGCCGTAAGGTTTTGTGTACAGAGAAGTGTGGCAACGGTTGCCCCTAGTTGAGAAGTTAAAACTTCAGGGTGCTTGTAATTTTCTCAGATACATATTAGCAGATATGAAAGTGATATAAACACACAATAAAGTATAGTTTTTAAATAGCATGTGTTTTATTTCATGTTCATGTCACTTTCACCAGGCAAAAATTCTGAAACTTTCTGTGTGAACATAGTATTATGGGTACACTCTGAATTATACCTCTAGGCGTCATCAGAAATTTGTGCTTAATATTGTCCACTCACATTCCCTGAACAACACTGCCTACTAAGTTCCCTAGGCTAACCACGGGAAGTCTTAGGGGTATAGTCTATAATCATTACAACACAGGAAGAAAATACCCGGTATTCCATTAAGCAGCAGAAACATTATTTTAGCATACTGATTGCAGCTTCCAAATACACCTGACTCAGATTTTGAATATTATAGTAAGCAAATTAAGTACTCCTTTTTCCCAAAATATGTTAATATATAAAAGGGCATATATAAACAAGGTCATATAGATATATAAAAATCTATTCAATGAAAAACTAAGTTTTTTTTTAATACAAATGTTAGCTGGGTATGATGGTGGTGGGTGCCTGTAGTCTCAGCTACTTGAGGAGGCTGAGGTGGGAGGATCGCTTGAGCTCAGGAGGCAGAGGTTGCGGTGAGCCCTGATCGTGCCACTGCACTCCAGCTTGGGTGACAGAACCAGACCTCATCTCAAAAAAAAAGAAAAAGAAAGAAAAACTAAGGTTTTTTTTTTCAGTGTTTCCATTTTGTAATTATATACATGCAATGATTTCAGTGCTGAGAAAAAAATTAAAAAATGGTATACTAGGGGTATTTCCAGCTCAATTTCAGTTGTCTATGACAATCAAGAGACAGGATGCAATAATTATTTTCACAATGAAAAGAAGTATCCTGGCGGACTGGGAAAGAAAAGCATTAGGAACTTTGTGATGCTGCTGAGGTATTAGACAAGACAATACATAGAGTTGATCTCTACGTATTTCTCTAATCTTTCAGATTAGAGAATGGTAGTGGTTAAAAAAAGGAATGGAATACTTTTATCAAATAATATCTAGTGGAACCCCAATGTATAAATAAGCTGAAAGTGGAGTTATTCTGCTTGAGGTAGGGTATGTCAGATCTCCTCTAATAAACCTTTCTGCTGACATCTGAGCCTCTTCAGAACACAGTTTGGAGATCAGTGCCTACTTGAATACATAATAACTAACTGGAGATGTGTGATAAAAATGTAGATGCCTGGGTTCCAACCCCCAGAGATTTCAGTTCAGTAGCTCTGATGTGGGGTATGGAGATGTTTATTACTGAAATGCCCTCCTAGAGATCGGGATGTACAATGAGGTTTGGGGAGTGCTCATAAGACAACCTAGTACAACCTGTTAAGCTAAGGCAGTTGAATAAATCCTACAGATAATGTGCCTCTCTGGGTATTTAACAAGGCACAGCCAGGTTACAGGTTGATGTGGATAGCAAAAAAGATGGGTTTATCGTTCTAGCCTTAACAGAGTAATTGAGGCAGTGGAAAACATTCAAGTTATACAATTAAAATATGACCAAAGCTTAGCCTGAGAATTCGGCGCTAAAAAAAAAAAAAAAAAAAAAAAAAAAAAAAAAAAAGCAAGTGTACCTGAAGACAACAGGCTGGCATCAGCTCTCCACTGCACAGCTGTCACTACAAAAAATGCCTAAAAGAGGATGGGCTCCCAAGTTACAGTCCTAAGCTTGAATTCATGCTCTTCCACGTAGCTGTTTGACCTTGGCTAAGTTCTTTAATCATTTAGTGTACTTTCCTCCTCTATAAAAGGAAGTAAATAATAGTACTTGTCTTGTTAGTTTGTTTTGAGTTAAATTGTTACCAGGCAGATAAATAGCTCTCAACAAACTCTCAACTGACTATTCCTACATGGTCAGAGTCAAAATGTCTGAATTTGAATCTCAGCAACTTTACTTATAGGCTGTAAAAACTATGAATAAGTTGTAATGTTTCAGTGTTTCAGTTTCTTCATCTGTAAAATAAGGATATATAATAAACTATAAAAGTACCCCCGAAAGTACCTAGCACACAATCTGCCCTCAGTAAATGTCTGATATCTACTCTGCTTATTTTTGCAGAATATAAATTGTGGGAAACTAAAGATGATTCTCAGCATCTTGCTTAAGAAGTAGATAGGGAGTAGTATCATGATTCTAGAAGTTGAGATTTGTCTTCGTTGTGTTACATTTGAGTAGCTGTTGGTGTTGTCAATCAAAAACAACATGGGTCATGATAAGGTGACAGGGAATGTTCTGGTTGAAAATTTTATCATTTCAGTTCCACGTTGCTGCAGATGCTAAGTGAGTTAGGGGCTCTCACCCCAAACCTTTAAGGACCTATAATAAATTAAAATAAAGTATGGGAATAAAGAGGGAAAAACTGCTGCATAGCTGAAGGCTTAAAATGCTTTTGAGAACCATGACAGCCATGAAGGTGTACTGTTTGGATCTCCATTCAAGAATTCGCCATTCAGCTACAAAGAGCACATTTGGCTGACCGCCTTCAGCTCCAGCACCTTCAGGATCACATTCAGCTTTTGAGTCCAAGCCATTCTCTTCCTGGACAACCCCCAAGAAAAGACTGAGCACAGATGGGGTACTAGGGCTTGACCATTTCTGCCCAATGTAAAGCTCTTCTCATGGGAGATCTTAGCGCCAGCGCACCCCATTGGGCTGGCCAAGGCTCTGTTAGACGACATAATGCTCTGAAGCTCTGCTTGTCCAATTTCTATCCCTCCTCTTTTCACAGGCACTATTCTCCATAAACTACTCATATTCCTAAATCCATCTCAGCATCTGTTTCCTGGAAGACCCACGTATATCATTTTGCAGGCTTCTTTATTAACAGACAGAAATTAGGACCGGAGCTACTGATCAAATTGGGTACTTATAAGTGAAATAAACCAATTCAATGTGATCATTTACCTTCCTCGATGTTTGAATGTAAGTGATTGCCTTACAGATCATTTCTTACTTCTCAGATCCTACCATTGGCACATAAATCAGTGCTCTGAAATCTGTTGTAAATTCAGGATAGGAGATGCCCAGTTTGTGTCTGTAGATACAAAGTAAAATTTACGGTAGCAAGGTCCTTCTCTCCATTTCAACCACTGATTCATATAAATTATCTGGGGATGGGTTTGGTCATGAATATCAGCAGCTTCCTTGAACCTACACAAATAGCCACATGATGGTGGAAGGAACACATTATGTAGATACAAAAGTTGTTCTATCAATTGAGGTAAGTCAGGATTTAGTTAAGAAAATGGAAGCCACTCCCTGTTGTTTCAAACAGAAAGATATCTGATACAGTCCATTAGAGGCTTACAAAAACCCCTGGAAGGGCCCTAGAAGTAAAGGTCAGGGCTCCAGCTTTCAGCACACAAGGAAGGACAAAGATTACAGGAAAGGATGCTCCAGTAATCATCAGCCACCTGTGGCACCACAGTGGGCAACTCCCAGGAGGACCCCAGAAGCCAAAGGAAGTCGCTATCAATGATCTCAGTGGCCACTGGAGAGTAATGGCTCTTCCATTCTGCACTGGGCATCAATCAAAGGTCTGTCACTGGGCAGGCTTTAGCCCACAAACATATTGGAAAGAGATTTTGAGAATTGTATTTCCAGAGTTTTCCCCTGCAGGAGGTAAATGTAGCAGGGGCAGGAGGGATGCTGGGCTGCTAACAGACAATCCAGGGTACCAGTATCTGTTGCCCACATCTTCTGACTCTGCTCCCTCACTCACCGTATTCTCTCCTGCTACTGGTTCTTGCCAGGCTGTTAAGAATCCAACATTTTGCCACAGCCAAATGTTTGCACTTCGCCTACCACAAATATGAGTGCCACAAAAGTCTGGCACAGACAACAGGAAAGCAAAAAATATGTTAAGTTTCATGAGGGCTTACTATCTGATTTCTGTGATAATTACCTGATTAGTCTCAGGGCTCATAGGCAAATAATAATTTCCTCAGCTAACATATACTACATTATTTTACTCTTCTCAGGTAAAGAGAAGTCCATTTGAGAAAATGTTGTAGCAATATTGCCTTGGGCCCTTGTAGATATGAGTTGATGGTTCTTTGACCACGTGTAATTCCTACTAACATAACTCACTCTATTCCCTACCCATCCTTCCCATCATTGCACAAATATGCACCAACACAGTCATTTTTGGAAATGAGAGAGACATTATTATTCCATATGTGTTTGTTTGTTTGTGGGACACGGTCTTGCTACGTTGCCCAGGCTGAATGAAGTGCAGGGGCTATTCACAGCAGCTATCATATCACACTACAGCCTGGGACTCTTGGCCTTAAGTGATCCTCCTAGCTCAGCCTCCAGAGTAGCTGGGACTATAGACAGGTGCCACCATGTCCAGTTACTTTAAGGTTTTTAAAGCAAGTCTAGAACTTTATCCATCCTTGGCTTCATTTTCTACAACAAAATGAGTTAGGATCAAGCTGATATCCCATATCCTTCTGGAAGAAGACTTCTGTACTAACTGACACATAGTACTATGCTCATTTTAGAAATATATCCAGGACTTCACAAAGCCAAGATAAATTTCTACTTAGGTGGGTACTTGGCTGAAAAATCCTCTTAGGAAATGTCAGATTTCCTGCAGATATTTTACAGTATAAACATAAATAATGAAACCGTAAAAGACAGTAAATCATTTTCAGTATTAAAGTAAACAATTTTAGTATTTAAAACAATTTTAAATATACTTATGAACCTAAATATACAGTGTCTATATAAAAAATTTCCAAGATGTATTACTTTCTCAACTTTTTTCCCTAAATACTTCAAAAATAGAAGGCACTTCTAAAAACATGTACACATGAGGCATGGAAACTAAAACCACCATCAAAAACTGTAATGTTCTATGCAATGTTTCAAATTACTACATCTAATTAAAAAGATTTAATAACAACTTTTTTTTTTTTTTTTTTTTTTTGAGACGGAGTTTCACTCTTTTTGTCCAGGCTGGATTGCAATGGCGCAATCTCGGATCACTGCAACCTCTGCCTCCCGGGTTCAAGAGATTCTCCTGCCTCAGCTTCCCGAGTAGCTGGGATTACAGGCGCCTGCCACCATGTCCGCCTAATTTTCGTATTTTTTTAGTAGAGATGGGGTTTCACCATGTTGGCCAGGCTGGTCTTGAACTCCTAATCTCTGGTGATCCGCCCACCTTGGCCTCCCAAATTGCCGGGATTACAGGCATGAGCCACCATGCCCTGCTAATAACAACTTTAAAATGTCTTACATGCTGCATGGCTAAACAATAGAAGAGAACACACCTGTCTGGTAAACCAGCTGCAGGGAGGGGCATTCAAAGAATATAATTCTTACCTATTGAGCAACAGAGAGTGTATGTTCATTTTTAAATATTTGGCTTCTTACAACAAGAAACATTGCAGCATCTTTCCATCAAACATAAAAAATACTGCTCCTTTGCATTTCATCACTGTTTGCTTTACAGGAGATTGATAATGCATTTTAGTAACGGCATTTTCTTTGGTTAAGCTGTGCCTGTTTCCATCCTAAAAGGTTAAGCATTATTAAATCAGTTGAGAGGCATGATCAGACACTTTTAGAACTTGCTTTCTTCCCCCTTCTTTTTCTACAAGTGAAGTAGATGTCATAGAAGTTAGTATCTATATCATTCAGTTCAAAAATCATAAAATTATTGAAATAATAAAAATTTTGAAGAAATTCAAAAATTATTAAAAATTCAGTTCAAAAACAATCAAATATTGACTCATCAGTAGATTCACTTACACGACACAGCATTTCAATTCTAAGCAAATCTCCATTTGTTTCCATATTAATTGGGGCAATAGCTATTATATAGCAATGAAAAAAATGAACACTTCCAGGTATAACCAAAGAAGAATCCCTGATTTTTCCTTAAAAAAAAATCAAATGGGTCTTATTTAGCTGCCTCTAGAAATTAATCAATGTTACTGGGTTTCAGTTGAAATATTTGTAAAACCTTTTCATGACCTAATTACTCATTTTTAAACATTAAGCAAAAGTAAGTTTGAGGACAGAGATCATGCATTTTTGAGCCTGGAGCTTGTTCAATACATGGTATGCAAGGGCTACTCCAAAGTGAGTTAAGAAAATAGTATGAGCCTTAGAAGATGCAGAGAGAGAAGAATGCCAAAAAGAGAATATTTTAATTTCTAAAAGTAGATTCCCATATATCTCAAACACTGTCTTAGAGCTAGAGAAAATACTTTCTTTTTGAAGTATTACTACAAAACTTTATAAAACTTTTGGCCACAGGCATTAGCCAAACATTCTGTGCAAGGACTTACTCTCTCATTTTGCAGGGAATTAAATAGTAATTAGGTTAACACCTAAACATAGCCTGAACTAAGAAGAAATAAAAGTCTCTTCTCTTCAAAACCCATCAACCCCTCTTCTGGACTGTTCTTTCACACTCTTGACCCACCTCTTCATTGCCACGGCTTTCATTTTTTCCTCTGCCCACACCGACAGCTATTTCCTTCACATCACCTACATGGGTTGCATGTGGCAGCTTCTTGTGCTCCCTGGTTTACTGCTGAGAATTTCACGTGGAACAACACCTGTTAGTCAGATGTTCCACTCCTTTCTGTCTTAACTGCCTCTCATTCAAACCCAAAATGAATGGAATTAATTTCAACTAACACGACCTTTCATAATCCCATTAATAAAACTAGAGGATCTTCTGAACTTATCTGCATTTCCCAAAGGAGGGAAAAAGTATGCATTTACATTAAACTAGAAGTTACCCATATTCAACCCACCGAATACCATCATATCTGCCACCTGCAGTCCTCTATTAGGGTTGTAAAGTGAGTATTGATAAATATAGGAAATCTACTCAATAAGTCGTCTAGTGTTACCGAGGAAGTCAGAAATCTCTGAAGATTTTCCATACAGTTGTACTCCTAAATTACAGCTGTAAATCCACATAATCTAGGAAGCATTTCCAAATTAATCCTAGCCATTCATAGTAAACGATGGCAACATTTGACTTTATCCTACTCTTCTTTCCTGCACAAAATTATAACTTCCTTGAGGAAAGAACACCATTTTCTGTTTAGTAGACTGTAAGGATTCCTAGGGACTTGGTGTCAAGCACTAGAACTGTAAAGATAGAAAAAGGACATTGAGGAAAGTTGCCGACCAGAAGGCATGAAAACACAGCAGGAACAACGCTCCTTTGTATTGAGTGGAAACAAGTCAGACTCAAAGCTAATTTAAGATTGGAAGGAAAGGCCTACATGGCTTTTTAAAGGTAAAAAGTAATTGTGTCTACCTCAAAAAACAAAACCCAAGCAAAGTCTGATGTAAAAAATAGCCTGGATTGATTCTGGCAGCCAAAATCAATGAAGACGTCTCTAATTACTGAAGACAAGACAAGTCTGAGATGTTTAGTATAAATGAGGAAGGGTTGGAAAGCGCTTGTTATCTGGGAATGTATGCTCCTGCTACTCAACTCAAGCAATGAAAATTCGATTATTTTAGAAAAGCTAAAATAAGGACAAGATCAAAGTGAAAATAACAGGAGTTGCTTGGAAAGGCTGCAGAATAAAACATTAACTTAAACTCTTACGGAGGAAGGTACAAAAATTATATTCCAGAAAAGTGTTCATCAGACATTAAAGGAGGCAGTTCTCCACTAAAGACTGATTTCGTCTGAGAACAGGTTTTGCTCTTTGAAGAGATCAAAATAACTCTTTCACCTTTAAAAACTCCAAAATATTGAGCTGTGAGATAAACTACAGTAGTACTAAACAGGGACTTCAGCTTTTAGGCGCTTACATCCAAAATCAAACTAAACTAATCTAGCACGAGTGACACTTAATGGGGACAGGGGGACTTACCTAATAACACTCATCTATGACTGTCATATAGTTATGACAAACAAGGGCTAAATGAGACCAAACAGTTCGATTAAAGCCATAGAAGGGTCAACATTGAACACAGAGAGAAAAACTGTTCCACATGTTAAAAACTATAAATGACACTCTACTAGGTTTTATCTGTCTATCTAGAAATACATTTTAATCCAGGTATTTAGTTTCAAATTAATACTCAGGAAGGTGCGTGCGTGCGTGCGTGCGTGCGTGTGTGTGTGTGTGTAGAGGAGGCATTCATATTGAATGCCCTAAATGAAAGTTATAGAGTTATCCTCCTTAGTTTCAACTTTCAAAGATAGGAGATCTACCTTAAAGAGCCATACTTTTCTTGGCATAACTAATACTGGTGCAATTGTTTGAAAATGTATCAAAAAGACTTGACTTAATGTACTTATAAAGTCCTCCTTTTTCATCTCTCAGAGTAATATTTCATGTCTGTTAACTCATAGACAAAATGATAAATTTTACTTATCTGAAAATAACTGCCTTCAAGCTTCAGTGGGTTTTAAGCAAGCTAATATTTACCAAAATAGCTTTAATTTTGTGACAGGGAAAATTTAAATCTGGGGAAAGCTAAACCAAATGGGACATTTCAAGTTAAGAAGAGTAGCTGGAGAGATAGAAATTATCATTTAAAAACAGATGTTAGATGTTTAGATGCCATTAGTACCCTGGGTGTTCTTCTGAACTAACAATGAGTTGATCCACAGAATATGGAATCTGAAGGAGACCCAGAGATTACTTGTTAACAAGACTTCCCTGCCTCTCCCTATTTTTTTTCTTCACAACTGGGGATATTGTGATGGTTAAATCATCAGCTAAACAAACATCTTCCCATTCTCAGGCAAAACAAACAAACAAACAACAAAACCCTTTGATTTGTGAGACATTATTTTCTTTGAGAACAAATGAGAAGTAATCCAGAATATATGAATAAAGTTGTTGAAAGAAATAATACTAAGCCAGAAAAAACTAAATTCAAAGGCCTTGGCAACTTGTATGTGATTTTAACTACTTAGCCTATTGGAAATACTCCACAAAAGTTCAGAGTCACTACTGTGGGGAGGTATCGATAATATATGTCATAAATATCTGATCTGTGAAGTACACATTTTTAAACAAATTTTATAATTTTAAGAATAGGACTAGAAATAACATATATTTATATTCAGTGAAAATTCCCCACAGGAGTTTATTCTCATACTATTTGAATTCAAAATACCTTTAAAAATTTGGTTTAACGGAACACTTCCAGGAATACCACAAGCATGTTCATGCTGGTAACATTTCTGTCACAAATGATCAAGGAGAGAGAAGCTGGGTTGACGAAAGCTCTTGAGAGAAAACAAACAAACAAAAAAATGCATGTGTTATTACAACTCTTTGAAGCCGAGATAGAGCAGTTCTTATATAAAACTTCTAAGTAATCGGAATATCCTCATAGGTGAAACGGCATTACCTGCAAATGTTCCTACTAATAAATGCAGTCATCATTTGCAAGAACTAGAAAGTGGACAATAAGGAAATTCCCAAGATATAGCTGTTTATGTGAACAAAGTGTTTAACAAACCAGGACATTAAATGCCTCTGTCAAAGTAAATGAAAAGGAAGCATCTAAAACATACAGGCCATCACTGGGCTGAGTGATAATTACCCATTCATTTTTCTTGCTGGAACTACATCTGTAGCATTTAAATTCAAGGAAACCAAATCCTCAGTAGAGCCTGTCGCTCCATTTTACATCTGGGTAGTCCATTTTAGGAGAACGACTGCACCTTATGTATGATTAATTAATTCCTTGTTGACAATGTGTCCCATGGTGCTGGTGACCCTCTTATAGAGAGATTTTTTTTTTCTTTGCTGTGTCTAAAGGCTTAGATCTTGGGCAAAATAATGGCCTGCTTTGGGTTATTGAGCCTCACTTCTAGAAATTTTGAGTGGACGTTGAGAGTCTGGGGGTGGTTGTAAATTTAAAGTGATGAGTTGTGTAAGGAGATTTTCTAATAATCAGCTTGCCATGGGGTTGCAGGGAGAGTTGAGGCACTAAATTAACTTTCCCCCTTTTATAACCATGATACCTGGATCACTCCAAACAAAAATGAAGAAGAAAATTCCCTAAGAACTTTCCTATCAATCCCCATTCCATATTCAATTTTCTCCAACTTTTCCTAAAGGCTGTCACAGCCTGCTTTGGTTCCTAGCTAGGATTGATGGATGATTCCACATGATCGTTGCTCATCACTAGCATTCTTGTAAATCTTAAGCAATTCCTCCAACACCTTGCCCACACGACCACTTTAATCATTTTAAATTGAAATATTTATTGAGATAATATAGATTCACATGCAATTGGAAGAAATAATACAGAGAAGCCTGGACAACATAGTTAGACCTTGTCTCTATGAAAATAAAAATTTTAAAGTGAGGAGGGTGTGGTGGCTCATGCCTGTAGTCCCAGCTACTTGGGAGGTTGAGGCAGGAGGATCACTTAAACCCAGGAGTTCAAGGCTGCAGTGGGCTACGATTGCACTACTGCTCTCCAGCCTAGGCAACAGAGTGAGATCCTATCTCTGAAAAAATAAAAATAAAAAAAAATACAGAGATCCTACATGCACTTAGTTTCCCCCAGTGTTAACATTTTTGCATACTATCACAAGCAGTACATTGACAATTGCTACAACCGACCCATCATATTTAGATTTTTCTAGTTTCACTTTCACTTGTGTGTGCATGTGTGTGTGTGTGTGTTTAGTTCTATATCTATGTATTCATTTTGAGTAATAACAATTACAGCTAATAACAATTACAGCTAAAATGTATTGAGTATCTGCTCTCTGCCTGGCATTGTTCTAAGTCCCTTATATGTAGTATCTCATTTAGTGTCTCATGTATTAAGTAATATTCCTATCGTTATTTTACAGAAGAGAGAAGCTAAATGACTTGGGAGTGGCAGAGCATTCCTGCTGCAGAGCCAATTCCTGGAACTGCCACCACCATGCCACACATTGCTCATTACTTCAGAGCACCTGATGGTACATGACACAGCCTTGTGGAGCTAGACCGTATCCTCAGGGGAATGAGACTGGTAACACACTTTTAAAATAGCTATAAAATTCAATGTCTTTTATAGGGTATTTTTCGTGTGGTGAAATTATTCTGCATGATACTGTAATGATGGAGATAGGACAGTATGCATTTCTCAAAACCCATACAACCATACAGCACAAAAAGTGAACCCTCTCCTGGTTAACACGGTGAAACCCCGTCTCTACTAAAAATACAAAAAATTAGCTGGGCGTGGTGCGGGCGCCTGTAGTCCCAGCTACTCGGGAGGCTGAGGCAGGAGAATGGCGTGAACCCGGGAGGCGGAGCTTGCAGTGAGCCAAGATCGCACCACTGCACTCCAGCCTGGGTGACAGAGCGAGACTCCGTCACAAAAAAAAAAAAAAAAAAGCGAACCCTCACGTAAACGAAGTCACTAGTGGACTTTAGTTAATAATCATGTATCAATATTAGTTTATCAATGGTAACAAATGTACTATGCCATTGTGATACATTAATAATAAAGGAATCTGGCAAGAAGGTTGGGGTGAGAGGAGAATAGATAGAGACGCTCTGTACCTTCTGCTCAATTTTTCTATAAATGTAAAACAGCTCTAAAAAAGAAAGTCTATTAATTAAAAAAAAAGTTTTTTTTAAGTCAATAGCTCGTTCAGATAGACGCAACTAACAAAGATGAAACTAACAACGTGAAAATATTTTCATCTTGGAAATCTCCAAACTTTGGTCACTGAGCATTTGTATTTTGCCAGCTGCCTTGCGTTATCTGAAGTGGCAGGAAAATAGTGACAAAAAAACTCAGGCACTTAAAGAGTGCCCTGGGGATGTGTGTGGCTTTTTCTCCTTCCATCTCTTCCCCTGCAGTGACCTCAGCAGCGAGGCAGAACGAGGACAGACAGAGTAAAGTGTGTGTAATTCTCATCCATTCTGGGCCCTGTGGAATTGGAACTTATGCTTACTGCATTGTCACTTGAACATTAAATCTTAAATGTCAAAATATTCTGCAAAGCAGAGAAAGAATTTCAACATGGTATCCCAAAATCTCTTTTCCATACTCTTCTTGAAAGCTCTGTCAAAATAAAAAAATTGCTACTGCTTAAAAAAAAATTATTTTCATGTTCCCATGGAAATTCACAAAGAGAATATTGTATTTGCTTTCTATCACAAGCAGAAATAATTGTTTCTGATGGAAATCGTATTAGACACGAATATCGTGAAAAATATTGTCTAAACTTTTATTTTGGGTAAAAAATTCATCCTGCGCCTAAGAGTATCGTATACCCAGAGCAATCAGGAAAATTGCCAACAACTACCCGCTGTGGGACTTGCTACTTTGACAAACATGCTATGCTTCCAGGCAAATTGTAGCACCGCCATCCTCATATAAAACCAGGGAGACAAATTAATCTTAGTAACTATTTGGAGAAAGATATCTGAATATGCCTCGCCCTGCTCTGCCCCAAATTGCAATCCAATATTAACTCATAATCTTTTTCATTGGCTTTGGTAATTGTACCCTTTGAAGACAATCTATGAATATGCATATGGCCTTTAGGCACTTTATTTGCCATTTCATCCAATTAACGGATAATTAAAAATGCTGCCTATGAGTACCTTTTCTCCCTTCCTTTCATCACCAAAGATAGCACAGTGCTTTAAGGATGAAGTGCTAGATGCAGGCCACATCAATGGCAGGTCTCAGGAGTATCAAAAACAAACGCAGCCAACCTTCCATTTCACTGAGTCTCAATCACTTTGTAACTTGACCCTCTAGGTTTGGGTTTTAATAATCTGCTATTCTCCTTTAACTAGTTAATGAGTTGTTATTGGGCTAGTCATGTTCCCAAAGTTTCAATGTGTTACTAGAGTCATTTGCATGTGGATTGTCATGGGTGGATTACTTTTTAGCACAAAGACTAAATCCTACTTATGACTAAATTGGCAGAGAGATCCATTTATAGATACTGGGACCAGTCTTTTCCCTACTCAGTAAGGGGAAGAAATGGACAATATCTAGCCCAAAGAATCAGAACCTGATTTGATAGAATAGTCAAATAAATACATTTTAAGGGATTTCTTTTCAATACCAATCAAGATAGGCCATTTTAACATTTGTAATATGAACAACCCTCAAACTTCAATGATTCCAGCCAGGTTTTTTTCTTATTTATGCAACATGTCTAACACAGATCAGCAGGGATCTCTGCCTAATTTAGTCACTCACAGACCCAAGATGACAGATGTTTCATGAAACTTGTGATTCTGTGACCACTGAAGTAGGGAAAGGGAAGTTTGCAGTTGAGCACCAGCAATCAAATGCTTCCACTTAGAAGTGGCACGTGTCACCCCTGCTTATATTTTATTGGTCAGAGAAAGTCACTGGCCAAGCCTATCTTCAAGGGGCCAGGAAATCACAATCTTAAAAAGGGCCCAGAAGGAGGAGAATAAGAATATTTGTAAATGACTCAATAATTGCCTGCTTCCTGTGATAGTAGTTTAATAATATAATGTCATTTAGTGAAGTTTGATAATTTAGCATTGAGTGTTTCATAGGGCCTGGAAGATCTATAATAAAGTCTAATGTCATGTTGGAGGTAGATATGTAGCGTTGTGGTTCTCTACTTGTCACATTCACTGCAACTCGAGGAAAGTATTTTTTTAAGAAACATACTTAGTTGTCTCTTATTAAAACTTTTTATTGCTTTAGGAAGCAAGAAAGTCTTTGTCTCTCTCTCTCTCTCTGAAGAGTCGGTGTATTTCCACATCTAAATTAATTATAATCCATTGACTTTGCAGAGAACCAAGTTATAAACTTTGAATTAGCCCCAAGTGTTAACGTATTTTTTTTACTTTTTCACCTTGATTTCTCCTTTATAATTAATTTTAAAATTAATTACATTAATTTTATGCATTATATCTGTCCTTTTTATCTAAAAAAAAAAAAAAAAAAAAAGGACAGATAGAAAGTCCGGCATGAGGAGGTAACCGCTTGAGCTAACTCCGACCCATATCCTTTTTATAAATGACCTCAAGCCCTTTAGTGAAAGAGGTGGAAAGTGATAAAGAATTAGAATTGAAAACAAAAAAAAAACCCTCACTTTATTAAAGACAATAGTTTTCCTGGTTGCGATACGCTACAGTAATTCAAGATAGTACCACTGGGGGAAACTGAGGGAAGGATACATAGAATCCTTATGAATTATTTCTTACAATGCATGTGAATCTAATTATCTCAAGGTAAAAAGGTGTATGTGTGTTTTTTAATCTACAATAACCCTCCAAAGACAGTTGACTACTACTACAGGAGCTAGAAGTCTCTTCAAAAGACTTGAAAAATTCCAAGATTCTCTTTCAAGCCAATTACCTAATGAAGAAAATTTCAATTTACAAGGCACTAGAAATCATCGGGAAAAAAATGCTTGGAACTATAGTCAATAGACATTTCTATGGATAAGCAAGAAAAAAAAAAAAAAGGCAAAAGATTAATACATAAAGAAAGCTAGGTTGGCATGGTGGTGGCTTACACCTGTAATGTCAGCATTTTGGGAAACGAAGGCTGGTGGAGCACTTGAGCTCAGGAGTTCAAGACCAGCCTGGACAACATGGCCAAACCCCATCTCTAAATAAATATAAATTTTTTTAAAAAAGAAAGCTAGCTTGCTTCCCTTTTTCTTTCTTTTTTTCCTTCCTTCCTTTTTTTTTTTTGAAAAACGTATTCACTAAACATCTTCTATTGCTAAAGACTACGGTACGCAATTGATAAATAAAACAGAAAGGGTGTCTGTCTGCATAGTGCTTATATTTTAATGGAGGAAAGGGTAAACAAGCAAATCAATAAAACAATTGCAATTGCACTATGTGCCATGATGAAAACTAAGAGAGTGCTAAGATGAGAATGATGTAGGTGAGGAGCCACTCTAGCCAAGGTGGTCAAGAAGCAAGAAGAGCTCTTTGAGGAAATGGAGTAGGAGAAATGACTAGTGTCCTAAAAATCAGGCTGGGATCATTCCAAGCAGAAGGAATAGAATATGCAAATGGATTTGGAGGAGGTGGATCTGAGTATATTTGAGAAGCTGGAAGTTGGCCAGTATGGCTGGTAAGTGGTTAGCAAGGAAAGGCAAGAGAGGACATTGGAAACACTGTGGGCAGAAGTGCAGCACAGTAACTCCACATTTTGTTACAGGTGAATGGCAGCTCAGGTTGACATGATTACTAATATTTGTTCTAAATTGAACAAATTCATTATCAAACTAATGGAAATTAGAGTAGTTCTCTCTGCCTTATATGTCATTATTGTTCCAATATCCTGCCAAATTCAGTTTCTAGTGAAAAAGCTGATGAACAAGGTTACGCAGATACAAAATTGGAAACAAAAGTCCGAATTAAAGCCTGTTGTTAGAGCCCTACAAATGTAAATAAAGCATCAGCAACAGGGGAAATGTATTTGGTTGAGATACATGGGATGGAATGTAAGTATATTATGATTCTCACAGCCAGCTATTACCACTGGGAAGGACTCTCTGCTCCCCATGTCTTCTCCATCTGCCAAAAATTCTACTAAAGTTATATAAAACCTATTTATTTTCTTACTAGAGATGAGGCTTGAGTACAATAGTCCGTGCAGGGGTAACACTATGGCTTAAATTTACATTAAAGATTAAATAACTATCCTGGAGAGAGGTTATTTGCTAAGAGTAGAGGGGGGATTGCAATAGATGAGAGGATACCCAAAGGATTAAACTTTAATGGTAACATTAAAATTGTTAGGTGGGTCTGCCTGATGATGAAGGTATTGATCTTTACAGTGTTTTAGATTTTGTACATATTTCCTAATAGTTTCTTTTTAAGAAGTAGATTACTCACTTCTTAACTTTGCTAATAACGCTTTCCTAAGAGTAATTGTTAAGCAAGCCACCTCTTAGAATCGGGAATCATGGGGGAAGAGAGGGATGGAGAAGACCGTCTGAGTCCATTAATGATAGTTTCTAGAGTTGAGAAAGCTTAGAATTGGAAGGGACTTCAGAGGTCACTACTTGAAACCTTTCTTTTTACAGCAGTCAATCTGCCAAGCTATGCAGCCAGTGAGTAAAGTTGGCAGGAACAGAGAAGGGAACAGTCTCAACTCCTGACTCCAGTCTGATGCTCAGGTTTATAATACAACTGCCTTGAATTTCCTTTTCGTTTAGTCACGGGTAACACCGAATTTTACTTTTGTGACTAAGGGAACACCTGGGAATTAGAAGTAGACCTCAAGTAGCCTAGATAATATAGTGAGACCCTGTCGCTACAAAAAAAACCTTAAAAAAATTGTCCAGGCATGGTGGCACACTCCTGTAGTCCCAGCCACTCGGGAGGCTGAGGAGGGAGGATCACTTGAGCCTGGGAGGTTAAGGCTGCAGTGAGCCATGATACAACATTGCACTCCAACCTGAACAATAGAACGATACACTACTGAAAAAAAAAAAAAGTTAAAAAAAGAAGTGGACTTCAAAATATTTATTGGTAAATTGGAGAAACTTTTATTTTTTTTTTTGAGACGGAGTCTCACTCTGTCGCCCAGGCTGGAGTACAGTGGTGCAATCTTGGCTCACTGCAACCTCCGCCTCCCAGGTCCAAGCGATTCTCCTGCTTCAGCCTCCTGGGTAGCTGGGACTACAGGCACATGCCACCAAGCCCAGCTAATTTTTATATTTTTAGTAGAAACGGGGTTTCACCATGTTGGCTAGGATGGTCTCGATCTCCTGACTTCATGATCCAACTGCCTAGGCCTCCCAAAGTGAGTGGCATGAGCCACCATGCCTGGCCTGGATAAAGTATCTTAAACAAGCTAATGAGAGGTCATAGAGACAACCATCATGGCTGAAAACAAAAGGACACTGAAGAAATCACTGGAATTGATTATCCAGGAGGAGTAAAGCAAATGAGCAGAATGAGCGTCATACCCAGAGGCATCACAGCAGTACCAATTGAAAGGACTGTGACCTCTCTGCTGACTAGGATGTTACCAAGGCACATTGTCCAGGTCCACAGACTGAAGGGTGAGAAAAGCCCAGAGTCTGAGATGCTGCAGATAGGTACAAAGGTTGATAAGAAAAAACATGACACAGAGAGGAAACCTTGCAATTTCACCTACAGAAGCAAAATTACTGGCAACAAAATAATATTTTATTGTATGGAAATCAGATTTTCTTCAAGCCTGTCTATAGATAAAATATAATTTTTTTTTTTTTTTTTTTTTTAGAAACAGGGTCTTGCTCTATCACCCAGGCTGGAGCGTAATGGCACAATCAATGGTAACCTAGGCATTACCATTCAGGACATAGGCATGGGCAAGGACTTCATGTCTAAAACACCAAAAGCAATGGCAACGAAAGCCAAAATTGACAAATGGGATCTAATTAAACTCAAGAGCTTCTTCACAGCAAAGGAAACTACCACCAGAGTGAACAGGCAACCTACAAAATGGGAGAAAATTTTCACAACCTACTCATCTGACAAAGGGCTGATATCCACAATCTACAAAGAACTCAAACAAATTTACAAGAAAAAAACAAACAACCCCATCAACAAGTGGGCGAAGGATATGAACAGACACTTCTCAAAAGAAGACATTTATGCAGCCAAAAGACACATGAAAAAATGCTCATCATCACTGGCCATCAGAGAAATGCAAATCAAAACCACAATGAGATACCATCTCACACCAGTTAGAATGGCAATCATTAAAAAGTCAGGAAACAACAGGTGCTGGAGAGGATGTGGAGAAATAGGAACACTTTTACACTGTTGGTGGGACTGTAAACTAGTTCAACCCTTGTGGAAGTCAGTGTGGCGATTCCTCAGGGATCTAAAACTAGAAATACCATTTGACCCAGCCATCCCATTACTGGGTATATACCAAAAGGACTATAAATCATGCTGCTATAAAGACACATGCACACGTATGTTTATTGCAGCACTATTCACAATAGCAAAGACTTGGAACCAACCCAAATGTCCAACAATGATAGACTGGATTAAGAAAATGTGGCACATATACACCATGGAATACTATGCAGCCATAAAAAATGATGAATTCATGTCCTTTGTAGGGACATGGATGAAATTGGAAATCATCATTCTCAGTAAACTATCGCAAGGACAAAAAACCAAACACTGCATGTTCTCACTCATAGATGGGAATTGAACAATGAGAACACATGGACACAGGAAGGGGAACATCACACTCTGGGGACTGTTGTGGGGTGGGGGGAGGGGGAGGGATAGCATTAGGAGATATACCTAATGCTAAACGACGAGTTAATGGGTGCAGCACACCAGCATGGCACATGTATACATATGTAACTAACCTGCACTTGTGCACATGTACCCTAAAACTTAAAGTATAATAATAATTAAAAAAAGAAACAGGGCCTTGCTCTATCACCCAGGCTGGAGCGTAGTGGCACAATCATAGCTCACTGCAGCCTTGAACTCCTGTGCTTGAATGATCCTCCCACCTCAGCCTCCCAAATAGCTGGGATCACAGGCATGTGCCACCCTGCATAGCTAATGTTTTTTATTTTTTGTAGAGACAGTGTCTCATCATGTTACCCAGTCTAGCCTCAAACTCCTGGCCTCAAGCCTTTCAAAGTGCTGAGATTATAGGCATGAGCCTCAAAGTCTGGTCTGAAAATATTTTTCCTTAATAGCAACAAGGATTTAGACTTGAGAGAAAAGATCTCCTGAAAGGGTTAGTTACAACTCCTCTGGGATAGTTAAAACAGAAAAAATTCCTCATATCTGTGCTGGTTTAGACACAGTCCAGCCCGATGTAAGAATTTCTTCTGGTCTACAATAGAACAAGGAACTATGATTCTGATAGGAGCTAAACCCAACTGACTTGACTCTCAGCACCCTAATTTCAGGTTCTAGGAAACCTAATGATAACAGCGGGAGACAAATTCCTAGGCAGACAGGGACGAGTCCTGGTGAGACCCGACCTTCAAACTAAAAACTGTTTAAAGCCTGAAAACTGAGCTGCCAGTTCAGTATAGAATCTGTGATCAGAGTGAATACTTCTATGATGGCTTTTAACCAACCAAATGGTGCTTTTTCCAGGACCACCTATGGACCACTCAGCACACACTCCCCCATTCTGAACCCATAAAAATCCCGGACTCAGCCTCACAGACAGCTATCCACTTTTGAGCCCCCTCTCACACATAGCGCTACCCATTTCGAGTCCCCTCTTGTTGTCAAGAGCTTTTCTGTTGCTCAATAAAATTCTCCTCTGCCTTGCTCACTCTCTGGTGTCTGTATACCTCATTCTTCTTTGTTGTGGGTCAAGAACTGGAAACTGGGAACCCTCCAAACAGTGGAAGCAAAAAGGGCTGTAACATGCTTCACCAAGCTGCAGGCGTTGGGATTGAATGAGTTGTGACACGTCCCTGTTCATTGGGCTGCAAAGGCAGGAACAAGAGAGAGCTGTAGTGCTTCTTGGGGGCCCCAACCTTGGGACTTTCTGAGCAGAAGCTGTGATGCCCTCTTGGAGCTCCACAGTTGCTAGCATCTCTGAGTTTTCGAGCACCACTGCATCCCCCTCATCAGAATGTGGGCACCCATTTGTGGAAGCTGCTTGCAGCACACATGGTCCCTCCTTGGGCTGAGGATGCAGCCACAGTGGTTGTGGGATCTGGGCCAGGGAGTGAGCCAAGTGCAGCCTGCCCACACAAAGCCTGGGCAGAGGTATTGCCGGCCACAGAGGTTTCCGGCTGGTGAAGTGGCACCAAAAGAATCCTATGTCACTACTACACTCATAACTAGGGAAGGATAACTCATTGGAATCACTTGGGCTGAGAGCTGCACCTGTGATACCTCATTAACGGGCTCATATCCCTCGGGTTATCAGCCAACCAACTGTCATTGGCAGAGAACATAGGTTAACATAAAAGGAAGCACTTATCTAGGTTAGTGTTCCAAGAAACTTAAGAACAGCTGCAACTTGGCTGAGACTCTCATCTTTTTAATTGTGCATATATGCCCAGAGGCTCTGCAGTAGCTCTAAATATAAAGAATAAATAGTGTGCAGGAATTCAGTAATTAACAGAATTCAGTAATTAACAGTTTCCTGTTATTTCCTGTGTGGTAATTTTCAAAGACCACAGTGATAATTTACTTACACGAAACTCAGACATAAAGGAAGTTCCAGGAGAAAGCTCAAGAAGGCATTGGCAGGTTAGGAACATTTCAGAATCAAACTTGCATATGTTGGGTTCTGAGCAAACACAAGGTTACACTGAGTATGATGATGTAAAATCACTTCAGCTTCAGAATGAATTCTTTTATTTATAAAATTAATTCTGTTTTTCAACTGAATCTTATTTCTTTTTTTCTTTCTTTTTTTTTTTTTTTTTTTTTTTTTTTTTTTGAGACAGAGTCTCTCTCTGTCACTCAGGCTGTAGTGCAGTGGCATGATCTCAGCTCACTGCAACCTCCACCTCCTGGGTTCAAGCAATTCTCCTGCCTCAGCCTCCTGAGTAGATGGGATTACAGGCATGCACCACCACACCTGGCTAATTTTTGTATTTTTAGTAGAGATGTAGTTTCACCATGTTGGTCAGGCTGGTCTTGAACTCCTGACCTCGTGATCCACCTGTCTTGGCCTCCCAAAGTGCTGGGATTACAGGCGTGAGCCACTGCACCCGGCCAAATGAATCTTATTTCTAACTTCACAATAGTTTCTCCTTAGCCCCTGTATTTGATGTGATGCTGAGATATTTTTTAGATCAGCACTTTCAAATTTGAATGTGCTCACGTGCAGTCACAGCTACTCAGGAGGCTGAGGCAGGAGGGTCACTTGATGCCAGAAATTTCAGGGTGTAGCATGTTGTATTAGTCCATTTTTATACTGCTTTGAAGAAATACTGGAGACTTAGTAATTTATAAAGAAAAAGAGTTTTAATGGACTCACAGTTCCACATAACTGGGGAGGCCTCACAATCATGGCGGAAGGCAAAGGAGGAGCAAAAGCATGTCTTACAAGCTGGCAGACAAGAGAGCATGTGCAGGGAAACTGCCCTTTATAAAACCATCAGATCTCATGAGACATATTCACTATCATAAGAACACCATAGGAAAAACCTGCCCCTATGATTCAATTATCTCCCACTGGGTCCCTCCCATGACACGTGGGGATTAAGGGTGCTACAGTTCAAGATGAGATTTGGGTGAGGACACAGCCAAACCATATCACATGCTATGAACACACCTGTGAAGAGCCACTGCACTCCATCCTGGGCAACATAGCAAGATCCCTGTCTCAAAAAAAAGGTGAATGTGCAGATAAAACATCTTGTTAAAACACAGATTCTGATTCAGTAGTTTGTGGGAGGGCTTGAGATTCTGCATTTCTAAAAAGCACCCAGACCAGCAGTTGCTGATACTGCTGGTATAGTAACAATCCCTTGAGTGCAAAGCATTCAAAACTTATCCAGTAGATGCAATGTTGGGTTTTAAAAGACATTACTCCCTAAGAAAAAAAAATTAATTAAAGGAGAGAAAACCCAGACAGCAAGAAGCTAACATGATTTTCCAAGCTAAATGGTTGCCTCTTTGGACCAAGAGGGAGTTCTTATAAGTTGAGACCTAGAGAGCAAACTGACAGACAAAGCATTACAGACCAGAGCCAGGCAAGCTGAAGGAGGTAGGGACTAGTTCAAATTACCATATCCAAGGGGTTATGGCAAACTTGGGTCTAATGAAAGCCATTCTTAGTATTGAAGAGTTAAAGGCTGGTTGATGGGGTTTAGCAATAACCATAATTGAGCAAGAGGTCATGGTTATGTTTCAAAGATGTCCATCTAGATGGAAACTGGACCCATCTATATCTGGGTGGGAAGAGACAAAGTCCAGGCTTGAGAAGGTGGTTGGGCCCTGGTCAAGCGGGCTGAGACTCTGGGCACACTGCCTGTTACAGAGAACTATACCAGGGCAGAAATCCAGTCAATCAGGATGGATAGACACACATCTTGTGGGTTAGGGAGAAAGCTCTAGCTTGGTGAAACCCATGGACTCATCCAAGAGATACCAGATGCTGGGATTAGGACAGCAAAGCTAAGCTCATGCCCCTGAACCTCAGCTGTTAATGCACTATCAGGCCTATTGCCAATTAACTCATGCATTGGGTGAGATTGAGCCTGGAAACCAGAAGCCTTCAATCCTTGGAGCTAAATGGTGCCCAGATAGGTCTGCCAAATATTTTGTGATTACTAGATGTCAGACACTAGGCTGGAGGCTCAATGCATACTATTCATATGTGATTAAAGAATTTTGTTCTGAGAATATAGGAAAATGTGTTAGATGTAATATCTTGAAGAATTACTAGTCTAGTGGGAGAGGCAAACATTGACATAAATAATTACAAGTTCTCATAGTCTCCTAGATGGCTATGGGGAAATTGAATGATTATGAATAAAAGGGAAATATAAAAACAAATTATCTACCAGACTTTGTACACTTGACTGTGAAATCTAGCCATTCAAGTCGATGATTAGCAAGAATAATAATTATTGAATAGTATCAGGAGGAGGAGGATTGCTGTTAAAGAAAGTTTGCATTAAACTGGGTGGAAAATGCTCTTGCAGAAAATGCAACCGTTAACCTCATGACTATGAAACAAGCAAGTCCAAGGAAAATTCTCTTCCTTTCCTTCATGCAAAATATGAGATCATCTTCTCCTTTTGTGAGAACCAAACTGGTGAGGAGCTGCTGTGGATAATCCCTGTCTCCCTCACTTAACCTTGTTCAGCTCCTTACTGCCTTTTAAGTTGCCTTGTCAAATCTCACTGCAGATGCAGATCAATTAGTTTTTATTCAGGAGTTTACAAAAACTGACTTGCAAAAGATAACTTTAATACATGTGGAATACGGAGATATAAAAGTCGAAATGACTACAAAGATGTTTCCTAACTTGAACCTGGTAGTGGGAGCACCAGTAAGTCTAGGGCTGAACCTGATTGTCATACTGTGTAGACAAGAGGTCTGGGTGACACCCATGATGATCACTGCAGCCACACATTTTAGTAAAACTATGAAGCTGACTTTTATCATTAGAATGGCTCTTACATGACAAAATCATCCCATCCTTCAGTTATACCAAAAAAAGCTTTTTCTGTCTACTTTTGGCCATGTTGCATTCTCGGGGCATAGATTCAGGCCCTAAACACAATAATAATAACAATAATTTAAGGCATTTCATGGCCTAACACTCAGAACTATTTCTCCCATTGATGCCTGAAAATATACTTTTGATGTCCGCCCTCGTTTAGTTACTTTGGGTTGTGCAACGTTGCCCGTCCTGGAATTCTTATTTTTTTCTTAGGTACTATGTTTATGATTAGAGTACACTATCACTAGTGCCTTATGTGATGAACAATTTTCTGAACGAATAGGCTTGCCTGAGTCAAAAGAGAACAATACACTACATGATTTTTTACTTAGTAGAGGAAACTGTAAGTAAAAATGCTGTTTGTTGTTGTATTTGTCAGGATTCTATAAAGAATAAATAGGAACTATACCACTATCTATACCCATCTATCTACATATATACATGAAGAGAGAGATTAATTTTTTCTAAGGAATTCAATTGTCTCATAAAATTGTGGAGGCTGGCGAGTCCACATTCTGTACAGCAAGCCAAATGGTTGGAAATTCAGGTAAGAGTTGACATTGTGATCTTGAGTCTGAAATCTGCAGGGCAGGCCAAGCAGGTTGGAAATTCAGGCAGAATTTCCATGTTGCGGTTTTAAGGCCAAATTCCTTCTTCTTTGGAAAACCTGTCTTTGCTCTTAAGGCCTTCAATGGATCGGATGAGGCCCACTCACATTACAGAGGGTGATCTGCTTTTCTCAGTCTACTGATTTAAATATTAATCACATCTAAAAGATAACTTCGCAGCCACATCTAGGTTAGTGTTTTACTAATCAAGAGGGCACCATAGCCTACTTAAGTTGATGCATGAAATGAATCATCACTGTTGTATTAATGGGGAACATAGAACTCATATTTGTAAAAATGAAAAACGTCTATTTTTTCAATAATCGATCATCATTGCTTAATCCAGCCCTGGTTTTTACCTCCAGACTTGAGTAAATCACACATTTTTAACTCACTCTAAGCAGTCTAGGAATGCTTGATTATTCCCCTGTCCCAAGTAGCTGTGCTCTGAACCTAGGAACATTTACCACCTCCACTGGGTGGAGAGGAACGACCATAGGTTTCGATGAACACTCCCTGTTGCGTAAGACATAGCTAGAGAACAAGCCCAGTGATTATTCTACAGACATAAGAAGCATCTGCATCTCGGCTGTTGGCTATTTGGTTACAGAAATGCGATCCTGCAAGTTGTTGCCACAGCTTCTTCACACAGAACTTTTGTGAGCTATTAGCCCCTTTCTGTCTTTGGGTTTATTTATTTATTTATTGTTTATTTATTTTTTTTTAGAGGAGTCTCACTCTGTCGCCCAGCCCAGGCTGGAGTGCTTTGGAGCCATCTCGGCTCACTGCAAGCTCCGCCTCCCAGGTTCACACCATTCTCCTGCCTCAGCCTCCCGAGTAGCTGGGAGGCTCCCGCCACTGTGCCTGGCTGATTTTTTTGTGTTTTTAGTAGAGACGGGGTTTCACCGTGTTAGCCAGGATGGCCTCGATCTCCTGACCTCGTGATCCACCCGCCTCGGCCTCCCAAAGTGCTGGGATTACAGGCGTGAGCCACCGCTCCCGGCCTCATTCATTTATTTTTAATAAAATTCCATCAGTTTACATTTTACACACGAACTGTTGTAAGGTATTT
The DNA here is from genome assembly GCF_028885625.2 of Pongo pygmaeus. Classification (NCBI taxonomy): domain Eukaryota; kingdom Metazoa; phylum Chordata; class Mammalia; order Primates; family Hominidae; genus Pongo; species Pongo pygmaeus. Next base: position 25,854,290 of record NC_072383.2, read on the forward strand.
ATATTCTCGCTAATCCTTATAACCAATAAGATTGGTACTATTATGATCTCCTTTTTTTTTTTTTCTTTTTGCCAATTTAAGAAACTTACTCAAGATCACAGGATCGGCCAATGGCCCTTAACCAACCTGTTAATTATTAGGCTACTTGCATGTTAAGAAAGCTGTTTTGTGACATCCTACAATGGCTTGGAAGAAGCCAGAGATTAAAGTATGTGTCACCTTTGCTTATCATTATCACAAATAAATTTTTGATGAGAAGTGTTTCCTAGATTATGTAACTATCTTTACATTTTTAATTTCTGTGGGTACATAGTAGGTGTATATATTTATGGGGTACATGAGATGTTTGGACACCGGCATGAAGTGTGAAATAAGCACATCGTGGAGAATGGGGTATGCATCCCCTAGTGCGTTTATGCTTTGAGTTACAAACAATCCAATTATACTCTAAGTTATTTCAAAATGTACAATTAGGTTATTATTGACTATAGTAACCTTTTTGTGATATCAAATAGGAGGTCTTATTCATTCTTTCTATTTTTTTGTACTCATCAATCATCCCCACTTCTTCTGGCCTCCCCACCACCACTACCCTTCCCGGCCTCTGATAATCATTCTTCTACTCTCTATCTCCATGAGTTCAATTGTTCTTTTAGATCCCACAAATAAGTGAGAACATGCAAAGTTTGTCTTTCTGTGCCTGGCTTATTTCACTTAACATAATGACCTCCAGTTCAATTCAAGTTGTTGCAAATGACAGGATCTCATTCTTTTTTCTGGCTGAATAGTACTCCATTGTATACATGTACCACATTTTCTTCATCCATTCATCTATTGATGGACACTCAGGTTGCTTCCAAATCATAGCTATTGTAAACAGTGCTGTAACAAAAACAGAATTGTAGATATCTTTTTGATGTAATGAGTTCCTTTCTTTTGGATACATACCTAGCAGTGGGATTCCTGGATCATATCATACCTCAATGTTTAGTTTTTTGAGGAACCTCCAACCTGTTCTCCATGGTAGTTGTATGAATTTACATTCCCACCAACAGTGTAAGAGGGTTCCCTTTTCTCTGCACCCTTACCAGCATTTGTTGTTACCTGTATTTTGGATATAGGTAATTTTAACTGGGGTGAAATGATATCTCATTGCAGGTTTGATTGCACATATCTAATGATCAATGATGTTGAGCACCTTTTGGTCATGTAACTATTTTTAAAACAAATGCAGCTTGATCTCTTTTTAATGTAATCAGTTCAGCTTCAAAAACTGGTATATTGCATTTGGGATACAAACAGTCAACATGAATCTTCCAACTCAATTTATTTGTTTCAGCTCATGAACTTTTCAGAATCCCTAGTGGCTTAGTGACAAAGACCTTTGGAGACAATGATCATGGGTTTTGATCAACACTGTCCCTATTGCATACAGATATAGCTAGAGAACAAGCCCAGTGATTATTCTACAGACCATAAGAAGCATCTACATCTCAGCTGTGGGCCGTTTGGTTATAGAAATGCGATCCTGCAAGTTGTCGCCACTATACAAAAAGTCAGGCCATGATAGCATATTTCACTTAAAAATAAATGATCACAATGTAAGGCACATATGTATATGGAATCAGATTCATGATTTGAAAAATATGCTTAAATCACACTGAATCAGCTTAGCAGAAAAATAATCATAAAATTTGAAATATCCCCTTTTTTCTTTTTGTTTTGTACTAAATCAATGTAGAAAACACACTTTCTACCCTGAAGGAGACTGCTGTCTTATCTGATAAATTATATAAGCTCCAGTAAATGTATGTCATCACCCTCAGGAATGACAGGTCTCTCTTTCTCACGCTTGTGGGAGTTGAGCGTTGACACTGTAAGAACACTTGACTAATAACCTTTGCCTAGACCTTCCAAACTCTGCACGTAACTTCTTGAGACATCTGAATAAAGGCCAATATTTTCACAGGTTGACAGGGTCTGGAGAAGTGGGTCACTGAGCACTCTGACATTTTTAAGTTCGGTTTACAGTAACTCTTTGCAAAACTTCAGGCTTTGCTGTACTTCAAATCATTTGGGCAAATTATAAGAAAATTAATACAAAATGTGTGACCCTTGGGTAATTCTGCACATGGCTTTATTCTCCCTTGGTGCTTTTCAGGACAATTTCTAGAAGGCCTGATTTGGCTAAAATGGACACTTCATTGAAGACCTCTAGGCCTTTTACTTTTTAAAGTTTCTTTTATTCTAAAGCTAGTTAACCACATATAGATGTATGGTGTTTACCAGTGAGGTAGATCCACTATGACAATGAATGGGAAGAGGTAATCTATTCCCCTCATTCTGTGCAAATCTCAAACGGCAAAGCTAAGTTTTACTACAGATAAATCCATAACCAGAGGAAGGAAGAATTTTTAAATGCCCATTTTTTTTCTTGTCCAAATGTCTGAAAAAGAAACATATTTAATTTCTATCCAGTGGTGTGGTTTCTGGTCTTTCTGGTGTGCTGAATTCTCTCTGTGTCATTTTGGTGTAAAAATACTATCCTACATTTACTTCCCTTGACCAGAAACCTTGGGACATCATAAAAATGTTAATTTAGCATTATTACTTCATGCATTCAACAATGCTGATTTCATGAAACCACACAAACAGGATTCTTTTGTTTTATTGATAACAGAAACTGCATAATTACAGATTTGATGAGGAATCTGCAAATAATAAAGAATGTGTCTATTGCCAGCAAAATACAATTATTCCACGCCCTCTCAACATGCAAATATAGAGTTCTTCACACCAGATGGTTCTGGTGTAACAAAGCCATTTTAGAATGTTTAATTGTGCTTCTACAAAACCTTCAGAGAATGAGGTAGTTTCCTTTACCTATGATATTTTCCACATTTCCATTATTACACTTTTAGTGAGCTAAAATCCTTTTAACATAGCCTGTGGATGATCTTTCATAAAAGCCAAGCCTCATTTACAAAGGGTTTATTTCTTTCTACTCAATTTTTCTTAAAAAGAATTTCAAGAATCACTACACAGCTAAGATATTTGAGACTTGCAATGGCTGGAGTTTATGATTACAATAGTAATTGCAATCAGATTCAGATACAAGAGAACAGGTTCTAACAATTTCATAATTAAGTTGATATTCTGTTTCTATCTATAAGCTCGAATTTAAAAACTACTTCCTCGAACTACTTATTTTTCCTCAGCCACAAGTTAGTGCAAATTCTTAAAAACAGTGGGTTGAGCCCCAGCTCCATGTATTAGGTAGCTAGGTATATTGTGGGATTATTCATTGTTGTTAAGTCACCCTAGGAAACATTTGCAGAATTTAGAAATGCATCCAGATTTGTGAGTTTATGTTTAAGATCTGACTCAAAATCTGCACTCTTCAAAAACTTATTGGTGAAGTACAAATTGAGGCAGATATTTACATTCCTTTCTGAACCCTGAGAATGACTTTAATGATCATAGGAAACTAGTTTGAGGAAACTGCAATGTGTTATTGCACATTTTAGTTAAAAACTAATAGTCAACCAATTTCCAATTCAGTAAACCTTCCACCTATCAGGATGGGGGATAGTAAATGGTATCTCTAAGGGAAAGAAGTCACAATCTACTTCTTGTCTAAACTTATTATTTTATTTGGCCTCAAGAAGCTTCATGGATCTTAGAATAAAATGGTTGAAGAAATGACACAATAGATATTACTGACTACACAATTATAAAATAAAGTCTAGTCCAAGTTGATAATAATCTAAAGTGGTTTCTATGTAACACAACCTTCAGATTATAACCTCAGTAGTGTGACCTAATTCTAATATCTGATGAAGTGTTTGCTATATTTACTCACTACCTAGCAGCATTATTTGTATTTAGCAACTACATTGAAAGATGAAGAAGATCTCAATGCTTGACAGAATAAGAAAAAAGCTCCTTTGGATAACACAAAAATATGTTTTGTTTTTTTCCCCTCTTCTATCATTCCTTTCTTCTCTACCTCCACTTATTCTTCCTCTGACAACACCTTTCAATAAATTTTTCTCCAGAATCCAATAGTGAGCAACAGGAAACCTAGCCATTGTGATAGTGGATATGTAGAGAAAAGCCAGTGAAACTATATTTTAATTCATTCCTACACCACAGCCTACATCAATTCTTACCATCCCAACAGTAGATTATATAAACCGAACATCATGCAACTCAAGTTATAGGTCTTGTTGATTGGGTCTATTGTAGAATGAAAAATACACTTTCAGACAGAATAAGATGACTTAAAACTTCAATGCTTGTATCCAGCAGATTTGAAAGGGCACTTCAAATTTGTTCTTCTTTTTCTCCCCCATCACCCCCCATTTCAATTTTTAAGACTGATTTCATGCCTTTATCATTTTGAAGCAAATATGTTTATATATGTCTGACCCCAGGAAATTATTTACCCACAAACACTACTATAACTACTATACTCTGTTGATATGTTTCATTATCAACCTCCCCAAATTAAACATCTGAGAAGTCTTTTATATATGTATGCTGAAGAGAAAAAATAAATCACTTTCTTCCACCTTTGAATCTTTAAAAGGGGTTTGTGGTAATGATAAAAAATTTATCTCTTTCAACACATTTAAGACCTCATACTGTGCAAAATTATGGTTATATGAAAGTTATTTTCTGAATAGCTGGATCCATCACCTTCAAGCTAATACTTTAAACAGCATGGTTCATAATAGATATTTTCTAGAAAAATTCACTCTAGGATCATTTTCTTTGTTTATTTCCATATAATCTGGCTTTGCTAAGAAAATCAGCAAGGATGCTGTAATCTGTGGTGTTAATTTATTAGACGCACCATGATAACTCAACATTGTTTGAAAAGAATGCAGTCAACACATGTACTGGTTGGTAGTAAACAGTAAAGAAAGAGAAGGTAATTCACACCAGATGAGGAGTGGTGTGAACACTAACCTAAACACCAACCTTATTAAGTAGTTTTGCACTAGAAGAAAGGAAGGAATTAAAGAAGGATAAAGTTGCTTTAAAAATGAGATAAACTACTCATTGATTTCTTGATAAGAGATGGGTTCTGGCCTTCCTTGCTTATGATCTAACTATTCAGCTATCTAACTATTGCTTTTATAGCTACTATCAGTTCAAGCAGTAGGACAAACTCCATGAGGGTAATGTCTATATGCCATTGATTTCTTAAAACTAACTTCCTAATCTCTGTTGTTGGTTATGTCAACATTTATCAAATGAACTATTAATAGAGTCTTCATCATCTTTGCCAAGTAATAGGTAATGCTCATTGAAAAGCTGGTACCCTTTGCCTCCTTTTGGGGGGAGATGTCTGGAAAATAGCTGAACAAACTCTACATGTGGCAAAACAAAGTGACAGTTGTTATAAAAATGTCCACTGAAATTACCTGCTAGCATTACTAGTTATAACTGAAGTTTTTGCATATCCACATAAGAAGAAATCCACATTACAAGGAAAAGTACTTTGATCATTTTAGAATCAAGACATGAAATAAGGGGTTTCTCTAACCTTTAAGTCTTCTGCCAGCTTACTTGGTACCTCTGATGAATATTTATTGCTCTAAATGTTTTAGAAACTATCACTCTTTGAAAGTGAACAGACACTGTTTTCTGCTGAAAATTCATCTTTCCCAATCATAAGGGGAAACCAAACATGCAACTTGAAAAAAAAAAAAGGAAACAGAATATAGTGACTGAGCACTGAGTGGGACTGAAGAAAATAAATGAGCTTATTTTGGCAGCTGCTTTCATAGCACAATTCCCCAAAAGCAGAACTGAAACTGCAGCTTTAATAAAAAGCTCCAACAATTCTTTTGACTAAGATATACTCATTAATTGCCTTCAAGTGTTCAAGACTGCTTGGATTTGAGGCAAGCAAGACCACTTGCTTAGGTAAATTTTATGAAGCAACAAAACTAATATGGTGAAGAATTTTAACCCAAGGTGTATAACGTAGGTTTCCCATGTCTTCAAGAGAGCTGACATTGCATGTCACCATCTAGCTGATGTTACGCTCTGCTTTCTTGCTACTGCCTGCCTCTGACTCTGTTTTTTTTTTCTTACATTTTTTCTTACAAGAATCTTTTGAGAAAAGAATAGAGAAAGTTTACCAGGTAGAAAAAAACCTGATTCCTTAACAAGACTTCTCAGTCACTTGTTTCTCTTTCCCTTTTACTTTTCCTTTGTGCTTTTGAAAACAAAGGCTAAAGCAGGTGTTATAAATTTATTTATTCCTGTACTAGAGAGCATGGAACACGTCTCTGAAGTCAAGTCTTCTTTTGGTGTATCACGAGTTGAATCCTTAATAAATGACTGCCACAAAGAAAATTTCTAACAGCAAATCTTTTTAGGAACTGCTCAGGTTTTGCCTTTGTCTTGATACTTCATTTTAAAATCTTGGTTTCTACTGATGTGTTTTCAACAAAGCTGACAAACTCGGTCTGAAATGTAAAAACTGAAAAAAGTGAAAGGAAGAGAACATGCAATATAAGTTAATCATCATTTTAAGTGCCACCAGTTCTGTTTATATTAATGCACTTGTGAATTGCTGAATCTCATTTGATCAACCCAATTAAACATTAAATAATTGCAGCCAATTATGCAAATATCAGCAACAATATTAATTTGTTGATCTTTTTGAGCAGATTAGCTTCACATGTTCCTAATGCTAGACCATCTTATGCCTTAAATGATCAATTAGTGTGACAATAACTAAGTCTTGAAGAATGGATAATTGCCTAGTTATAATGTGGCACTCTTGCTGTATTAATCCACTGCAATTAAACAAATAGTGCACAAGGAAAAAAGATGTGCAGATGTTCCTGTTAAATCTATTTAACAAGAAAGCGTCAAGGTCAATTTCCTGTCTTATTACTTAAATGACAATGGTGGATTGTGTTCTCCTTATCAGGAGACCTCCAGTTTTTAAACATCTATCCTTAGTTTTCACTGGGTCTGATGAAAAGGGCTTAAAAATGCTCTTAAGGTTTTATGAAAGAAAAGATACAAACATAATGTTCTCTAACTTTCACAATGGACAAGTCTCGCCACAATAAATTTGGAGATGCAAAGTATAAAATGTACTGATGGCAAATAAATAATTCTCATTTCTCATAGGAATAGAAATTTAGTTACTATGTACCACTAGACAGTTTGAATTACCTGCAACTTTTTCCTAGACTACTATATGAAGAATGAGGTCAAAGGAGTTAGCCAAGGCGAAAGCACACCCTTAGACTGCTGCTTGGGGTACACAGTGCGCAGGCGACAGTCAAGAGCACCTCAGGCCTGAAAAGAACAGCTTCTCCCAAGATTTCCGATCACCAATTAAAAGCCCCCTAAAAGATATTTTTACCATTCCTTTTCATCTTATATTTCTCAATTTTCATTTTACTATCCCTGTCTATAAAAGACCCTATGGCTAAAAGTTTTGGAAAAGAATCAAAGTCCATTTGCTATGCGTTGCTAAATGCCTCAAGGAAATTTTTCCAATGCATCAAACTTTTAGAATCCTTTTGTTTTTCCTTCTCTGAAAAGATAATAAAATATGTTCAGCAAGAAGGAAGTTATGAGGACTGAGGGAAACCAAAATACAGTGTCTGAGAATTGACCTTCCAAGGAAAAATGTTTTCTGTCAAGATTTGACTTTCCTTAGATAAACCAGAAAGGATACAATTTTAACTCACAGCTCCTAAACAAGGAAAATATCACCCATAATAGCTCTCCCTGTATCCTAACCACTTGCTCATCAAATCTCCATTCAAAGAAAAGAGCACCTGCAAAAACAGAGTATGAAAATCAGAGTATGCCTCTTTGTTTTCTACCAAAAAAAAAAAAAAAAAGATTTATTTCTGCAGTTAACACTTAGCATAAAACATTTGTCATTTCCATTTGGTTGGTATGATATCACGACGTCTCTCTAGAGCAGTGGTCCCCAACCTTTTTGGCACCAGGGACCGGTTTTGTGGAAGACAATTTTTCCACAGACTGCAGGGTGAAGGGTGGTTTCAGGATGAAACTGTTCCACCTCAGATCATCAGGCATTAGATTCTCATAAGGAGCGCATAGCCTGGATCCCTTGCACGCAGAGTTCACAATAGGATTTGTACTCCTATGAGAATCTAATGCTGCCACTGACCTGACAAGAGGTGGAGTTCAGGTGGTAATTTGAGTGATGAGAAGTAGCCATAAATACAGATGAAGCTTCTCGATGGCCCACCACTCATCTCTTGCTGTGTGGCCCATGGCCTGCGGGTTGGGGTCCCCTGCTCTAGGGATATATCTTCAATTCCAAGATAATTCTAACACAATCAATATGAAATGATTTCCTAAACTAACTATGCTTCAGAGTATCTCTAATGACTTAGTAGCTCATGGAAAATAAAGACAATATAAGGTAAATCTATACACTGTCAGAATCAATCACAAATTCTAATAAAGAGGTTTCATAATATAGAAACAAAGAAGGTACACTTCTATAGAAGCAAAATGTTCATTGATTCATTATAAAACCATTTACTGAGTACCTACTATGTGTCAACCATTGGGGATACAAAGATCTATAAGGCACAAGACCCTCAGTCTTGTAGTCACCTGACAGACAGACAGCTACAATATAATGTGGAAAGGACAGTGGTGGGAAATGCACTCAGGTCTTCCTAATGCACAGGGTATGCTCAGGCTGTGACATCAGGAAGAACACAGATATTTACCTTAAGATGGACTTGGAGGGCCTGCAAAAAACAGTGATGGGAGGAAATCCAGTTTTAAAAGTCTTGATTTAAAAAAAAGAAAACACTTTCTGTGGATAAAGATAGGCTGCAGGAAATGTAACCTATGAAATTTTCTCAAATTAGCTTTCAAACACACACAAAAAATTGCATTTGGTTGAGGAGCAGAATGTAACTTATATTAAAGAATAAACTACTATTCAGTATCTGAGTGAAGTACAAAGGGAGGCACTAAAATCATTGAGGAAAATCCCATGTTATATGGCTTACATTAATATTTTTCTAGGTAAGGTAAGGTAAGCTACTACTACCAAGTTACAAAACACCATTTGATGATTGCAATTCATTTTCTCTGGCATGAAGAAACAATCACTCTTGTAACACACTGATACTACAAACTACATTATGCACAGGTAGCCAAAGAAATCTATCACAATTCAAATGCAACAGTCTGTCCCAGTAGCATACAGTTGGTATCCTCTATTTTCCATTGTACCCTCTATTTTCCATTCAGGATAGCACGATTGTCCAGTCGCTCTCTTCTCTTCCATACTGCGACAAAAGCAAGAAAACATGTTTCAGTACAGAAGCTAACAGGGCAGAAATAGCTTACAAACAAACTTAATACCACCAAGATTACACAAAAGGTTCGCTTCTGCTTTGAACAACATTTTCACACTAAACATGTTCACATTAAAAACTGGATTACAGAGAAAGAGAGGAAAAGAGGGACACCATATAAAACATAAGATAAAAGCATACACAGGGAGTTTTTTATAAACCAAATATCTGAAAAGTATTACAAATTTTACAATTATTGCTGAACTCAAATTCATAGCTGGTATAGGTCCTTTATCTATTTAGGTCCATGCCTTTTCATTATCATTTCTCATTGAGTTAACTTGTTTAATGACTGTGACTTTTACTGTGAAAAAGTGATCCTCAAAGTGTATTCTCAGACCACCAGCATCATCATTACCTGACAACAAGTTAAAAATGCAAATTCCCAGACCTCATCTCAGAGTGAATCAGAATCTGGGGATAGGTTCCAGCAACCTGTGATTCAGCAAGCATCAAATGATTCCGACGTGCACTAAAGAGTGTTTTATGTTCATAAACAAAAATATGAAGTCGACAAGTCCCATGGATTTTAACAGAGACTCTGTTCTCTAAATCAAAGTTGTTCATGCTATGTTAGGATTTTTCTTATTCCTTCGAAAGTTACGTAACTGTACCATAGTCAGAATTTGATTCTTTGCATCAGCAAATACTTTGGTTTAAAAGCAAGCCTGAATTTTAATATTTAAAATGAAATTAAGTGAAATAGAGATATTCCATACATCACAAATAGAAAGCTAGTTCCATATTCATTCAGTCAGTCAGTCATTCAACAAAAATGCCTGTGTTTAATAATAAGCTCTCCCTCTATGAGCAATTACTGTAGGCCACTGTCATCATGCCAGGAGTTTTACAGGCTCATTAGCTCATTTAATACTCATAGTAACTGTACACAGAAGATACCATTATCAATACATTTTATGGATGAGGAAACTGAATATTAGGGAGATTGAATAACTTGCTCAAGTTTGCAGTTAACAAATGGAAGAGCCCAGACCCTAACCAAGCTCTCTCTCACAGCAAATTCCATGTTCTTGACCACCACCAAAACTGCTCTCTACGTGTTCACCGAGCCTTGTGTATTGAGACTGACTTGGAACAGATCTTTCCAAGCCAGTGTATCAGGCCACTAAATCTGTCACTATGGGTTTGCCTAAATTACTCAGACTATGTCTATTTTCACATGAAATGGCTGTTCTAGTCCTAATTTAACTTTAGTTTAAATTAATATAAAACATCAGAATTTCTGAACTAGAAACAATGTCAATGACCATCTAAAAGGTAGGGGATGACTCAAGTAAGTGGGGCTCTGGATTTTACTTCTTTACTTCAGAACAATCCTACTTTTATCCATTTTGTATATTGGGATTCCAGGAATGATCTCTTTTGAAGAAAGTTCTGCTGCATAAAAATCAAGTGTAAGGAGCAATGAATTTTAATCCAAGCTTCTCATCTTACATATAAGGACACTAAGGCTCTAAGTCACCCTTAATTTTGACAAGCCCAGCTCTCTGCCTCTGTCTGATGTTCTTTCTCCTATATCACAATGTATATGTGCTGTGTTTCTCTTAAAGACCTCAGAGAGCAGAATCTATCCAAGTGGTAAAAATACTGGCAGCCAAGAATGGGTCTACCTACCACCTGGTAGTTTACATGCGAAGGGGAATAAAGGAAGCCAAATGACTGTAAGTTTCTTGCATAATCCACACCAGAAAGCATTGCCTACAGACTGTAACTGCCCACTATTGACTCTGTTGCTTCATGATGAATGCTGGATGAAACATCTTCAAATTCTACCTGATTTATGTATGATGTCAACATGACTTAAGGTAAGGGCAAAATATGTGTTTTATTTTCCTTACTTGGATTCCCATTAATATATTAAACACTTTCACCATCAATAACAGTGCATTGGCATTTTAGCAGATCTACAGAACTGTGATTCATGACTACTGTCACTTCATCTTGAATTTCATCAGTTAAAGTAAATTTGCTTTCAATTAGTTGTTTTAGTTTTATAAATGATCAAAAATCAATTTTGATTACAATGACAGTCGTAGGCCACATATCACTCTGCGAACCTGCATAATATGCACTAAGCTTTACTCCTCTTATTCTGTAATTTATGCTTTTATGTAAAATCATAGCATTCTGAGAAGTGCCCAAGAAATGTGATATTACAGGTAATTCATAATGTCTAGAAGTAGGCATTTAGTAATCAAATTTTCCATTTGGTTGATGGATAATGCAGTTTAATTTTTCAAGGGAAAATAATTCTAAGTAGAGATGGCAGATTTAAGCAGAAGTAGAAATTATATTATTTCCTTAAGAGTAAGTAAGTACACATAGAGGGAGGGAAAAGAGAAAACATGTCTTCATGGACTAGAATGTCATTATACTCTTGTCATTATACTCTTGTCACTGTCATTACGAAACAACAGCGCAGGCTCACACCTTCAATGTTTGGTAGGGCGGCTGTAAGTCACACTTACTTAGTTTTGTTCACTGGAATCAGAGATGGTGTCAAAGCAACGTGGCAAGTCAGGTCGAGCCTGCGGGATGGTATTTTGAGCCCATGTGGAAGACTTAATGAAATGTGCAGAATTTTAATCTTTTGCAAATTCCAGCGAGAACGCTAAACTAAAACACGACTAATGACAAGTTCATTACCTCACATTCGAGGTACATAAGGCAGATAATTTCATACAGCCTTTGCTAAATGCCTTTAAATTCCTGGCAAAACAAAAGCACAACCTGCGTGTCATGCAGTCACTCTATGCAACGCCAATAAAAATACAGTCAGTGCTGCCTACCAGGTAGCAATCTGTCATTCTTGCTCTAAACCCTATTGAAAGGCTGTGCAAAGCTTTGTAATCCTGTAACACGTGGAGGAGGATGTGCTGGAAACAGAAGGGGCTGGGAAGCTGGTCCAGGGACTGAGTCACACCAGGGCAGTCTGGAAACAAAGTTTGTACGCACATGGAGGACAGCCTAGAACATTGGTAGGGAAGGGGGTGGAGCCTTTAACTTCTTATGTAACTAAGTCATGGAACTGCTCCATTGAAAACAAGAAACATACAATAACCACTAATAGTCATCTGTGCTTAGAAAACTGTAGCCACTAGTGAGAACATAGATTTTTTTAATTCTATCTGGTGACCTGCAATCAATACAGATCCTGCTCCTATCTCATTCAAGCTGCCCCTTTCCTATGCTTCAGATGTCCGTCTCTGGATCTTTGCAGTCACTGCTTCCCACTTTATGGAGCTTCAACAGCTGCAATGCTCGTTATTCACACATGCTCCCCCGATACTTAAAAGCCAGGCTCTAGCTTTTATTTGATTATTTGTTGACAGCAGTGTCAACATGTATCTCATTTTGAAAAAAATCTAAATCAAGATCTCTTAAGAAATAATTTGACATTATTCAAGATCTTCCTCCCATCTCTTCTCGGAATGTGTTAATATACAAGAGCAATACATGTTTTGCTATTTAGTATTTGTTTGGTGTTTCACTTGCCCATTCACTCCTTCAAGAAACATTACTGCATATGCATTATACCCTAGGCTCTGTGCTGAACACTGGAGGTATAAAGAGAGTGAACGATTCAAACAGCCCCAGAGCAGAGACAAGTGTGTGACTAATTATAATGTAATTTAAAGGCCTTACGGGATCATCCCCAGCACTGTGAAACTGGAGGAAGAAGCAGCATTCAAGTGAGTCAATGCGTATTTGGACCGAGCGAAGGGAATATTCTTCAAGAGAGATTCAAAAGGCTCCTGAACGAGATGAGTCATAAAGGACAACCAAGGCCTTATCCAGGTGAGCAATTTCTAGAAGGTGCAGCAAAACCTGGAGCTATCAGAGAGCAGAACATAACTGCAGAACAGAGGACCCCAAGAGGCGGAGGCAAAGGTGAGTATGATGGTGAGTAACTGGAACAGTAAGGAATTTAACAGTAGAGAAAAGAAACATGTCGACAACACGGCCAATGCTCTCCAAGTTTAAGTTAAGTATAAACACAGACGTGCTTTTCTTTGTTGCTTTAAAAGAAGAAAAAGGAAAAACGAAACTTTCATTTGAAAAATTCTTCTCTTAGGAGGTATTTATAGAGCAATCTAAGACCCAGGGAGCTATGTGGACAATTAGCTAAATGGGATGAATACTTAACCTCAGAGATTATTACTCATATGCAGAAGTACAGAAGTTGAAAAGTCAAATCTGTGGTTATGAGGGAATTTTTCCCCTGGGCCATACTGGCAAGAATCTTGAAGGTTTTTTTGGTGGCTGTTGTTGGCCTCTTCTTCAATTTATCAGAGCACTTTGTAGAAAACATCCACGCTCACATGTAACGCCAAAAGTAACGAAATGTAAAACATGATGCAATTCTATGCTTTTTCCTTAATAATTACTGAAATTTATTTTGCTTGGAGAAACAGACAATCTAGGAGCTTGGCTGACAGCCTCAATTTGCCATCTTGTAAGAGAGTAATTTTGAGACTTTAAGTTCCATGCACACAGGCATAAGATAACTGAGACGTGCTCTTCGATTCTGAAGGGATGGTCCTTTGTTACTAAACAATTTGTAGCACATTTGGTAGTTCTGGTTTGTAGTTAGTTCAGAACCACTGTTTCCACCTGTCCTGTGATTGCATGCCTTTGTTTCTTTGTTTACTATGAGGTTCTGAATATATCATTTAGTTTTTTGTGTTAACTACCATTATACTTTACTACCAACGGTGAAAAAAGAAATTATTCATTTCTTATTGGCCATAAGCACTAATTTATAGAGGGAGTATATAAAGTTAGGGAGAAAAGGTTTTTTTTTTCCCCTGTCTCCCATCCTCTGCTTAAACTATATATTTTACTTTTAAACTTTTTTACATGCTCTCACATTTACACTGAATTTTTTTTGTCTTTTTTTTTTCAGATGGGGTCTCACTCTGTTGCCCAGGCTGGAGTGCAGTGGTGCCATCATGGCTGACTGCAGCCTCAACCTCCCTAGGCTCAAGGTATCTTCCCACCTCAGCCTGTAGCTGGGACTACAGACATGTGACACCATGCCCGATTAATTTGTTTGTTTGTTTTTTGCATTTTTTTGTAGAGACAGGGATTTGTCATGTTACCAGGCTGATCTCGAACTCCTGGGCTCAAGCAATTCTCACGTCTCAGTCTCCCAAAGTGTTGGGATTACAGGCGTAAGCCACCATGCCTGGCCACCTTCTTCATTTTTTTGCCCCCTTTTTCTTGAGTAAACCACCAGTACCTAGAATAGCCTCTGCATATGGCTTGCACTCAATATACACATTAAAGAGTTAATCAAGAACATTTACTTTAGTCACTAACATTCTGATATGGTTTGAATTTGTGTCCCCACCCAAATCTCATGTGGAATTGTAATCCCCCGTGTTGGAGGAAGGGCCTGGTGTCAGGTAATTGGATCATGGCAGCAAACCTCCCCTTGCTGTTCTCATGATAGTGAGTGAGTTCTAAGGAGATCTGTTTGTTTTAAAAAGTGAGTGGCACCTCCCACCCTCGCTCTCCTCCTCCTGTTCCCACCATGTAATATGTACTGGCTTCCCCTTTGCCTTCCACCATGACTGTAAGTTTCCTGAGGCCTCCCCAGCCATGTCTCCTGTATGGCCTGCAGAACTGAGCATCACTAAAACCTCTTTTCTTTACAAACTACCCAGTCTCAGGTAGTTCGTTACAGCAGTGTGAGAACAGACTAATACATATCCTTTTGGCTTCTGTAATCTTACTTTTAAAAATGCTCTTTCTGAGAACTTTGGTAATGGTTTCCCATCTTACCCCAAAATTGTGTGTTTGGGCTTCTCTTTCAGTCACTTTCAGGTTTGAATGCACATATTTTGTCACCATTTCAATTTTGATGAGTTGCATTTCTGCTTTTGCCTCCTAGTTTCCTTCCTCAGTGAAAGCTTCATGATTATGTCTGCCAAACACCTCCACTTAGATCTTTATTCCAATTGTAATTCAATAGAGTTCAATTTTTCTCAGCCTAGTGACTACGTTTTCCTTTTCTATTAATCCTTTACAGCCCAATCAAATGAGTTTACATTTCCTTCCTTCCTTCCTTCCTTCCTTCCTTCCTTCCCTCCCTCCCTCCTTCCTTTCGAGACAGGGTCTCTTTCTACAGTGAAGGCTGGAGTGGAGTGCTGTGGCGCAATCATAGCCCACTGCAGCCTCACATTCCTGGCCCCAAGTGTTCCTCCTGCCTCAGCCTCCTGAGTAGCTGGAACTACAGGTGTGTGCCACCACACTTGCTAATTTTTTTGGTTGTTTTGTGGAGACTGGGTCTTACTATGTTGCCTAGGCTGGTCTTGAAGTACTAGCCTCAAGTAATGTTCCTGCATCAGCCTCCCAAAGTTTTGGGATTACAGGAATGAGCCATCATGCCCACCTAAATATTTTTATTTCATACAATCTCCAAGAGGTAACCCTGAAATCTTATTTGGTGTATTAACTGCTACAGAATGTACAATTTGTTTAAGAAAATACTGTACAATTTGTTCAAGAAAACTTTCCAAAAGGGTCTTTCTTTCTTATCACTATGGGCATACTTCTCTTAAAAATTTCTAAACTCCTAATTTTTAAAATTTTAATTAAGATAAAATACACATATATAATTTACCATCTTTACAATTTTTAAATGTTCAGTTTAATGGTAATAAATACATTTATATTCTTGTTTTTTTCCTTTATCCTCTACTTCCCACTCCCCTTCTCGGCCTCTGGTAACCTCTAATCTACTCTCTGTCTTCATAGGATCTACTTTTTTAGCACCTGCATGAGAACATGTGATATTTGTCTTTTGGTCCCTGGCTTATTTCACTTAACAAAATGGCCTCCAGTTCCATACATGTTGCTGCAAATGACAGGATTTCATTCTTTTTTATGGCTGAATAGTACTACATTGTGTGTGTGTGTGTGTGTGTGTGTATATATATATATATTTATGCCACATTCTCTTTATCCATTCATCTGTTGATAGACATTTAGGTTAATTCCATATCTTGGCTATTGTGAATACTATTGCAATAAACATGGGAGTGCAGATATCTCTTTGATATACTAATTTTTTTCTTTTGGATATATACCCAGTAGTAGAATTGCTGGATCACATGGAAGTTCTAGTTCTACTTTTAGTTTTGAGGACCCACCATACTGTTCTCCATAGTGGCTGTACTATTTACATTTCAACCAACAATATATGATGGTTCCCTTTCTCCACATCCTCCCAACATATGTTATTGCCTGTTTCTTTTTTTTTTTTTAATACAAGCCATTTTAACTGGGGCAAGTGGATTTTACATTGTGGTTTTGCTTTGCATTTCTCTGATAATTAGTGATGTTGAGCATTTTTTCATGTACCTCCTGGCCATTTGTATGTCTTCTTTTGAGAAATGCCCATTCAGATCTTTTATCCATTTTTAATCAAATTTTTTTTTCTGTTGGGTTTTCTATTCAGGTCTCATGCCCATTTGAAAACCAGATTACTAGATTTTTCCTATACAGTTGTTTGAGCTCCTTATAGATTCTGGTTATTAATCCCTTGTCAGATTGATAGTTTGCAAATATTTTCACCCATTCTTTGGGTAATCTATTCCCTTTGTTGATTGTTTTCTTTGCTGTGCAGAAGCTTTTCAGCTTGATATAATCCCAATTGCCTATTTTTGCTTTGATAGCCTATGCTTTTTCAGGTCTTACGTAAGAAATCTTCACTGGCCAGGGACAGTGGCTCACGCTAGTAATCTCAGCACTTTGGGAGGCTGAGACAGGAGGATCCCTTGAGTTCAGGAGTTCGAGACCAGCCTAGGCAAGATGGTGAGACTCCATCTCTACAAAAAATTTAAAAATGAGTGGAATGTGGTGGCATGCACCTGTGGTTCTAGCTACATGGAAAGCCAAAGTGGAAGAATTGCTTGAACCCAGGAGGTCAAGGCCACAATGAGCCAGGTTCATGCCACTACACTCCAGCCCGAGTGACAGAACGAGATCTTTGCTCAGACCAATGTCCTGAAGCATTTTCTTAAAGTTTTCTTCAAGTAATTTCATAGTTTCAGGTCTAAGATTCAAGTCGTTAATATACTTTCATTTGATTTCTGTGTATGACAAGAGAAGGGAATCTAGTTTCATTCTTCTGCATATAATTATCCAATTTTCCCAGCACCATTTATTGAAAAGACTGTCTTCCCCATTATAGTTCTTGGCACTTTTGTCAAAGATGAGCTGGTTGTAAACATGCGGACTTAGATATCTGGGTTCTCTATTCTGTCCCATTGGTCTACTATGTCTGTTTTTATATCAGTACTATGCTGTTTTGGCTATTATAGTTTTATAATAAATTTTGAAGTAAGGTAGTGTGGTGATTCTAACTTTGTTCTTTTTGCTCAAGATTGCTTTGGCTATTTGGGGTCTTTTGTAGCTCCATATATATTTTAGGATTGTTTTTTCTATTTCTGTGAAGAAAGTCATCAGTATTTTAATAGGGATTGCATTGAATCTGTAAATTGCTTTGGGTAGTATTGTCATTTTAACAAAATTAATTCTTCCAATCCATGAATATGGAATATCTTTCCACTTCTGTGTGTTTTCTTCAATTTTTTAAATCATAGTTTTATACTTTTCCTTGTGTAGATCTCTCATGTCTTTGGTTAGATTGATTCCTAGGTATTTTATACTTTTTGTAGCTAATATAAATGGGATTGCTTTCTTGATTTCTTTTTCAGATTGTTCACTGTTAGCATACATGAATTCTACTGATTTTTGTATGTTGATTTTATATCCTGCAACTTTACTGAATTCACTTATCAGTTCTACAAGTTTTTTGGGGGAGTCTTTAGGTTTTTCTAGGTGTAAGATAATGTCATCTGCTAAGAAGGCTAATTTAACTTCTTCTTTTCCAATTTGTACGCCTTTTATTTATTTTTCCCTGCCTATTTGCTCTGGCCTCTAAACTCCTATTTTGGAAAAAGGCTTTCATGTAATCTAGCCAGTTATGTATTTTTTGTTCGATTTATGTTCTTTATTTGAGCAAAACTATAATAATTTATTATTTTCAGATTTACTCAGGCAACCTTAAAAAAATTACAATGCCTAAGCCATCCATGCAGAAATTTTTATTAGCCACTCTTCAAATTACTTTTAATTGTTGCTGTGTACAAAGATAGAAAACAATTCTGACTAAATTTTATTTCTTCCAATATTAAGATATTCCTTTACTTAGCTTACAGAAAATTCTCACAGAAAACCTTTGCTGGAGAGCAGAAGTATGGCAGCTCATTGATTAAAAAACCACAATCAAGGCCAGGTTCACTGGCTCATGCCTGTAATCTCAGCACTTTGGGAGGCCAAGGCGGGCAAATCACTTGAGGCTAGGAGTTTGAGACCAGCCTGGCCAACATAGCGAAACCTCGACTCTACTAAAAATACAAAAATTAGCCAGGCATGATGGTGCACGCCTGTAATCCCAGCTACATGGGAGGCTGCGGCACAAGAATCACTTGAACCCAGGAGGCAGGGGTTGCAGTGAGCTGAGATTGTGCCACTGCATCCCAGCCTGAGCAACAGAGTAAGAGTCTGTCTCAAAAAAAAAAAAAAAAAAAAAAAAAACAGAAACAAAAACACACAATCATTCTTTCTTTTTAATACTGTAAATTTGGCAGA
Organism: Pongo pygmaeus; assembly: GCF_028885625.2. Taxonomy (NCBI): domain Eukaryota; kingdom Metazoa; phylum Chordata; class Mammalia; order Primates; family Hominidae; genus Pongo; species Pongo pygmaeus. The sequence continues at coordinate 25,873,369 of NC_072383.2, forward strand.
AAACTTGCTGAGTAAGTCTCTTTTAAAACTGCCTTTTAAACTCTTTTTTAAATTTTTATTTTTATTTTATTTCCTTTTTTTTAGAGGAAGGTTCTCACTATGTTGCCTAGGCTAGTCTTGAACACCTGGCCTCAAGCGATCCTCCTGCCTCAGCCTCTCAAAGTGTTGGGATTATAGGTGTGAGCCACTGCGCCCAGCCAGAAATGCCATTTTTATCACTACCCAAGGACCTCCATTGCTCTCTGGAGGCCTGTTGCATTCTCAGCCACCTTTAAGTTTCGCTTAGTTTCATGACTTAATGCCATCCGACATCACTCAAATGATCAAACTTTATTTTACTTTTCAATGTAAGTCTCAGGCCCTCTTGGATATTTTTACTAATTGACAAGGATAGTAACTAGGTTCAACAAAATCTTCTAACTTGTGAAATGCTTGCAAATTACAGGACCATCTCTTTTCCGAGTAGCCCAGTGTTATCTGGTATTTAGCATGCCTGCTTAACTGCCTGATGAGACATTACTGTAGGTTGTTGCTCAGAAAAAAAATAGGCAAAACAAAGTTAGCAGTATGAAAAAGTAGACGTGTATACCCTTTGATCCCAGAGATTTATCCTTAGGAAATAATCGAGGATGTACTGTTCATAGCAGTGAAAAAAAATTGCCAACAATGTAAGTGTTCAATAATATAATTTTTTAAAAAAATTATGGTTCATCAATATGATGGAATTCAATTAAACCTTATAAATGGTGCTGGAGAAAACTACTTATTGATATAAAAAAGCAAAACATTTATTAAGAAAAAAACATGTAACAAAATTATGTACAATATGATACCATTTTGTTAGGAAAAAATAACTATCTAAAAGTATACTGGCTGGGCATGGTGGCTCATGGCTGTAATCCCAGCACTTTGGGAAGCCAAGGTGGGTGGATCATCTGAGGTCAAGAGTTCAAGACCAGCCTGGCCAATAGGGCAAAACCTCATCTCTACTAAAAATACAAAAATTAGCTGGGAATGGTGGCATGAGACCTGTAATCCCAGCTACTCGGGAGGCTGAGGCAGAAGAATTGCTTGAACCCGGGAGGCGGAGGTTGTAGTGAGCTGAGATCACGCCACTGCTCTCCAGCCTGGGTGACACAGCGAGACTTTGTCTCAAAAATAAGTAAATAAATAAATAAATAAATCATATAAATGCTTACAAAATATTGAAGGTTAAGACATCAAAAATTGGCAGGGCACAGTGGCTCACGCCTGTAATCCCAACACTTTAGGAGGCCAAGGCAGGTGGATTACCTTAGGTCAGGAGTTCGAGACCAGCCTGGCCAACATGGTGAAATCCCATCTCTAGTAAAAACACAAAAATTAGCTGGGCATGGTGGCGCACACCTATAATCCCAGCTACTCGGGAGGCTGAGGCAGGAAAATTGCTTGAACCCGGGAGGCAGAGATTGCAGTGAGACAAGATTGTGCCATTGTACTCCAGCCTGGGCAACAAGAGTGAAACTCCATCTTAAAAATAAAAAGACATCAAAAATTAACAGTGATTATATCTCAGTGTTGGAATCACATGCACTGTAATTTTTTTCCTGAAGTTTCTTCTACTTTCAAATTTTTTCTTCCTTTTTTTTTAAACAAAAGTTATGTTATACTTCTTAACAAGATTTTTAAATGTTACCAAAAATTACATCTATTTTTTTAATGTTAAGTAATGTGGAGTCCTGAACAATATTTTCTTTCTTTTTAAAAAACATACATCTTCTTTCCCATTTCTGCTTTGCTCATGCCCACACATTGTGTTGGGAATATCTTCCTTAAATTTAACTTATTGATCTCAAATTGTATTATTTACTCCTCTTCATTAAAATACAATTTAGTTGTAAGCTCTGACAGAAATAAGGTGACATGAAAAAAAAAGAAAAGAAAAGAAAGAAAAGAAAAAAAAGAAAACCTTTACCTGGATATCAGTTAATTTGCTCAAGATGCGGCTTGCCAGCTTAGGACCATTCTCCATAGTTGGAATGTGTATTGTCTACAAAAGAAAGGGAAACAAGAAAATTTGAGGGTACTCATGTATATGGTGATAACAGATAAGACACTCAAGCAATTCTGCTACACTAAGGTAATTCCACTGAAGTTAAGGAATAGCACTAAAACCTACTGACTCTGAGTGCTAGCTCCTTATGCCAAAGACTTTCATATCCAAAATTTGAATAAAAACTAGCCAATGATAGGTTATACATTGCCTACCAATTAATTTTAGGGCATAGCTGGTTTGTATACCAGCCTTTAGGATCTTTTGAAGAACCAAGGAGAAGCTACAGGTGCCTAAAATAGTGGCTAAACTTAAAGAACCCTACCTCTTCCAAGATTCTGAGAATCTGTAAGGATGAATGATGGTCTTCTACATATTAACCCTCTGGCAGGAATAAGAATTCAAAGATATTTTGCCACAATTTAATGCAAGTCATTCTGGGAACATAAATTAAAGCAAGTCTACGACTTCATAAAAGGGGCTTCTGCACCTGTCTCTGGCCCAAGGTAAACTTCCAGGGGCCACTACCTCCACAATACTGGATAGCATGATTAAATGCACGGCTGAAAGAGATTTCATGCTTCTAATTTGTATCTGAGTCATGCCTATTCATGCTTTGCTGGCTTGCAGGTTTCGATAGTTTGATTTTAGGAGATAGTCTGTGCTCTCAAACACTTTTCATATTATACCCTTTAGTATAATACGATAATTAGATGTACTTTTTGGCTGTAAATGCTTCCCAAGCCTGGATCATTAAAATTATGCTAAACTTTATAAACTTCTTATTTCTAGAAGTGAAATAATAATTCAACTTAAAAAAAAACTGGCCTAATGACAACTTCAGTGGATTGATCACATTACCTTGATGCATTATTATCAATGTAAGTATTGACATAAAACAGAATAATTCTTCTCCCATGAAGCAGGCAATCTGTAGATGCAATTATGTCAAGAGCAATCCCTTAAAAGCAAGTTCTAAAAACTCAACAAATGAAGCAGCCATTATTAAAGTCAGAGGAGTTGAGCAAAACTCCAATCAGCTGAAAACCAGTGGAATTTGCATTTACAGTTGACACTTGAACAACATGGGTTTGAACTACACAAGTTCACTTATACGTGGACTTCCTTCTGCCACTGCCACTCCTAAAACAGCAAGACCAATCCCTCCTCCTCCTCCTCCTCAGCCTACTCAACATGATGGACAATGAGGATGAAGACCTTTATGATGATCCACTTCCACGTACTTAATAGTAAATATATTTTCCCTTCCCCATGATTTTCTTAACTTACTTTATTGTAAGAATACATATACAACATACATAACATACAATATATGTGCCAATCGACTGTTTTTGTTGTTGATAAGGCTTCTGGTCAACAGCAGGCTACTAGTAGTTAAGTTTTTGGGGAGTCAAAAGTTATATGTGGGCCGGGCATGGTGACTCACGCCTGTAATGCCAGCACTTTGGGAGGTCAAGGCAGGTGAATCACTTGAACTCAAGAGTTTGAGACCAGCCTGTGAAACATCTTGAAACCCCATCTCTACAAAAAATACTAAAATTAGCCAGGGGTGGTGGCGCACACCTGTGGTCCCAGCTACTTGGGAGACTGAGGTGGGAGGATCGCTTGAGCTTGGGAGGCGGAGGTTGCAGTGAGCCGAGATTGTGCCTCTGCACTCCAGCACGGGTGACAGAGAAAGACCCCATTTAAACAAACAAACAAACAAACAAAAAGTTGTATGTGGATTTTTCAACTGCATGGGGGTTGACACCCCTAATCCCTGTGTTGTTCAAGGATCTGCTGTAATATGAATAACTTAAGCCAGTTCACATTATAAGAATAATACTTACATGTCTTTAAGTTATAAAGTTAGATGCCAATGTTAATCATAAGTATTGGAGCTTTGTTATAAAGTAGAAAGCAAAACAATTTGACAAGAAAACAAAAGTACGGCACATATAAAATCAGACTAATTTACTAAGAGGAGAACATTTTTTTCCAACCAAATCCTCAAATTCCTTTTGTAAGATTTTAGTAAATGCATCAGGTTTGCCAATGAATAATTCTTGTAAAGTGGTCTACTTACTATTAATAATAACAGTATTAATAGTAACAAAATCAAGGAATTGACCATTCAAATGCATTTTCCATAACTGTTTGCCATTCCTAATCCAGTAGTTTGGAAGTACTTTTGTTAGCCAGAAACTGAAATGGAACTACCTATAGTGCCTTCCTTAGTGCACCGGTAGGAAGGAAGAGAGAAGAGTAGAAGACTATTAGCATAGCTCCAATCCTGACAAGTAGGTAAGGCAGATCTTACATGTGTCCAAGGACAAAACTAACTTCCCACCATGTTTAAGCTTACATGAAATCACTGGAAACATAGTAGATATATGCTAATACAGTTTCATCTGGATAAACTGTCCCAGTTATTTTTTTTGTAATGCCAAGTTAAAAAACAACAACAACAACAAAAAAGACCTAGCATGGTGCGGTGGTGCACTCCTGTAATCCCAGCAACTCAGGAGGCTGAAGCAGAAGGATTGTGTGAGCCCAGGAGTTTGAGGCTGCAGTGAGCTATGATCACACCAGTGAATAGCCACAGCACTCCAGCCTGGGCAACATAGCGAGACTCAATCTCTTTAAAATAAAGAAAAATGACAATTACAAAACTTTTGCATCTTGGGTCTGGGTCCAAATACAATTTTATTCATACACTTAAATGTAATTTAATGTGATTGGAAATGATAGGAAATGAGGAAATACTTGTCGTACCTCGCCTTTGTACAGTATATCAGAAACTGGGCAAACAACACAGGCTGTACCAGAGCCAAACATCTCTCTCACTCTGTTCCCTTCCAGGGCTGTTGTCAAGTCATCCATGGTGAGGTATCTCTCTGACACCTTAAATTCACCCTGTGTGGAATATAAAAAATAGCAAGTATATTTTAAAGGGAAAGGCGTGCAGAACAATTGCAATACTTACTGTTCTGCTTAACATTCTGATTGCACCTAGACAAGGTCATAATCATCCTTCAAGGGAAAGCTGGAAGGGACACACCATCTTATTGCTGAACCCATTGAGGTGTTAAGTAACCTACTTCAAGGTCACAGATTTATATATGAGATTATCAGAATATAAAATATAAGATTATCACCACAAGACACATGGTATACTTTAACATATGCCTTCTTTTTTGCCTTCTTGTTAACTTGTATAAAGTCTCACAAAATTGATGCATCCCAAATGCTGCTTGATGAGTGCTCCATGTTAACAGTGTCTTAGGCTGGGCGTGGTGGCTCATGCCTGTAATCTCTGCATTTGGGGAGGCTGAGGCAGGCAGATTACTCGAGGTCAGGAGTTTGAGACCAGCCTGGCCAACCTGGTAAAACCCTGTCTCTACTAAAAATACAAAAATTAGCCAGGCGTGGTGGCGGGTGCCTGTAATCCCAGCTACTCAGGAGGCTGAGGCAGGAGAATCGCTTGAACCCAGGAGGCAGAGGTTGCAGTGAACCAAGATCACGTCACTGCAGTCCAGCCTGGGTGACAGAGTGAGACTCTGTCTCCAAAAACAAAACAAAACAAAAAAATCAGTGTCTTAAAACCTACTTTACCATAAAGGAGAACAATATATTATATAATATTAATAATTATACCTATCATTTATCAAGCACCCGTTATTATGCCAAGTTCTGTAATTTTAAGGGTGAGTACTATCATCCCCATTTTACAGATGAGGCAACTAAGGTTCAAGGAGGTTGAAGGGCATCTCCAGGGCCACAAAGGAAGTAAATGACAGAAACTCAATTTGAACCCAGGTCTGATCTGATTGGCTCCAAAATTGGTACTCTTTCTACCTTTGTCTCTTTTTTTTTTTTTTTTTTTTTTGAGACAGGGTCTTGCCCTGTCACCCAGGCTGGAATGCAGTGGCATAATCTTGGCTCACTGCAGCCTCGACCTCCCAGGCCCAAGTGATCCTCCTGTCTCAGTCTCCTGAGCAACTGGGACTACAGGTGTATGCTGCCATGCCCAACTAGGATTTGTATTTTATATTTTATTTTATAGAGATGGGGGTCTCCCTATGTTGCCCAGGCTGGGCTCATGTGATCCTCCCACCACAGTCTCCCAAAGTGCCAAAGTGCTGGGATTATAGTTGTGAGCCACTGTGCACGGCTTACCTATGTCTTTTACGGAATAAAGAACAGACTGAGTTCAAATATCTGAAATACTCATTATTTTTAAACATTGAATGTATATTTGGACTTTATTTGAGAAATTGTATTGTATGTATTTTTTTTTCCTAATATGACTAACAGTTGACTTTACAGTGACAATTCTCTTCCTTCTCTTTCAGTATCACATTCGGTTGATTTTCATCATGGAATTAGTGGTATAACCTCATTGACTTCTGCCAAAGTGTTTGAATATATTCTTTGCTCAAGGATAGGAAATGGGAAAAAGATCCTTTTAAGCTATCTGTTTAAACTATCTGTTTAATTCTCGTTCTTTTACCTCAATGGTTCAAGTTCAAAGTTTGTCAACAAGTTATTTGAAAAAAGGGCAACAAAAGTAGAGAGGTTTAAAAAAATAAGATGAGTATTTTTTTTAATTTATAAACCCACAAGAGATAAAAATGGAAATCAAAGCTCTTGGCAATTTTCAAAATGTTTTGAACATATTCAAAATATTTGAATATTTAAAAGAAGAACTCATGCTGTAAGTAGATTTGGAAGAGCAGGAAAATACATCTGCAATAGAAATATGGCTCTTTGAAAGTTTCAATTACTCTCAGTCTACAATTGCAATTATGTTGTTCAAAGGTAAATGAACTGCAGAAAATCAGGCAAATTAATTGAAAACAAGCTGAGTTCTGTGTCCTGAAAAAGAAAAGAAAAGAAAACTCTTTTGTAAATAAGCAGAATTGTTTTTACTCTGCTCACCCTTACTTATCTTTGGACAATTTCCCCTATCTGGCAAGTAGTGGTGACCCGCTACATGCCTCATGGCATTTCACGTCTCATGTTTTAAAATAGCTTTTAAAATAAATTACAGCTATGAAGTCAAGAAAAAATTTCCTCCATAATAACCTATTTTTCATGCTAGCAAATCATTAGTGTGGGAAAGTATTTCCACTTGCAACTTGTCATCAAACCTTCTGTACTTGGTTGATATTTTTCTTTAATAAAACAAAAATTACTGAGCTTCAAAAATATCTTTCCAATTGCAAACATATTTAGGACAGGGCAAGCTGTTTGAAATTATACCAACAGTTTGTAAATGTCATGCCCAATGTGCCAGCCAGCATGCAGCAGTTGGGTCTTGTCTACTTCAGGGTTTTGTAGAATTATTTATAGCACATTTCATCTATTTTCAAAGTCTTTTCCAGAGAAACCATGCTAGTATGCTCCTAGATAACGTGTGTGTTTCTAAACATTTGTCCTATTACTACTAGTACTCTTTGACCACAGTAAGCTCAAAGCCTTTTCATGTTCTTTGGAGACCATTTTAACACCTGGGTCAAAAGTTCCATCCAAGAACCTTTACCAGACACCCAATTCATTCAATAACTTGTCTTGAATATGTCATTTCCAAAACCAAACCTTTTTAAATTTTATTTTATTTATTTATTTATTTACTTTTAGAGACACGGTCTCACCCTGTATTCAGGCTGTAGTGCAGTGGCTTGATCATAGCTCACTGCGACCTTGACCTCCTGATCTTACGCCATCCTCCCACCTCAGCCCCGCAAAGTATCTGGGACTACAGGCATGTACCACCATGTTCAGCTAATTTTTTTGATTTTTTTGTAGATTCGGGGTCTCACTATGTTGCCCAGGCTGGTCTCGAATTCCTGGGCTCAAGTGATCCTCCTGCCTTGGCCTCCCAAAGTGCTAGAATTATAGGCATGAACCACTGCACCCGGTCCAACAAATTGTTTAATATGCTTGCCTCTGTCAAACGAATTTGAAAGTCTACTGAAAACAACTTTACATTTGCTTGCATGTTCTGATTTTAAAATAGGCATGTATATGAATTTTGGAGGATGGGGGGTAGGACAGAGAGAAAAAGAAGGCAGTCAAACCAATAATGTTATATTAGTAAACATTTATATGTCAGTGAAATTATTTCATTTCTATGGCAAGCATGGTTACACTGGTATAAATAAAGGAAAGGAAGAAGTATCACTGCCATCTGGAAGCAACACAGACTTGGGAAGTTAAGGGCTGGCTGGACGGAAGCACATCAAGTATGAACCAGACAAAAGTTGGTGGGAGATACCTGGTAGACTGAGACTACTATTAGAATACTTCTCCACTACGACATCTTGCTAAACTGGTTTCTCTCTGCTCTTGCTATCAACAATACTTATTTTAATAGTCTTGCCAAGAAAGGCCTTCTAGAAGAATACTTTTCATTCATGTTAGAATTTAAAGATTAGATAACATTGGTTGGAATCACAGGATATTATTTCAATACTAGGCTGGGCTTATTTTGATTATTTTTTATTTCAGGCTTACAAAAGTTGTTCATATCAAAGGCACCCACCCACTGATGTGCCAGGTCCAGAATGCACTGCCTTGTCACTCCTGGAAGAATGATGCCATCTAGCGGAGGAGTTGCCAGTTCTTCTTCTGTCAATCAGAAATTGGGACATTTTCAAACTTTCACTACATCAGGCATGCCTTATTACCAATAGCCATTTTTTAAAAAAATCATCACAATTTTGCTAGTAACAAACATAAAGAAAATTTTACTGTTCTGCATGGTCAAATTTCCCAAATCAGTTCACACTTCAGGTAGACCCTTATTAAAAAAAAGAAGGAAGGAAGGAAGGAAGGAAGGAAGGAAGGTAGGAAGGAAGGAAGGAAGGAAGAAAGAGAAAGAAAGAAAGAAGGGAGGAAGGGAGGAAGGGGGGAAAGAAGGAAGAGAAAGAAAGAAAGAAAGAAAGAAAGAAAGAAAGAAAGAAAGAAAGAAAGAAAGGAAAGAAAGAAGAAAGAAAGAAAGAAAGAAAAAGAAAGAAAGAAAGAAAGAAAGAAAGAAAGAAAGAAAGAAAGAAAGAAAGAAAGAAAGAAAAAGAAAGAAAGAGAGGAAGGGAGGAAGGGAGGAAGGGGAGAAGGAAGGAAGGAAGGAAAGAAGGAAGGAAGGGAAGTTATCTAATCATCTTCAGTTTACCCTTAACCAGAAAAATAATGAGATGGTTTTCCACCAACAAACAGTAAGAGTTATTGCATGGTCTTAAGAGGAATATTCTGAAGTGGAAATTTACCTTAGCAGATGAAAGGTAGTTACTAATTAGAATAATGTAGATAGGATCTTACTCAGAAAAACTGGTCATTACCAAACCTTCTAAGAAAGCTATGGAGGAGGCTATCCCCAAGAAGTGTGCGCGCCTACTCAGGCTGGTCACTGCTTCCACGCTGCCCTTGGAGAGTCTCATTTTTTTTTTTTTTAGGTTACCCAGGCTGGAGTGCAGTGGCACCATCTCAGCTCACTGCAACCTCTGCCTCCCAGGATCAAGTGATTCTCCTGCCTCAGCCTCCTGAGTAGCTGGGATTACAGGTACGCGCCACCATGCCTGGCTAATTTTTGTATTTTTAATAGAGACGGGGTTTCACCATGTTGGTCAGGCTGGTCTCGAACTCCTGACCTCAGATGATCTGCCCACCTCGGCCTCCCAAAGTGCTGAGATTACAGACGTGAGCCATCGCGCCCAGCCTGAGAGTCTATCTTTAGTGATTTTCAAACCTGGTGGAGCATCAGCAACAAGTATGGAGATGCTGCCTTTGCCCTCTGAGATTCAAATGTAATGGGCTTATCAGAGTGAGCTCAAGCATGTATACGGTTAAAAAAGAAGACATTCAAGAAACAAAACTCCAAAGCTGAGCTACTGCTCTACTCTGAGATGACTGCAGACATCACTAACTACTGTGAGGTCTAGTAGGACAATTGTTCACAGGCATCATGCGTGATCCATCAGCTGCACAAGCTCTCTTTACAGTACCCTCTGGCACTCAGCATCTCCCTTTCCTCCCCACCTCTGACACCCAGGAATCTGAATCTAGTGAGTCCTGACACTGAGGCCACCACCCTCTCCCTCAATACATGGTGGTTCTAGGCTCACCCACTCCACTGGGGTTACATCAGACATGCCCAACAATCAAGCTCTATCTGGAATACCAAACTCTATCTTCATCCTTCTATCCTCAAAACTGGGCATTGTGCCTAGCCCAGAGTGTATATAATAAATGTTTTTGAGTAAAAAATAAATGAATAAGTTATCTTTGCTAGGATACAGCAGTATGGCTTTTTTGAATTTTGTTTCTGAAAATCATCTGCTGAAAATTGCTTTCTGGAAAGGAGAAAATTTGTTCTTGGCAATGTTCTTAGGGCTACTCTTTGTCATGTTTAGAAGTGTTGATGATCCCAAAATAAACATGTGTTTTGCAAGAGCTAGCCAACTAGATACATAAATGTATGGATCTATTTGTGTGTGTATATATATGTACGCACACACACACACTTCCAGTGCCCCCGAACCGGACCTTTCCTAAAGCTTGCTGAGCCCTGAGACTATATGAAGTTAAATGAAAACAGCAGCCCCGCATGTGCAAGTGCTGTTTTGTGAAACATATTTAACACCCAGAACTGTAACCACTAGCCTGAGGTCAAGGAACAGAACATCTGCTTCTCTGGTTGCCAGACAGAGATGATGACATGACAACATTTGGGTGAGAAATATTCATTTTCCTCTGCAACCACAAACATACTTACAAGAGCCAGAAATCACTCCAGATTGCCCAACATGAGGAAAACAGAACCTACAAATGCAGCTTGTTTTTGACAAAGAAATCATTTTTAGGAGATGAGGAATTTAGAAGCAATAACAGCAGGATTCATCTGTGACTTCCCAAAGTCAAACACTAATGGAAAACAGGAATGTAGGTCTGCGTAAGTGCCCTAAACACCATCAGCACAATTAGCCATTTATTCTACAAATACATATTGAGTGCTGTTTACCGTTTTAAGCTCTATGAATACAGCAGTGAACAAAACTGACATATCTCCCTGCTTACTTTCTAATAGACACATGTAAACATTTATTGTGTTGGTAGTATGTTAGACTACACAGGGAGAAATAAAGAAGGAAAAGCAATGGAGAATGCTGGAATGCTGGGAAGAAATGGGAAAGGGAGTTTATGATTTTGATTAAGAGCTCAAGGAAAGCCAGACTGAGAATGGGATTTGTAAGCAAAGATTTGGAGGATGTCAAAGAGCAAGCGGTGCAGACATCTGAGGAAGAGTGCTCCAAGTCAAGTGCGTATACACGCCTGACGTGTCCGAAGAGACTCGTGATGTGGCCTGAGCAAAACCGAGACTCACTGCCATGGTTGTTTTCCCAAAGTGACTGTGAACTCAACCATAAGGGCTGGGTCTTATTTTTCAGGGTATCTCCAGGGTCCAGGATATGATACAATGCTTTGTTCAAATGGTGAATAGCAAGTGTATGGGTTAAATTACTCATCAACAGAGTGATGATGTGTGATCTTACCACCATGGGTGCTGTTACTGAAATCAAAACTCCCATGAGGTACAAGCTGAGTGCCACACATAGTGACTGTGCACAGCACTGTGCTTTTAACACACACTATCCACCACCGCATCCACCTTCCTGCACCAGCCATCTCAACCAACAGGAGCAGCGTGTGCGGGCGCTCATGAAAAGACGGCAGGCTATTACCGAAAGAACTCTGTTTACACCTCCTATCGGTAACGTTTGTGAAAATCAGTATTGTGCTGATTTTCAACTCGTTTGTTCATTGTATTTTCCTAAAATCATATGATATAAATCAAAGTTACTTCAGAATTGCATATCTTTTTTTTTAGCCCAAAGGTTTTTCCTAACATTCTAATTTACTTCAAATATTTTTTCTATTTCCTTTCTCCTTATTCTGAATTTTATTTGTTCTGTTAGATGAACATCCCCAAAGTGAAAGAGTATATTAAAACTAAAGTTATCCCAGGCAATCATAATCTGAATAGTAACTAACATTCTTAAGGTCTTGTATATTTTGCAAGAGGCAGAAGACAAATTCACTCATTTCTATTCTGACCTTTAAAAGCCGTGGTGGAAATGTTTCATGATTATTGTTTGGATAAAGAACAATTTTCCACCAGGACAGTTTCTGGTGTTTCTGGTTAAATCATGTAGCTCTGATTCAGAGTGTACTTAAATTCTGACATCTCCCATCCATAAAAATAATGATGGGGCCACCTCTGAATGATGTAACTGTTTTTGTTTTGAGCTGTGTGGTTTTTTGGTGGAGTCTGGGGTGGGGGTAAGAGCAGGCAGATGGGAAGAAGGGTTGAATCAGCCTATTATCTTCTAAGTGCAGAGGTCAACACTGGCTACAATCTTCCAAGCGTAGCTTTTGTTATATGTCACATATAGTAACTCAAATTCATAAATCATAAATATTCCTGTATACATTTTATTTTCAAACAGTGCCAAGTACAAACAGGGGGAATGGAAGGATGAGAATGATCTGTATCTGGTGTTTCATATGCCAAGGATTACCAATGGCCAAGCCCAGGACAAGGCGTACTCACCATATCTTCTGTTTATTCTACATCTGACTGCAGTGTAAGACTCATCTTGTTAGTCTCTGCAACTAACACTAAAATTAGTACTTAGCTCTGAATTCAGCCACATCTAAATTACCATTTTCCTCTTTCTGTAGCCAAATAACATTAGAGCAAGAGAGGCTACTGTAGCTACTTTCAAATATAAATTGCATTTTAAAAAATTTAACTGAAACTACTAACACTGAGACTTCATAAGCATTTGGAAACATCATTTATATTTCTAGTCTCTATAATTACTACTGTGAAATGAACAACCTAAGAATGTAAATAAGTCTAAAAATATGTTTCTAAATTTGGTATGATTATCAAAATTCTAATAGAAATAAATGCCTGTTTTTCTCCCACCGTTGGCCATTTAATTCAATATCATACACATTGCCAACACTTCACTGAACCCCTATGGTCTCTGCCAACTAGTAAAAAAAAAAAAAAAAGAAAAACAAAAAACAGCAAAGAAAAGTAATGAGTAGTCAGGATATTAAAGATAATAGAGAAATATTGATATCTATAGTGGATATATGAAATTGTCTTGAATGAACCAGGATCTAGATACAATCCCAAGATACATTGATTTGTCTTTTAAAATGGTGCTCTTTAATCAAATTGAGTTCTAGAGTAAATTTGGAGAGATTGTGATACATTTTCAAAATATGTAGAAAGGGCAACAATTGTTAAAAGAATTACAGCCAGAGAGTACACAAAATCCTTCCAGTAGAATCAGTACACTGCATTTATTACTATAGCATTTTATATATGGAATATGGTGAATGACCATATTCTGATCTGAGACCTGATCTGAGACCTATCTCCCAATGCAAGGTGTTCAGATAGGAAAATCACTGGGGAACTGCAGAAGGGATAAGGAAGCAAATCTTCCAATCATGGTAACTTAAATCCCTTAATGTGACATCTCAGTATCTCAATAATCAGTACATCTAGAGCCAAAAAAACAAAAAAACGAAAAACAAAAAACCTCTAGAGCTTCTTTAAATCGAAACTCGGCCGGGTGCAGTGGCTCACACCTGTAATCCCAGCAGTTAGGGAGTGCCAAGGCCGGTGGATCACCTGAGGTCAGGAGTTCAAGACCAGCCTGACCAACATAGTGAAACCCTATCTCTACTAAAAAAATATATAAAAATTAGCTAGGCGTGGTGGCAGGCTCCTGCAATCCCAGCTACTCAGGAGGCTGAGGCAGGAGAATTGCTTGAACCAGGGTGCACTGAGCTGAGATCACACCATTGCACTGCAGCCTGGGCGACATAGTGAGACTCCACCTCTTAAAAAAAAAAAAAAAAAGAAAGAAAAGAAAAAGAAAAAAAAGAAACTTGTGTCTATTTGGGCAGCAAAAGCACAGTAGTCCTTACTTAGCCTTTGGAACTGTGCTACTTCCTCCCTTGTACTAAGTTTCTTGTCTTGTCTGGTCCTGTTGAAAATGACTGAGAAATGCACACAGTGAAATCTGAGTGGATTACCTCCATCTTCATTTATCCAGTAAAGAAAAAGATTCATAGTTCCCACTTCAGTGATCTGATGGTCCTCTCCATAGAGCCACAGGACCTGCTGACACCCATTATCTACTGCTTCACACTGGGCAAAAAGAGATGAACCGTAATTCCTTTAAGAAAGAGAAAATACACAGGTTACAAACATACTTCATCCCCACTCCCTCATCGTCTACCCTCTGATAGCCTCAAGCTCTTAATTCACATGTGGACGTAGGGAAGGTATTATGTTCTTAATATATATACACTCTCTAGTCAACTGCATAACATTAAAGGAAAACTCATTAGAAAATCTAAGTGATTTAACTGCATTCATCAGCGAGAGAACAACGTGAAACCTTGAAATTTTAACTTGAAATGTAATGATAAAAGAACACAGGTAAATAGCCAAGTTAATGAGAACAGTTAAAAGTTACTGAATATGTTTCCACACACCAAGTAATTTTACATTAATTATTTCATTTAAATCTCACACCAATACTATGGGGTAGACACTATCATTATTTCCATTGTTCAGATGAGAAACTAAGGTTTAGAAAAGTAACTTCTGTTAAGTTGCAGTAGAAGAGCAGCAAGTGTGAGCACTCTTATCTAACACCTTTTAATGTATCCAAGGAATACATAGTGCCCAATGTCTAAATTCCCCTAAAAGATAGGACAAATGTTAAAAGTCTCGATGTTGACCAAAAAGTATTTCAAAAGCCTATTTTTCTCAGCCTGCACCATTCATCTCAGATTATTTAAAATGAAAGGAACACAGCACATTTTCCTGGAATGACAATTTAGTGTTATAATACTTTTAAGGTATCATCTTTTATCTAAACTTATATGGGAAAATTATGGAGTATATTATAAAATAGGGATGAATATTTTAGACAAAACATGAGAATCCTCAGATAAATGTGACGACTGCTTGCCTCCCTACACCCCTGGTTGTATAACTCACTAAGTCTGAGAAGTACTGCCATAAGACAGTCAGGGGTCGGGAATAAACTCTAGACCTCCTGTTGCACCATGAAATCCCCAGAAATACACAGAAACAAACAATTAAAAACAACTAAAACGACTACAAATGTAGTAATGTGAAACTCCTACATTACATTACATTAATGTAATCTACCACAAAATATCTGTTTAGGTCTCTTACACTCTTTTACATCTGGGTAAAATTACAATTTGTACTGTTGTCTAAATAAAAGTTGAGCATGAGGCCAGGCGCGGTGGCTCATGTCTGTAATCCCAGCACTTTGGTGGCCCGAGATGGGCGGATCACTGAGGTCAGGAGTTTGAGACCAGCCTGGCCAACATGGTGAAACCATGTCTCTACTGAAAATACAAGAATTAGCTGGGTGTGGTGGTGGGTGCCTATAATCTCAGCTGCTAGGGAGGCTGAGGGAGGAGAATCATTTTAACCCGGGAGGCAAAGGTTGCAGTGAGCCAAGACTGTACCACTGCACTCCAGCCTGGGTGATACAGTGAGACTCTGTCTCAAAAAAAATAAAAAATTAAACATTAGAACCACATGTTAGTGTATATCTACTGTTTTCATCTGCACTATATTCCATACTCTTATAAAAACATAGTCTTTCTACAGAGCTATGTCATTCTGCTTAGATTGATAATAGCATCTTGCCCTACCACAACTGATGACAATATAGCATCTTGCCCTGCTGCAGCTGAATTAAAGGGTGGGCATACAACCTAAGATAGTCACGATTCCTTGTTTGGGTGCATTCACTCATTTTAATGTCTATAACCTGAAATACAGGCATTTTCTCCCTTCTGGGGTTGCTTACTTGGTAAGCTGTAAACCTGGGGTCGGCTGTGTCCACGATCCACACTTCACAGAAGAAAGCATCTGAAGTGGGAGAGCCCTAGGCCAACATGGATCCAGAAGCTCTGACCAGAGGTAGAGGAAGAAGGGAAGAAAAAGGGGGATGTGCAAAGGACACAAGAAACTTGGAAATAATTGCTTTAGCCCCTAGCAAGTCCACTGCTAGCATCCTAGTTTCATAAGCCCTTGTCTGCTTAAGATCATTTCGAGGCCAGGCACAGTGGCTGACGCCTGTAATCCCAGCACTTTGGGAGGCCGAGGTGGGCAGATCACCTGAGGTTGGGAGTTTGAGACCATCCTGACCAACATGGAGAAACCCCGTCTCTACTAAAAATACCAAAAAAATTAGCCGGGAGTGGTGGCCCATGCCTGTAATCCCAGCTACTCTGGAGGGTGAGGCAGGAGAATCACTTGAACTCGGGAGGCAGAGGTTGCAATGAGCCGAGATTGTGCCATTGCACTCCAGCCTGGGCAACAAGAGCGAAATTCCGTCTCAAAAAAATAAATAAATAAACAAATAATTTCGAGTTGGTTTTCTGACTTGCAACTGAAAGAATATTGACTAATAGCTGGAATATTCCAGTAAGCTGTGGAAAATAGACATCATACTATGGTGATGGCAACCGGAGCATGATGAGATTGACTCACACCAAGGTAATGTTAAGAGTCCTTAAAAGGGCTCCTCGTCGTGGCTCACGCCTGTAATCCCAGCACTTTGGGAGGCTGAGGTGGGTGGATCACGAGGTCAGGAGATCGAGACCACCCTGGCTAACATAGTGAAACCTTGTCTCTACTAAAAATATAAAAAATTAGCCGGGCGTGGTGGCGGGTGCCTGTAGTCCCAGCTACTTGGGAGGCTGAGGCAGGAGAATGGTGTGAACCCCAGAGGCAGAGCTTGCAGTGAGCGGAGATGGCACCACTGCACTCCAGTCTGAGTGACAGAGTGAGACTCCGTCTCAAAAAAAAAAAAAAAAAAAAAGAGTCCTTAAAAGGGCCAGGCGCAGTGGCTCATACCTGTAATTTCAGCACTTTGGGAGGCCGAGGTGGGCGGAATACTTGAGGTCAGGAGTTCGAAACCAGCCTGGCCAACATGGTGAAACCCTGTCTCTACCAAAAATATAAAAAATTAGCTGGGTTTGGTGGACCACGCCTGTAATCCCAGCTACTTGGGAGGCTGAGGCAGGAGCACCACTCGCACCAGGGAAGCGGAGATTGCAGTGAGCTGAGACCGTGCCACTGCACTCCAGCCTAGGAGACAGAGTGAGACTCTGTCCCCTCCCAGGAAAAAAAAAAAAAAAAAAAAGAACCATTAAAAGACCCTTAAAACATATATTTCTAAATACAGATGACAAAATATAAATTCTTGGTCAGGGTGGAGATGAAGCAAGTCTGGTATACAGATAGGAAGCTATTAAAAAAAATAAAATAAAAATTAAAAAGACGAAGACAACGGATAGGAAGCTATTGTTTAATGACCATAAAAAGTCAAATAATAACTGATATTATATATCAGTTAGTAACTGATAGTAAATAGATAGTAACTGATAGTAACTGATAGTAAATAGATAACTTAGTTAAATTATAAAAGCTTTTTAATAATGAGTATAAACCAGATTGCAGGGGATGTCCGGTAGAAAGACCATGGGTTTGTCATTAACAGACCTGGGGACAGCTCTTGCATTTCTACTATTTGGTATATGTGAACTTCAGCAAGTTAGTCCTTATTTTTGCCTTATTTAATTCATCTGGCAAATAAAAATATCTGCTTTATATATCTCATTGGGTTGCTTGGAAAAAATAAATAATAACAATAGAAGCCAAAAAATGAGTTACATGAGACTGTTACATCCTAATGAAATTAAGTTTTTTAAAAAATAACTATTTCGGTGGGGTGTGATGGCTCATGCCTGTAATCCCAGTGACTCAGGAGACTGAGGCAGGAGGATGACTTGAGGCCAGAAGTTCCAGACCAGCCTGGGCAACACAGCGAGACTGCATCTCTAAAAACTAATAATAATAACTATTTTACTTGAATTTTTTCTCATTCGTAGACACAACTACGAAGTAGTGAAGTAGTGAAGTTTTACCATATCTGAAAATAAATTATTTTTTCATAGGCAAAATGCCCTTTAGACTGTATTAAAAAACACATAGAGAATTCTTACAGGATGAATATTTAGCCTTTCAAAGAAGCTTCTAAATACAAATGCATACACATTTCTGAAAGCGTAGCTGAATTAAAACCACAGCTCCTTGGCTTCATGAAGCACTGGGCGAGGAAAGAGGATTAAAGACAGTGACTATTTCAATGCACTGGAAAGAAAAGCGTTTTTTATGTTTAAGTTTTGATTGATTGATTGATGTATTATTATATTCTGTAGATGGTCTTTATTCCCCCAAACAAGTTTTAATTTTCTCAGAGTTATCTCACAGGTGTAAGCTATATTATTAATGTCCACAGGATAACTGATATCATGGTAATACAGCTGGGTTCCTGCCCATTTGCTGCCAATATTCATAAGAGAAACATGTTCTTGGAGGAAACAGAAAAATGAAAAAGTAAGAAAGCTGTTGACATAGAAACATTTCAATATGGTTTTAAATAGAATAGATATCCGGGAGAATAGACATATTAAATACATCCCTCCAAAAGAATAAATTATATTATGTAAAATTTAACTGATTTCTTCTAAGATAAAGAGAGTCCAGGAAATGAAATGAGAAAGTGAGAAAACCTCACAACATCAGTGACTGTGAGAGCTTACTACAGGTTGAGGATCCCTAATTCAAAACTTTGAAATGCTCTAAAATCTGAAACTTTTTCGGTGCCAACATGATGCTCAATTTGGATTCTGAATTTTTTGGATTAGGGATGCTCAAAGAGAAATACTCCAAAATTTGAAATCCAAAACACATCTGGTCCCAAGCATTTCAGATAAGAGATGGGCAACCCATACCTGCCAGACTGGGTACTAAGTACTTAACCACATTATTTCATTGAGTCATTTAAAAACAACCCTAGACTTTACTGTTCTTTGGAAGACTTGGAGAGAGGATTCAGTTGTAAAGGATCTCACAGATAGTTAAGTGTGTAACTCCCAGACACCTGACTCCTAAATCCAAGCTTTTAACCATTAGGTTATCATACTGCATTTGCTGAGAGCTTTCTATATGCCAAGTACTGTCCTAGGCAATTTCTATTATCTCACTCAATCTGTGCAAGGTATTAGTGCCTCGACTTTATAAATGAGGAAACTGATACATAGAGCAGTTAAGTAACATGCCCAAGGCAATTAGGTTGGTTTGCTTTTAAAGACTTCAGGCTTTTTCAGAGCAGTTTTAGGTTCCCACCAAAACTGAAAGAAAAGTACAAAGATTTCCCATATCCCCTTCTCCCCATCCAAATGAATAGTTTCTACCATCACCAATGCCTCACACCAGAGTGGTTCATTTGCTGCAATGAATGAACCACATTGACATACCATTATCACCTGAAGTCTAGAGTTTTCATTAGTGTTCATTCCTGGTGTACATTCTATGGGTTTGGACAAATCTATAATGACATTTACGCACCATTATGACAGTTAGGTTTTTAAGCCAAGTCTTTCTGACTTCAAAGCTTGTACTCTTAAATGCAGAATCAGAATGCAAGGAAAAAAGAAAAAACTAAGACAGAGAGAAAATTTGTGTGTGTGTGTGTGTGTGTGTGTGTGTGCAAGTGTGCTTGCGCAAGAGAGAGAGAAAAAGAGAGAAGGAGAGAGAGAACAACAGAAAGCCTTATTCCTCCCAAATTAACTAAGGAATCACCTGGAACTAAAGATGTTTCTACAGTGCAAGACCTTTCTCTAGCTCAGTGCTTCTCAAGCTTGGCTGCATGCTAAAGAATCCTGATGCTCAGTCTCTGCCCTAGACCAAATAAAGCAGAATCTCTGGAGGAAGGAACCAGGCATCAGTATTTGGTAACACTCCCAGGTGATCTTAATTTGTAACCAAGGTGAGGCCCATTATACTGGGCCTCTCCTTTAGCTGTGTGCAACTGTATTACTTTTCTCACTTGTGTATATTTAGAAATAGAATGATAATGCTACCTCCAAACCTTCAAAATAGTGGCATAATCTCAGAATTTAAAAAAAAAATGCTTCTCTCTTTTCCTCAGATTCACTTAGAAAGCAGAAAGTTCTTGAGCTTATGAGACTCAATAGTTATTTAATAATACCAGTTGACTACAGGTGTCATAAAAATGCTCAAGGGTAACTGTTGACTTAATTAGGTTTACAGATGTAATAATACACAAAACTAAAGTTGACTCCAAATGTCTTTGCCAACTCAACAGGATAATACTAAATGAGGAATATTTTGTTCCCCTTGTACTTCTCCAGTCAGAAGCATAGGAGGAGACAGCCCTAGAACTTTCTGGACGTGACAGGCGTATAGGTTAAATGCCCATCCCTTTGGTTACCACCTTCCCTCTTGCCATTTTTAATTCATGAGTTCAACACTTTCTTCTCTGGTCTCTTCCTTTCCTAAGAGATTTCAAGTCAATTTCCATTGATCAAAGTCCACCTGAGCCTAAAGAATCAAATATTTTTTATAATAGATTTTGGTTTTTTAGAGCACTTTTAGATTCACAGAGAAATTGAGCAAAAAGTAACAGAATTCCCCTATTATACCCCTTCCCGACTACCCTCTCAGTTTTTCTTATTATTATCATCTTGCATTAGTGTGGTCCACAAGTCCATAGTTTACATTAGGGTTCACTCTGTGTTGTACTGAAAACATTAATTTTTAACTGGCCTACAGTGATCATGTATCCTGCGATAATGCATTAAATCACCATTTACAAAATAAATTACAACCTGCCCAAATACCGGTTAATAAAGTTTGCCCTGCAATTTCTGTGTCCCCATGTTATCTTTTTCCTAGACAGGTGGGGGAGCTAGAAAGCAATATTTTAAAAAGGGAAACTTTTCCTTATTACTTCTCATCAAGACTGTTTATTTACTCTCTATATATGATATATATATGGTATGCAGTGGTACATAGGCACATGCTCTGCAAAGAAGTTTGAACCAGTAAAAAAAAGAAATCAAGAGTCAACAAAAGGAGTTTTCCACCTGGCTAGCCTAGGACACAGGAAGGTGTGCTCTAAGCCAGAAGGAGAATAGACTTCCTAGTTTTAATGCACTCCATTTGGATTTCTCTACCCATTGAGGGAATGCAGTTGCTAAAGTTGCCAGTGGGGATGACTTTTATAACCGTTCTTTTTTAATTTGGGTAGGTGAGGGGAGAAAAGAAAAAGGAAATACAGCAAGACTACAGAAGGGTCAAAGCCAGTGGTCATTGCCTCTAATACCCCAGCAGCACGTCATGTGACTCTCCCCTGCCTCCTGAACCTAAATGTCCTACCAGGGCCCACAAGACTGCCATGGAGTCACCTTGTAGGAGAGCTGCTGCCCTGGGTATGCGAACAGCACCATTTGATACATGCAAAGCAAGAACCCATGCTGCTTAATCCAGTTATTTTCATTCACCCATAGGGGCATTCCCAACTCATGGCCAAGTCCACCCCCGAAATCGTCCAACACTTTTCAAATGCTCTTTTATTTCCTGCCAGCTACATATGGCCTATGAGACTGGCCTGACAGAGCCAAAGCAGGGCTGTCCCGCAGCCAGTTGGCAGCAGGTGTGGCCACAATCTGTGGCAATGAAGACAGCACTTCAGTGAAGCGGGCACCTTCCCCAGACACGACTCCCTGGAGCCAACTGAGAGCCTGGGTCCCAGGACCAGATGCTCTTTAATGCCAGCCATCAGCCTGCAGCCAGAGACCAGTGCCCAGGGGAAGTTTATCCAAAGCACTGATGTGATGTTTGTTTCAGTTTCTTACTTCAGTTCTTGCCTAGATATCATATCCAGTGTTTCTCCCTTACAAAGGGCCATGGGCTCTCCTTTAAACTAGCACATCTAAAAGCGAGGGCGCTGAATTCATACCGCGTTTATATAGGAAAAGCTACTATAGCTGGCTTGCTGAAAGATTAAACTGAAAATTAACCATGAAACACAATGAGCATTAAAGTTTGAAAAGTATTATATGTGTTCATACTGAAGTGAAATGGCACTAACTAAATGGTCATGAAGGGGTCTTTCCTTTAGACAGAGACACAGATTTACTTA
Source organism: Pongo pygmaeus (assembly GCF_028885625.2). Classification (NCBI taxonomy): domain Eukaryota; kingdom Metazoa; phylum Chordata; class Mammalia; order Primates; family Hominidae; genus Pongo; species Pongo pygmaeus. Next base: position 25,895,554 of record NC_072383.2, read on the forward strand.
CCCTCCCATCTTGCAGTCCCCAGTTCCACCTTTCCAGGCTCTTACATACTTGGGATTGGCCCACAAGGACACTGGATTAAAGGTTCCACTTGAAAAATAAGGTCCCACTGGGCTCAAGAGTACAAAGAGCAGGGCTTTGGTAGGCTTCTTGACTCCAAGAGAAGGCTGCAACAAAGTAGAAGTACATACAACCGTAAATTAAAATGTGGACACCAGTCTTAAAGTCTAGAATAGACATATATCTGTCTCCCAGAAAAAGCCACCGAATGACAGGAGCTATCACCATACTTTTAAAATTGAGTTACACAAAGCCTAATGGTTTTTAAGAAGGAAATCCTGAGAACGGAGCACATACATTTCATTTTGCTTTGTTTTCTGAGTTGTTATGATTTTAGCAAAAAAGCTAGATTTGTCCATTTTTGTGTGTTAGTAGGGTTTTGGAGGAGAGATATATTTCTAACAACTATATATATAACATCTTTCAAGGTTGTTTGATTGGGAATTGAGAAAGGGGAGAACCCAGACATGGTTTTAGTCTTTGGGGGATAAAATATAATATTTACTTCTCTAACTCATCCTTCTGTTTCATAACCTAAGTGACTGCTTCAGGACATGGCAGGGTCTTCAGCAGGTGGTAGGTGCAGGGGAATGTGTCATTAGCACACCTGCCCACATCAACTAGCAGGTAGCAAGAGTGCAATTTCAATAGAGGGATAAGTACTGTTAAATCAAGTTTAGCCTACAGCTGCCTCATTACATTTTAAGCTCAGCCTAAAGGTTTCTTTGTACATCATGAACTATAACCTAAATGGACATTATAAACAGACGGTAGCCTACCCTTGTGCCAATTACTGAGTTTTAGCCAAACGTGGCCAACTGTTCAAACCATGTTCAAATAAGGCAAACGCTGAGTTATACCCAATCCAGCTGTTTCTGAATCTCATTTCTGTTTCCTGTATGTCACTTTCCTTCCTCTGTCCATAAATCCTCTTCCACCATGTGGCTGCGCTGAAGTCACAGGGGCTACTCCAGATGGGAAGGCTGCCCGAATTGAGAATGGTTCTTTGCTCAATTAAACACTTCTAAATTTAATTCGGCTGAAGTTTTTTTATTTAACAATATCTTCAAAAAAACAGGGAATGAATGACTTATAAATAACAAAGATAGAAGCCCATCTTTCCCACAAACACTGTAAAGCCAGAAGCCCACAAGGCAAAATCATGCCAATTCCTCCAGCACAAGAGCAGTTATAAATAATTAGGGTTCATTGTTTATTAAAGAAGAAAACTGAGAGACCCAACGTTTTGAAGGCTACATATTAAGGTAGAAATGATCACTGGCCTATCCTCAGCAATTCAAGACTACATAAAGTAAAAAAACAAGGCAGGACTATTAGGTTAAGAGTTTCAGGATATAAACCACTTGTGTCCAGTCTTCACTAGAGCCTGGTCTACCTGGATAGGAATGGGGATCTGTCAGGAAAATAAAGAGAATCTTTACAATAGAAGACTCAACTTCAGCTGATTTTGTGGCTTTGTAATGTTTCTTGAGGGATATTTTTATCTGAACTTCAATTAAACTTCCCCTTACTACCCATTGCCCCACCGTCCCTCACCCACTGCTCAACACTCAGATCACCAAAATCAGGCAGGTAAAATATTCATGAGCACAAAAAAATGTGTTTGCACAAGCGCACACCACTGCCATCTGAAAGACATGTCACCTTAGGAAATGGGAAGGTAATTTCATTAGCATTCCATGGGAACATGACGACCAAAGGTCCTGGGTGGCCACAACAAACCTATGATGGTTGATGGAAGACTATGTTAGAGAAATCTGTCAGCAAGCAACAACAGGTTTTGATTGTTAGCTTGTGTTTGTTCTTTAACGGAGACTGAAGATTCAAGGAGGACCATCCTACCAGTAAAGGATAAAGCGCCTTAAAGCTTCATTTGCCTTTTTGGGGTTTCATTGTTTGGGAGGAAAAACCTAAGCATAATACACACACCTGCTTTTCTTCCCAGCTACGATAAAACTTAACCAACTTATCTCTGCACTTTTATTTAACCTCTCAGTTAAGAAATGACACCTTCATTTCACGGGTGCCTTGAAGCAGAATATGTTAGATTTTTTAACGAATCCTATGATATGGTTTGGATTTGTGTCCCTGCCCAAATCTCATGTCAAATTGGAGGAGAGGCCCAGTGTGAGGTGATAGGATCATGGGGGTGAATTTCCTCCTTGCTGTGCTCGTGAGAGTGAGTGAGTTCTCATGAGATCTGACGGTTTAAAAGTGTGTGGCACTTCCCCTGTGCTCTCTCTCTCTCTCCTGCTGCCATGAGAAGGTCCTTGCTTCCCTTTCACCTTCTACCACTGTAAGTTTCCTGAGGTCTCCCAGTCATGCTTCCTGTTAAGCCTACAGAACTGTGAGTCAATTAAACCTCTTTTCTTCATAAATTACCCAGTCTCAGGTAGTTCTTTATAGCAGTGTGAAAATGGACTAATACACCCTAGTGATGAGGAATTAAGAGAAGCTTCTCAACATACTTTAGAGATATAACATGCTGGCATCATCTCAATAATTTACCTAGCTTCTAAGTTTCTTAATAGAATAGCTTATTGGTGGACAAGCTAATAGCATTTTAATAGCTATCACAAAAATGGCTGGGACTTTTTTCACTCCAAACTAATGTATTTTATGCAAACTACATTATACTAAAAGAAGTAACAATAACGTGTCATGAAAATTTTTTCCTGAAATAAATTTCCCCTGGTTCATTTTCTTCTCCTGATTTTGACAGGTAAATTTGCATTTTATTCCACTAGGTGGTAGTATACAGAGCACAGATAGAAAATGGAATCATTGTGTACATTAAATCCATTTCTAGAAAAAAGGTCTTGATAAACCTCTAAGTAATATTTTTATTCTTAGCAAGCTGGTAAATTGTAGACTATAACTTTTCAATACTGAGAGAAAATGTGTTTATGTATACTAATACTTTATTTTCTGCAATTTAACCAAGATCAATTCATGTTTTACAAGTACTTCAAGTACTGGTGTTGATCACAGACTAGTCACCTTCATCCTCAAATGATTACTTACACCAATTCATTGTCTTTTCATGAATAAAACTGTGATTTCACTGAAAATGGTCACCGTGCTTTAAGACAATAAATAAGATCTAACACTAGGCAGAAAGAGAGGAAGAGAGCTTTATGATTGGGTCTGTTTCTATGCTTAGGAGTCATTATTTTTTTCTATGTTTCAATTATCCCTTCTAGCCTGAAAAGCAATCTAAATTCTGTGCTACTGTTAAGAGTATTTTATTATGAACTGTTATACAAAAAAAAAAGATAACTGCACTCATACGTTTATCACAGCCCTGTCCACAATAACAAAGACATGGAATCAACCCAGGTGACCATCAATGGTGGACTGAATAAAGAAAATGTGATACATATAAACCATGGAATACTATGCAGCCATAAAAAAGAATGAACTCATGTCATTTGTAGCAACACAGATGCAGCTGGAGTCTCTCTATCCTAAATGAATTAACACAGAAACAGAAAACCAAAATATCACACGTCCTCACTTATAAGTGAGAGCTAAGCATTAGGTACATATAGACACAAAGATGGGAACAATAAACATTGGGGATTCCAAAAGAGGGGGAGGGGAAAAGTGTTTAGAAAAACTACCTATAGTGTACTATGTTCACTACTTGGGCAATGAGATCCTTAGAAGCTAAAACCTCAGTATCACAACATATACCCATGTAACAAACTTGCACATGTAACTCCTGACTCTCACATAAATTTTTTTTTAATTAAAAAAAGAAAGTCTATTAGCTTGTTTCACACAAGAGTATTTTATTATATAATATTAAACAACTATAAGCAAAATTCCACGATGATAAGTTCAGTCATCTGATTAAATAAAGCAAAAGCCACATAAATAAGGAGAACATATGGATGACAATAGCTGATGAATTGTGTAAGTCAATTTCGATGAGTCATATTCCTTATAAACACTTTAACACTTTGGCTTTTTACTCTACTAGCTTCCTGGAATATTCAAATATATGAGGAATTAAAAGGGGCTTTAAAAAAAAACGTGAAAAATGAGAAACATAAAATTTCAAATGCAGCTTATTTAACTTCTCAAGAGACCACATTGACTTTGAAGCTGAAATGCTGATGTGTTAAAAAAATAAAGACTTTTTTTACTTCACGAGCTAGACCTCAAAAATAAATGGCAAATACATATACAAGGGTTTTTAAATACATGGATATTTTGCACAGAAGGACAAGACACTGAGTGTGACGGAAAATAAAAAGACATGTCACAGAGAAAATCATCACTTTCCTCTGGGTCAGTCAGAAATTACTTTATCGAAAGGCAGGATTTCAGAGGTGATTTGAATGACGGCAGGAAAGAGCTCAGTGAGCTGAGAAGAGTACTATTAGCCTATGTTTCGGCCTAGAAGGCAGAGAGGCACAGCAGCATGTGCAGGCTTGAGAATAATTCTGCCTACGCAAGGCTGATGAGAGGCAGAAGAAATAAGATAATTGGAAAAGACAGAAGAACATTTTTCCTAAAGCAACACAATTTTTTTTTTAATTTGAAGAGTAGCCTGTTTTCTTTTTTAAAATCTACTGCCAGTTGTTTTGAAAGAAGTTTAAATTGTTAAAGGGGAAAAGAGTAAAGAATACTGGACTAAGGGGTGCTGCAAGGGAGAGAACTCAGCGGTCCTCTGTGATGAGTTCCTGATGCTGTGAGGGTCAGGAAAGCCAAGGCACTGAATTCATACTGTGTTTATATAGGAAAAGCTACTATAGCTGGCTTGCTGAAAGATTAAAAAATAATAATAACCCTCAATAGTATGCATTGCTTTTTGGCTCCAAAATACTTCACTGTCATTATCTCATATAACAGAACAATTCAAAAAGTTATAATTCCTATTTTTAGGTTGAGGAAACTGAGGCTTCAAACAAACAATTTGCCCAAATTTCATGGTTATTAAGTTCTCGTTCTTCTCCTCTTAATCCAGAGTTATTTCATACTTTACCAAAGCTTGAAAAAAATATTAATAAAGTACCCAAGATCTCCTTACTTTAAGAGAGTTCCAACTGGTGTCTAGCTTTCTTCCCGCTGAGCCTTCTTCACCCATAGTGAGACACAGCAGGGATACCTCTTAGGGGCCTGCTGAGTGCCCCCCCGCCCCTGAGCATAAAAACAAAGGAACATCTTGAGTTCCTTCAAGAGAAAGTACAGTCATCTGGCTAGCCTTGAGAAGTAAATGAGCAACTTGATAAGCAAAAAAGGGAAACAGTAGCTTAAAACAATCACCAAGGAAGTCAGAGTCAGAAGATGTTTGGTTTCCTATAGAAACTAAAGATAACATCTTAACAGATGTCCCAGAGTTGTTTTTCAGAACCTGGATCCCCATCAAATGGATCCTCCAGACCACAGATACGAGGGAAATGAGACAACTCTGGGCACACTGGCTATGAGGTAGCCCTGCTCCACAGGAGCAGTAAAAACAAAAAAAAAAAGAAAGAAAGAAAGAAAAAGAAAAGGAATTGAGGACTGAATTATCACCATTCTTTGTTTTTCGTTTTGTTTTTTTAGATGAAGTCTTAAGTCTCGCTCTCTTGCCCACGGTGGAGTGCAGTGGCGCAATCTTGGCTCACTGCAACCTCTGCCTCCCAGGTTCAAGCGATTCTCCTGCCTCAGCCTCCTGAGGAGCTGGGATTACAGGCGTGCACCACCACACCTGGCTAGTTTTTGTATTTTTAGTAGAGATGGGGTTTCACCATGTTGGCCAGGCTGGTCTCAAATCCCTGACCTCAAGTGATCCACCCGCCTCAGCCTCCCAAAGTGCTGGGATTACAGGCGTGAACTACCACGCCTGGCACCATTCTTTGTCTTAAATTTCTTTCTGAGAAGCCTGGAGGAAGTCCGCCCATGGGCCAGACATAACATTCCTTTCTGCTGATTCCATCTTTATTTTTGTTCTTTTTCTTTTTTTCTTTTTTATTTTTTTTAGAGACAGAGTCTTGCCATGTTGACTAGGCTGGTCTTGAAATCCTGGCCTCAAGTTACCCTCCTTCTTCAGCCTTTCAAAGTGCTGAGATTACAGGCATGAGCCACCATGCCTGGCCTGCTGATCCCATCTTTAGACAAATATTCCCTTCCTTAATCAATGTGCAAATCAGAAAATATTTGGATTTACCTGTAACCTGTAAGCCCCTACTTCAAGATACCCCACCTTTTTAGGCCAAACAAATATATAGCTTCCATGTGTTGATTGATGCCTTTGCCTGTAACCTCTGCACCTTACATGTAAGCCACTGGGGAGTTTAGGTCTTAAGCATGAGCTCCCTGATTCTGTTTGCTTGTTGGCCTGCAAATAAACACCCTCCTTTCTCCCACTGTAAAACCCCGGTGTGGATGATAGACCTTACTGCACTGGGTGAAGCAATAGCCTTCACCCTCTACACACCCCACGCTCAAACCATACTGAACCCCTTCCATTGCTCCTCACTTTCCTACTTCCATAGGCTCTACTACACTACTTCCTCTGCCTGGAACACTCTCCTTCCAATGCCCTCCTATTATGGGTTGAATTGTGTCCCTAAAATTCCTATGTTGAAATCCTAACCCACGATGTGACTGTATTTGGACATCGGGCCTCTAAAGAGGTAATTAAACTTAAATGAAGTCATGAAAGTGAGGCCTTAATCCATAGGCCTGCTGTCCTTATAAGAAGAGGAAAACACACCAGAGATAGCTGCCTTGGCCAGACAGAGGAAAGGCCCAGGGAGCACACAGGGAGAAGGTGGCCGTCTACAAGCCAGGAGGAGAGCTCTTACCAGAAATCAGCTTTGCGGGCACCCTCATCTTGGACTTCTAGACTCTGCAACAGTGAGAAAATAAACACCTGTGGTTGAAGCTGCCAAGTCTGTAATATTCTATTATGGCAGCCCTAGCCACAGGATAGAACGCAGGCCTAGGAATCCTACAAATCTGCTCTTCAAGCTGGCCAGCAAACTGGTCAGTTACAAACTTTTCTGCAGGTCCCTGAAACAAAAACTGGATGAAGTTTCCCTGTCGTCTCGCTTTATGTCCTTGAAAGCTTGACCTTGTAACCATGTGGGGGTACTTTCTCCTGATCTCTACCATCCAGAGGGTGTGAATTTTGGGGTTCCTGTCAGTTAGTCCTAAAAATTATCTTGAGCAGTTAAAAGCCTTTGCAAGCTCAAAAGTGGCTGCTCTAGGCTCCTTCTCGGAGGAGCAATGGAGACTGTGCAGTACTGCAGCTCAGTAACTAAGGCTTTGCTATTTCACAGTGGTGAATTCACAGGGTTCAATTCCTAGCTTCGGGAATGAGTCCTCTCTGGTTTGATATCTATGTGACCTTTGCCATTTATTAATTCTCTTCCCCTCATGAACAACTTCTGACTCCCTGTCTTGAATTTTCCTTTCTCTGAGATATGTTTGGAGGTTCTAGATCTTGTAAAAACTGCTTACCACCTCTTTGAAAATACCTCCCACACCTGTGGTTAAATCATAACCTTAGTTAAGGCTTATTGGTTTCACCTGGGAGGTTACTTTTGGTAAAGTCCAAAGCCAGAAATATTAGCTGTTTGTCCTGGCTAGAGTCTGATAATAAGAGATTTGGTTAAAGGTCAGCTTAATTAAAAGTGATGTCCAAGATTATCTATCTATCTGTCTATCTATCTATCTGGCAGGTTTTATATTATTTTTTTCTCCTCTTGGATCTTTTTCTAGATAAAAGAAAAGTTTTTTCTTCTCAGTCAACTGAATTGTTTTTCTCATTTTGTTTTCTTGCCACTCTTGATGCCCACATTGAGAGGACCTAAGATCATTTCTAACAGCCTGGGCCTCCTTAGAAAAAACTGAGGAAGCACCACAGGCTCCATCTTGGGAAAAATCTCTGTTTTCCTCATGGAACCCCAGGAATTGAAGGCAAGCAGATCCCTCTCAAAATCCAAGGCATTGCTCTGATTTGCATTGTGTTACCTAATGTTTTTTACTTGTAGGGGTATCAGAAATTACTCTGCATTATGCGAGAGCTTTTAACCTTGGTGTGTAATAACTAGGCAGGAAATATGCTTTAAGGGAAGGCTAATAGCAGTTATAGGGGAATACCCCACTCTGTGCACGTTTGGATCAGAGAAGCATGCTCTTGGCCACCTAGAAGGTATGGAAACATTCTTCTACACCTTCCAAAACTCCCAGAGGGGATGGGCTGATTCCCTCTTTTTGGGATCCAGAATCCAATACAAAAATGAGATCTGTAATTTTGGGGCATCTGTTTTGCCTTCTAACTGCGCCTGTTTATTAGGCCCTAGAAACTACATGTTTTCCTGGCTCTGTCCCCACGTTGCTCCACCCTGAAGCCAGTAATCCAATTAAGATATTTAAAAGCTGGCAAATGAAAAAATTAACAACTACTGGGTCTTCTGCCTGTCTGTGTATTTATGTGTGTTGTATATGTAATATGCATATAAAAGAGCTCTAATTAATAGGCTTGAAAAATAAGCACTTAAATTGAATATTTTGTCAGAAAAATAAAAACTTTAACACCTTTTAATTCATGGGACTTTAATAATCTTTGGGAAACAAAGAGAATCAAATATATTGGTAAAATAAAAATGTCTTCAAAATTTAGACATCTGGTCTAAATTAGGTCAGATTAAATTAGATTTGCTAAATGCTTCAATGCCATAAACTGCTTCTTTAACTTGATAATTGTTCAACTTACCTGCCTGGAGCCATTAGATTCTAGATAGGGCCTGGGGACATGTGGAGTTGGCCATGCTATGCTGGAAAGAGTCAGACCTTATCTGCACTTCTGTCTGGTGTCCTAGGCTCCACACCTGGTACATAATTAAAACCACTTACTTATCAGACTTTTCACCAAATATAAAAGTTGCTAAGAGTTAACATTGTAGCATATGTAATTGAGGCTACCAGAGAAATAGTGTTACCTGCAAGGCCTGTAAGGAAAATAGAATGTGTTTTTGGTAAAAGATTATAAGAAGGCATGGGAATGTGGTCTTATTGCCTAGTTTATAGAGTTAAAGGATTGTTTTAAGTTACACAGGATAAAGCTAAAGGTTTGAGCAAGTTGTGGGAGGTCAGTGAAAATTAATCTTGTAAAAGAAATTCCGTGTGTTAAAATATTAGCTAAAGTTAAAGGGTATTATTCAGTTTTTCCATAAATAGAACATTGGAATAACAGCACAACAGGGTTTTCTTAGAGCATTAATCTGCTCTTTAACAACAACAAAAAAAAATTGTAAAGGACTACAAAAGGTTTATGAGAATCTTATCTCATGGTAAAATTGATTAAGATTGAATAATTTGTCTACAAGGTTTTCTTAAGAATTGGATTTGACATTTATTAATGCAAAGATGAAATTTGGCTTTCTCTCTTGAACAAAATTTTCATGTAATACTAAAAGATTATGGAAGATTTTTGTTTGCCTTTTGAATAAACAACAAAATAAAAAAGAAAAAGTGAGACATTGTTTGGAAAGCTCTCTACCTCTACCAATGAGTAAAGGATTTTGCTTTTGGAAAATCTTTGTGTTATGATTTTGGCTAAATAAATGACTTTATAGTGACCTGGGATTCGATTTTATAATATCAAGTGTTTTAAATCTTTGATATTTGACAAACTTTCCAAAATCAAATTCTATATTATGCCTTTTTCTGATCTGGTCAATACTTTAGATTATGAGGTCTCCTAAAGTCCAAAAATGACATATTTGGCTTACTTGGTATATTAAAATCATACAGGAAGCATTGTCAAATATGAAATGGTGTTTAGCTTTCTTTGGGCTGTATTTGTATAAATATGTTATTGGTATGTGCTCTAAAATTATGGGAAACTCCTAAATTCTGATATGACTTAGTGTATGTTATCAGTAATAATTATAATTGTTATGTAAAATTGTTGTATGCCACAGAAGTAACCAAAATTTCTAGTCAATTCTGTCTTTAACTATGGCTTCCCTAAAACTTTGTTATCCACAAAAAATTACTGTCTTGTTTTGATCCTCTTTAAAAGATGGTTTATAATCAGATAGAGGGCTCTTAAATGCAGGTTTCTGAAAATTTTGAAAGTGTGCCATTAAAATAGAGAGGAAAAAAACTTTCAAGAGTCTCCCTTGGGAAACTAATATGTTCATAAATATTGAGCAAACAGGAATTAAGAGCATGGACTAAACTAATAAAAGAACAAAATAACCTTCCAGTGACTTTTTGCTTAAAATGTTGCTGTTCCTTTGTTTCATTTTTCAGAGTCAAGAAACCTTTTTTTTGAGCTATTTACAGTTTTTAAAAATTGAGTAAATTATACTCCTATGAGCAAACTTTGGAGCATATTTCTTTCTACCTGATTTCTCAAGAATTTGAAAACTATCTGTGAGTATTCTTAACTTATGGCAACATAGTAATTTGCATATGTGCAATAAAAATCTGTTTTCCTTTGTAACAGGACACAATTAGAGACACTGCCTGTTTTACCAGGGCTTTGACTGGAATGGCATTCTTTCAAATATAAACAGATTGCTTTAAGGAATCAAAGTTGACTTACAGAACTGATAAAAGCCTCTGGGGAAAGCTGGCCTCATACCTTGTCTATTCAATTCCTTTACAGGGTTCCTGACCTGTGGTAAGTAAAGAATGTCACTTTCTGACAGGCCTAGGAGCTCCAGTTATCTTGGGATCTCAAAAGGAGAATTCACACAACTCATACAAGTATTTGCAGACACAGATAAATCTGTGTCTCAGCTCAAGGCTTTAGAAAGTCTAATCTGAGATTTCTTATGGAACAAAGTTACATCAAAGTCAATTTTTAAAAAGCCTGTGTGGCAAATAATTATTATTCCTATGCTTTATACAAATAACCAGGCCAAGCATAATAAGACTAAAGCTTACCGTGCAAACAAATCAGTCCTACCATGATTTGTTTTCAATAGAAATGGGAGACAGGAGAGAGAAAAATTATGTTTCAGAAACTATGGTATACTTGTTATTCGATTCTAGTCCCATTCATTTGTTTTGAGTTTTTTCTGCCATTTAGATTGACCCTGTTTGTTCCTATGAGCCAATCAGTGATCTCTAGCTGCTGCTCAGAAGAAACAGAAGGGTAACATAAATATCTGGATCAGTATTTTAATTCTGAACATGTGTTGGAATTGGCTAGCAACCCCATATCAGCTTGGTTCCAACAACTGCCTAGTTCATGGAAAGGCTTATTATTAATTTAGTTGGGATAATTATACTTATTTTGCTTTACTGTTGTAGAATATATTGCTGTGGTACTCTTTGTGTAGCAATTCAGGATAAGATTACTCAACGTTTTCTTAAATTGAACACTTATTAATCTTCCAGATATCACCTTTTGTGAGAACTTGAGAGTCAGGAATGGCCTTCACCATACTGATGCTTTCTCACTGAACTCCTCTCTACCCTGAATAGTTACGCAAAAATATCATCACCTGTATTCAGCCAGAAGAAGCTACAGAAGATGGATCTTCATCTGTCTGCAAATTTTAGGATTAAGGGTCCCTTTGGGGGTATTGGGGGAAATATGTCAGAACTATTTAAACCAGAGCAACTCCATCTTGAACAGGGGATGGATAAAAAAGCTGAGACCACCTGTGCTCCATTCCTAAGAGGTCCAGCATTCTTAGTTACAGGATGAAATAGGACATCACAAGATAGATACAGGTCACAAAGAACCCACTGAAAAAACAGGAAGCAGTAAAGAAGCCAGCCAAAACCCCCCAAAACCAAGATGGTGAGGAAATTGACCCCTGGTCATCCTCACAGCTTATCTTAGGCTATTTATAATGCATTAGCATGCTAAAAGACATTCCCACCAGTGCCAAGACAGTTTACAAATGCCATGGCAACATCCAGAACTTACCCTATATGGTCTAAAAGAAAGAGAAACCCTCAGTTCTGGGAATTCCCCACCACTTTCCAGGAAAACTCATGAATAATCCATCCCTTGCTTAGCATATAATCAAGAAATAACCATAAAAATAGCCAACCAGAAGCCTTCAGTGCTGCTCTGCTTATGGAGTAGCCATTCTTTTCTTTCTTTACTTCTCTAATAAACTTGCTTTTATCTTACTCTGTGGACTCACCCTGAATTCTTTCTTGTGTGAGATCCAAGAATCCTCTCTTGGGATCTAGACTGGGATCCCTTTCCAGTAACACTCCAATTAAGCTTTCTTCCCTAAAAGTTAAACAGAAACCAGTGCTTCTGAAAGACTGGTATCAACCACCTGCCTGACACTGCCCCTCCCTTTTGCAGTTTCAACACAACAACAAGAATTCTTTCCTGATAAGAGACCTCTGACCATAGAGTGGTTCTGGCCAGTCTACAGAGGCTGAACACAGAGGGCTTTTGTGTCCTCTGCTTCACCTTTTGATGTATAGGCCCTAACTGTAATACATTTAAATGTTAAAGCTCCACCCCAAAGTGACTTGTGATGCATGCTGCACAAACGTTAGCCTACTATGTATGTGTGTGCCACCCCTTCATGAATACATAGCTCCTTCTATAGCCTGTTGAATATATATACTTAGCCACCCTGCTCAGCATAAATTCCTGTTCTCTTTACCCCTCTCTCTCCTTTCCAAATTTATGAGCCCCATCATTCAATATTTAGGACTGCCAGAACAACCTAGAAGACCTTCTACCACACTTCAATTATTTTCATTTGAAAAAAAAAAATCTGATGCTAGTCCTAACATGTTGCATTGACTGACACCCTAGAGAAAATGTCCTTTGTCTCTTGCCTGATTTCCTTTAGTGCTAGCCAATAAACTAACAGGCAATCCATACATAGGCATTTGAAAATGTATCACTGGGGAAGCTGAAGTCCAAATTTTCTGAGACTTGCTATAACAGGGCTAAGGAATAAATCCAGGTTTATTTGCCAGCCCTGTTCAAAGAAAAAAGATGGTATAAATTTAACACTTGATAAAAAGGCTGATCAATTCTTTTAAGTTTTTAGATAAGAATGACCTTAGAATTTAAAAGAACAGCTAAGAGAAAACTAAAGACAAAGTGGAAAAGACTAAAAGAACACTTAACACTCTTCCCTAACTTCCTCCTGTGTAAAAGAAGTGATAATGACTACTCACAGGGTTAATATAAGGATTACATTAGATAATATGTAGAGAGCGCCAGGGCTTGATTTTTTTAAGCACGTAAAAGTAGCAAGTGTTATTGTTTTTGCAAGAAATCATTGCTAACAGAAATGGTAAATACATTCCATATGTACAATACAAAGAGCATAAAAATGACTGTAAACATGACCACAGAACTTCAGTCAACACTCAACGTTTGAAGAGTGGAAAATGAGCATTTGGGAAAAAGACAAGAATTATCATGCCAGTTATCTGGGAAATATAGGTTGGCAAATTTGGAATCAATCCTAAATATGGATTTTAGAATGAATTATTTAAAAAATGGTCAAGGATACTTGATAGGAAAGTACTCAGGAGGTGCTACAATGAGTCACCCGTAGAAAGGCCATGCTTTGGCCGGGCACAGTGGCTCACACCTTTAATTCCAGCACTTTGGGAATACTGGGGCTGGAGGATCACTTGAGGCCAGGAGTTTGAGGTGAGCCTTGGCAACATAGCAAGACCCCATCAATACAAAAAATTTAAAAATTAGCCAGGTGTGATGTCACATGCCTGTAATCCTAGACACTCAGGAGGCTGAGGTGGGAGGACTGCTTGAGCCCAGCAGGTCAAAGTTGTAGTGAGCTATGATGACACCACTGTACTCCAGCCTGGGTGACAGAGCAGGACCTTGTCTCAAAAAAAAAAAAGCCATGGTTTTATTTAGCTTTCTGGAATGATTCCAAATCAGGAGTCAGCAAACTTCAGCCTGCTGCCTGTTTTTATTGGTTTTATTGGAACGTGTTCATTTATTTATGAATTGTCTATGGCTGCTTTTGTACTATAAAAGCAGAGGTGAGTAGCTATATAGCTTACAAAGTCAAAAATATTTACTATAAGACCATTACAAAAAAAGTTTGCTGATGCCCTCTCTAAGTGACAAGAAAATGCTACAGGATGGTTATTATTGCACCAGGAATGACCTCAAAACCAAGATCTCCTCACTGGCTCCTGACTTTGACCTTGTGGTTATATCCAGTTTGGTTCAGTTGACTAGGCCTCACACTGTGTTGGCCCTAGAATAGAAAGACAAATAAGACCACAAAGGATGCTAATATCTGCAATGAAGATGTACCCAACAACCCCAGCTGAGAAGATGAGGAAGAAGATATTGAGTCAGGTAATGAAGAGCTCACACCAAGACACTATGGTGTCAATGGAGCAGTATGTGTGTGACCGTGCAAGGTGGGGGTTGGATGCTGCTCTACTTAGTCACATGTCCCTGCCTGCTTACATGGTCACCCTTAGAAGGAGAACTATGATAGGAGTGTGAGAAATCTTTTGAACATTTTAACAATCAGTTTTCCCTTCCTTCTGGCTAATTACTATTAGCTTAGAGATATGCCATAACATCTCCCATCTAAGACACACACTCCCTTTAGCATATATCCCATTCCAGGGAGGCATCTATTCTCTGTCCCACTGTGCAGCAGAATTCCTCCTGACATTTGTACATATTCAGCATCATAGCTACCCATTCTCTCATTCTCTCTCAAATCCCAAACACTGCAACCCCACCACCCTACTAACACATGCTTATCAAGATCACCAGGGCCTTCCACATTGACAAATCCAATACTCGATTCTCAGGCCTCATCTCACTGGTCCTATTAGCAGGATTTGCCACAGCTGCTTGTGGTTTCCAGGTTCACTTGGTTTCCAGTCCACTAAACCTCTCTTGTTTTTCTTTCACCTTGCAGGCTGCTACTTCTCAGACAGCTTAGCATTTTACAAACTCCCTTTCTTCTAAATGCTGACCCGCCCCAGGGGTTAGTCCTTGCCTTCTTTTAATCTCTATCTACAGTTCTCCCCGTAAAGATGTAATCTAGTTTCTCACCTTCAAAGGCATTTTTATGCTTAAAGACAAGAATCTATCCCTTAAATTCCAAACTCTCCCCTGAATAACAGACTTTCACATCTATAGTACCTACATGACATGACTGTTTTAATTCTTTATTCTACCCATATCACTCCAACAAACAAACAAAAAGACTTCTTTCTCATTCTTCTCCATCTTAGTAACTGATTACTATCCAGTTGCCATCGCCCAAAAGGAAAACAGCATCTCTCCTCTCATACCCACATCCAACCTATCAGCAAATCGTGTGAGCTGCTATAAGTATCCTTGAATGTATGTCTTCATGTGCAACAGGGGATATAACTAAAACATAAATTTCTTGAAGAAAACCTGCATCTTTAAGGCTCCCAAATTTAATTTTCCTGCTTTATTCAATGTACCAGTAACAGTTCTTATATTTGTTGTATCAACAATGTAATAGTTGATTAACAAGAGACTGAGAGTGAAATTATATTGGCTGTGTGTATGTATGTATATGTGTATGTTATATGATACATATACATGTTATAAAATATAGAATATAATATATAAAATCTGGTTAAATACATGAAATATAATTGTATCAACAACACAATGGTTGATCAACATTATAACAGTTGTTATCAACCATCTAATGGTTGACCAATAAGAGACCAAATTTAATTTTCCTGCTTTACTCAATTTACTAGTAACAGTTCTGATATTTGTTGTATCAATAATATAATGGTTGATCAACAAGAAACTGGTTATATAAATTATGCTACTGAGAGATGACAGTGCTGGCAGCCCTCCCAGCCGTCACTCACTCTCGGTGCCTCCTCAGCCTCAGCGCCCATTCTGACCGTGCTTGAGGAGCCCTTCAGCCTGCCGCTGCACCGTGGGAGCCCTTCTCTGGGTTGGCCGAGGCCGGAGCTGGCTCCCTCAGCTTGCAGGGAGGTGTGCAGGGAGAGGCATGGGCGGGAACCTGGGCTGCGCATGGTGCTTGTGGGCCAGCTGGAGTTCCGGGTGGGAGTGGGCTTGGCGGGCCCGGCATTCGGAGCAACCGGCCGCCCTACCAGCCCTGGGCAGTGAGGGGCTTAGCACCCGGGCCAACAGCTGCAGAGGGTGCACCGGGTCCCCCAGCAGTGCTGGCCCACTGGCGCTGCGCTAGATTTCTCGCCGGGCCTTAGCTGCCTCCCCACAGGGCAGGGCTTGGGACCTGCAGCCTGCCATGCCTGAGCCTCCCCTCTGCCACTGCTGTGGGCTCCTGTGCGGCCTGAGTCTCCCCGAACAGTGCCGCCCCCTGCTCCATGGTGCCCGGTCCCATCAACAGCCCAAGGGCTGAGGAGTGCGGGCACACGGCGTGGAACTGGCAGGCAGCTCCACCTGCAGCCCTGGTGCAAGATACACTGGGTGAAGCCAGCTGGGCTCCTGAGTCTAGTGGGGACTTGGAGAATCTTTATGTCTAGCTAAGAGACTGTAAATACACCAATCGGCACTCTGTATCTAGCTCAAGGTTTGTAAATGCACCAATCAGCACTCTGTGTCTAGCTTAGGGTTTGTAAATACACCAATCAACACTCTTTATCTAGCTAATCCAGTGGGGAGGTGGAGAACTTTTGTGTCTAGCTCACGGATTGTAAATGCACCAATCAGCACCCTGACAAAACGGACCAATCAGCTCTCTGTAAAATGGACCAATCAGCAGGATGTGGGTGGGGCCAGATAAGAGAATAAAAGCAGGCTGCCTGAGCCAGCAGTGGCAACCTGCTCGGGTCCCCTTTTACAGTGTGGGAGCTTTGTTCTCTCACTCTTCGCAGTAAATCTTGCTGCTGCTCACTCTTTGGGTCCACAGTGCCTTTATGAGCTGTAACACTCACCACAAAGGTCTGCAGCTTCACTCCTGAAGCCAGCGAGACCACGAACCCACTGGGAGGAATGAACAACTCCAGACGCACCGCCTTAAGAGCTGTAACACTCACGGCAAAGGTCTGCAGCTTCACTCCTGAGCCAGTGAGACCACGAACCCACCAGAAGGAAGAAACTCTGAACACATCCGAACATCAGAAGGAACAAACTCCGGACACGCCGCCTTTAAGAACTGTAACACTCACCGCGAGGGTCCACAGCTTCATTCTTGAAGTCAGTGAGACCGAGAACCCACCGGACACACTACCATGTTTTACAGACTCAAAAATATCTTTTTTTTCTTTTACCTTTAACATGTTTGAAATCTGGACTCAGCATTCCACAATTGTTATTGGCTAAGCAGCAGTTATGGCAAAGCTGTCATTGCCAAACATGGTCAAAGCTGTTGATACTGATGATACTTCCAGTGGCTATGGTCATTGGTGACACATGTTGAGTGTGCCATGTTAAATGTCTTTAAAAACTTATGATTTAGCACTGAGAAGAAAAGTTACTGCAAGAAAAGCACAAAAGCAGGAGCATGGCACGTATTTGATGTTAGTGAAACAAATATTTATAACACTATTAAACAAAAGCAAGTCAATGTTTTCTTGCAAAGCAACAACCAAGCCCTCTAATGAAACCCACAATAGAAAGAAACCTTTAAAAAGATAAAGCTGGCTGGTGGCTCACGCTTGTAATCCCAGCACTTTGGGAGGCTGAGTGGGGCAAATCACCTGAGGTCAGGGGTTCAAGACAAGCCTGACCAACATGGTGAAACCCCATCTCTACGAAAAATACAAAAAGTAGCCGAGCATGGTGGTACATGCCTGTAATCCAGCTACTCAGGAGGCTGAGGCAGGAGAATCGCTTGAACCTGGGAGACAGAGGTTGCAGTGAGCCGAGATTGCACCACTGCACTCCAGCCTGGAAAACAGAGCAAGACTCCGTCTCGAAAAACAAAAAGATAAAGCGGTGTTAGCATTTGTTACAAAATTACATGCAAAAATAAAAATGCCTATCACGAGCCAAGCAATGCAACTCATGGCAGGAGAAATGGCAGATTCCCTCAGAAAACGTATACCTCAAAGAAATAAGAGGCTAGTATAACTAACTCATGAATCACTCAGGATGATCAGGAAGGTACTGTGTTGCAGTTTGATTCTCCATCTCAGTGTATAAAATAATGTTACATCTTGTAATTTATGACATTCTATATTAAATTCAGTATGGTACATATGTCCAATGGATACCCCACACCTAGGAAAATGGAAAAAAAAAAGGGGGTATATCCATATGTACCAAAATGAAAAGATCTCCAAGACAAATTTTAAGTGCAAAAAACAATAATACAAACAAAATTGTTCATAGTATCACCACTATTTATATTTTTTAAAAAGGAAGGTACAGATAGAGAGCCCCAAAATATTCTTCATCTATGGAAACATGACATATCAAAACTGGCACTGCAATCAGTGAGGAAAGGATAGACCACTCAATAAATGGTGATGGGACAACTTGGTCTCCGTGTAGAAAAAAAAAAGAAATTGAATCTGTTAATTGATACAAAGTTCACTTTCATATGGATTTCATTTAAATGAAAAAAGGCAAAACTTTAAAAGAATGTTCTTGGAGTAAGAATTTCTTTAACCTGTATGACTTTGGAGTAACAAAAAATTTCTTTAAAATGCATAAAAATTATAAAACGTAAAGAAAAATTTAACTACTTTAAAATTAAGTACTTCTGTTCATCAAAAGATATCAGTAAGAAAGTGACAAAGCAAGACACAGACACAGAAGCTAGCTACAGACTGGGAAACTATTTGCAGTACATTTATCCAACATAGGATTTGCCACAGACTAGAAAGTTATTTGTGATACATATATCAGACAAAGGACTTATATCTAGAATATACAAAGATGCAAAAAATTAAAAAGACAAAAGACTTGCAAAGGCACTTCACAAGAGGACTTCTGTAGCTGGTAAACCTATGAAAAGGTACTCAACATAATTGGTTCTCAGGGAAATTAAACCACAAATAACACAAGACTGTATACATTAGAATGAGGAAAGTTAATAAGACAGTATCAGTATTGGCAAAGAAATGAAGCAAATACATACACCACTGATGGGAGAGTAAACTGGTATAAGCACTTTGGGAGTTTGGCAGTGAGACAGCCAAGTGGGAAGGAGACCCCAGAGAAACTCCAACCGGCCTGCCCACTGGGATGATTGCACACTGGGGAGCCACAGACGTTCACACCGTTCACAGTGGGGAGGAGCCTGGCCCCTCCTCTTCCTGGGTGGTACCTGGGATTCAATCTGCAAGGCGGGAAGCACACTAGCAGGACTCTGGCTTTGTGGAGAGTCCCTGTTTCCCTTTTTTCCCAATAAATTCCATTATTCTCACCTTTCAAATTGTCTGCGAGCCTAATTTTTCATGGCCATAGGACGAGGACCCCATCTTTAGCTAAACTAAGAAGAAAGTCCTACAACAGCAATATCTACTAAAGTGAAACATACATACACCCTGTGACCCAGCAATTCAACTTCTAGGTAAATACCAAAGAGAAGCAACTACATATGTCTGCCAAAATGTCCATCTGTAGTAAAAGAGAATGCCATACCAGATGGGGGATGGAGGGACATGAAGAAGGAACTGCTATAACCCCCAACGTGGTTGACACTATTGGAGAGGGAAGGGAGGCAAAGGAGAAAGGTACACAAAGGCTTTCCATTGAACCCATCACGCTCTCATCTTAACCATGTGCTGGGTCCATAGATTTTCACTTTCACTCTTTTCTTTAAATTGTATGTTTATGGGTGTGTAATTTGTTTTAAAATTTTTGAGTAGTGGCAAAAACAGGACAAAGAATCACTGCCAATTTTGTAAAAAGAGAGATAATGTACAAACACATGTAAGGGGGTGTGTGTGTGTGTGTGTGTGTGTGTGTATTTCTGAAAGGGTATAAGAAAAGCTGGCAATAGGAATTGCTTGGAAGGAGGTGAATTGTAGAACCCTGGATGGAAATGAGTGTGAGAGTGAAAAGGAAACTTCCCATCTATTGTATACCTTTGGATCTACTTGAATTTTTTACCAGATAATTTCTCTGCCAAAATGAAAATGAATAGTCCTAAACTTAGAAACACTGTAATTGAACTTGAGACTTAATTGACTGTGTGTATGTATGTATATGTGTATGTTATATGATATATATACATTATAAAATACATAATACAATATATAAAATCTGGTTAAATATATCAAATATAGTTGAGAGCAAGAAAGCTGATAGCTCAGAAAAGAAAAAAGCAGAGATGAAAGTAGACATAGTAGAATGAGATGGGAAAGAACTTAGTCGCCCCCATCGGGGCTATGTTTCCATGCTAACCATTCCCACTTCTTCACAGCAGTGACCGCCATCAATATGCACTCATTTAGTGGGTTTATATTATGAAAGTCTGACCCCCTGCCAGACACTGAGCTCTGTGAAAGCAAGAAGATAGTTTTTGCTCAGCATGGTATCCCTAGACTTAGCGCAGGGACTGACACATAAAAGATGTTGCAGGATGGAGGTTAAGAGCATACAGGCTCTTATTTCACCGCTTTGGACCTTACTTTCACATCCCTAAAATACTGCAGCAGCACCTGCTCACAAGATTGTTATCAGGCTGAGCTCAGTGGCTCATGCCTGCAATTCCAGCACTTTGGGAGGTTGAGTGGATCACCTGAGGTCAGGAGTTCAAGACCAGCCTGGCCAACATGGTGAAACCCCATCTCTACTAAAAATACAAAAATTAGCCAGGGGTAGTGGTGCACGCCTGTGGTCTCAGCTACTGGGGAGGCTGAGGCAGGAGAATCGCTTGAATTTGGGAGGCGGGGGTTGCAGTGAGCTGAGATCACACAACTGCGCTCCAGCCTGGGCAACAGAGCAAGACTCTGTCTCAAAAAAAGAAAAAGAAAAGATTGTTATCAGAGTTAGTGCATGGAAAGCACTGAGTACAGTGCCTGACAAGTGGGGTCACTTCTGATGCCAGAGGACAGTGTTAAGAACAGACCAAATGCCAATTTCGCCAAGGAGACCAGGCCATTCCTGAAAAGTAGCAGTACCTTCTTGGGGTGGAAGTGTAAGATGGGCCTGGGCCTTTTGCTGGGATATAATCACTTTCAATAATTCCTTGGGTAGTATAATTTTCCAGCTATTCACTGGAGCATTGTGTGAGGTAGCAGGGAACTGGGATTCCAGTTAGGGAATTGGGATACAATGTGGAAGATGCCTAACATTATGAACTATGCAGCAGTTAGAAATGATGGATTTGATGTACACATAGTAGACTGGATAGAAATGGAACACACAGTGCTGGGCAAAAAAGAGAAGAAACACAATGAAATCCATAGGACAAAGTCATTTACATAAATTAAAATTACATGTATAAAAAACGATGAGATTTTTAAAAACACATATAAGCCAAAATAATATTAATTTGATACATGAGAATGATTTCTAGTGGAGAGAGAGGAAATGAGAGTGATGAATGAAGATACAAATGAATAAAACTAAGAGAGGAACCTTATATGCCCCATGATGGAAGTACCATGAATGAGGAGCATAATTAACCTGGTGTACCAAAACTCCAAAGAGTAAAAAACATCCCCTGTGACAAGATGAAATGAGCAAGAACAGCCTCAAGATGGTACTCACTGGTAAGAGTGGCCAGATAATAATAAGCTGATTATAACAGGCTAAAATCAAGGCAAATAGACTGTATCTCTAAAAACAGACTCGATGTCTTAAGACATTAAAAACGGAGCTGTTAATATAAAATATATTGAGTTATGCAAATAAAACAATATTGTTTATAAACAATGGAATATATATATATATGTGTATGTATTTCACATAGGACTATGAAAAAGAACACATTAAATGTATGGACAGTACCCAAATTAATGATTTATAAATTGCTGCTGTGCTAACTAGTCTTTAAATCTTTCAGATTCTTCTGTTCATAGAAACTAATTGTAAAGGAAAAAGATGATTAGATGTATAAGCACAAATAGAGGCAGTGAATTAAGAAAATATTTTTCATGGGAATTGATATGATTACAGGCTGAATTGTATGTGCAATCTTAAGATTTAACAAGGTGAAAGGCATGTCTATGAAATGCACATGTCCTTAAGCTCCCTGTGGAGTGAACCAGAAATGAAGGAGTGAACCATTTGAAACTGACAAGTCTGATCTCCAGTCTTTCTTCTGCTCACTCACAAAATGGCAGCAGGATTTTAAAATGGGAGTTCTAATGAACATTTCATAATGAAAGATTTCCCAGGAAGTTGCAAATGGGGAAACTGCTTATGAGAGATGATTAAAATGTTGCTCTACATTATTCAAATTGTATTGTGTGCATCCAATGCTAGTATTAACTAAATGCAGACAGCTTCTTTCTAGTTGAGCTCAACTCCAGAGATGTACTTACGGACAATCTAAGTGTAGGAGGATAAAGTTTACTGAATATGAGGAATTAATCAATTTCTGCATTAGCCAAAGTCAGCTTGTCTTTGAGTACATTTGAAAAAGTCAAATCTGCAGGTAGCCTGCAAATCTGTGGTGGACAGCCTGGAATCTGGTCACAGTCCTGGTTGGGCTAACTCCTGACAGTTTCCAAGGCTGTCTCTAGCATCACAGATTCAACCCTTTTCAAAGACACTTCTTCTCAGCCCTGGTAGAGTTTAGTATTGTCTCACTCTACCACCTCCCAAATGGAGAGAGTGAGATGAAATGGGACTGACATATGCCTAAAAAGTGGAAGGCTAAGAGCAACGATCATATGGAATTTCAGAGCTTGTGGTTGTACATATTTCTGCTATTGACTATGGTCAAGACACCTCTACACTTACCAGAATCCCCGAGGAAATAAAGGTCTGGGTCTGTGTGTCCACATGTGTTCGTACCACTGTACCTGCACGGAGTTACTAAACAGGACCAGGTTAAAATCAGCAAAACCTGGCTTCCTTGGATGTAGTGTTGTTAAGTATCCAATATTGAACATGACAGTCATATAATTTTAGTATCTTGTGTAGTAAAGTGAAAACTTAGAAATCATTCATGTAAATGTTTTTATTTAAATATTATGATCTGAGATTTTCTCTTAATTCCCAACTGATATGTAATCAGCAGTAGTTTAGAGCCCTCCAGACTGTAGTTTCTCTTTTAGATTTAACAACCCATAAATAAATACTTTAGGAGATACTGATTAAAATGCTACTATAATCCTTTTTATAAATATGAGAAATCTTTTGGTAATGTGAATGATTTTACTCTCTAAACTTTTTACAAGAAGTTTATATAACATAATATCCAACAAAGTACATGCATTTAAATATTTGTGTACCATACTGATGCTATACATTCAGGTCAATTATTATCCTGTATTATGTATTTATGTATTATAGGCTATACCTTATCCAAAAAGCTTCAGTCCAAAAAGCTTGGACTATCCCTTATCCAAAAAGCTTCTGACCAAAACTGTTTTTGATTTAGGATTTTTTTCAGATTTTGGATTAATCTGCATTATGCTTACCAATTCAGCATCCCTAATCTGAAAAAATGAAATCTGAAATGCTCCAATGTGCATTTTTAGTCATGTCAGTGCTCAAAAAGTTTCAGATTTTGGAGTATTCTGAATTTCAGGTCGTTTTTTTCTTCAAATTTCCATGCACTGGTAGCCTGGTATTTTTAATTGGCAATCCCTACTCACTGGTTATATATGAACAGTTAATTAAACATGTTTCAATAATACACACTTCTGTTTATTATCATCATAAATCTATAAGGATTTTAGTAATTGATTTAATTATTGATCATGAGGAACTACACAAAAACATTAGTACAACAAGTATGTATCTATGAAGATTATTAAAAATGAAGGAGGCCGGGCATGGTGGCTCATGCCTGTAATCCAGCACTTTGGGAGGCGGAGGTGGGCAGATCACCTGAGGTCAGGAGTTTGGGACCAGCCTGGCCAACATGGTGAAACCCCGTCTCTACTAAAAGTACAAAAATTAGCTGGGCGTGGTGGCACGCACCTGTAGTCCCAGCTACTCAGGAGGCTGAGGCAGGAGAATCACTTGAACCTGGGAAGCAGAGGTTACAATGAGCCAAGACTGCACCATTGCACTCCAGCCTGGGCAACCAAGCGAGACTCTATCTCAAAAATAAAATAAAACAAAATAAAAATGAAGGATCAGTTAATTATAAAACATGTAAAGAGGCAGAGCTTGGCAAACATAATGAAATATTTTAAGTCCAGTAGCAGAGCCACTCCCTAATTATATGGCAGTGACTGAATCTTATTTTATGTGAAAAACAATAATATTAGACTGTCATATCAGGGCCTATGGAAGTGAACTCAACACTGCCATTGGATGAAGTTTAGCTTTCAATTATGTAAATATTTCCACTTTGGTGCCATTAAAAGTTCAGCTTTCAATGACTTAAAGCACTGAAATTACTGGCAGACATATATTTCATTCCTTAACAAGGTTTGGGATGGTGATTCGTTTAAAAGTGGTTATGAAATCTCTGGAGAGTTTGTTGAATGCAGAGTCTCTGATCCTGGCTCTAGAAATTTAGATTTGGGTCCGGGCTGGGGCCCAACACCAATGTGTCCATTGTAGAATTCTCAATGTTCTATACACACAGCGACTACCATACCAGGGAACAGAGACTGGACACAAGTGATCAACTAGGTGTTTATAAAACCTAATACAGTAGCCTAACATAGATTTATTCATTCAAAGAAATCAAAATATCTTTTGGACATAAGACCCAGTTAATCTAACTATGAAAAGGACATGAAAGAAAAACATACAGAAGTCAGCCAAAAGCAAGACAGGACAAAAAAAAAAAAAAAAAATCACATAACTGACACAGAGTTGAGCTTGCAATTATTCTATGAAGACAATGACAGCTAGGCCCATCATAGAAACAAGCAACATAAAAAGATAAGCAAAAGCCAGTCATCTCTGATGAAAGAATCCCAGCAAACCTGAAGCCACTGACACCGGTCTTCCAGCCAGGACTTCGCATATCAAATGTAGCCACCAAGAAAACCTAATGAATGATCATTACCAACATGAATTGCGTAACATCTGTGGGGGGCAGAACTGTTTAAATCCATATACATTATTGGGTGTTATTTGTATCATGTTCCCTTCTGAATCACAAGTGATGGTTTATTCTGCCTATACCATTAATTAGAAAATGATAGTTGATATAAATATACCAACCAAACATAAATAATGTTGGCTCCCCAAATGGTATTCGTTAATAAATAATGTTGACTCCCCAAATGGTATTCATTATTTCCTTCAATTCTTACCTCACAACTTAGGAAGTAGATTTTTAAAAATTATTGATTTTGAGGTCCAAAGTATGATCAAGTACATAAGTTGATAGAGTGTATAGTGAAAGAGAACCACTTGGCAGGGCTTTTGTGCTAAGGTTATTGAATGTGGGCAGGCATCAGAATCACTCACCAGAGCTACTCAGAGTCTCTGGGGATTGGATTCCATATGTGTATTTTAAATAACACTTCGGTGATTCAAATGCAAAAAGTTAAGAACTCCCTAATAGTGAGAATGATCATGACTACAAGATAGACCACAAAACCTGATTTAAGATCTTGTCTAACTCTAGACTATAGGATTTTGGAAGTCTAAAGGATTTACTAGAATTAGACACATAGATGTTCCTCAACTTGTGATGGGGTTACAACTCAATAAACTCATCCTAAGTTGAAAATATCCTTAAGGTGAAAATGCATTTAATATACCTAACCTACCAAACATCCATCATAGCTTAGCTTATCCTATCTTAAATGTGCTCAGAACAGTTACATTAGCCTATGGTAGGGCACAGTCATCTAAAAGTGTATTATTTTATAATAAAGTATTGATTATCTCACATAATTTATTGAATACCACACTAAAAGTAAAAAAACAGAATGGTATGTGTACTCAAAATAAGTTTCTACTGAACTCATATTGTTTTCACACCACCATACAGTCAAAAACTCGTAAGTAGGACCATTGTAAGTTGAAGTGCAGCTGTATTAGAAAACTAGATCAAGAGGAAGAGGAGGGAGATGTAAAAAAAAAAAAGAAAAGAAAAACAAAAACTAGATCAACATATTTCATGAACAGTGACACAAAAACTCTTAAAATATTAGCAAACTGAATACAGCAAGATAAAAAAAATGGATTATTCACAATGACCAAGAAGGATTTAGCTTAGGAAAATAAGGTTGATTGAAAATCCAAAAATAAATTGATATAATTCATTCATTAATAATGTAATAAAGTACAAAACCACATAGTCGTGTCAAGAGATTCAAAAAAAGCAATTGACAAAATCCAACATCCATTCATGACAAAAACTCTCAACAAACCAGGAATAGGAGTATCAGATCTTAGACTGAAAAAGTATCTCAGAATAACTGGAAGGTAGTGCTTTGAGATCAGTAACAATGTTTCAACCAACTTTAAAAAGTACTTTTTCCTATCATAAAGTTAAAAATAATATTAAAAGAAAACCAAACACTGCATGTTCTCACTTGTAAGTAGGAGCTGAACAATGAGAACACATGGACACATGCAGGGAGCAGCACACACTAGGGCCTGTCGGGAGGAGCGGGAGGAGGGAGAGCATCAGGAAGAATAGCTAATGAATGCTGGGCTTAATACCTAGGTGATGGGTTGATTTGTACAGCAAACCACCATGGCTTTCATTTACCTATATAACACGCCTACCTGCACATGTACCCTGGAACTTAAAAGCCGAAAAAAAAATTCAATTATCTTAAAATGTCAAAAAACTTATGGAAGTAGATGACTTTTTAAAATTGTTCCTATTCTTTAAAACTAGTCAGAGAGACTGCAATTCACGAAATTCATTATCTAGATCCTTAAAAGGCTTTCGAAAGGCATCAAGGATACCAAAGAAAACACTTCGGTATTTATTCCATGGCCCTATATACCTCTCTACCTTTTGCATTCATACAGCCTAGTAGAAAACCTGGTAACCCCGCAACACTTAGTAGAGAACAGAATGGCTAGGCTATAGCAAAAGCGCTCTATCTCACTCTCTTATTCCAAATATCTCCATATGTTCCCTATCTCTTTACCTGCCAGCCACATCCAATCTCCTTCCATCAATTATCCCTCAATATCACCCACTCTCAAGTCACAGCTGCCTAGCAGATACCAGAGACAAGTGACAGGGTCTTCATATAAACACACTCGGCTGCTCAAAAGGCCTTGGCCCCTCCAGGCATACCCAATCCATGCCTTTGTTCACAAGGGCACCCAACCAAGAGACTGTGACCCACCAGGAAATAATGTCATGTTATTTAAACCTACCATCTCAGCTCTTCAATTTCCTTCCTTAACTCCTACTGTGAACTTTATTTTCACCA
The DNA here is from genome assembly GCF_028885625.2 of Pongo pygmaeus. Taxonomy (NCBI): domain Eukaryota; kingdom Metazoa; phylum Chordata; class Mammalia; order Primates; family Hominidae; genus Pongo; species Pongo pygmaeus. The sequence continues at coordinate 25,923,002 of NC_072383.2, forward strand.
TTTTTCTATGTGGGAAGGGGACCCTCCATTCTCACTGCGTGCCAAGTCATCCCAAGACCTCAGGAAAATGAAAAGCAGCAGCTCTCCCTCCCCTAAATTTCAAAACCATTTCTACCTCAGAGAAGTGCTGCCACAATGGGAGGCACTGCACTTGTAAACTTCGAAAATCATGACTAGTCTTAATTGGGCAAGGCAAACAGCCTGCATTTACTCATTTATGTGCTGTCTATGGCTGCTTTAGTACTAAAATGGCAGAGTTTAAGAATCCTTTCTGGTCAGGTGAAGTGGCTCACGCCTGTAATCCCAGCACTTTGGGAGGCCAAAGTGCGAGGATTGCTAGAGGCCAGGAGTTTGAGACCATGCAGGACAACAGAGTGAGACATCATCTCTACAAAAAGTTTAAAAATTAGCTAGGCATGGTAGCACATGCCTGTAGTACTAGCTACTTGGGAAGCTGAGGCAGGAGGATCACTTGAGCCCAGGAGGTCAAAGCTGCGGTCAGCCGTGATCGCATCACTGAACCCCAGCCTAAGTGACAAAGTAGAAAAAAAAAAAAAAAAAAAAACAGAGAGAGACCTTGTCTCAAAAAAAAAAATCATTTCCTACCTAAGGTCACAGAGATATTTTGTATTTCTTAATAAACGTCTTAGTGTTTTGTCACATTTAAGTATATAATCGAATTATAATTGATTTTGGGGTATGGTAAGAGGTAGAGATCTAATATCTTATTAGAAACTATATGGCCACAAAGCCAAAAAATATTTACTGTTTGGCGCTTTACAGAAAATGTTTGCTACCTCTAATCTTGACAATCAGAAGGAAAAAGTCATTAATGATGCTACTGGGGGGCTACTGCAAACTATATGCTAGAAGTTTCAAACAACAATAAACAATAATAACTTGCCCAGCAAAGTACCCCAAAATAAGGAGTCAGTTTGCACCTCAGTTCCAATGAATGTAGGACGAATATACAGACTAGCAGATGTTGAATATGGGACCCATTCTTTATCCAATTTCACAAGCTGTTGAATACACTCTAAGAGCTCTTCTTTGTCAAATACCTGAAAGAATGAAAAACATAATAAATTTCAGAATTTTCTCACAATGTGGCAATAATAAATGATCCTCACTGAAGCATTTAAACTGTTAATAATCCCAATACAAAGAAATAAGAAATGTTTGAGGTGATGGATATCCTAATTATCCTAATTTTTATTTATTTATTTCTTATTTATCCTAATCATTACACATTATATGCATGCATGAAAACATCAATGTACCTCATAAATATGTATAATTTATGGTACCAATAAAAAAATTTTAAAGTAATAATAAAACCAAACAATTTTTTCTGATTTTCCCCCCTAAAATTGTGATGGGATGACGAGCTATCCATATGTGAAAGATAAGATTAGATCCCTACCTCTTACCATACCCCCAAATCAATTCTAATTAGATCATATACTTACATGTGACAAAATACTAAGACTTTATTAAAAAGTACAAAATATCTCTGTGACCTTAAGGTAGGAAAGGATTCTTAAGTAGGAGATGTAAAACACAAATCATAAAGGAAAAGAAAATGGATAAAATGTGACTATTTGAAACTTAAGGACTTCCGTTCTTCAAAAGATGTAAAGCAACAAACTGGGTGAAGTTATTGGTAGCATGATCAACAAAGGATTTTAACTGGTATATATATTTAGATATCCCCAAAGTCAGTGAAGAGATAGATAACCCAATAGGAAAATTGGCAAAAGCAAAGAGCACTTTAATTCTAAAGAAAAAAAAATTACATCTACTAGATGGGTGATACTTTTTAAAATAATTTAGTCTGCTGACTTGCAAGGCAGAGACACATACTTTCAGAGATGTGATGGGTCATCTAAGGTAGAAATGAGTCAGTCATAAGCATCTGAGTAAAGCTCATGATGTCAGAATTTGTCTATTTAAATATTAACCTGTAACAGCAATAATAATACAGTAATGTTATAGAAATTGGGACTGCCAATCATGTAGGTGAACCCTGTAGCACCTGCCTCAGCCCCTGGTATTGCTGTCTAGAGACAGAATTCAGTGAGAAGAGAACTTGACCAGGAATAAAAACACCTGGATCTAATTTCTTGCCCTGTCCTTTTGCTCTGTGTGACTTCAGACAAGTCATTTAATCTCTCTGGACTCAAGTTTTCTTCTCTGTACAAAGGCACTAATAAACTGTACAACAAATAATCCTCTTAGCAATGCCTTACTGCTGTGATTACACAGATAAGGAATGTGAAACCACATAACACAGTTTGGTAGCAAAATTGATGTCTAACAAATATTACTTCCCTTTCCTTCCGGCCCCATTTTAAAGATCTTTCCCCAGTGATCTAGCTGTAATGGGTAGAAGAGCGAAACTATGACCTAGTCCAAAGAATTTACCTTAATTTCCCCTCTGCTACTATATTATGGCCTCCAAAGGAGGTGGGTGAAATGCGGGTTACAAAAATAGGCGGAGGAATGAAGAGCACTTGGATTTAGCTGTCCTCAGGCTTCCTGAATTCATAGCTTGGGCTAAATCCCTGAAACTGGGCACGATGGCTCATGCCTGTAATCCCAGCACTTTGGGAGGCTGAGGCAGGCAGATCACTTGAGGCCAGAAGTTCAAGTCCAGCCTGGCTAACATGGTGAAATCATGTCTCCACTAAAAATAAAAAAATAAAAAAAATAGCTGGGCATGGCTGCATGCACTGTAATCCCAGATACTAAGGAGGCTGAGGCACAAGAATCACTTAACCCCGGAGATGGAGGTTGTAGTGAGCCGAGATTGTGCCACTGCACTATAGCTTGGGTGACAGAGTGAGACTGCCTCAAAAAAAAAATCTAACCCATCTTACAATGATTTCTGCTCCATAACAAACATTGTGACAGCCACGATTCAATGGCCATGAGAAACCGTTTTGATATCTTTTTATCTCAAAACATTACTTAAGATAAAATATCGAAATAATTAAGTTTCTATATCTTGCTAGCATCTAAAGCAATCAGGCAAAATATCCCCCAAATACCTGTGCTGCCCACCATATTTTCCATTTTCAATATTAATTTCATGTGGTCTTCAAATATTATTTTAGTTTGAGATACATTTTTCTTCCTTACTCTTTCATCTCTCACTTGCATATGAATCCCCCACAGACACTGATTTTAAAAAATTGTGGAATTGCCAAATAGATATTATTTTCTTGGGTTTTTGTTTTGTTGTTGTTGTTGTTGTTGTTTTTAACAGAGTCTCACTTTGCGGCTCAGGCTGGAGGGCAGTGATGTGATTATCTTGGCTCACTGCGGCCTCCACCTGCCAGGTTCAAGCAATTCTCATGCCTCAGCCACACAAGCAGATGGGACTACAGGCATGTGCCACCAAACCCGGCTAATTTTTGTATTTTTTGCAGAGATGGGGTTTCACCATGTTGGCCAGGCTTGTCTCGAACTCCTGGTTTCAAGCGATCTGCCCACCTCAGTCTCCCAGAGTGCCGGGATTATAGGAGTGAACCACCGTGCCTGGCCATTTTCTTGTATTTTTACTTAACTAAAGTAGGTAATAATGGTTTGTACTGAACATTTATCTAACTATTCAGAAATTATTTATTTGGTGGCCAACACCGTGACCCGTTACATTAAAAGAAACACAAAAGAAACTCCTACATTTACATACCGGCAGAGTTGCCCTCACAGCAGATCGATACATTCTATCCATGTTGAGGTTTGGCCGAAACAGTCGAATTTTATTATCTACTCCTCGAAACGCCTTCAATCCTTCAAATAACTGGAGATAAAAGAGAAAAAATCTTAGAGGGTAACTAAAAGAAAACAACCCCTGTGTTCAAGAGACTGACTTTCCTATGGGCGTTCATCTTATTCATCCCATAAAGCTGTTGACATTGACCTCAACCTGAGATCATTAAATTCAGGAAAGCTAACAGTTGACAGGACTGGTAAAAACAATGGTCGAGGTGGGGGGAAGTTATTTTATTATCAGAATTTGGTAGGAATTCCGAGTTCTCCTCTGCTTAGCAGGAGCCACCTACATGTGTTATTTAAGGGAGCAGGAAGAAAACATCTAGAATCACACAGCACAGGTTAATTCCCTAGGAAATGGAGATTGAAACCAAAGGCCTTGTGGCACCGTGGCCCCCAAAGAGTACCCCCATATCCTTTCATGTAATCTGATTCATTTGAATGCTGGATAGTAGATAATCCAGATGTGACCAGAGCTGGTTCAGTCCCTAAATCACAGAAACCAGGCAGCTCAAGACCATAATGTTAGGCCACGTCACCTCCCTCAAACAAAGTGCTGTCCCGAACAAACCACTGAGCAGGGATTTGGAAAGACTTCAGTAGATACATACTGATAAATACAGAGAAAAGAGAAAAATCAATAATTTTAGTGGGAAAATTTAACACGCGTTCTCTAAGTAATTTATAGAACAAACAGGCTAAACCTTAGTAAAGATATACAAGATATGAACAACAGGAACAACAAACTTTCCTAACTGACACAGAGAACTCTTACACAGACCAGCTGTAGAATTCACATATTTTCCAACCACAAGATAAGCCAGAAATCAATACCAAAATTTGACTGGGCACCATCCATATTTTGGAAAATAAATCCACCACTAACTAAACCATAGGTCACAGAAGAAAAATGGAAATCAGAAAATAAGTTAAACTGAACGATAATGAAAAGTAAGGCCTTTAAAGATGTATACCCTAAAAACTTACATGGGAAAAAAAGAAATGCAAATCATGTATAATTAAAAAGCATAAAATTAGATGTTGTATTTAAGTGCAAATATATTATTAGTTTATTAAATATAACAGGACTAAAGCTTCGGTTAAAAGATAAGTTTGTTAGATTGGACTCAGCTCACAATATCTAAATCAAAAAGACAGAAAAAGATATATCATGCAAATACTTTATTTTTTACTATTTATTTATTTATTTATTTATTTTTTGAGACAGAGTTGTTTTTCTGTCACCCAGGCTGAATGAAGTTCAGTGGCAAGATCTTGGCTCACTGCAACCTCTACCCACTGGGTTCAAGCAATCCTCCCACCTCAGCCTCCAGAGTAGCTGGGACTACAGGCACGTACCACCACACCCAAGTTAATTTTTGTGTTTTTTGTAGAGTCGAGGTTTTGCCATGTTGCCTAGGCTGGTCTCGAACTCCTGGGCTCAAGTGATCTGCCTGCCTCGGCCTCCCAAAGTGCTGGGATTACAGGCATGAGCCACTGCACCTGGCCTGCAAATACTTTCTAAAATAAAACTGGCAAGGTTCTGTTACTATTTAAAAAACAAAAGACTTTAAGCCAAGAAGCACTACTGAAGATAAAAAAGGCAACTTCAAGGTTGGGTGTGATGGCTCACGTCTGTAATCCCAACACTTTGGGAGGCCAAGGCTGTTGGATCACTTGAGGTCAGGAGTTTGAGACCAGCCTGGCCAACATGGTGAAACCCATCTCTACCAAAAATATAAAAATTAGCCAGGCATGGTAGCACGTGCCTGTAGTCCCAGCTACTTGGGAGGCTGAGCCAGGAGAATTGCTTGAACCCAGGAGGTGGAGATTGTGGTGAGCCGAGATCACGCCACTGCACTCCAGCCTGGTGACAGAGTGGCAACTCCCTAAGGTTGAATTTAAGCTTCATAATTTTAAAACTATACATACTTAGAATGGCTATTATCAAAAAGATAAAAGATAAGTATTAGTGAGGATATGGGAACCCTTGTACACTGAAGGTAGTGGTGTAAATTAGTATAGTCATGGAAAACTTTTTGAGATTCTCCCCAATACTAAAAATAGGGCTGGGTGAGATGGCTCATTCCTGTAATTCCAGAACTTTGGGAGGCTGAGTTGGGAGGATGGCTTGAGGTCAGCAATTGGAAGCTGCAGTGAGCTATGATTGCACTGCTGCACTCCAGCCTAGATGCTAAAAATAAATTAATTAAACTAAATTAAATTAAAATTAAAATTAAACTACCATATGCTTCAGCAATCCCACTTCTGGGTATATATCCAAAAGCAGCAGTCCCCAACCTTTCTGGCACCAGGGACCAGTTTTGTGGAAGATAATTTTTCCACAGGGATGAGCGTGGGGAGGCTTGCAGAGTGAAATCATTCTACTTCAGATCATCAAGCATTAGATTCTCATAAAAAGTACACAACCTAGATCCCTGCAATGCACAGTTCACAATAGGGTTCACACTCCTATGAGAACCTAATGCTGCCACTGATCTGAGATGAGATGGAGCTCAGGTGGTAATGCTCACTCGCAGCTGCTCACCTCCTACAGTGCGGTCCAGTTCCTAACAGGCCACACATACCACTGCTGGTCCATAGCCCAGGGTTTGGGGACCCTTATCCAAGGGAATTGAAATCAGTATGAGGTATCTGTGCTGTCATGTTTATTGTAGCATTATTCACAATAGCCAAGATACAGAAGCAACCTAACTGTCCATCAACAGATGAATCGATAAAGAAAATGTGGTATGTATACACGATGGAATAGTATTCAGCTATAAAAAAGAAAGTTCTGTCATTTACAATGACATGGGGAACCTGCTGGACATTATGCTAAGTGAAACAAGACAAGTACGGAAAGACAAATACTGCAGGATCTCATTTATATATGGACTGAAAAAATCAAACTAATGGAAGTAGAGAGTAGAATGGTGGTTACCAGAGGAGGCTAGGGGTTGGGGAATTGGGAGATGTTGGTCAAAGGGAACAAAATTTCAATTAGACAGGAGGAATAAGTTTTTGAGACCTATTGGACAGCACGGTGACTGTAGTTAATAATAATGTATCATATATTTCAAAATTGCTAAGAGATTAAATTTCAAATGTTCTCACCACAAGAAATGATAAAATACGTGCAGTGATGAGTATGTTAATTAGCTTGATTTAGTCACTCTACAATGTAAACATATATCAAAACGCTGCATCGTACTCCATAAATAAATACAATTTTTGTCAATTAAAAATTTAATAAAAATTGTATGCACTTAATGACATGGCTTCAAATACATGTAAAGATTATGATAATCTCATTCAGTAATATAGATATAAGATATACAAAAGGCTAATACAACATGACTAAGTTGAATTTATCCCAGAAATGGAGATTGGTTTAACATTTTAAAAAATCAATAAATGTGATTCATTATATTAACAGTTTATGGGAGAAAAAAAAACTATGATCATCTCATTAGATGTAGCAAATGCATCTGATAAAATTAAACTAACTTTTCTGATTTTTTAAAGTTTCCTAGATAACTAAAAAACAAAGATAACTTCCCTAAGTGACAAAGGATAGCTATAATAAGCTCGCAACAAATGTTATGCTTGATGGTAAAATGTAAAAGCTTTCCTTATCAAACTGGGAACATTGCAAATTGCCTACTGCAATCAATTACCACTTTAACTGAATATGTACAACCAGTATAAAGCAAAAATAATGAAATTTAAAATATCAGCTTGGAAATGAAAAAAATATAACTGCCATAGATCATAAAACATAGATGATATGATTACAGAGATAGAGAACCCAGAAAATCTGACAGATAATATTTTGAAATCATCTGTTTAGGCAAGCTGGCCAGATGCAAAATTATATTCCTACGTAATAGCAGCAGTTAGAAAATAAAAACACTATTTACAGTAGAATTAAAAGATAGAATACTTAGGTGGAGAAAAATCTAACAAAAGAAGTGAAAGATCCATAAGGAAAATATAAAACTTTACCAAGTTATTAATGTAGAAAGCAATTTCATGCTCATGGATAAAAAGCCTCAATATTACAAAGATGTTGGTTTTCCCCAAATTGATTTATGTATTCAATGTAATCCAAATGAAAAAAAAAATCACATTAGGGCATTTTATTTTCTTTTAACAAGCTGCATGACAAAAGTTTATCGACTTGATAAACCAAATCTAAAAATTATACAGAAAGAAAATGACCAAGAATATCCAAGGCACTCTTGGAGAACAAAGTAGAAGGAACTTTCCTAGAAGGCAAGGCTCATTACAACGACTGAGAGACCAAGACTGTGGCATCTATGCAGACAAGTAAAACAACTGAACACAAATAGAGATCCAGAAGCAAACTCATGTGTACATGACAAAGATGTCATCATGACATATCAGAGGGGAAAGAACTGTCTTTTTAAATGGTGCTGGGAAAACTGGGTACACATAGGTGGAAAAAAATTAATTGGGCCCCTACTTCATACAAAAATCAACTTCTAGGATTAAAGACCTAACTGTGAATGACAAAATCAATACGATAGGATGTCTTTATAATACAAGGGCAGGAAAAGAGTCTTTAAAGACACGACAAATTCCAAACATAACGCAGATTGACAAAACTGCCTTTAATTTAAACGTATTTCTTGTCATCAAAAACTTATAAAGACAGCAATAAAAAAGTGAACAAAAAACTTGAACAAGTGGGCACTTCAAATAAGAACATATTTAACAACCCAATAAACATATGAAAAGGTGAGCTGGGAACCGTGGCTCACGCCTGTAATTCCAGCACTTTGAGAGGCTGAAGCGAGAGGATTGCTGGAGCCCAGGAGTTCGAGACCAGCCTGGGCAACGTGGTGAGACCTTGTCTCCACAAAAAATTTAAAAATTAGTTGGGCATGGTGGTGCACACCTGTGGTCCCAGCAACTAAGGAGGCTGAGGCAGGAGGATCACTTGAGCCCAGGAGGTAAAGGCTGCAGTGAGCTGCACCCCAGTCTGGGTGACACAGCAAGACCTTGTCTCAAAAAAATTAATAAATAAATAAAAATCTGCCAAATGGCCAAATCTGCATTCATATTCATACTTTGTTATTTCAAGTAAAAACGGTGCTCGATGAAAAAAGTAGTTCCATTTACAAACTCAAGACAATCACACAACTCCTTTTTCTTGAACCAACCATAGTACTTAAGTATGTAAAAGTACTTTATGTGACATTGCTATTTTATCACACAGAATATTAAAATGACATTTGCTCAAGAGCCAAGATTTAATAAAATTAATAATTGTTACTGTTTCACCAAGAACATTCTGAGGGAAAACTGTTATTCTTTTTATACTGCAATGGATGGCAGTAAAGAACATAATGACTGAGCCAGCACTTTGGGAGACCAAGGACGGAGGATCTATTGAGGCCAGGAGTTCAAGACCAGCCTGGGCAACATAGTGAGACCCTGTCTCTTAAAAAAAAAAAAAAAAGAGGCCGGGCATAGTGGCTCACATGCCAACATGGTGAAACCCAGTCTCTATTAAAAATACAAAAATTAGCCAGGCATGGTGGCACGTGCCTGTAATCTCAGCTACTCGGGAGGCTGAAGCAGGAGAATCGCTTGAACCCAGGAGGTGGAGATTACAGTGAGCCAAGATCACACCACTGCTCTCCAGCCTGGGCGAATGAGAGAGACTCTAGCTCAAACAAAAAAACAAAAAACAAACAAACAAAAAAACAAAACAAACACACACACACACACACACACACACACACACATATATATAAAGCGGATGGGCCCCTCAAGTTTGTCATCCCAAGAGCAGACACCACTAGTAGGGTACCCAGGCCTAAGTCCAAAGGACAGGCAAAGGTCATCTGCCTGCAGGTGGTAAGGTTACCTATGCAGTGTCTGGATGACCCCTTGTAGCACAGGGCAGAACTGGGATGGGAACAGATATGGAGTGGACCATGTCATCTCTGTCTTTACTTAGGTCCCAGGCCCCACAAATGTTAGGGTTGGTCCTTCCTGCATAGATCTTACATAACACTAAGCTCAAACAATAAAGGGTATTCACACGTGCGCAAGCACACACACACACACAATATATATATATATTTTCATTTACATTAAATTCAAAAAGAGGCAAAACTATAGTGTTAAGAATCCACACACTCCATAAAGGAAAGCAAAGAAAGGTTATCACAAAAGTAAGGATAATGGTTACCAGTAGAAAGATACAGAGTTTGTGATCTGAATGGGACACGCGAGGGCTTCTGTGATGTTCAGCTGTTCTATTTCTTTATCTGGATGGCGACTATAAGCATTTATTTATTAGTACACATTAAACAGTACATACATGTCTTATCCATCTTTTAAAATTATGCTTTATTTCACTAAATATTTATTTCAACCTGAAAATGAAGTGCCGATTATCAACTTTTCATTTCCTTTAATCCACGTTCCCTACTCACAGTTCGCGTCTCTCCTCCACTATTTGAAACCTTCACATATTATCACTATTTGAATCCTTCGGATATTAAAAATTACTTTCAGATATTAACAGAAACCACATGTAGTTGTAGCTCTCAAAATAAAATGGCTTCTAGACTCAATAGGTCCAATGAGTGGAGCAGAAACATGATCAAGGATATTACTCCTATTTAATTTTGCATTTAAAAAATGAAACTATTATTGAACTTAAAAGTCAGATTGACATTCAATCATGTGATGTCCTAAGTCTATCAGTCTAAGAGAAACAGTAATATCTATGAAAAAGCCTGAAACATAAATGGACTAGACGTTTCACCACAATATTTGGGAAGAAACTCTTTGAAATTAAATTCCTGCCTAACTTTCCATGTGGGGGTTAAAAAAAAGATAGAAAACAGGCCAGGCATGGTGGCTCATGCCTGTAATCTCAGCACTGAGGCAGGCGGATCACTTGAGGTCAGGAGTTAGCCTGGCCAACATGATGAAACCCTGTCTCTACTAAAAATACAAAAAGTAGCCGGGCGTGGTGGTGGGCACCTGTAATCCCAGCTACTTGGGAGGCTGAGGGAGGAGATTCTTTTGAAGCCAGGAGGTGGAAGTTGCAGTGAGCTGAGATCGGGCCACTGCACTCCAGCCTGGGCGACAGAGCAAGACCTTGTCTCAGAAAAAAAAGAAAGATAGAAAACAATTCTTTGAGAGCAAGGTCATGGCTGGTTTGCTTGCCATCCTATATCCTATTCCTGGCACCTTGCAAAGTCCTGGGCACATAGTAGCCACTCAACATTTATTAAACAGGTAAACAGAGAATGAAATGAATATGATTGGTGAGAAAATTCAGGGACCCTGAAGTTCTCTCCACAAGGCAATCACACTTCCGAGATTCCTATGACACTGTAATAATGATACAGGAGTTAAGAAGAAATCACTTGCAGATAGCGAGGATACGAGAGTCTTCAGTAAGGTTTTCGTTTTAATGAAAAGCAGCCCCTTTCTAACTAAGAGCAGCCTGTAAAATCGAGCTGCAGACATAGATACCCGCAGCTGTGTCAATCATGTTCAAGATGGCGGCTCCATCTTCCCTTCTCTTTGTCAGCCACCTGTACAGTAAGCAGCAGACAAGATGGCTCCAAGCAACTAGGAAATCCCATTTGCATAAAAGGATTAGGGTGGGGCAACCAGATTTCCCAGTGTGCTATGTAAATGTCATACCTGATCAAACCAATCTGTTAGCCCTAAGTAAATGAGACACTTCCTCCTCAAACCTGACTATAACATCCAGCTCATCCGCTGCTGGATGGTCTTTTCCACTCGAAGATCCCTCTCTCTCTACAGAGAGAACTGTTTCTGTTTCTCTTCTGCCTATTAAACCTCCACTCCTAAACTCTTCGTGTGAGTCCTTGTCCTAAATATTTCTGGCACGAAAAGACGAACCCCAAGGTGCATACCCCAGACAACGTAGCCACTTCAATAATATCTGGCTTGTGAAATCCTAGAACCCAATCTGGCACTCAGAGGAAAACAATACATCCACCATATCTCCCCATTTATCACTGATGCCTATCACAGACTGTATTTTCCATGGAATCGCCGAACAATATTTCCAGTCCCCCATGCTCTTCCAGAACCCTGACCTTCCTCATCAAGAAGTGGAGTGCTTTTTTCCTCCTTTTGAACTTGGACAGGCCTTTGTAACCATCATGACTGATAAGAGTAAGGCAGAAATAATACTGTGTGATTTACAGTTCCTGGCTGGTAACTCCCATAGCCCTTGTTACAGTCTTTTGTTATAATGCTGGGTGTGTTAGGCCTCAGGGGCAGGAAGCAGAATCTCTCTGACCTTCTCCTGCCCTCCTTTCTGACTGTGAGTCTTAAGATCCTCTCCAAAGGCGCTGGGTGGCTCATGCCTGTAGTCCCAGCACTTTGGGAGGCAGAGGCGGGAGGCTCACTTGGGCCCAGGAATTCAATACCACCCTAGGCAACATAGCAAGACCCTATCTTATATTCTAAAAATAATGAAATAAAATAAAAGACCCTCTCCAGTGAGGGTCCTGCCTCATACCCCAGGAGAAGGAATATTGACGTGAAGCTTCCATAAAAACCCAAAAGAATGACTTCAGTGAGCTTCCGGATAGCAGAACATATGGAGGTTCCTAAAGGGTGGCACACCCAGGGAGGGCATGGAAGCCCTGCACTCCGTCCCCCGATACCTCACCCTACACATCGCTTCATCTATACACTTTGCAATATCCTTTACAATAAACTACTAAATCTGTGTTTCCCTGAGTTTCGTGAGCCGCTCCAGTAAATTAATCAAACCAGAAGAGAGGGTCATGGGAACTCCAACTTGGTGCCACTCAGTCAGACATTCCAGAGGTCAGGACTTGTGTCTGGTGTCTGGGCCAGGTGGGGGTGGTTAGGGTCTTGGGGAATGGGCCCTCAACCCATGGGATCTGACACTATTTCCAGGTGGATAATGTCAGAGGTGTTTGGACCAGAGCGACTCCATCCTGATTAGGGGCTGGGTAAAATAAGGCTGAAGCCTACTGGGCTGCATTCTCAGGAGGTTAGTTTTCTAGGTCACAGGATGAGATAGGAGGTCGGCACAAGATACAGGTCACAAAGACCCCACTGATAAAACAAGATGTGGTAAAGAAACCAGCCAAAACCTGCCAAATCCCATATGGCAATGAAAGTGATGTATGGCCGTCCTCACTGCTCATTATAAGCTAATTATAATGCATTAGCATGCTAACAGACACTCCTACCAGTGTCTTGACAATTTACAGAGGCCATGGCAATGATGGGAAGTTAACCTACAAGGTCTAAAAAGGGGAGGAACCCTCAGTTCCAGGAATTGCCCATCCCTTTTCTGGAAAATTTATGAATAATCTACCCCTTCTTTAGCAAATGATCAAGAAATAACCGTTAAAATAGCCAACCAGCAGCCCTTGGAGCTACTCTGTCTATGGAGTAGCCATTCTTTTTTTCCTTTACTTTCTTAATAAATTTTATTTTACTTTATGGACTCGCCCCAAATTCTTTCTTGTGTAACATCCAAGAACCTTCTCTTGGGGTCTGGATTGGGACCGCTTTCCCGTAATAATTGTGTGGGAACTGAATTGGAGGACATCCAGCTGGGGTTCACTGCTTGGTGGTGGGGAGAAATCCCTACACCTTTGATTATAGAAGTCTCCTATGTTGACTATTGTTGTGGTGGTGTGAGAGTAGAGGAAAAACTCAGTTGGAGAATTTTTCCTGAAAGAGTAGTTTTGAGGCTAGGGCGTAAACAGCAATAGAGCTTCCATCTGGGCTCAGTCAGCTGAGACATATAGATTTTGGGCCGTAGGTCAGCACATAAGAAGGCTGCCTACTCTGTGACTGCCATCCTGAGGAGACCACATGGAGAACAAATAATGCCGGAAAAGCCTTCAACTCCTTGAGTTTTGCAGCCCAGATGGCAATGAAAGTGACCTCTGGTCATCCTCACTGTTCATTATACACAAATTATGAAGCATTAGCATGCTAAGAGACACTCCCTCCAGCGCCATACGAGTTAGGAAGCCTGTAAGCTGACTCTAACCCCAGCCACTGACAGCAACCGTGTGACAGACCCCAAGCAAAAACCACTTAGGCCGTCCTAGTCAACCCCACAAACATGAAAAATAATTTTAAAATGATGCTTGTAATTTTAAGCTATTAATTTTGTTACATAGTGGTAACCATGCAATATACAATCCAGTTATTAATACAAAACATTCATTTTACTTATATTGTAAGCAGAAGACTAATAATAAAAGATTTTGGTTTTTAACAAAGGATAACAGTAATTTGAGAGTTTTTTTTTAAACTACCCTAATTACAAAAATCTAAATTGGCAAAACCAATCAAAGTAGCATTCCAACTCATCTAAATAGATGGCCAAAGAGTTGTTGTTTTGTTTTTTTTTTTTTGAGACGGAGTCTCGCTCTGTCGCTCAGTGTGGAATGCAGTGGCGTGATCTCGGCTCACTGCAAGCTCCGCCTCCCGGGTTCATGCCATTCTCCTGCCTCAGCCTCCTAAGTAGCTTGGACTACAGGCGCCTGCCACCACACCCGGCTAATTTTTTTTTTTTTGTATTTTTAGTAGAGACACGGTTTCACCATGTTAGCCAGGATGGTCTCGATCTCCTGACCTCGTGATCCGCCCGCCTTGGCCTCCCAAAGTACTGAGATTACAAGCGTGAGCCACCTCGCCCGGCCATTTTTTGTTTTGTTTTGTTTTGTTTTGTTTTTAATAGAGTCAGGGTCTCATCATGTTGCAGCTCAGTAGGTCTCAGCCTTATTTTACCCAGCCCCTATTCAGGATGGAGTCACTCTGGTTTCAACGACTCTGACATTATCTACGTGGAAATAGCATCAGATCCCATGGGTGGAGGGCTCATTTCCCAAGAACCCCATCTCCCCGAAACTGCTGAAATTACAGCTGTGAACCACCCCACCCAGTCTTCAAAGAGTTTTCAAAAACCAGTGACCACCAAAATCTTTTTTAACTTCCAAAAATGACATTAAATCATTTCTCATTTACTTCCCATAGGCCAGCAATTCCCAAAATGTGGTCCCTGGAGTGACAAAATTAACATGATCTGGACACTTGTTAGAAATGAGAAACTCTGGAGGTGTAGCCAGCTGATTCTGATGCACATTAAGTTTGAGAACCAGTGACCTGGGCTTGGGCATATTATTCCTTTCAAATTTAAAAAAGCACATCGCCAGGAGCAGTGGCTCATGGCTGTAATCCCAGCACTTGAAGAAGCCAAGGCAAGAAGATTGCTTGAGCCCAGGAGTTTGAGACCAGCCTGGGCAACATGGCAAAACCCAGTCTCAACAAAATATGTAAAAATTAGCCAGACATGATGACGTGTGTCTGTGGTCCCAGCTACTCAGGAGGCTGAGGTACGAGGATTGCTTGAGCCCAGGAGGTTGAGGCTGCAGTGAGCCATGATCGTGCCACTGCACTCCAGTCTGGGTGACAGAGCAAGACTCTGTCTGAAAAAATAAATAAATAAATAAATAAAAGCACTTCGTTTCACGTGTTCTTTATTATACCTTATGACACGGTGAGGGTTTGTGGCAAATAATGAAAGAACTCATTCAAATTGACATAAGAGGAAGAGCTGGGAACAGAAACTTAGATTCCTAAATTCAACATTTTGTGGATACATATGGACAGTGAATATCTTTCCAAAATTATATGAATTTATAATTTTGAAGGAGTTAATTGCAAAAGCATCCTAGTAATTTTGGTGTATACATTTAGGGGTTATGTAACAGAAAGAAGCTTCTCATTGGAACCTTAGCTCCACCCTTACTGCTGTGTAATATTAGTTAAGAAACAACTCTTATCATCTATGAGTGATAAGGTGTTTGGTTTTTTGTCTTTGTGATAGTTTGCTGAGAATGATGACTTCCAATTTCATCCATGAGAACACATGGACACAGGAAGGGGAACATCACACTCTGGGGACTGTTGTGGGGGGGGGGGGGATAGCATTAGGAGATATACCTAATGCTAAATGACGAGTTAATGGGTGCAGCACACCAGCATGGCACATGTATACATATGTAACTAACCTGCACATTGTGCACATGTACCCTAAAACTTAAAGTATAATAATAAAAAAAAAAAAAGAAAAGAAACAACTCTTCTAAGCCTCCTTTTATAATGGATGAGACCACTGCTTCAAGGGTTAATTATTATCGCTAACAACTGGGCTCTCACTATGCGCCAGACATGACTGTATATGCTTAGATAAATTACTTCATTTTATACTTATGAGATCACTATAAGATAGGTATTATAATTATCCCAATTTTATAGATAAAGAAATTAAAGCACAAATGATTAAATTCCCCAAGTCATAAAGGTTCCTATGGAGCAACTAAGACCGAATTTGAGCCCAGGAAGTCTGACTTCAGAGCCTGAATGCTTAATCACATGCCTTCTCACTTAAGGTAATTAAATGAGATGATTCATATATGGAACATAATACAGAACGTATTGCAGGAATTCAATAAACAAAAGTTGTTATTTTATCATTATATCTATTAATATTTTACTATTACCATATTTTAGCACTTAATAGGAAGACTATTATTATTTCCAGCACCCCTATTATTCTGGGAAAGATGTCCAAATCATTCAAAAGTAAAGTGCAATGAGAATCAAGACAATGGGAAGTATATTGTGCATCTGGTTAATTGTGAACCCTGAAAAGGACCAGGGAAAGAATCCTCTAAACATTTTATGCTTATAATTATTTCAACTCATGACTGGAGGACATTTAATTACATGTCCCTTAACATGCATAACTAGACATTATTGCTGGTCATAAAAACATGGAGTTAGCGTTAAAATCGAATCATAATATTGTTCTCAATGACCCTTTCTCAATTATTAGAAGATCTAAGAAGAAAGGTGACTTATTAAAATATCAACAGTGCTGGCTTTTTAATTGCCAATTTTCCCACCAGCTGTCCTTTCTATTTGCTCTAAATAAGTTTTTATTGACATCACAGAAAATGCAAGATTATCAGAAAAATTAGCTGCTAAGATTTATCTTCAATCCAACTGGCTACAGGAAAATTTTTAAAGACATTTTCAGCTTCCTCTGATAAATATGATAAAGCCCATACTGCCCAAGAGCTATTTTAGCAGGAGAAGTTACTTAGTACCCACAGTGAAGTGCAAGCATGTCACTCTCTTTAATTCCCATGTACTTACTTCCACTGCATAGTGCAAAGCCGATGACCCAGGGTGCAATGACAGGTTCTGAAGAGGCTTGATATGAGGTTTCTCCCATCCAAATTCTGAGGACCACTCCACCGTCAGCATGTGATCCGTGAACACAGTTCCAAAAACCAGATTATTGGGGTCTGGTTTTTCCTTTAAAATGGTAGCTGGTGTGACTATTAGATCTTTAGCCTGGGGAAGAAAAATCATCACTATTTATAGAAAAGTTACTGAGCATTCACTGGCTGGATAATACAGAGGGCAAAAAGGGAAATCAATTGACTTTTAAAGGTTGGCAGCTGACACAAAAATTTAACACTCTGAGCTGAACAAATCATGCCTGCATTCAGAATTCGGCCAGTTATTCATAATCTCTGCAAGGTACACTGCCTAATAGAATATCAGAACCAAATTTCAGTGATATATAGAAGAGGGACAAAATAGCAGATGGGGTAAGATGATGCAAAAAAAGAATACAACCCTTTTTCACTCTCATCATAGGACTCATGTTGAGTATTGGGAAAGAGGAAAGAGATGTTTTCCCTAATAAAAAATGTCAACACTCACAATGATTTGTTAAACTAAAATGAATGTCATTAAGTACTGAACTGCTATTTAGCAATGGTTACACTCCAACTGCCCCAAAGAATTGTTGGCATAAGCCTTCAAAATCCTCTGGGTGCACTGGAGAAGAAATGAGCAAAGTGAAGCAAATGTTTTCCTCTTTGAAAACAGGAAAGTTGAGAATGAACACTAAGATATAAATCCTCTGTTCTGTGTGGAGGAAACAGTGAACAAAGGAACTCTTATTTAAACAAAGATAAATCAGAGTAATAGGAAACAACTCCCCACAAGCAGCATCTCACCAGCTCCCGACATAGCCAGTTTGCCCAGTGCAAATGGTCAAACATTTTTCATGCAATACCACCACTAACTTTATAGCAGCTGTGGAATGCTGACAAAAACACAGGAGACCAGCACTTTGGGAAGCCGAGGCACGCGGATCACAAGGTCAGGAGATTGAGACCAACCTGGCTAACATGGTGAAACCCCGTCTCTACTAAAAATACAAAAAATTAGCCCGGCATGGTGGCATGCACCTGTAGTTACAGCTACAAAGGAGGCTGAGGCAGGAAAATCGCATGAACCCACAGGCGGAGGTTGCAGAGAGTCAAGATTGCACCACTGCACTCCAGCCTGGGAGACAGAGCAAGACTCTGTCTCAGAAAAAAAAAGAAAAGGAAAGAAAAAAGAAAAAAGAAACACAAGGGAAGGAACTTTTTGATCAGTTAAAAAAACAGGGGCAAGTTCAACCTGTAACAGGTTGTGAAGGGATGTCAAACTCCATCTCTTTGAATATACAAAAAAAGTCATTTCCCTCCAAAATTAAATACAGACCTTCACTTTACATCATCAGCTCTTATCATTATTTTTAAAATGATCTAATTCTGTTTAATTCACTGCCTTGCAGCTATGTGAGTCATTTGATATATTATGAATGATAGTAAATTATATTATTAGAATAATATTCAGGCTGAAAACATATTCTAAAACAACCAGAAAGCTCATATTACAATGACACAAAAGGCATTAAGGACAGAATATAACTGTAATGTTCAGGCTAGTCTAGTAATGCTACTTTGTAATATGCCAATAAAATGCCAAGTTTCAATAAAAAATTGACTTTGTTCTACCATTATTATTATTATTTCGTATTTTTTTTAGAGACAGGGACTCACTATGTTGCCCAGGCTGATCTCGAACTCCTGGGCTTAAGCAATCCGCCTGCCTCAACCTCCCAAAGTTCTAAGATTACAGGCGTGAGCCACTGTGCCCAGCCTGTTTTACCACTATTTAATTCAAGTAAAAACATTAATTTAAGACTTTTTACTAAGTATAATAAGTTTATTTAAAGAAGTATATTCCAGCTAAATTATTTTTATCTTTGAATCCCTTTTCTCTCCCGTTGTCCTCTGGACTAGGTAGGGGGTCAGGCAGACTTTACTTGCAGACCAAATGCAGCCAGCTGGCCTGTTTTGAAATTAAAATGTTATTGGAACACAGTCACACTATTCTTGTATCTTCAGTGGCAGCACAGCCAACTAGTTGTAACAGAAACCTGATGGCCCTCAAGCCTAAAATATTTATCATCTAGCCATTTAAGAAAGTTTAGCAGGCCAGGCGCAGTGGCTCACCCTGTAATCCCAACACTTTGGGAGGCCGAGGCAGGTGGATCACCAAAGGTCGGGAGTTCGAGATCAGCCTGGCAAACACAGCAAAACCCTGTCTCTACTAAAAATACAAAAATTAACTAAGTGTGTTGATGGGCGCTTGTAATCCCAGCTACTTGGGAGGCTGAGGCAGGAGAATTGCTTGAACCTGGGAGGCGGAGGTTGCAGTCAGCAGAGACACACCAATGCACTCCGGCCTGGGCAATAAGAGTGAAACTCCATCTCAAAAAAAAAGAAAGAAAGTTTAGCAACCCCTATTCTGGACTATTTAGACAAGAAGTCTGGCTAGAGTATTCACAGTTGAATTCCAAAGCTAACAGTGCCTAGCACACAGAATAGTAAAGGGTTTCTTAAATACTGAAGATGTCTGGCTGCTTTCAGATATACTCACAGATGTCCAGGATTGAAAGAGAGTGAAATTCTAACACAAACTTTTTATTACATGAATAGTTTCACAGTATTCTTGCACAATAAACACCTGTGATTTACCTTAGTTAGCTTTTATCAGTGAATGGGGAGGACCCTGGGCTAAGAAACATTTGGAGCCATATCAATACAGTAGGACAAACAATGCAAATTTTCTTTTACTAAGACTACTTAGTAAAAGGGGGGCAGGTAGTAAAACACAAAACAAAAACAGAAAGATGAGAGTGGGTGACAAGAATGATTATGGTCCAGTATATATAATTTTTAGTTTTCTGAGACCTCTCCTTAAAATAGCCATAGGACCCACAATAACCCACTATTGCAGAGAGATCAAATTAGTGGCAAAGCAGGGATAAAATAAGATAATTTTTAACCTCAAATAAGTGTTCTTATAATTAGAACTTCATAATATCAGTTAAATTTCCAACAATTAAAGATAAATTGTTACATTTCCAGGTATGACTTCTATTTCAGTAAACTGCTACATTCTTTCGTAAGACACATTATTTCTTAATGATATGAGTAGCAACCTCTAACTTTCTGATTTGTACCTAAGCACTGCCCTATATCCAGTTTTGTTTTGTTTTGTTTTGAGTCTCACTCTGTCACCCAGGCTGAAGGGCAGTGAAGTGATCTGGGCTCACCGCAACCTCCGCCTCCCAGGTTCAAGTGATTCTCCTGCTTCAGCCTCCCGAGTAGCTGGGACTACAGGCATGTGCCACAACAGCCGGCTAATTTTTGTATTTTTGGGAGAGACGGGGTTTCACCATGTTGACCAGGCTGGTCTTGAACTCCTGACCTCACGTGACCCACTCACCTCGGCCTCTGAAAGTGCTGGGATTACAGGTGTGAGCTATCGCGCCCAGCCTATACCCAGTTTTTTAAAGTAATATACAATTAGGTGGCTTCAGAATCTCATCATGAACGTTCCTCTATTTGAAAAAAAAAAATTCTGCACCTCTGAAAACTAAAAATAACAACTTTTAACCTGAGCTCAAAGAGAAATTACCTAAGAATACTAAATTACTAGGTGATAGAGTTGAGTAAAGTTCAAACGTAAACAAGCAATATTAGCTGAAGACGTGTGACTCGTTTGGGGCAGATATGAAAAATGTAGTTTTAAGGGAATGATTCCTTTCCTTTTTTTTTTTTTTTTTGAGACAGAGTCTCGTCCTATCTCCAGGCTAGAGTGCCGTGGCACGATCTCGGCTCACTGCAACCTCCAACTCCCTGGTTCAAGGGATTCTCCTGACTCTGCCTCCCGAGTAGCTGGGATTACAGGCATGCGCCACCACACCCAGCTAATTTTTGTATTTTTTTAGTAGAGATGGAGTTTCACTATGTTGGCCAGGATGGTCTCGATCTCCTGACCTCGTGATCCGCCTGCCTCGGCCTCCCATAGTGCTGGGATTACAGGCGTGAACCACCGCACTGGGCCACGATTCCTTTCCTAAAGGAAACAAATTTTATAAACAGTTTTTATCAGTGTTCCTTAAAAAGTATTTTCTTTTTCTAGATTTCCTTTCCAAAGATAAATAAAAATAATATTTTGTCAAATGATACTTTCTTCTGCATAATTAGTCTGTCTCTTTCCAATGCTCCACATTCCCTGATGACATCAAAGTCAGGATGTTTCACACCATATGTTTGTGGAAGAATTTGGAATGCCACAATAACTGATTGTGAAATGGCAAGAAATATTGACAAAAACAGGGCATATTAAAAACAACTTCCTAATTCAAAGTTTGCAGTTGGGAAATCATTTGTTCTGAAATAGGGAGGCTCAGGGCAGGGAAGTGTAAATTTGTTGAAAGCACCTGAAAACTCTTTCAGCCAGGGTTCAGTCAACACCTTTTTTTTTTTTTTTTTGGCTCTGTTGCCCAGGCTGGAGTGCAGCGGCGCAATCTTGGCTCACTGCAACCTCCGCCTCCCCAGTTCAAGCAATTCTCATGCCTCAGCCTCCCAAGTAGCTGGGATTACAGGCGTGTGTCATCACACCTGGCTAATTTTTGTATTTTTAATAGAGACGGGGTTTCACCATGTTGGCCAGGCTAGTCTCAAACTCCTGACCTCAAATGCTCCACCCACCTCAGCCTCCCAAACTGCTGGGATTACAGGGGTGAGTCACCATGCCAGGCCTGTCAACACCTTTTGCTCACCATCATATAGCACATTTGCTCTTCTCTTCGTTGGCCACATTTTTCAAAAATCAAGTCTGTATTACAACTGTATCAGACATTCAATAACTTTATTCTAGGTTCTTGTGCATTATTCTTACTCCATTTGGAAAGCCTTAGACACTATGCTCATCTTTTAGAGATACTCTTTTAAAATCTAATAAAGAGGATCATGAAGAGAACTGCAGATTTGCAGTGTTGCATTCTGTGGAGATATGTGAAGCTGGAGGAACTGGAAGAAATAGATGGCTGACCTCTTTCAAAGAGGATCCCAGAGTCCACAGAAAGATTCGCCAGGATGTGTAACAACGTATCTCATTGCTAGGCCCTGCTGCAAGACTGCATCCTCATTGTAATATGACTGCATCATAATTGGGGAGGGGAGATGCAATGTGACAGCCACCCAAGAGAGACCCAAAAGGCAATATGAAATGTTATAAATGATGTAGGTTAACAAAAAGACAGAAAAATATGTCAAAAGCAACCACAGTTAGAATGGCTATTATTAGAAAGACAAAAAAAAAAAAACAGATGCTGATGAGGATGCAGAGAAAAGAGAACTCTTATACACTGTTGGTAAGAATGTAAATTAGTATATCTACTGTGGAAAATGGTATGAAGTTTTCCAAAAAAAACTAAAAGTAGAATGACCATATGAACCAACAATCCTACTACTGGGTATTTTCCAAAGGAAAGGAAATCAGTATATCAAAGGGATATCTGCACTCCCATGTTTACTACAGCACTATTCACAATAGTCAAAACGTGGAATCAACCTAAGTGTCCATCAATGAACAAATAAAATGTGGTGCGTATACACAATGGAATACTATTCAGCCATTAAAAAAGAGTAAAATCGTGTGATTTGTAGCAACATGGATGGAACTGGAAGTCATTATGGTAAGTGAAATAAGCCAAACACAGAAAAAAACAAAAACCCAGAAAAACAAATATTGCACGTTCTCACTCATATGTGAGAGCTAAAAAAAAGCTATCTCATGGAGGAAGAGTATTAATGGAATGACAGATATCAGAAGATGGCAGGGGGTGGCGAGGGTGTAGGTGGAGGAAGAGAGGTTGGTTAATGAGTACAAACATACAGTTACATAGAAGCAATAAATTCTACTGTTCATAGCAGAGTAGGGTGACTATAGTTAACAACAATGTAGGCTATATATATTTTTGTTTGTTTCTTTGTTTTTGTTTTTGTTTTGTTTTTTGAGACAGAGTCTCACTCTGTCACCCAGGCTGGAGGCAGTGGCACGATCTTGGCTCACTGCAACCTCTGCCTCCCAGGATCAAGCAATTCTCCTGCCTCAGCCTCCTGAGTAGCTGGGATGACAGATGCGCACCACCACACCTGGCTAATTTTGCATTTTTAGTAGAGATGGGGTTTCACCATGTTAGTCAGGCTGGTCTCAAACTCCTGACGTCAAGTGATCCACCCACCTTGGCCTCCCAAAGTGCTGGGATTACAGGTGTGTGCCACCGCGCCTGGACTTACATATTTTTAAATAGCTGGAAGAGAGAATTTGAAATGTTCCCAACACATAGAAATGCTAAATACTCAAGGTGATGGACACAAAGACCCTGAGTTGATCATTACAGTCTATGCATATAACAAAATATCACATGCAACCCATAAATATGTACACATATTATGTACAAATTAAAAAAAAAAGAGAAAAGTGTATCAAAAACCAAGATGGTCTATAAAATCTACCATTTTTCTTCCCTAAATTATCAGTATCATTTTTACACATGCCTTATTACATATGTGCTGTGAATACATCCACCATAACATGATGTGTAAATACATGAGTGTCAACAGGCAATTCCCCTAACTAAAACCTAGTATACAGAAATCTAAATTAACAAATAAAAAGATTATTTATGGCCGGGCATGGTGGCTTTTGCCTGTGACCCAGCATTTTGGGAGTCCGAGGCGGGAGGGCTGCATAAGCCCAGGAGTTGGAGACCAGTCTGGGCAACACAGGGAGATCCCATCTCTACAAAAAAATGACAAAATTAGTTGGGCCTGGTGGCATGCAAGCCTATAGTCTCAGGTACTTGAGAGGCTAAGAGGATCACTTGAGTCTGAGAGATCAAGGCCGAAAGTGATCCCTAATTGATGGTGCCACTGCACTCCAGTCTGGGCAACAGAACAAGACTCTGTCTCAAAAAAGACAAAGAAGGAAAAAGATTATTTAAATTTGAGTTGATATTTTTCTTTGCAAAGAATTCTTCAGGCTGGGCTTTGTGGTTCACACCTGTAATCCCAGCACTTTGGGGGGCTGAGGCAGGTGGATTGCATGAGGCCAGGAGTTCGAGACCAGCCTGGCTAACATGGTGAAACCCCATCTCTACTAAAAATACAAAATTAGCTGGGCGTGATGGCACACGCCTGTAATCTCAGCTACTCAGGAGGCTGAGGCAGGAGAATCACTTGAACCTGGGAGGCAGAGATTGCAGTGAGCCGAGATCGTGCCACTGCACTCCAGCCTGGGTGACAGAGCGAGACCCTGTCTCAAAAAACAGAAAAGAAATTGCAATACTCTAATTTTGCTTTTTAAAAAATCCTTGCTAAGATGACAGCAAGAGAAGAAAAAAGAAAAATAAAGTAAAAATTCCTTGCAAGTAGAGACCTAATCTTGAATTCACCTTTGGATGTCCAATGCATGGCACAGTCTCTAGCACACTGTGAGAGAGCTGAATGTGTGAGAAACTGATGAGTCAAGTTTCCTTCCCTCTCTGAACCGCCAGGATGTGAGATCATTAGGACACTCTGTGCTATGGATGACAATTGACAGTGACTCAAACAGGCAGAAGAGCAGCACTACGCATAAAAAGAAGAAGCTAAACTCCACAAGGAGGGAGGGTAGGAGATAATGACTTATAGAAAAAATAATAGTACATCTTACATTTGTATTTGCACAATTTTCAACGTGCTTTGTTTCTCACTATTTGAAGTATGAGCTATTTACTATATAAACCCCACAATTCAGATAGAAAAGAAGAAAATGCAACACTTTCACTGTAGAGTGTTATGTGCTACTGAAAGAGAAAAATCACAGTTTAACTTTTTCTACAAGTAGAGTGAAGGTTTGTACTTATGGAATCAGATAAACAACTAGGTTAATATTTACGAATTGACTATTTTTCAAGAAAAATATATGACTCAAAATAAAATCAGCAATTAGCTGCTAGATAATTTTTGTTGTGATGAATGTACTGTCACTCTCTAAATGGCTTTTTTTCCTCTAAGAGTGGAATTTTAAATGTCTGGCAACACAACCTAGGAACTGGGTAACCCACACAGTGAAAATTTCCCCGATTCTCAACAAGAAATGGATTTATTCAGTTGAATGTTGCTTTAGACACTGGGTAACCCACACAGTGAAAATTTCGCCGAATCTCAACAAGAAATGGATTTATTCAGTTGAATGTTGCTTTAGACACTTAGCCCCTGGCAAGCAACTTACCTTGAAAGTCCCCACCACCTCTTTTGATCCTCCTTCTCCGGTACATTCTGCGGAGCATCCGTTACTGCACTCCTTAAAGAAGAATTAAACCACCATTAAGTAAATGCAGGTGGGTAAGCGGGACCCGGGGTAACCTACATGACACTCACCATGATACCGTGCGCTCCTCTCCAGGACCCAGGCAAACACAAAAAAGGAGGCTCAGACAACCAAGCACCCAGGCCCGAACCTCCAACAAGGGCGTCTTGGGAGCGCTGCCCTGCACTTCCCACCCTGCCGGGGTCGCGGCGGTTTTTGTCCTCCTCCGCCGGCTCAGGCAAGACTGGTTAAATTCCAGGTCAGCCCTACAGAGCCAGGGTTCGCCGGCAAAGAACAAAAAAACAATTGTCTCCCTTATATCCGAGCAAATAGTCTAGACTGGGGTGTTAAGCCATTTATAGAAAAATCTCCAGGGCGCGCTCAGCCTCGTGGTCTTGTCAATCACAGACGCACAATAGCAAGCCTGCAAAGGGAACGCGGACGGGCGTGAACCATTTCCTACACCAGCAGGGTCCTCCGATGCTGCAGCATCCACCCCACACCTTAAACCTCATGGTATTAGGGGGCAGTTTAAAAGATAAAGACACAGGGAAGCGGGACTAATTGGGAAAACCTGCAGACATTTGTTTTAATGCCTAATCTGCTAAATAACTACGGGGGTGGGGGTGGGGAAGAAAGAGATCCAAGGAGGCAGAAGGCTGCGGTCAAAATATTTTGGAGTGGCAAAGGCACGTAGGATGTGGCTGTGGGTTCTGGCAGCCCAGAGATTCAGCTCCCGCCTCCTCCCTCAGAGCGAGTCCATGGCTACCCTCACGTCCCCCGTGGCGGTCCTCGCCGCGCTCCGGAGCGGGTCACCCATGAGGGCAGCGGGAACCTCGAAGAGGCGGAGATTGCAGGCTGGGACTCCAGATTTCGGGCAGGGATAGGGGGAAGAGAAGACGCCTCGCTGGAGGCGGAATGGAGGGCAAGGCGAAGGAGGATGGTGCAGGAAACGGCGACAAGGCGCCCGGCCAGGCCCGCGAGCTACCGAGACCCGGGTTCCAATCCTCCCCCCTTCCGCAAACGCCTGGGTTCGAGGTACCTGGCGGGCAAGCGCCGCAGCGGAGCGAAGCGGGCTGGCCATGGGGAGGCTGCGGGGACGCGGGGCTGCAGAGAGCGGCGGTGGCACGGAGCGCGCGGCTGGAAGCGAAAGCAGGCGGTGTGGCCAAGCCCCAGCGCACGGCCCATAGGGCGCTGGGTACCACGACCCGGGGCCGCGCGCCAGGGCCAGGCGTAGGGTACGACGCAACCCCTCCAGCATCCCTTGAGGAGGTGCCTCCAACCGTCTCGTCCCAGTATGTCTGCAGTCGCTAAAACCGAAGCGGTTGTTCCTGTAACCGGGGTCGCTTGCGGTGGCCCGAGAATGCGCGCCACGAACGAGCGCTTTTCCAAGCGCAGATACTTCGCGAGCATCCTTGTTTATTAAACAACCTCTAGGTGAATGGCAGGGAAGCGCTCCTCGGTCAAGGCTAAGGAAACATCGGAGAAACTACATTAGGGCAGCTTTTCCACCGACTCCACATCCAACTGACAAAAAGCAGTTTCTGCCCTCCAGAGTTTGCGGGCGGGGATTGACATTTGTGCGTCTGCTCTTGAATGCCACTGACTCCTATGTGCAAACTGAAGGGGGAGAACGTGAATCCAGCTTTTACATATCCCTGCGCCACCTACCCAAACCGAATTTGTAACTCGAGGTGTTATGGGGCTACTAGGCAAAGCAGACCATCAAGAGCTCCAATCATACTGTTTTCATATGATCAGATGTGGGCTCGTGATCGCAATATTTAGAAAGAGGACTGGAAAAGTGATGTTAGAAATACTACTCGGTTTAGAAAGGGAAAGGAAGATTGGAATAGCTATTGTCTTACATGCAGTGTTCTCCTGGGGCAACGTCAGCCTAAATTATGAGCCTTCCTGGTTTTTAAATTAATAGGAAGTGGTAACTGGGGCTGACTTGATCTTGGAAAGAGGGGGAGGGCAGTTTATTCTGGGTGAAAGCGGTTAAATCCGGTCTGGTTTTTGAAATGGTTTCATACAACACTACTGATAATATACTGTAGCTCTAATCTTATCAACTCAGAAAACCTACATTTTTCCTCTCCTTTATACAAGGCACAGAAAGGCCTCTTACGCTGGGGTGGGGTCCCAAGCTCCAAAGACCACAGAGTCCAGGCAGGTCACGTGCCACCATAGAGTGGTGAGTGTCCCTGGAAGTCCAGGGTCGCTTATAAAATAAGTTTTGTCCTTGTTGTTGTTTTGAGATGGAGTCTCGCTCTGTCGCCTAGGCTGGAGTGCAGAGGAGCGATCTCGACTAATTGCAACATCCGCCTCCCGGGTTCAAGCAATTCTTCCACCTCAGCCTCCCGAGTAGCTGGGACTACAGGCGCGCGCCACCACGCCGGGCTAATTTTTGTATTTTTTGTAGAGACCGGGTTTTGCTATGTTGCCCAGGCTGGTCTCAAACTCCTGGACTCAAGCCACCCACCCATCTCAGCCTCCCAAAGTGCTAGGATTACAGGCGTGAGCCACGACGCCCGGCCTCCATCTGTATTAATTGCTTCTATTTCCTCCCCATCAAGGGCTTCTGTCCAATTATTCCACCTAAATAAGGTCTCTAATAGCCTTCATTTTGTTCCTGCCAATGGTTTTGCTTCTTGTGCATTTTCATGGCTGCACCTATGTGCTGATGACTCCCAAATATATTTTTTTAGTCCACCTGTCTCCTGAGCAGTAGGTACTTGCTACTCAAAAATCTGTCTAAAATAAAAACGGTGTATCTATCCACCATGTTCGAAGCACTGGGCTAGTTGCTAAGGGAGGGTTGAGAGCATACCATCATCCTGTTATCATGCATTGCTCCCAGCCAGAGAGGAAAGTGTTAATTGTGTTAAAAATTGTTAAGGAATCCCACAGATAGATGTAAAATTATAACAAGTGCTGCCTGTGCTCTAAGAGCCTCTAATAATGGATTGTATTGACTCAGAAAGGCCTGGAAAGGCTTTCAGCAAGTGATCCTTGAGCAGAAATCTGAAACATTAAAGAAATTTACTAAAGGAAGAAGGGATGAAGAGCACCTGGTATGAAAGTGAGTTCCAGGACAAAAGAACTTCTCTGAGGAGGGCTGGAACAAAGGGCCAAAAGAGAGCCTGGGGCTGCGGTAGACAGAAGAGGATGGAGCTTGGGCTAGTGAGTAGCCAAAGGGCCAGCCAAGTAGTGCCTTAGGGAGAGCTAAAGAATTATTTTAAAAAGCAAAAATAAGGTAAAAGCCTGACTGTCATACAGGTATAAAATAAACTAAATTATAGAGTTTATTTAAATCATTTAATGAAGTTACCATGCAGAAATAAAAACCGGTTCAAAGAACAGTCATGTTTATAGGTCAGATATATTGAAATGAATATGCAAATGAAATTGGCTTCTTCCACAGTAGGGGAGAGAAGTTAATTGAACCCTGACCTTCAGAATTTACTTGCCTGACTACATGCAATAATTATTTTGCATTTCTATCAGTCATCTGTAAAATAACTCAAAAACAATGAAACAATGTAAGACCCAATGAAAGGGCCCATGGAATCAGAATCAGATAACCTTAAAGGTTTGCTCTAAACAATTCAGTTTTCCATTGAAGTACAAATTTTTCCCTACAGTAGGGTAATATAATTTCTTCATTCAAGAAGTGCTATTAGTCAGCAACAGCTGAAGTAAACCAGACATAGTAGTCACTGTACTTACTAGTTATGTTAAGAAGCTGTAGCTTTAGCAGTTTTCAATTTAGCTTAACCTAGGGGCAAGAGAAACCACTGAAAGGTTAAGGATTAGGTGGAGTATGCAGGAGTGGTGACAGAATTGAAGGTATTGGCTGCAGTTTGGAGATTGGAAGAGGGTCTGGGTGGAGAGGAATGGATTTTGAAGAAGCTATTACAGAACCCACATACGAGATGATCCTTTTAATAAGTTGGACTTGGCTGGTGGTTGGTAATAGAAGTGGAGAGGAACAGCCAGATTTCAGCAAGAATGGAGATAAGGTGGCAGCCTGGGCAACATGGCAAAACCCTGTCTCTGGTAAAAATACAAAAATTAGCCAGGCGTGGTGGCGTGTGCCTGTAGTCCCAGCTACTCATGGGATTAAGGTGAGAGGATTACCTGAACTTGGTGAGGTTGAGGCTGCAGTGGGCCAGGATCACACCACTGCACTCGCCTGGGTGACACAGTGAGACACCATCTCAAAAAAAAAAAGAAAAAGAAAAATAGATGATATAAGGTGGGACAAGGATGAGAGAAGTACCAAGGAGGCCTCCTTGGATCTGACTTGCTCATCTATTTGGTGATATTCCCTAAGAAAAAAGGAATGTTGAAAGAGAATGTGGTTTGAGGGGATGAGGAGGAGTCTGGTTTGGGACCTATGAGTTCTGAAGTGTCTCCAAGACTGGCTGTGAGAGATCTACCTGTCTGAAACTCAGAGAAGAGGTCTGGATTAGAGGTATTATTGAATCATTGGTATAGAGGTAGTAACTGAAGCTATGGGTGTGAAAGAGAATCTCTGTATGTCAGTTTTCTCCTCTGTAAAATGAGACAATAGCAACACTTCATGTTTGTCAACTGGGATAGATGAGCATTAATATATGAAACCTATGTATATTACTTAGAACCAAGCCTGATGTCAGCCATGGAGAATAGGTGAAAGAATGGGCATAGCTCTGTTTCCATTAAACTGTATTTGAACAACGGGACAGAACAAATGTGGTCTGTGGGCTGTAAGTTGCTTACTCCTGCTCTATGTAGTTGCTTTAGTAGAAACATAGCGGTTGTCCCTCAAATGCATCCAAGTGATGATCACCAATGTCTATCCATTCTTGCTCCAAATACCCTGACAGTTGCCATTTCTCCAACCACATTATCCGCATCCTAGTACCAAACAGCTTCCAAGTAGCTCCTCTGACTCCAGCCTTGCTTCTCTTTAAGCCATTCTTAGCATGACAACCAGTGAAATGCCTCAAAATGCAAATCTGAAGACATCTCCTCTTGGTCAAAAAACCTTCAAGGCTTCACATCACCCATTTGACAAAATAATTGGCAAGCTCCCAGCCCATCCCAGATTCTGCCTTCTGCCTCTGACTCCCCAGCTCACCTTTTGCTATGCTCTTTCTCTCTCTCTCCCCCAATACATTTAATTTATTTCAGTCCTTTCGGACATCAGGCCTTCTCACAGGTGCCCAAATACCTGTAACATTCCCTGCCTTTGCCAGGCACTGTCATCCCTCCTTGTTCAGTCCCTGTGCCATGTCTTTGGCAGGAACATCTCTGAAACATGTCTAGGCTACAGTGGGTCCCTCTGCTGTTTATTTACATACAATGCTTGCCATTTCAAGATAATGGTAGTATTTTATTCTAATCATTTGATTAATGCTCTTCTAATTTTGTGATGGGAAATTCATGTCTGTCAGGCCTCTGAGCCCAAGCTAATCTATCATATCCCCTGTGACCTTCACATATACATCCAGATGGCCTGAAGCAACTGAAGATCAACAAAAGCCGGTTCCTGCCTTAACTGATGACATTCCACCATTGTCATTTGTTCCTTCCCCACCCTAACCTATCAATTGACTTTGTGACAATACACCCTCCCTGCCCTTGTGATAATGTACTTTGTGATATTTCCTCACCCTTGTGAATGCACTTTGTAGATATACCCTGCCCACCCTTGAGAAGGTACTTTGTAATATCCTCCCCCGCCCTTAAGAAGGTACTTTGTAATATTCTCCCCGCCCTTAAGAAGGTACTTTGTAATATCCTCCCCCGCCCTTAAGAAGGTACTTTGTAATATTCTCCCCGCCCTTGAGAATGTAATTTGTAAGATCCATCCCCTGCCCACAAAAAATTGCTCCTACTCCACCGCCTATCCCTAATCTCTAAGAACTAATTATAATCCCACCACCCTTTGCTGACTCTCTTTTCAGACTCAGCCCACCTGCACCCAGGTGATTAAAAAGCTTTATTGCTCACACAAAGCCTGTTTGGTGGTCTCTTCACACGGACGCGCATGACAATACCTATATTATTCACCTAGCCATCCCACCTCACCCAATGCCAGACATGCTGTGGAGAGTTAAAAATCTGTTGAACTGCAGCTCTCTAATATTTTAGAAAGTATGTACTTAATATACTTTGGAATTTTAACTCCCAAAGTTTAGAATATAATAGGCTGACATGTTCTCAGGGTCCACTCCACTCCTAGATATGAGCTTCTTTCTTTCATAGAACTGCTCTCCCTCACCCTAAATCTTTCTCCTTCCTTTTTTTCTATTTTCTGCCTTCCTCTACTCGTTGTCTTCCCTTGTACAGCCATAAGAAGGACTTTATATGCATTGTGACTGTTCAAAGAGATTTGATCAATGCTTTCCAGTAGAACTTTCTGTGCTGATGGAAATGTTCTATATCTGCCAGGTAGCTACTAAGCCACACATAGCTACTGAGCACTTCAAATGTGGTTAGTGTGATTGAGGAACTGAATTTTTAATCTTGTTTCATTTTAATTTACATTTAAATGTAAATAGCTGGGCTGGGCATG